>NW_012267226.1:16796013-16873272 GCF_000151885.1 Dipodomys ordii
AGGAAGGAAGGAAGGAAGGAAGGAAGGAAGGAAGGAAGGAAGGAAGGAAGGAAGGAAGGAAGGAAGGAAGGGAAGGAAGGAAGGAAGGAAGGGGAAGGAAGGAAGGAAGGAAGGTGGGAGGGAGGGAATAGACCTACCTGAGATGGCACAGGGACAGGAGTGGAGGAAGGTCAGCCCGCTCAGAGGATGTTTGCTGGATGCGTGAGCACATCTGTCTCAGCATTTCTGGGGAAGCATGGCATTCAGTGAGACCCTGGAACCCCCCCCCTCCAGCCTCCCATCTGGGGAGGGATTGATGCCTGTGTCCTTCTGTCCCCACAGAGTTCAGCGTTCTGGTGAAGGTACTCAACTCAAAGGATGAGATTGTGGTGGGGAATGCTGCCCTCTGCCTTGGCAACTGCATGGAGGTGCCCAGTGCTGCATCTTGCCTGCTGAAGACAGACCTGGTGCCAATCCTGCTGAGGCTGACAGCCAGTGACACACAGAGGCCATCCGTGCAGCTCAACGCAGGCATTGCTCTGGGGAAGCTGTGCACAGCCGAGCCCAGGTACCAGGGCCTACCGCTCACCAAGCCAGAGAGGACAGGCCAAGCTAGGCGCTGTGCTTTGTTGGCGGCCATGCCATGCAGAACTCAAGAGCCTCACCCTTGCCTTCCACCTTCTTGCCCGTGACTGGCACTCTACCACTGAGCCATGTTCCTAGTCCAGTATTTTGCCAGTTAATGAGAGATGGACTCTTACAGACTTTTCTACTTGGGCTGGCTTCAGACTGCAATCCTCAGATCTCAGCCTCCTGAATCGCTGGAATTAGGGTGTGAGCCATTGATGCCAAGCCACGTTGTTTCTCCTTTAGCTCAGAATCCCACCCTGCTTGGGTCTGGTTAATAGCTTTAAACCCCCATTATGCATGCCTTGAAAGGTCTGGCCCGAGGGCTGAGCCATGACCCCTGGCATGAAGTGGAGAGCCTGGTGGATGGAGCGAGGATGGTTCCTTCCTTACAGCTAGCCACCCCTAATTCCCTTCGGTAAAATAAGGGTTGGTGTGGATGACATCTAAGGACCTTCCAGATTCTGTTTGACTAATCTAATGGAGGAAATAGGAGAGAGAGAGAGAGAATGCGTGCCAGGCGCCAGTGGCTCACACTTGTAATCCTGGCTGCTCAGGAGGCAGAGATCTGAATTCGAAGCCAACCCAGACAGAAAAGTACCTGTAAGACTCTTATCTCTAATAAACTACTCAGAAAAAGCCAGAAGTGACACTGTGGCTCAAGCTAGCCTTGAGCAAAAGAGCTCAGGGACAGCACCTAGGTCCTGAGTTCAAGTCCCATGACTGACAAAAAAAAAAAAAGCTTCCTTCTACAGGAAGTAAGGTTTGGTAAACCGGGATGAGCTCGTTCAGAGTGGCAGCCTGCCAGTGGTTTCCAGAGAACACGCCTGACACTCGCGAGCAGAGAGCTTTGCGTTTGCTGGGCTCCTGAGAGCCTTCCTCACCGACTCGATCACTAGGGCTCCCCACTTGCCCTCCTCGCCCAGAATGTTGGGGCTGAGGTCCCCAGCGGGCTCCAGAAGGCAGGGGATGGCTCCGACGTGTGACATTCATGGCCTGGTGTGTTTGTGTTCTGATTACCACAGGTTTGCCATTCAGCTGAAAGAGCATCACGGGATAGAAATTCTCAACTCTGTGATGAAATACATCAATAATTCTTGACAGACGTGGTGTGCCACATTACGGGTTGTTGCTGTGCTAATAAAGACCATTGAAATAGCCATTCCAGGTCAGAGTGATTCTTTTCTTCATCTGCTGGGTTTTCATCTGGTCACTCCCTCAGCATCCATCCCACCTGTCTCCGGATGTTTCTTCCTCCTCTGCAGAGGCTAGAAGCCAGCCGACCCAAAGCCACATTTCCCATTGCCTTTAAAGTGCCTTCTGCTACTTTCTGCCCTGTTTGCTGTGTCTTGCTGGCAGAATGCTGGGGGGGGGAGCAGTAGATGGAGGGGGTTAGGCTGTGGTACTTCAACATCTACAATCCAGATCTGAGCACTTTAAGATCATTACAGTGGTAACCGAGTGAGTAGTGGCAACTTCTGAAACCCAGCACGCGAAGATCCTTAAGCCCCAGTGGCCTGACTTTTCAGGTAAGTTACTTACATGGCAGTGAGGTTTGGGAACGGGAATCCTGCCTGGGATGGTGTTCTGGGTACCCTCAGAGCTCAGGAGCCAAATAACTATGGCCTGCCAGGGCCTGGAGCTGGGCTGTAATGACGTTGGCAGGACCCTGGGGTGAACAGAAAGTACTGGAATCCATGACCCTAACGGATGTGCCTCTGCTACTTCCTGTTTGTCCTGAGTTTAGAACTAGGAAAACTTGTTGATTGCCATATCCTCACTATGATATTAGCTCTTTCTCCTCAACACCCAGAGCCTCAGGCCTTAATCTCCTTGGCGCCCTGGGAAGAGGGGAGCAGAGGCTAGCAGGCCACCCGGAGCAGCCATCACCCCCTGTACACATCCTGGCATGGTAGCCAAGCACTGGGCCGACCGAGATGGGAAACTGGCTGGATCACTTCCTTCTGTTTAACAGGTTCTCTAATGTGATCTCAGTTTCCAAAGGGCAAAATGAAAAAGGAGGTGTTCTTTGCCTTGGTCTGACTGTGGCCTGAGGCTGCTCCCCTCACCCCCACCCCACTGCAAGGATGAAGAGGCAACCCCTGAGATGCTAGCGGGGCGGCGGGGGGGGGGCATAGGATGGTGGAGCATCACAGCCAGCCACCAGCCACCTCAGTTCTTCCCAGTGCTAGAGCTGGACTTGTCACCGATCAGTCACAAGGAACAGCTCTGTGTGACTGGCTGGCTGCCAGGTGTGCCAATGCAGCTCAGCCTGAGCCACAGCTCCATCCATCTCCAGCATTTGCACTTTTAATCTCCAGCAGCCCCATCTGCTCGTTCCCATGCCTGGCCTCCCCTCCAGCTGCAACGCACCCAGACGTCTACGCCTTCTGGGCAGCTGAGAGACAAATTTTCCCATGAAAGTGGGTGAGTGAGGATTTCACTGCATCAAAGGCATGAGCAGATAGCAAGAATTATTTGAACCAGAAAACAAGGGCTGAGGGCTCATAGGACGCTCACGCAGAAAATCAGTCAGTGGTCATCTGCCGTGCATCCACAATCTGCTTTATTGGAACCTACCCCATGCCATTCACTGACCCAAAATGCCTCCTTTCGCAAGGAAGTAGAGATGCAGAAAGGCCGGTGAGTGATCCTCAACATCTTTCCCCTGGGTTCAGAAGCCCTGACCTCAGAATTCAAAAAAAAGGTAAGACATAAGACCCAGGAACTCTTATGAATCAACACATCCAGAAGCCAGTGTGCTCCTCAGAGAATTGCCCCAGCCCTGGGAGCAAGTGAATGGAGACACAAGGAGGAGAGGGGCACCACCAAGGAGATGTGAGGGCAACTTTCTGGACTTAAGGATTGAGATGATTTCTGTGCAGAGCTGAGGAAGAGGAACTATCATTGTTAGCAGGTCAGCCCCACTGTCTGCCCATCCCTGTATACCCTTCTCTGGAGTTCTCGAACAAGGGGACTTTGATTGGGGTTGCTAGGTGACCATACCCCAAAGATGGGGGATAGAGAAATAGAAGCTCAGGTTTACTGTCCCCCTCTGGAGTAGACCGCCAGGTCCAATGTTATCCCGATACAGATGCACCTGTAGAAGGGGAGAGCTGGGCTGGTGACAAAGACTGCTGGCACCCCAGATGGGTTGTGAGAGCAGGCCCAGGAAGAGCAGGAGATGGTAGAGCAAGACTTCAGTGGTCTCAGGTGTGGCTGAACATAGTCCACATCAGGACCAAGTAAGAAAGGGGCAGGTACTAGCCATGGCTCCCTTGGATGATTGCAGCAGCCTCCTTATGATTGGCCTGCTTCCTTCCAGACCTATGCCAGCCTGCACACTACAGTCTGAGTAATCCTCTTAATGCTACTTTCAGTCCATTGCACCCCTTCCCAGCCACCAACTGTCAAGGGGATAAAGGACACAGTCCTTTGCTTAGTGCCAGGGACCTCTGCAGTGTGAATGCACATGGCTTTAGAAGATGATAGAGCTTTTCTGATTTTCTAAAGTGCTACCGAGCAAGTCCTCTCAGTTCTCCTACCCTCCTGTAAGGACTGTGTGTGGTCTTTACACTGTGTGTAAGGGCTATGATTCATAAGTGTAAATGTTATGTCAAATCAGCATAACCCCTCCCCCGGGAGGGGGGGGGCTGGTGGTTCAGACTGAAATCTGAGGATCAAGGTTCAGAGCTAGCTTGGGCAGTAATGTCTGTGAGAATCTTATCTCTAATAAACTATGCAGAAAAAGGCAGAAGTAGAGCTATGGCTCAAGTGGTAGAGTGCTAGCCTTGAGCAAAAGAAGCTCAGGGAAGGGCTGGGAAGGTAGTTCAGTGGTAGAGTGCTTGCTTTGCATGCATGAGGCCCTGGGTTCGATTCCTCAGCACCACATAAGCAGAAAAAAAGCCGGAAGTGGCACTGTGGCTCAAGTGGTAGAGCACTAGCCTTGAGCTGAAGAGCTGAGGGACAGCACCCAGGCCCAGAGTTCAGGCCCCATGACTGGACCCCCCCCCAAAAAAAGAAGCTCAGGGACAGTGCCCAGACCCTGAGTTCAAGCCCCTGGACCAGCGTACACACACACACACACACACACACACACACACACACAAGCATGTCTATTGTTACCCTGAAATCTACTTTTCCTTAAAGAACACTATCTCCCCTTTGTCTAGATTTGGGAACTGTTCTATAATTTCAAATATTCACTGTTGCTGGGCGCCGGTGGCTCATGTCTGTAATCCTAGCTACAGGAGGCTGAGATCTGAGGATCGAGGTTCAAAGCCAGCCCAGGCAGGAAAGTCTGTGAAACTCTTATCTCCAATAAACCACTAGAAAACCGGAAGTGGTGCTGTGGCAGAATGCTCACCTTGAGAGGCCCTGAGTTTAAGCCCTGTGACCAACAACAACAATAAACAAAAACAGTTATAAATTATTTCCTCCCCAACCAGAATTTATATTTACTAAGGAACCTGAAAGATTTCTTCTCCTCAGGAAGTCTTATGGACAATAAGCATAGACCAAAAGAATTTAATTGTCTTGCTCTAAGGGCATCTGGAGGCCGTGACCTTGAGCTTGTGCTTTGACCCAGTCCTCAAGGGCACATGGATGAGTCACCAGTAGTGAGGATGGCCATTCTCCATCCTGGCAATCCCTCCTTTGGGTCTCAAAGACACAATTAGACATCACTTGTTCCTTCACGACTCGGAGACCTTTGTGGCTCTACCACAATTCTGCCTCACAGAACCCACAAGCGAGTAGAGACCATAGGCCTCTGGGATGCCAGGCCCAACCTCCACCCTGCGGTGTGACTCCCGCGCAGCCTAAGCAGCGTCGTGCAGAGACACCACTTTAAGTTCTTCAAAGGCCTTTTATATCATCGAGCTCATTTCATCTGCACAATGTCCCTGTCAGGCAGGTGTCATTATTTCCCATTTGAAGCTAAGGGAAGTGAGGCCTGGGGAGTGAATGTCTTGCCCAGATTTTTCCTGAGGAAATCCTAGCTGTGTCAGAGCCAATCCGCAGCCATCACCTTGAACCTCACCGCCTGCCTGCCGTGTAGTCCTGTTTCTCCTCTCATTAATTTTCCAGTCAAAACTGCAGCACGGTCAACCAAGCACAGTCCTTCCCTTGCTCCCTGAGTGTGAAGGGGGAAATGTAACTCTAACCCCTTTAAGTTTTTTTTAAAAAAATTTTATCAGAAAGCCTCACTAATCCACCAGCAGTCGGTTAGATAACAGCTTAAATCTCCACTCTGCAAGGGATTATCTTCCCATCTGATCTGCCGTAGCTCAGGAGAGGAGCGGTGGGGTGTTGGAAGCATGCAGAGACCATGGTGCTTTCTCTGCCAAAGGAAAAAAAATGGAGATGCTGAGATTTCCAGACCCTGATGCCCTCCCTCACATGGGCAGATCTGGTGTCAAGTTGATCTCCAGTAGCTGCGCAGCCAAGGTTACTTAAATGACAGCACATTCCTGAAAAGCTCCTCATTCAATTCCGGTCATAAATATAAATTTTTTGGATCAAGTATCTACTATGTACCAAACAATGTTAGTTCATCATGACTTTGGGTAAAATGAATTCTAGGCTGGACACCAGTGGCTCATGCCTATAATCTTAGCTTTTCAGGAGGCTGACATCTGAGGATCACAGTTCAAAGCCAGCCCAGGCAGGAAAGTCTACAAGATTCTTATTTCCAATGAATCACCAAAGAGCTAAGAGTGGAGCTGTGCCTCAAGTGGTAGAGCACCAGCCTTGAGCACAAAAACTTGGGGACTGTGCCCAGACCCAGAGCTCAAGCCCCTATACCAGCAACAAAAAGAAACAAATTATTCTCTCATCCATTTCTCTAATTAGAACAGAGTAGTATCAATACATGAAACCCAGTCAGGTACAAGCAATCAGCTACTCCCCCTAGGGCTACCAGGGCCTGGGATTCGGTCCCAGCACCATGCCTTTGAACCTCTAAAATAGTGAGCTTAATAACTTTTCTTTATAAAGTGCTCAGTCTCCAGTCTTTTGTTATAGTGAAGGAAAACATGAATATTCCTATTTTTCCATTCAGAAGGATGGAAACCCTCCTGGGCTCCAGTAAATAATCTCTGAGAACTAGAGCTACAGAGACTGGCTTCTTCTTTGCCTTAGATATCTACTGGGGTACTATAGCATACTAAATGCCATCAGCTTAAGGGATACTCCTGTTGTCCGGGCTCCACCACACATCAGAGGCTCTAGATCAAAGAACCACAAAGGTGTACACGCTGTTCTTCTTCTTCTCTGGACTATTGGAATCGTATGACAGTCAGGTCAAGAACTGAAGTTGGAACACTGTCTTTAAAACACAGACATTTCAAATAACCAGGCTGTTTTCTGCCACCACTAAAGTTATTAAGAAAATTACTCTCGGCAGGACTGTCAGAAAGTGTTTCTGTATCAGGAGGCAGAAATGACGTGGCCCACTGTGGGTTATTTCAGAAGAAACTCGAATCAGTGGGAAATTGAGAGTCAAAGGCCACTGTTTGATATAGCCAGGCTCAAGAACTCAAATGAGCAACCCATTAACTTGGGCCAGGGTCTTTGACTTCCTATTCCTTGAAGACTGGACAATGAGTATTTGCTTGTCTGGTCTACAAGAGAAGCCATCATCTTCCAGGAATGATGCAATGATTTTCCTTGGATGCTTAGGCCTCCCTCATGCTTCAACCACACAGTGCAGGTGGATCAGGTTACCTTAGTTCATGACCACCACAGGCTGTGTAATTTAAGCAGAATAGAAGTGCATTTGCCTCATGGTTGTGTCAGGTGAGGGCCTTCAGCATCATATCGTGGCAGCAAATGGTCACATGTAGAAGAGACAAAGCACAGATGACAGCCTTGGGTTACAATAGTAACCCATTCCTGAGAGAGACCCAAGTCCTTGAGAATAATCACTCACTCCTGAATTTGCAATCATGATACTGTTCATTATGCAAATGAAGGATTGTGTTTGCACCAATCACAGGTCTTCTCTTGGGCCGAAGTCCCATAGAAGCTGTGTGCTGCTGCAGTGCCTTCTGGAGGTGGAATCATGCTTTGGATGTTGGCATGAGGACAGTCTGGCAACCTTGGTGGCAGTACTTTGCTCAAAGCAGCCAGGGACTCAGAAAAGGGTCCAGCATCTGACAGGGATGAAGTCTCTCTAGCCCCCAACATCTCTGCACATTTAAAGGGGAGAAAAAAACTCTCAAAAGAATGCTGATAACAATAACAGTATTTCATCCCTTGTTAACAGTCACCTAACAGTGTTTCAGTTTGTTCCACTTTAAGGGAACAAATCATATTCAAATCCTAACTGCCCATGTCTTTCCCACAAGGAAAAGCACGATCTTTTAAGCTATTTATCCCCAAAGCCTTAACTCACTCCAGACCCAAATTAGAAGTCCAAAGTCTGTCTATGAGGCTGTAAGATCAAAACAAGCTATCTAATTTCCAAGTACAGTGTCAGAACCAGCATAAACAGTCCTGATGCAAGAGGGGGAGGCAGGCTAGAAGATACAGGGAAGAGTCTCCCACACAGCCCTTATCCAAGGCAGCAAACATTGAGTCTTCAGCTGAGTGAGCCTTTGCTGCCCATGCACTGTCTTGTGGATCCACTGAGAGAGCAGGCTCCCCCACCCTACCCCCACCAATGTCAGACGGTCCTTCTCCTATGGTTCTGCTGAGTTGTCCAGATTTTATTTCTCTTAGGTTGAGGTCTCTGACTGCAGCTCTTCCAGACTGATTTGCATGCTACTTGCGCTCTATTTCTGAAGTCTCCTTTTGCAGCTTCACCAGGTAATTTCCTTGGTGGAGACAATTTGCATCAGCCTTGACCCCATATTTCTATTTAGCATTGTCCTGTGAGGATGATGTCCTGTTCCCTCCAGTTCCTCCTTCCCTCTTTCCCTCACCTCTTCCTCCTCCTCCCCATCCTCCTCTTCCTCCTCCTCCTCCTCTTCATTCTTATTCTTCCTCTCTCTGTATGTCTCTGTTTCTCTGTCTCTCTCACTCTCGCTCTCCCCCCCCCCTCCCTGTGATAATGCATCCTTTTTGTTTTGTTTTCTTTTGTTTTCTGTGGGTTGTGAAGCTTGAATTCTGGGCCTGGGTGTTGTCCCTGAGCTCTTCAGCTCAAATCTAGTGCTCTACCACTTGAGCCACAACACCATTTCCAGTTTTCTGGTGATTCATTGGAGATGACAGTCTTGCAGACATTCCTGCCCAAGCTGGTTTTGAACTGTGATCCTCAGATCTCAGCCTCTTGAGTAGCTAGGATTACAGGAGAGAGCCACTGGCACCCGGCCAAGGCATTCTTTTCCATCAAAATGGAAGAAGCTGTGCCTCCCTCCACTGCTCTGGCATTCCGTGAACCTGCAGAATACCAACACATGCATCTCTCAGGTATCTCCTAGGACTACTTAAGCCAATGACTGGAGGGATCCAGAGGATGCTATACTAGATTGGGGGGAGCAGAGACCCAAGGCGACCCTTTCATCCCTGGAGGACCTAACATTCTGAGCCTATGATGGGAGGGGCAGCCTTGGAGATCTCTGGAATCGCTTTAGGACCCTTCCGCTAGTGCCCGGTATTAGGATGATGATGATGTCCAGCTTCCTTCTGTTTACTTAATGGTATGCTCTCTTGCATACTTTGTGCTTTGCATTTCCAGACTTTGGGTTTTCCAAATTTTTATGCTCTGCTCCCATTGTAATTATAAACTCTGCCTTTAGGGCATCCATTTCCTCTGACATATTGCTGTGTATGGCCATGAGTAGCCACAAATCAGCTTATTTTCTCTGCCGGATATTCTACTTACTCACTCCGAAGTTTGGACATCTATGAAATCCTAGGGCACAGTCACGATGCAGCTGAATCCATTGCCAGATTATAAGAAGGATGGCATTTTTAACGTTCCAATGAAGTATTTCCCATTTCCCCTAGTCCTGCTGGCCATAGTGCTTTAGGCCAAAATGCGACAGTGAATAATGGTTTCTGTTGATTGACTTACCACTGTGTGCCAAGCACTGGGATAGGGTTTTGGATGTGCTGGATACACACAAATGAGTGGGAGTCTTCTCTGTCAGAGTACTAGTTAAGAGGCCGGAGGTGAAAACACTAACGAATCACATATATGTCTGCGATACAAGACAGTGTGTCTAGCCCAACAAGGGGCACTGGGTTAGACTGTGTTCTATTACCTTTCTTGTCACCTGTGTCAGTGCAGAGTTGGGGGGAGGGCTGTGGGGGGAGGGAGGAAAGGAGGAGGAGACTGCTTGCTTCATGGTGGATGTGGTGAGAATGGGGCCAGAGACCAAGTCTAACCTTCCAAGTCCGCTCTCCAGTGACCTCCTTCCTCAAACTAGCCACTACCTCCGGTTTCCTTGGCAACCCCCGCTTCCCTCCTATAGCACCACCAGTAGATGGAAAGACATGAGTGAAACCCAGGCAGCAACAAACATAGGAGCAGGAAAATGTGCTCTGATTCCCTTTATTTTTTTCTTGTTTGAGTTCAACAAAAATATCTCCATAAGTGCCCTGCCAACACCCTTTCCATGCTCTGCTCACAGAATGGGATGTCTTTCTCCAGGCTAAGTAGATTCCTGGGCTCTTTTGTTTTTGTTTTGGTCAGTTGTGGGGCTTGAACTCTGGGCCTGAGCGCTGTCCCTCAGCTCTTCAGCTCAAGGCAAGTGCTCTACCACTTGAGCCACAGTGCCACTTCCAGCTTTTTCTGCTTATGTGGTGCTGAGGAATCGAACCCAGGGCCTCATGCATACAAGGCAAGGGCTCTACCACTGAGCCACCTTCCCAGCCCCTAGATTCCTGTTTTTATCTCTTGTGAGCTTCAAAGCACAACCCCTTACCATGAATTTGGTTATTTGTTCCTATATCATCCAGTGCCACCAATTAATAATGCCCATAGGCTCTTGTCTAAACCACTCTTGGCTCCTATGGAAAGCACCTGTACCAAGCATGGAAGGAGATTAGAGGATCATAGTCCAGTCCTAGGAAAAGTCCGTGTGAGGGCCTATCTGAACAAGCAACTAAAAAGCAGAAGGGCTATGGGTGTGACTCAAGTGGTGGAATGCTTGCCTAGCAAGAATGTAGCCTTGAGTTCAATCCCTCATACTGCCCAAAAGAAGAATGGGATATAAATGGAATGATGTAATATGTCGCCTTGTCACATAGGCTTTGTTCAATCGCCATCAATGCCTAGAAACCTGTCCAGGTGTCTGTGTGTGTGTGTGTGTGTGTGTGTGTGTGTGTGTGTGAACAGTTGCTGAGAAGCAATATGGGAGACCATAGTGTCCCAACGTGTTCAGCCTGTCATGGGTCCGAGGTCATCTGAGCTGTCCCCACATTGTAGCATTTACAAACAAAGCTGCATTCATGAACATTCGTGTACATACGTTCCTTCATTTCTCTGCATAGATTCTCCAAACAGTAGTTGCTAAAATTGTGCCCCCAATTGTACGTTAGTCTTATCAGAAACTGCCAAACTGTTTTCTAGTGCCTATAGCCATATCTACTCCCCTCTGGCAGTGTGAAAGTGACCCATTTTCTCTCCGACCTCATCAGCATTTGGTGCAAGCTCTACTTTTACATTTTTTGTAGCTGTTCTGACACATACATGGGATGCCTCATTGTGGGTTTAATTTGCACTTGCTTAATGGCTAATGATAGGGAACATCTTTTCATGAGTTGATTTGCCATCTGCAGGTGCTCTCCTGTGAAATATCTGTTTGTGTCTTGTCTCCATTTTCTAATTGGGCACTTGATGGGGATGTTTATCATTGTTTGAAGGCTTCTTTTTGTGGAGAGGGGGAGATGGCGTGGTGCTTGAACTGGGCCTCATACTCAGCTTGTTTGCTCACGGCTGGGGCTCTACCTCTTGAACCCTACCTTCTTTCCACACTTGCTTTCTGGCAAATTATTTTGGAGATTAGAGCCTCTTGGACTTTTCTGCCTGAGCTAACCTTGAACTTTGATCATCCAGATCTCAGCTTCCTGTGATCATAGGGATTAGCCACTGGTCGATTGTAGGGCTTGAACTCAGAGCCTAGGTGCTATCCCTGGGCTCTTTTTTCCCAAAGTTAGTGCTCCATCACTTCAAGCCACAGCTCCACTTCTGGGTTTTGAGTGGTTAGTTGGATTTAAGAGCATCTTGGGGCCTTTTCTGCCCAGGTTGGCTTCAAACCACAATCCTCAGACCTCAGTCTCCTGAGTAGCTAGGATTACAGGCATGAGCCAGCAGTGCCTGGCTGAAATTTCTTTACATACACTAGAAACTAACACTTCCTGAATATGTGGTTTGCAAATATTCTCTCCTTTCCCATCCATAGTTTATTCTTTATCATCACCGTAAGGCCTTTCACAGAGTGAAAGCCTTTAATTTTGAAGAAGTCCAACTCTTCATGTTATAGGTTGTACTTGCACTATTAAGTTGACGAGCTTCCAAGCCTAATTAAAAATAGTTTCTCCTAAAAGTCTTATATAAGTCCATGATCCATTTGGAGTTTTATATAAGAGGTGGAACTTGAAGAGTGGGTTCATTTTTTGGCCTATATTCATTTAGGTGCGTTTCGAAAGGTCGTAGTCCTGACAGCAAACTTCTGAAAAATACATTACTGATATAATCCCATTTTGTGGATAGAAAAACCTCAAAGACATCTGGGAAAATGGCCCAAACCCCAAAACTTCTCAGCCAAGCACTGCCCAGGACTGAACACCAGGCTCCTGACTCACGCTCTTCCCTTGCATTTTACCACTGCTCTTATTGCCCTGCTCCCTCCCTTTCTCTCTGCTTCCTGCTTCCTGGGCAGAGGCTCCAACTTCCTGTACACATGCCTTTGGGCTGCGCAGCCTCTGCATAGAAGCTACCAGAGGTTTGGAGCCTGCCAGAAACCTGTCCCAGGTGGAGAATGAGGACAGTTGTGGGGGGGGGGGGGAATGTCCCTGTAAGCAAATAGCTTGTCGTTCTGGTTTGGAGAAAGGCTCCAATTGGATTTCAGCATCCTCAGAGAATTCTAGAAGTACTCAGCCAGCTAGATCCCAAGTCTGAAAAATCTCAAGTTCTCCAAAACAGACAGACACACAGGCATGTATCCATGCACACACACACACACACACACACACACACACACACACACACACACACACACACACACACATTCACTTAATCCAAATCCAGAAAATTTCTATCCTCATTCTGTCAAAAGAACATGCATTGGTAACAGTCAGCAGGAGAGACTTCCAGGGCAAACCTTTGTTCTGGTGGACATGCGCACAGTGGACCAAACCCATCTCAGGCCCCTCCTCTCACTGACAAGTCAGCCTCACAGTAGGAGCTGCTCTGCCCGACCCCTCCAGCTGATGACTTCCCAAGGGGCCAGGAACCCAAACTTCAGGCTCTCAGACCCCTGGAAAGTCAGCATTCTCCGGGTTGGCCTCACTCCCTCTCAAGTCGCCCAGCTTTCCCAGTTTCTTCCAGGGAGACTCAGAGTTCTTTATCTCTAGGACCTTCTACTCAGGACTTCCCCTCCCTTCTCCTAGACCGGATCCAAAGGCTCCTACGTTCTTGTGCTGGCCCATGTTAGATAAAAGGGGAGCACAAGCCAAGGTCTGGATATGTCTCAAGCCTCTGGTGGTTGCTCTAGGTAAATGCTTTCATGTTTCTGTTTTACCTGAGACTTCAAAAGTCCCAGCAGTGCTTCAACCCATGATTTGCTTGTTCTAACAGGTAGACAGCATTCACACCCTGGCTCCAGCCCTCCCTGAATCTCCACCCAGGGTCAAAACACAGAGGTATTTTGTTTGGGATCCATCCAGGCAGCCTGCCCTGAGCCCTGGCATCCCTTCTCCTGGGGTGGCACTTCCTTCCCTGTTCCTGTCACCATTGGCATACAGCTCCCACTTCCTGTTCTCCCTGGAGAAACATTGCAGGTGTACCTGGGCCAGGACACTGGATGGGCTGGCTCAGGTGGTCTACACTCACTGCTCCCTCCCCGGGTCTCAGCAGACCTTGATACAGGACAGAGACCTCAGACTCTCTGGGGCTGCCTAGAGCTTTCTCCATCTCTGTAATCACCCACACAGCGGGAAGTAACCCCTTGTTCTCCCAGACTTGTCAGGGAGGCTGGCGGGTTGAACTTACTGCTCCAGAGACAATATGTTCTATAGACAGAGCAAGCTGAGGCCCTCCCTCCAGCATTGCTGTTGGAGTCAGTGTCCTGCTCCGCATGCAAGTCCCAATCCTCTACCCTCTTTGAGAGAGCCTGACTCTCTTTACCCTTTTGCCCATATTCTTTTATCGTTTTATTTCATTTTTTTTTGAAGCAGACTGAGCAAGTGTATTTGAAAGTTAAAGAAAAGAGAGAAAGACTTGCCAAAGAAAGTAGCTCCAAAGAGGAGTCCTAAAAATAAAAAGTAGGTTCTCAACATGTCGCTTAACTATGATGTCTCGAACTCCCTGAGAGCCGGGCTTACAGGCATGTACCACTTGACCTCACTGTCAGTATGTTGTTAAAAGGCTTTCCCTTGCCTCTCCCTAACTTCTACAACCCATTTCCACTAGACCGGGTTTGAACATCAGCTACCCCTAAACTAGTTATATGTCACTGATCTTGTCTCTATAAATAGAGAGATAAAGACCTCATAATATTGGTGTGTGCTTAAGCAAGAAATTATCCATAAACCATGTGTAGTAGGTAAACAAGCTATTGATCTCAGAACAACAATGGCCATGGTCAGTCCCCAGGGCCAACATCTCCGAGCCGATCTTCCATCTTTAATCGATTTGCCAGGATTCACCCTAAGATGTTATGTGCACTAGCTCTTCCTACTATGAGTTCCTGTTGGTGTGTTATGTCTGCACTGTCCCTTGGGAGACTGGTGACTTGGTGATACACTTTAGGGCTCCTCTAGGTTTGAACCCAAGGCCAGGTGTTCGTTCCTCTGGTAGATGGGTTCTTCAAGTGGAACTCGGTGGCTGTGGAGATGTCTGTAGACTTCCCTGCTCAGCTGTAGGAGAGAGCTAGTTAAGCCTGTCCACCCCACCAGAGATTCCTCAGCAGCATGAATCCAATGTAAGAGTGAGGGAAGGGGTAGGGAGGAGAACAATGTGAGAATGTGGAAAGGGCTGACACCGATCAAGACATATTGTGTCCATAAACTGCATTCATCATCCCCTCCCAGGGTCCTATTTAGTGACTGCTGGCAACTCCTTTGTACAACTACTTAAAGACAAATTTTAAGGCTCTACAAGGACATCCCTCCCTCACCTTCCCCCCTCCCCCATCAACTCTCTGCTCTGAGCTCTCAGGCCAGATTCCTGGCCACCCACCACTGTTTTGAAGTCCTCCTAACACATGAAGCCATCCCTGGGGCCTCCTCTCTGGCATGAAGCCACCTCCTGATAACAGGGCCAGGAAACCTCCCTCTCCCAGGTCCACACCTTGGCTTGGACCCCAGAGAGCAGCACCAGGAAGGGGAGTTCTGTCTCCCCTCCCTACTCCCCTCCTGCTGACCCTCATGGCTAGCCTGGAGAGCAGCAAGTCTACTAGTAAACAAACAAGCAAGCACATCCCTGTGACAGAAGTTTGAACCTCATACTTGCTGGGGGGATGAGCTTCTGATTGCCAGATGGGTCCTTGCTCTCCTCCCCCCCCAATGCAAGGACAGACACTGGCTCCTCAGTTCCTCCCCAGTTCAAGAGTTAATCATCAAAGGCGGAGCTTGAGGGGAAGGCACTGAGTAGTCAACTCTCCTAACCCTTCCCCGAGCCTCAGGCTCAGGGCTGGGCTTTGCCTGCCTGGGCTGGTCTGAATGGCACTCTTGAGTGGAGGAGGAGGGAAGACCAGTTCATTCACCATCCCCACCCTCCCAGAACCTGAGGAGCAGGAAGCCACAGCACCTCAGGAGTCCCAGGCTGCAGGCCTCGCAGGCCAG
The DNA here is from genome assembly GCF_000151885.1 of Dipodomys ordii. Taxonomy (NCBI): domain Eukaryota; kingdom Metazoa; phylum Chordata; class Mammalia; order Rodentia; family Heteromyidae; genus Dipodomys; species Dipodomys ordii. Next base: position 16,811,575 of record NW_012267226.1, read on the forward strand.
GCACAGGCCAAAGCGGCCTCGGGACCCCATGGCCGCCAACGCCATGGAACAGCGGCTAGGCAGCCTTCTGGTCTTCACGCGAGATGATTTCGAGGATGACTGGCATCGAGTAGCCAGCGGTGGCTTCGGCCAGGTGTTCCAGGCCCGGCACAAGCGCTGGAGAACCCAGTATGCCATCAAATGCTCCCCGTGCGTCCAGCACGATGCCAGCAGGTACCCGCTACCCTCCCCCCTCCTGCTTCAGAGAAGAAACTGAGGCCAGATTGCGCTTTGGGCCCAGGGAGGGGTGGACTGGGTCTGAGAGGGAGGGCCGTCCCTGGCCAGTGTCCTGAGCTTCCCAGGCTCGGCCTTGTCTTCGTCTGTACATGAAATACACCAGATGTGCAATGCCTGTTTGTGAAACCAACCGAGGTCAAAGGTGAATGGGAACCACCCTCCCCCCCAAAGTCTTTGACCTCATAAACTTGTCCTGCCTCTTTCCCTGGGGTGTAGTGACAAGGATGCTGGCTGTCCCCTTACCACCTCTTTGTCCCCACCCCAGCCTCTCAGGGCTGGTGCTGAGCTTCCTGAGAGGTGTGGCAATTTGCTTAGTGACCTGTAAGGAGCTACCTTGTCTTTTCCCCAAGTGCACACTGGTTTGCTACTGGCTGAGAAGGTTTGGGGGGGGTGCAGTCTTTCCAGGGTGCTGGTCTCCTAGCTTGGCCAGGCCTTTACTGGCTCTCCAGTAGCTCCTATTAGAATGTCAAATCAGAAGTACTCTGATGTCCCATCCTTTATGGATTAAGGACACACACACACACACACACACACACACACACACACCACACACACACACACACACACACACACACACACACACACACACACACACACACACACACACACACAGAGGCATGCTTTTCTTTTTCTCTTCCGGCCTTCCCTGTTCTGTTCCCATTCATCGCTGCTGTACTACTGAGATGGGTTCTGGTTTCTTTCCTGATGGGTTTCATGCCCCAGCTGTATTGTAAGGAGTGCCAGGAAGGCGATACTTGGAATATTAAATCCAAGCATGAAAGCCACATCTTCCTCCCCAGACTCCTGAGATACCAGGGGTTGATTGGCACCACCTGACTTGGATATTCTTTGACATGTTCTCTGCTGGCACCATAAAAACTCTCCAAACATCACCTCAGCCAGTCCTTTCGTTCCTGGAGAGCCTCAACCACCCCCCACCCCACATGGAGAATGGCAAACAGAGACAGACTAAGGTTAACCCCCAGCCACTCAACATCTACCTGCTGGCTTTAGAATAGGATCAGATCCTTCTAAGATTTGCAGAAACAAAAAGAGACTGATGGTGCTTGACACACGGGCACATTAGACAAGGATGCTAGCTCCCACTGTAATTCCTTCCTGAGGGCTGGAAATTAGCTGGTAGGAAAGGGTAAGGGAGTTCATGGTGAGTAAGGCCTTCTATGTACAAAGCATGAGGTTAGAAGTGTGTTGTGAATTCCTTTACTAGATCTTCCATCCCTTTACTCATGCAGTAGAACGCTTATTGTTTCCCTACTATGCTTCAGTCACTGAACGGAACCCTTGGAGGCAATGAATGATGAAGATAGGCCCTGCTTCCCCAGTGTTTGTATCCTGGGGGAAAAACACATTACCCAAGCAACTAACCCCAAGCAAGTGTGTTACTATGAGATGGGTAAAAACGCCTAGAGGTTGATGTGGGGCCATAAACCCAGGAGAGCTCATTAATCCAGAGTCTTGCCTGGGTCACCAAAGGCTTCCCAGAAAAAAGGCTTCCCAGAGAAAAGTCACACGTTATAGCTGCAGTGGGAAGAGTTGTTATGGGCAAAGAGTCCACCACTCAGAGACAACCTCATGTAAAAAGATGACTTTATTGGGGAAGTGGAGAGCTGACCAGGGTTGCAGGACAGACTCTGGAGCTGAAACTGCAACCTCAAGCGACCCACAAGCTAGGGTTTTTAAAGGCAAAAATCCATGTGGTCAAGCCACATGCAGGTGGCCAATGGGATTGTAACACACCCATAAAGACTGCATATTTATGTCAGTGGCCGATGGGGTTACAATCTATCTCGTAGTATCTGTTTGAACTAAACTATCATTCTGGATTGAATTGGCCCACGAAAAGCAGGAGGATAGTCTTACTCCTGGGGGTAGAGATAAGGCTGCTCCTTCCGGGAGGGGTCAGGGTGGCTGGGCTATTCTACTATTGTTAACCAAACAGGGCTGCAGATCTTATTTGGGCTAATGATAACCAAACCAGGCTCAGATCCTGTCTGGGCTATTCAGATCCTGTCTAGGCTATTCAGATCCTGTCTGGGCTATTGATAACCAAACAGGATTCAGATCTCACAACCTCATCACAACAATCAGCAGGGCTTTCCTCATTTCCTGGGGTCTCAACAAAAAGCATATTTCCTGACCCTGGGATCTTGTGAGAAACCAGTATTTTGATTCTCAGGGGTAGGGGAGAAAACTCCTGATATATTCAAAATGGGGTTCTTTTTGTCTCCGCCCCCCCCCAACAGAATGAGTGTGAGTAATGGAGGCCAGAAGGAGAGCGTGTTCTAGGAGCAGGCCACAGAGGGTGCAAAGGAAGTGTAGCAGGAAGTCAGGGAAGCAGAAGGGTGGGGAAGAGTCTCTGTGGCTGGAGCTGAGAGTGATGGGGGCAGTAAATCGGTCAGCTCTGCCGCCTGGGGAGTGGACAGAGGCACAGAGCAGACGCTGGCTCTGTTAGGAGAATCCCCTGCTCAGATGCAGGAGAGCTGGCTGGTGACTATTCCTGGAGACTGAGGAGGCCTTGGAGGAAAGTTCCAGTACTATCAGCCTGCAGAACCATCTCAGCTTTTTGTTTTGTTTTGTGTTTGGTCAGTCTTGAACTCTCGGTCTGGGCGCTGTCCCTGAGCTCTTCAGTTCAAGGCTAGTGCTCTACCACTTGAGCCACAGTGCCACTTCTGGTTTTCTGGTGGTTCATTGGAGAGAAGAGTCTCACAGACTTCCCTGCCCAGTCTGGCTTTGAACTGCGATCCTCAGATCTCAGCCTCCTGAGTAACTAGGATTACAGGCGTGAGCCACTGGTGCCCAGTCCCATCCCAGGTTTTTAACACCATCATTTCTCCCTAATCCCCTTCTCCACCATCCGCAAACAGTCTATTGTGCAGTGCATGGCAATGTGCTGGAGTGAGTACACAGATCGCTAACTACCCCTTGTGTGTAAAGGCCCCGTAGCCATGAATAGCAAGGTGGAGAACTTAGATTCTGGCCCCTCGTGCTGTGTGGCTCAAAGAAAGAGGAGGAAGGAGCAAGAAGAAGGAGAAAGTAAAAAGTGACAGCATGAAAATGTATCCTAAAAGAACATTCTAAAACTGTTAACAGAGGCCAACTCCACAAGGCTGGATTTGTGGTGATTTAACTTCTTTTTTAAACAGCTCTCGATATTCCCTAGGTATTCTACAAGGTATGTGTATTGCTTTCATAAGCAAAACGGCAATCAATGATATTTTAAAACAGAAGCATAAGGCAGAATATTGGTCCTCTGAGGGCTTGAAATCTGCTGGGGGAGATAAACAAGTAAACAAGCACTCGGGATAAATGGCAGGCTGTGGTACAGTGCTTTGCATGAGTTGCTCTGCAGAATGCACTTGCTCCTAAGTCTGCAAACACCTCACTTCCTATCTTGTGGCTTCCTGACACTGAGCTTTCATGCAAGCTGCGCACATGTCTAGGTTTCTCTGGGTCTCCTCTGCTTGGCATCGGGTTGTGTTTGTGTGTTCTGCTGATTGCTCTAGTAATTGACGGCTTATCCTCTTCCATCTCTCACTCCTCACTCTCGGTAGCTCTGATGTGAATTGCCTCATTGAAGAAGCCGCCAAAATGGAGAAGGTCAAGTTTCAACACATTGTATCCATCTATGGGGTGTGCAGACAGCCCTTGGGCATTGTAATGGAGTTCATGGCCAACGGCTCTCTGGAGAAGATGCTGCCTGCCCACAGGCTTGGCTGGCAGCTCAAATTCCGCATCATCCATGAGACCAGCTTGGCCATGAACTTCCTCCACAGTATTAAACCACCGCTGCTCCACCTGGACCTCAAGCCGGGCAACATCCTGTTAGACAACAACATGCACGTCAAGGTGAGGACCTTAGCCAGCCTCCTGCCTCTCCTCTTTGTTTTGTGTCAGTCCTGGGGCTTGAACTCAGGGCCTGGATGCTTTCCCTGAGCTTTAGTGCTGTCGGCTACCATTCTACCGCTTTCTGGGTGGTTACATGGAGATAAGAGGTTCATGGATTTGAGGCCTGGGCTGGCTTTGAACCATCAGCTACAAAAACATGCATACTCATTTCTACCCTAGAACATTTGTATATGCTCTTTGCCCCTTCCCCTCTCTTTATCTAAATAAAGTTCTAATCAGCTTTTAGTTCTCCAATTAACCATCATGACCCTGGAGAGGCCATTTCTGAACTATCCCAACAGGCTATCACGGTGTACATTCTGCCTCTCTTCATTTTACTATCCCCAGTTGCAGGTTTAATAACCCTTTGTGAACTGTGTGCACACCCTATCTGAGGCCCTTATATAGGTACAGACTGTGGTGCTGGACCCTACCCTTAGTACATCAATGAATGGCCAGTTGGTGAATGAGTGACCCAGTGGTTGGAACTAGAGGAGAACATAGGTGCTGTAATGTTTCAGGGCCTATGCAGGTAGGAAGAACAGAGCTCATGGAAGCTGAATCCAAGTGGTAGATCCGGGAGACAGTGTAGAAGGAATCTACTACACTATTCAGCAATAACATCTACCGATAGCCAACAGTGTCTTCTGTGGCTAGGACTCTTTTACATGCCCATCCCTGCCTCTCTCCCAGATATCTGACTTTGGCCTGTCCAAGTGGATGGAACAGTCGACCCGGATGCAGTACATCGAGAGGTCAGCTCTTCGGGGCACGCTCAGCTACATCCCGCCTGAGATGATCCTGGACAGCAACCAGGCCCCGGGGCCCAAATATGATGTGTACAGGTGAGAGAAATCTGCTTCATGGCATACATACCCTGCCAATTAGTGGGTATGGCCAACAGAGAGGACATGACCAAGGTGAGACCGGCCTCTCCCTCCCGTGTGGAAGGGACTCCTACTGGAGAGAATTTGCCTGGGATTTGATAGACCCAGATTCTGTGTGTGTGTGTGTGTGTGTGGCGGGGGGGGGGAGGAGGCGTTGGCTGGGGATATCTGACAAGGCTCTCAGGGAGCGTATTCCCCTTTACAGCTTTGGGATTGTCATCTGGGAGCTCCTCACTCAGAAGAAACCATACGAAGGTATCAGAGGGCTGTAGCTTTCCATGGGTGGGGCAGGGGCGGACAGCGACCCCTCCCAACAGGGTCCTGGGAGGGGTTATGGAGGCTGAGGTCCGTGAGGGATGGAGAAGCCACAGGTCTGTGCTGGGGAAGGGAAGCTCTTCAGGGATTCCTGCCTCACCCTCCCTCCTCCTATCCTGCCTGCCATTCATTCCCACAAGTCACCCTAGATGTTTTGCTATGGCTTTCATATCCTAGAGACCCAGATCAGAGCTTAAAATGGCTCCACAATCTAGCTCTCCTCGAGTACTCAGCCCCCACCCTCCTGCCCAACCCCTCTGCCCCTACCTCCCAGCACTACCCAGCCCAGACCCCCTCTCGCAGGGCTCAGCATGATGGCCATCATCATCCGTGTGGGCACGGGCATGCGGCCCACCGTGCAGCCTGTCTCTGATGAGTGGCCAGGCGAGGCTCAGCAGATGGCAGACCTGATGAGGCGCTGTTGGGACCAGGACCCCAAGAAGAGGCCATGCTTCCAAGGTCTTCATCCCTGGGGGCCTGGGCAGGGGGGAGGGGGCAGGAAGGAGAAGGCCGGGCTCAAGCCCACTCCTGAGAGCTACGCAGTCTCCTGCAGCTCTAGGGATTGGCAGCCCATGGGTCTCTGCATGACAGGGACAGCAGGAGGGCACTGGAACCCGGCAGCGGGGGACAGGGCTGACCTGTGTGTGCCCAGGTGTGTGAGTCTACAGGAGGTGGTGTAGAAAGTGCTCACTCGCAGCCTGCCTCTGATGCTGAGCTCTGCAGCCAGCCCTGAACAAATCCCAGAACATGAGGTCACAGGCTTGAAGGGACAGTGACATTATCAGGTCCTTTAGGGACTATGAAGAAATACACATACAGAGCACATACATAGACACATTCCATAGGGACACACACGCAACACACACACATACCATGTACCTACACACACCACATGTGCATACTATATGCACACACTGTGCACACACCACACACACATAACATACACTATCCTTTACATATACACAGACACGCCACACACACATACACCATGCATATACACACCACACGTGCATACCATAGACACACCGGGCACACACCACACACAAATCCTAATACACACATTATACACCCCCCTCCACATATACAGCATACACGTATACACCCATGCACATCCCCAACACACAGCACATACACGCACAAGATCTTAGAGCTACTGTGGTCCTGTGTCCTTGTTCTATGAAAAAGGACTATGACCCTCAGAGGGTCAGCAACTGTGGCCACTGTGCCCTGACAAGTCCAGGCTTGGAGGGGAGAGTGTATACCTGAGCCTGCAAACGGGCTGTAGAGGGACACGGGGAATGCAAAAATGAGGATAGAACCATGGGCCAATCTGCAACCTCCTTTCTCTCTCTCTCTCTCTCTCTCTCTCGTGGAGCAGATATCACCATTGAGACAGATATGCTTCTGTCCCTGCTCCCGAGCCCTGTGGCAGAACTGGAGAGCGAGGCCCTGGCTCGGAAGGTGTCCTGCAAACCATCGCTGCACCGGGCCAGACAGGTGGGTGTGGCAGGCTGGGCTGACGTGTGTGTGTGTGTGTGTGTGTGTGTGCGCGCGCGCGCGCAGGCTGTGTTGTTCAAAAGGCTGCTGGAGTGGGGCGGCAGTCAGGGAGAGCCAGCCCCCACGTGCCAGGGAGGTCAGCGGGATCTTACATTTACATTGGGGAGGCAGTGTCTCCCCATCTGCTCAGAGTGTGCTGTTAAGAACCTGGGGCGCCACTGCTTAGGGCCCCTGGAAAGAGCAAAGCATCTCTGGTGCGTGGGGTCCTGCCTCAGCTGCCCCAGTGTCCTCTGTAGTCCTGACCCTGTCTGGGGCCTCCTGGCTGAGCTTCTTTCTCTCTGTCTCTTGTGGGGCAGAGATCGCCATTGAGACAGGTAGCTTCCATCTCAACATGCAGGGCGGGGGTGGGGACACGCGGCCCCCAAGCTAAGGCCGAGCCCCAGGGCCACCTCCCACTGTGGGTCTCTCCCACTCAGCATTTCCCTCCAGGCATGGGAGCAATGACACATGAGGAGGGTCTCCCCAGGTCAGAGTTGGGGTATGAGTCTGGAGTGGGGTGGCGGGGAGGACGGGGGTAGAGGGGACAGCACTGATCTGCCCTTAATCCACACCAGGTCAGTGGAGAAGTCAGCCCGGAGCTAACAGACAACGGTGAGTCCAAGGTGCTGCACTGGGAACTGAGAATTCACAGTGGGGAGGAGCAAGTGGAGTCCAACCGCAGGCCTTCCTCCACACCTTCCCTGGCTGTCCCAACTTGGGGCGGCATGGACCTTTCTCAAACCTCAGCTGAGTAGTTCGATAGATGACAGACAGACAGACAGACAGATAGACAGACAGACAGACAGACAGACAGACAGACAGACAGACAGACAGACAGACAGACAGACAGACAGACCGATCGATCGATAGATAGATAGATCGATAGAGGCAAAGAGACAGATTGACTGCCTCCACTTCTGTTCCTATCCGTGTCCTTGAAAGAACAGTTTCCCTAGATCTTGACCTGAGGTACAGCATGGATTCTCAAGGCATGATAGAATTACTTAGAAAAACAAGAAAACCCACAATGCCTGTGGCTCATCCTAGACAACTCTTGTCAGATTCTGTGGGGGGCGGGTCAGGTACTGTCTTTAATTCATTCTGGTACCTCATCACCGGGTGGAGCAGAAGAAGAGCGGCCTGGAGGCCTTAGGGGAGAGTTCACATCCTAGATGGTCCATCCATGAATGTATTTCTGACTTGCATTGACTTCGCTCCTCTGTAAGGTCTCCACCTAGTCTAGCCTCACACTGGGAGAAAGAGTCTGCACTGTTTGTTTTCCTTTTCCTGAACCAGATGTGGCTGCTCAAAGAGGCAGAGAACTGGCTGAGGCTATGGATGGCTCAAGGGTCAAGGAAGATTCATACCCAAACCTCCTGCATCCCAGGTTTTTTTCCCCTCCCCACTCTGGGCAGCAGGCTCAGTGCTCCAAGAGAAGGGAGCCAGAGTCTAACAGTAGCAGTGTCCAATGTATTCCATCCTTAATGCCCAGAGGGCCATTGCCCGCACCCCTCTCCTCTCTGATTCTGCCCAGCACCCTCAGGAGGCAGGGGAATGGCCGAGGAGAAGATCAGGGGGAAGAGGAGGTTCTTTTTTTTTTTGGTCCAGTCGTGAGGCCTGAACTCTGGGCCTGGGTGCTGTCCCTCAGCTCTTCAGCTCAAGGCTAGCACTCTACCACTTGAGCCACAGCGCCACTTCTGGCTTTTTTTCTTTTTGCTTATGTGGTGCTGAGGAATCGAACCCAGGGCCTCATGCATGCAAGGCAAGCGCTCTACCACTGAGCCACCTTCCCAGCCCCGAGAGGGGGTTCTTGTTTTCAACCCATCTTCCTCCCCGCAGACTCGGGAGACTACTTGAGGCAGGTGCTGCAGTGCTCCGACAGCGAGAGCTTGGTCCCCAGTGATGAGGAACTGCACGTGTATGAGAACAAGGTGACTCCTCTCCACTTCCTGGTGGCCCAGGGCAGCGTGGAGCAAGTGAAACTGCTGCTGGCCCACGAGGTGGACGTGGACTGCCAGACAGCCTCTGGCTATACCCCTCTCCTCATCGCCGCCCAGGACCAGCAGCCTGACCTGTGCGCTCTGCTCCTGGCGCACGGCGCAGACGCCAACCTGGCCGATGAGGACGGCTGGGCCCCGTTGCACTTTGCGGCCCAGAATGGGGATGACCGTACTGCCCGCCTGCTTCTGGATCACGGGGCCCTCGTGGATGCCCAGGAGCACGAGGGCTGGACTCCACTCCACCTGGCCGTGCAGAACAACTTTGAGAACGTGGCCCGGCTCCTCGTCTCCCGCCAAGCGGACCCCAATAAGCAGGAGGCTGAGGGCAAGACGCCCCTCCATGTGGCGGCCTACTTTGGCCACGTCAGCCTGGTCAAGCTGCTGACCGGCCAGGGGGCGGAGCTGGATGTTGGGCAGCGGAACCTGAGGACTCCGTTGCATCTGGCTGTGGAGCGGGGCAAAGTGAGGGCCATCCAATTTCTGTTGAAAAGTGGGGCGACCCTCGATGCCCTTGACCAGAGCGGCTACAGCCCACTGCATGTAGCTGCTGCCAGGGGTAAGTATCTGATCTGCAAAATGCTCCTCAGGTACGGGGCGAACCTAGAACTGCCCACGCAGCAGGGCTGGACCCCCCTGCACCTAGCCACGTACAAAGGCCACCTGGAGATCATCCACCTGCTGCTGGGGAGTCAGGCAGACGTGGGTGCTCCTGGAAGCATGGCCTGGACCCCTTTGCACCTGGCAGCCCGCCACGGGGAGGAGGTGGTGGTCTCGGCACTGCTGCGGGGTGGGGCTGACCCCAATGCTGCCGAGCGGGCAGGCTGGACTCCCCTCCACCTGGCGGTGCAGAGGGGTGCCTTCCTGAGTGTCCTCCACCTCTTGGAGCACCACGCAGACGTCCACGCTCGCAACAAGGTGGGCTGGACACCTGCGCACCTGGCTGCCCTAAAAGGCAACACAGCTATCCTCAAAGTACTGGTCAAGGCCGGCGCCCTGCTAGACGTCCAGGATGGAGTGGGCTGTACGCCCTGGCAGCTGGCTCTGAGGAGCCAGAACCAGGGGATCGTGGCCTTCCTGGAAGGCAAGGAGCCCTCGCTGGCCATTCTGGGTAGTGCAGAGCCGGAAGCGCACACTGAAGTGTAGATGCACGGGGGCTCCTTGCCTAGAAGGGACGGGCCCGGTGGAATGACACTTGACCTCTGAGAGGACCCTTTCCCACTGCCCATTAGCCTTGAGAGGAAGCGAGAGCCTGGTGTCCCGGGTGACGGGGAGGGAGAGAGGAAGCACTGGAGCTGTAACTGGGAAAAGAGCCCCCAGTTTCCAGCATCTGTTCCACTGGACCCTGGGCCCCTTCACCCTCTGTCCATGGACTTGAGACTTCACCTTGACCACCTGCAGCCCAGTTCACAAGCTCTGGCATCCCAGGAAAGCGACCCCCACATGAAGAAAGGTCCGGGGGTGAGGGAAATGCTTTCTCCAGCTCAGGTCTATACGTTTGGCACCTCATCCAGAGCTAGGACAGGAGAGCCGCACTCACCTGCTTTGATCAGGGAGCAGAGGCTCCAAGCTCAGAGGAAATGTCGACTCCCTGTGAAACCTCAGCCATGTCCTTGTCACCATTCCTAGAGTCTCCTACACGGTCTCCTGGGGGTAAAGGGAGGGTGTGCCCCAACTGTAGATGAATGATGCGGAATACCAGGTCTCTGGTCCCCAACTCCATCCTTCTTGGTGTCCAGTTATGCAACCAGGTTTCGAACCCTGGATTCAATAAAGCTGTGGATTGGAACCTTTCCACTAGAGATGGGTTATGGACCTCTAAGACATCCATAGGAGCCAGCAGGGTTAGGATGGTGGTGGTGGTGGTGGTGGTGGTGGTGGTGGTGTGTGTGTGTGTGTGTGTGTGTGTGTGTGTGTGTGTGTGTGAAAAACATGTATGGGGGACACACAAGCATGAGGCCCTGAGGGGAGGAGGCAGGTAATGGGAAGAGTGGGTTGAGGGTGTTTGGTGAGGAGCTGCCCAGCTGGAGACTTCCTTTCTTCACAGACAGAGCATGGCTCCTCCCATGACCGCACATGGCCATCCGCTGCTGGCTGGGCATGGCCTGGTGGTGGTGGGCAGGTTGGCGGAGGCGTGGGGCTGGTCACACTCGCTGGGTGTGTTGGGTGTCCTGGCTCAGCGACCATTGAGTTTTCAGAAAGTAGATGGTCATTCAGAAGCCATAGGGAGGCCCAGGGCCTGGGGTGGGGGTAGGGGTGTCTCCTCCCACCCCCTTCCCACCTCTCCACACCGCACCAGCAGTCTCTCCAGATCAAGGCTGTTTTACAACTGTCAGACAGAAACCGCCTTGACTGCCAGCCAGCAGCTCTGGACCCATTGGAAGACTCTCCTTCATGGGATGCTCTCCATGCCCACGCTGGGCACCCCTCCCCGGCCCATCCTTCCCCTGACTGGTATCAACATGGGGTGAGAAACGCCTACCCTTTACCTCAACCAACCTCAAAGCCAGACTCCCCAGCGTTGGATTTTGGTGGGATCACCATGAGCGAGTCCCAAGTGATTCTGAAGAGCCAGCAGGGCTGGAAATGGCCACCAGGGGGCAGCCTGTAGCTCTTCCTTAGCAGAACCAGGAAGACAGACACTGGCCAGCAGCACAGGGTGGAGGGAGAGGGGGTATTTTTCTCTTCTGGGTGGCTAAGTGGGGGAGGGAGGGTCTCATGATGGTCCTCACCATTGCGTGACCTGCCTGCCATCTCTCTGGTCCTGTCCTTCCACATCAGCATCACCCCCTCCATCCTTACCCCCTTCCACATAGAGTTTCCTTCCCCAATCCAGCCCTCCTCAAGGACATCGCAGGATCCTGGGAAACAGCGTCCTCTGGCGGCCTGTTCCTAAGGTGTTGGGTCAGGGAGTCTGTGAGTGGAACTGGCCCAGACAGGCAGGGCAGTTGTGCGAGGCTTGGCAAATAAGCAAATGCCTGTGACCCTCTTCTCAGAAGGGAGGCTAGCTCACCGTGGTCCACAGAGACCTAGGATTTATGGATAAATCCTAAGAGGACTGAATAGATTAGGAGACAACTGCTCCTTCCAAAGCTCCCGGGAGAGAATGACAAGGGCAGAGGATGGAGAGGGAGCACGTTGGCCCCCAGCTTGTGACAGTGGAAAGGGCCATCAGCAGGGCATGGGAGGGTCTGGGCATCGCTGAGCTCATGGATGGAAGCGCTGATCATCTTCTAGCCAGCAACTTTCTTCTCTCCCTGCCCCCCCCTGCAGAACACACCAATCCAACTTGTGAGTGGTGTGCAGAAAGTCAGAGTTCCAGCCGCTCCCCCACGGCTGGTCCTGCCATGGGCTTACCAGCTCATGCCACAGCCTCACTCATGCTAATGTCCAGAGCTCCCTTCTTCTGCCACCGCCTGCTCGCATTCAATCCTTCCTTGTTTGCCCTGCTGGAAATCACCCCCCACTCAAGACACTGAATCAACACCCTCTGTGGCGCAGCGGAGAGAGTTGTTCTCTGTGCACCCCTCAACACCTCAATTTTCAGCATCCCATCAAGCCCCTTCTCAGTACCCACAATGCACAGCGAGTGCTCCACCCATGCTTACTGAGTGGAGTTGTAGGCAGCAGGGGACTGAAACTTCACAGAAGGGACAGAGAGCAGGAATGAGGCTGGGCTGCAGCAGAGGAGGGTAGCTGCGGGAGGCTGAGGTCAGCAGGCCCAGCAAGGGGAATTCGGAACAAGTACCAGCAGAGCTGTGCATTTAGCGGCCTGACCTCAGCTTGCCGGGACTTCTCTAGCCTTGATCTTGTTAACTAGCAGTGATCATGCTTAGCTCCCTGGGTGGTTAAGCCCAATGCTAAGCTGGTCAAATGTCAAGGTCCATTAGTAAACATCCACTACTGTTCTCTCCCATCAGCATCCTGCTTCATTAAGACTCCGAGACCCGAGTGTAGCAAGAAGCCTAAGGAACACAAACACTTAGACTCTGGCCTACTTATGGCCCATCTACCATTAATAACTACACCTTCGATCTGGCCCAGCAGCTGTGTATTTACTGGTACAGTAGCCATCTGCTATCTGCATGGACACCTGGGGTATTATCCTAAAGATCTTATCTCAAAATTATATATATATATTTATCTCTTCCATATATAATACATATTTCTTCCATATATACATATATGTATATATATTATATATTTACTAATACTGGGGTTTGAATTCAGGACCTTCCTTGTTTTTGCTAGGCAGGTACTCCACCATTTGAGACATACCCCCAACCCTTTATTTTCCAAATAGACTCCTGTGTTTCTGCCTGGACTGGTCTGGACAATAATTCTCTTATCTATGCTTCCCACATAGCTGGGATGAGAGGAAGCCATCACTCCACCCAGCTTTTTTATTGATTGAGATAGGGTCTTAAGAACTTTTTACCCATGCTGGCTGCAGATCTCCATCATCTCTGCCTCATCTCTGACTCCCTGGTAGCTATGATTAAGTTTGGAAGAACCTGACTTGAGCTCCTTCCAACTGCACCCAAGACCAGTCAGGACCCTAAGCTGGAATGGATGGCAATAGATGCAGTCAAGAGAGTCAAGGATAGCCCAGCCACTGGGGCAAGCTACCTTCCTGGTGAGAGGAAGAGTGGTGAGTGTAAGAAAGGTCCCCTGGGGTTAGGAGCCATCAGGGAGGACAAAATCCACAGGAGACCCTACATGGATGGATGGAAGGGAAAAGCGCTGAGTGGAGCTGGGAAGGTGGCTCAGTGGTAGCGTGCTTGCCTTGCATGCATGAGGCCCTGGGTTCAATTCCTCAGCACCACATAAGCAGTAGAGGCTGGAAGTGGCGCTGTGGCTTAAGTGGTAGAGCTCTAGCCTTGAACTGAAGAGCTCAGGGACAGTGTCCAGGTATAGGACTGATGGTCCATGGGGAGACAGAACCAGTAGTCTAGGGAGAGTTGGACAGCAGGACAGGACGCCATTGGTGTCTAAGTATGTTGTGGAAAAGGATTCTACATAGGCTGGAAATACCGGTCTTCAATGTTCCTCCTGCAGCTTCCTGCTCCTGTCCAAAGACCACGTGGCTAGAGGACCCAGGGGTCCCTGTCCCGACACACAGGATGAGTCCCAGCTGCCAGTTAGGAGCCTTTTCTGGCTGCTAACCTGCTCATTCAAGGCCCATGAACTCTAGAAAAATGGTGCCCTGCCGCTGTGCAGCCCATGCACATCCTCCCCCAGGTCCTGGAAGCAGGCTGCAGGACTGGCAGAGATCTGCCAGGGGACACAGGAAGTGTTTCCGTTATCGTGTGAGGATCAGGGGAATGTCTGTACTCACATCAAGACCGGGAGCCTGCCAAGGCTTCTTCCCTGTCTTCCTCCCTGCACCTCCCCTAGGACCTGGAACACAACTGCTCACTAAGTTAGCACTGAGTAAGATGACCGTGTGGGGGGGGGGCGGGGAGGGGGGGGAGGAATGACGTCATTTCTCAGCTTACTGGATCACGCCCCTTCTCAATTCCCAGGACATACCCCCAAACGCACCCCCCACCCCCTGACCATTTGAGATTCATCCAAACCCACCTGAAGACCGGCAGGCACCACTGTGCATGCTCCTTCATAGCTGTGTGATTGTGACTCCCATCTGAGGTGAGGTATGCAGGGTACCCACCTGGGGTACCCTGGCTTTGAGGTAGGGGCCTCTGGTCATGCCCTGTGGGAGGGAGGGGCAAGGGAATGCCGCAGAATCCACTTCTTATAAAGGTGAGCGAACGCTCCTTGGAGAGACACAAGCTCATACTGAGCAGCAAAGACAGTGAGAGGGAGAAATTCGGAAATTCAGGTGGCTTCCTTCTCACCCCCCCCCCAAGAGAAAGGGGCCAGGGGCAGGGCCTTTCTGGAGAGCCAGTGTCTGGGTGACCCCCTTCTACCTCTGTGTTCCTGGGTCCCCGCTTTCCCCCATTCCTTTGCCCCTGAAGTGCTGGGAGGAAGGGGGAGGGAGAGCCCAGCCCTCCCCCTGCCCACTCTAGCTGTCAATCTGCTGTCTGGAAGAAAGACTTGAAGCTTCATGACAACTGTGGGCAACTTTCTCCTGCCCCGCCTCCCGCCCCTGCCCTGCCCTCTTCCCCTCTTCTCTCTGACAGGGCTCTTTCTCAGAAGCCTGGCAGGCTTGCTTCCCCTCCAGGGCAGCTCTGGGTCCTCCCTTCCTCTCTCCTTCTTCCCTCTGTCTTTTGTCATTTATCCCCGATCTCACAGCGGGTAAACTAGAATGCCCTCAGAAGCTTCCTAATGATGGGAAACACTCCCAGCCAGGCCAAGATCACCCATAGATTGAGTGCCTGGTGTGATCCTATGGTATTGATGGAAAGGTGGGTGTCAGTAGCTAAGAGGTCCCTAGGGCTTCTGAATCCTATGGGGGTCTAAAGCCTTTCCCGGGAGGTGGTCACTGTGTGACTTGGCCGCACTGGGGACATGTTGTCCTCCATTTCTGGAGTCAGAGATGCCAGGAGCCTCTTCCCAGGGCGTGGTGCTACATTGGAGTTCGGGAAGAAGATCAAAGTCCATAATTAAACGTTCAGGGCAAGTTAAGTGCTCCAAACTTTGGTGCTAAAAATATTGTATTTAGCATGCAAATTATGCCCTGACAGCTCCCAGAGCCTGAGCCTGTGGGTGCCTCCACCTTGTTTGTCATCACCCTGTTATTCGCAAGGTGTGCAGAACATTCTTCTTTCACGGGGTTCATTTATATTTCATCTTTCACCAAAAGAAAAAAAATCACCAAATTTCTGTTGCTAGGGCAGTACCAATTTGCAGCCCCCACGGGTTTGGAACTATGTGTGGACTGGCCTGGAATGAGAGCAGGGACAACTTGGTCAGGCGACAGAAACGGGACAAATTGACAGAGACAGACACAGGCCAATAGATTAACCTCAAAGGTCACCTTGCTCATGAAGCTTCCTCAGCCCCAGTGGATTAGAGGGCAAACAGGCAGGACCTCGAGAAGTGAGGATATCCAGTTCTTCTCATAGACCCCTGCCAGACACAGAATGTGAAGCTATCCTGAATGCTAGGGATGCTGGCTCTGCTCCGGGCCATCCAAGAGCCCTAGGAAGAGACTCTTGTCAAAGTTTTATTGGTTTGCATGTATAGTGATGTTACAGAGTCTGGGGCCCAGGGCTCTTCCTCCAGCTGTGGCTTCCATTCTCCCGCAGGGCAGGGCCAGGCCGGGTCCCCTGTACTCAGCAGCCTCTTAGCCAGGGACTCCTCTAAGGGCAGAGGCACTGGATGGGAAGGGAGATGAGAGAGAGAAGAGGCCAGAGGGTAGAGGCTCTGTGGCAGAGTGGAGCAGGAGGAAGCTCCCCTCTTACCCTCCACCCTCCCCACCCCCAAAGAACTTCAGGTCTCTCCAACTCAAGCCCACACATGGGTCCAAGGCTCGACTTCCCAGGCCAGCCAGCAGGAGCTATGGGAAGAGATGCATCGGAGGCCAGTCAGAAAGTGGAGGAGTAGGCTGGGGGCTGTGCTTCTCTGCCCGCCGATCTTCTTGGGGAGGGGGTCCTTGAAGATTAGGGTTCCTTCCCCAGAGGGGCATGGAAATTTGCCTGGGTATCAGTAAAGGGCAGGGGTGGGCAGGAACCACTGTTAGAGAAAATAGAGGCTCACGCGAGGGCTGATGCGGGAGCTAAGATATTTGGCTTCGATTTCTCTGGGGTCTGATATTTACATGGGTTTCTCAAGACGGAAGTTCCCCTGGAGGCGGGGCATAGTGAGAGATCCTGCTTTCCCCCACGGGGGTTGTGGCAGGGTGACCTGCCACCTCTTCCCCTCTCTGCCCCAACACAGAGCAGAAAGGACCAGACAAGCCCAACCCACTGGGAGTGCTAGCCCGATGCCGAGCTTGATTCCCGACAGACCCCAGCACCCCAGAGGAGGATCAAGGAAGGCAGCTGCATCTTTGGTGCCAAGGAGATGAGGCTTGGTGGCGGAAGGGGGGACTCTGTGAGCTGCCCTGAGCCGGGGTGGGTCCAGCCTCTGGGCTGGCACCAGGCCTGGCTCCCCAGCCCCACCCTGGCAGAACAAGGGTGTTTGGGTAGAGAGGGGCAGAGAGGAGCCAAGCTAACACTGCAGGGCCTGCAGGACAAGCACAAGGCCCAGTCCACCCAGGGCACTTGTGCCCATGGCTTGCAGGGGTGAGGCTTGGCAGGCCCGGGCAGGGAGGCAAGGAGAAGCAGCTGCTGTGCAGGCGGGCGGCAGAGTCAGCAGTGTAGGATCTTCATGAAGGCCTTGCGGAACTCGATGTTGAAGGTGGTGTAAATGATGGGATTCACCGCACTGTTGACGTAGCCCAGCCACGTGAAGGCGCTGTAGAGGACCGGTGGGATGTCACACTCACAGTGTATGTTCAGGATGTGCGTGATGAAGAAGGGCAGCCAGCAGATGATGAACACACCTGGGGAGAGGGCAGGGTCAGCCTGGCCCCGGCCAGAGAGAGAGGCTGGGCTGGGCGAGCTCTCTGCTCAGTGGGGCCCAGGAGCAGCCAACCCAGGAACTGAGAAGTTCAAGGAGCCCTAGCCTTGGATGCCAGACCCGCCTCTGACATCCGCCTGCAGGGAAGGGCTTCTTCACCTGCCTCTGTCGGATTTTTCTTCATCTGACAAATGGGTGAAGACTTCGAAAAACAGATCAGAAACGTTAGCATTCTGACCCAAGTCAGCGGGTAAGGATGGAAGCCCCAAGGCTACGCTTCCTCGTGCTGAGGTTGGAAGAAATTTTCTCTTGGCGATGTGGGACACAGTTTGGGGAGAGGGCGCCCTAAAACCTACCTCGCTTAGTTCCCAGCTCGTCATGGCTCTGCAATGGACCCAGAGCCAATCAGCTCTTAACTGACACAGCTGAGATCTGAATTCCAGTCTGTCTACATCCCACAATGTCCAGACTCTTGTCCCAGCCTTCTCCCAATCTCCCCAGGCTTGGACACATGGGGACACGTCTTCTCACACTGGCAAGAGCCCGTGTAGATGACAGCACAGGGCCTGGCCCCAACCCTTCCTGCTACACTTCAACCAGGTCATCCATCAATCACTGGCAGCTTCTTAACTGAGTGGGTCTAGGGTCCCACGCTCCCATTCATAAGTTGAGAACAGTCACATCCGATCACTCAAATCCTGGGATGGTCGAGGCCTCAGAGTGGGCCACAGGTGCCATGCTGGCTAGCTCACATCTGTCCCTTCATTCCCCAACCACCATGCCAGTCCACCTTTATCACAGGGTTTTCTAGCGACTTTCATTCAAAAGCTTTACTCGACGGACGGGGCTACTCCCTTATTTAGGCCTGGAATCATCTTTCAAGGACCTCTTTGATTTTTTTTTTTCATAGCTTTTGGACTACTGGGACTCGGTTGGGTATAAATATATATTCCTCAATCCCTACTAGTGACAGTAACCAAAACATAAAAATAGCGTCATAATAATACTTATTGCTGTATTCTATTTTGCAAAGCCTTTGTAAGATGCTTTCTCTAGCCACAATAACGTTGACACAACCCAGTCTACAAGTGGAGAGGCCAGAGAGAGAAAAGCCACCTGTCCGGAGTTATAAGGTTCTGGGCCTCCCGGCAGATCCATGATGTTTACAGACTCTAAAGTTAGATGGCCTGAGGGCAAACCCTTGGAAACTTCCTTGGCCAAGTTATAGAACTGCACTAATCCTTGGTTTTTCCATCTGTCAAAGGGGCACAATTCTAGAATCTACCTAATAACCGGTCTGTCTATATGCCGATTGGTGTGGCCTATGTGTGAGAAAGTGCTTGACCCGTGACTCTCCAGCCATGGTCAAGAAGGTATGGCTGGGGTTTGGGGTTTACAATGGTGGACCCTTTCCCCCGGTCAGGACTGGGCAAGGCTGGGCTGTGGCCAATAGAAGAACCAACTCACCAAGGACAATGGCGAGCATCTGCGTGGCTTTCTTCTCCTTCTGCTGGGAGAGCTTCCTGCGGCTCATGGTTTTGAGCGAGGTCCGGGTTTTACCATTGGGCATGGACTGGATCTCAAAGATCTTGGCAATCTTGGGGTGGTCTTTGGCATGCCCGTTCTTCTCTGGTTTGGCAGGGCTGTCGGGATTGCCGTGGAGGCCGTGGTGGGAGGGGTCGGGGAGGGTCAGCTGGTGGTGGCTGGGTGGGATGGGGCTGTACCGGGTCCTCTCGGGTGGGCTGGTACTGGACAGCATTTCCATCTCCAGCTCTTGGGCTCGGCGGGCAGCCTCCTGCACCAGAGGCAGACAGCTCTGGGTGAAGCTAGGCAGGTTCTCAAAATCCCCTGGCTCCCCCGTTCCCCACCCTGGCCTTCCCTTATCACCCGGAGGACTCCTCTAAACACCAGGGTCACCATGCCAAGAAAGCAAGAAGGACTGGCCCTGGAAGGTTTCTCAGGACCCTGAGAAGCTGTCCCTGGCCCCCTTCCCAGAGCAATTCTTAGGCAGCGATAAGAGCCCCAAATCATTTGAAGACTTAGGACCCTCTATGTCTCTTTAATTACCTGAGTGATGCTAGCTAAGTACCAGGTACCAAGCAGCTGGCTGCTGGGGACTAATCTCTGCAGGCTTGACACCCACCTCTGTGGCCCTTGCTAGGCTGAAGCATGGGACCCACACTCCCCTTTCACAGGTACCTGTACCAGCATGCACAGACAGGATGACCAGTCTGATACAGGAGCTGAAAGGCTGAGCTCCCAACCTGGGGCTCAACATCCATGGTGGGCTGACCTGAAGAACCTGGCATGGACCCACTCACAGTCTCCCAATTCTGCCTTAGACTCCCCTATTTGGGCCGTGGTGGTCTCAGCCCCAGTTTCTTCAGCCTATGAGCCCAGAGAGCACAAGTAGGCCACTACTCTGAACCCCCGGTTTGGCACTTTCCTCATCAGCAGTTCCCTCAGGTCCTGCCTTCCTAATGCCAGTGAATGGCAGGAGCCTTCTACAGGACAGCTCACTTGACTCTGCGTGCAACTCTGTGGCTCCCTGGCTTGTCCTCTGCCCCTCTAAGGGATGAAATGCCTCCAACTTGGCCCAGTTCTGGATCCACACCTCTGGATGCTACGTTCAGGCTGTGCTTCTCTGCTGGCCCCTGTGGCTGCTCTGCTCCACCTTCCCCCACTCCTGGCCTCCAGCTCTAGAACCTGCCTGCCTACAAGGCAGCTCATGCCAGGGTTAATAACTCAGGAGTGGATGTAGAAGACACACAGGTATGGACTCAAATGTGTGCTCTATCATTGTTTTAGATTTGGACGAGTTGTCGAAACTCTCTGAGCCTCAGTTTCCTCTTGGAACTAAAGATGAAGAAGATCAATAGGACTTACCTCCCGGGGTCGTGGTGAGGATTTGATGAGATAATAGGAACATGGCAGAGGTTTGAGAAGTGGAGATAGCCATCATCACCACTTTTGTTATATTGTTGTAGCCAAGCCCCTTCTCCCAAGTTCTTACATGTACCAGGCATATACACTGGCTTGGAAGTGTTGCGGGGGCGGGGGGGATCTGCCCTCAGCTGAGGCAGAGCTGGGGTACTAGAATGTTCTTTCTCCTTTGACCAGCTGGTGAAGGCTGGTAGGCTGCCCTAAGGGTTGAGAGACTCGGTCCTGGATCCCTGGCCTGAACACTTACCACTCTCCGCCTGTTCACTGGGAAACTCCCATTAGACTTCATGATAACGGTGCAGAGTTTCATGTCCTCGGGGTGAGTGCAGTTACCCTGTAGAACGAGCCAGCACACGGGTCATAGGAGGCAGTAAGGGGCAGGGGTGGTGAGGGGTCAGAAACCCAAAGCAGTTGAGGTCCATGGAGAACTCAGACTTGGAACTGGGGCTCAGAGATCAGAAGGCATTCGGGGCAAGAAAGGAGGTCGGTACTATGATGAGAAGGTAGGCAGAAGCAGGGACGCAGGGGCCCTGTTCTTGTAGAGCACCTGCTTAGGGTTTGGCATCATGTTAAGCACATGCTCACATCCTATCTCTCATCAAATCAAGACCACCCTGAGAAGTCCACATTAGAATTCCCATTTAAGAGATGAGGAAATCGAGGCTCACAGAAGTTAAGCAACATGCCCAAGGTCACTCAGGGGAAAACAATGAAACACAAAGTGGTAGTGCCAAGATTTGTACCTGTGTGTCTTATCTGAAAGCTCTTGTTCTTCCCATGCCCACAAATTGTTTCATAGGGAAGGTTGAGTAGAGGGGGAAATTCGTACAAAGTAAGAGTAGGAAGATGAGCAAGGAGAGAAGCAGGGAGAAGAGGGAAGAAAGCAGGAGTGGTACAGGGAAGGAATTGGGGCGAGAGTGGTAGAGACAGAATAGCATTGGAAGAGACAGAGGGAGGGGAAAAATGATGAAGGAGAAGCCAGCATGGAAAAGAAGAAGCTAAGCAAAGATAGAGGCACCAAGGAAGGTACCAAGCAAGAACTGCTGTGTCCAGTCACAAAGATCCCTAAGCAGATGTCTCCTCCTAGTTGGTACCCACCACCATGTGCCCCCTGCTGGACATTCAAGTCTGCCCACTGAGGTCCAAGCCCTCAACTCAGTTCCTAGACCTCAACCAGCTGCTGGCCTCCACCTGAGCATGGCATGATCTCCCTTGGGGATGGTTGGGTACGGACACTTGGAGGGAGGATCATGGGAGGATCATGGGACCTTGAGAGGAGTCTTCAGGTTGGCTCTGAAAGCTCGGCTACTGCGTTTGGTGTTGACCCGCTTTCTGCGCTTTCGGAGGACAATGTAGATCTTGATGTAGACCAGCAGGGTGACGATGAAGGGCACGTAGAAGGAGACGATGGAGGAGTAGACCACAAAGGCAGGGTTGGCGATGATGCACTCATTCTGATCTGGGGGAAAAGAGAACTGCGAGTGGTCAGGACATCAGTGGGCCCACTGGGCGACGATCCCATCCTCCTTGTTGAGATGAGGGGCTGGGATTCTCTGCTTCCCAGTTTTCTCCTCCCTGTTGCCAGGGGCACATGGAAGCCCAGTAGTCCCCTGCCACGTGCGTGAGCATGCACACGTGCAGTTGGCAAGGCCGTCTGGCTTGCTTCAGCTTAATAAACAAAGTTGAAAATGGCCAGACATCTTTCTGAACCATTTTCCTGACTCTTCACCCAGGTCTGTTGTGCCTTGGGCCATTGTTGCCTTTTTAGCCCAACCTGGAATAAGTCTGAGTTGGGCTGGGCCCTAAACATCTAGCCTGGCCTCTGTCCAAGTGGGTGAAATGAGCTCCCACTGGATCTCTGCCCCTATCTGTGCCAGGCTCTCAGAGCCACCTGAAACTCAGATAGACAAAGATAAGACTCACCTGTGTTGTTGAGTCCGAAGAGCAGTGGGCAGGAGATGGTGAAGGACAGGACCCAGACGATGGCGATCATGACGGTGACTCGGCGCTTGGAGCTGTAGCGTGTGTTGTAGAGCATGGGCATGGCCACAGCTGTGTACCTGCATGGGTAGAGGCCCTGAGACTGAGATGCAGGCCTAGGGACCTCTTACTCTCCAGAATGCATATGGCGGATACACCCTTGTTCTCTGGACTAGACAGTAACAGTCACTACAAAGCCTCACCAGATCCTCATACTCAACCCTTCCAACCACCCCCACACTCAGACCCCAAGGACAGCTGGTAGAATCCATTCACTTAGTTTGGAATGGCCAGCTACCTTGTACTCCTATAACAAAGCTACTATTTTAATTGCTGTAACTGGACTTCAGGCTTCTTAAGGGGTGATGTCCTGGGTCTTTACATACTGAAATGACACTATCTCTGTGCTGCATCCATAGAAACTAGAAGTGCTCTTCTGTTTCTACTTCTTACTCATTAACTTGTTTCATCTTTCAAGAATCCCATGCCAGGTGCTAGTGGCTCACACTTGAAATCTTAGCTACTCAGGAGGCTGAGATGTGAGGATTGCAGTTTGAAGCCAGCCCCGGGGAGGGAAGTCTGTGAGAGTCTTATCTCCAATAAACTACTCAAGTAAAAGCCAGAAGTGGCACTGTGGCTCAAGTGGTAGAGTACTAGCCTTGAGAAAAAGAAACTCAGGGTAGGGCCCAGGCCTTGAGTTCAAGCCTCAGGACCAGAGTGCACATGTGTGCAAGCACACACACACACACACACAAATCTCATGAGATATTTGGAGCACCTCCATGGTACAATCTGTGCAAATTAGTGAAAGGCTCTGAGGAACCGGCTGGGAGAAGTGAGGGTAGCCTGGATCCTCCGGGAACAGTTGATCTGTACTAGACACAAAATGCAAAAAGCAAACACTGCAGCCCAGGAAACCAACATTCTCATCATCAGTGTCTAGAAAATGAAAGAGCGCTAAGAACTTCCACAATCTGTCCACAGGTGCATAAAAAGTAAAAGTGTTAGACTTCAATCAGAATGTACTCTTTTATACCAGTCACGGTCTGGGAATTCTTGGTGACTTCAATGTGTGTAAATAGCCTACCTTTAGGGGCTATTCTGTATTATCCTAACCTCCCCCCATCACACAATAGACACTTGTGCACACAGCCAGCCGTAAAGCATCACTGACTCAGAGATGAGATGGAGTAATCACAAGGAGGGAAGGCCAGCCTGGCTGAGCTCACCTGTCGATGCTGATGGCACACAGGTTCAGGATACTTGCTGTGCACATCATGACATCCAGGGTGACGAAGATGTCACAGTGAATCCTGCTGAATTTCCACTCACCCACCACCTGAGGACAGAGCAACGTGATGGGAAGACAGCAGGAGGGGACATTTGCCCAGCACTATGGCTCCATCTCCCTAAGACAGTTGGCTAGACTCAGAGCATGGCTGGTGGGAACACTGTGGGCCTCCAGTTGGGGTGTGGGGAGCTATGGGGGAAGAGTGCCTCTCATGAAAGACTGGAGGCCTGGCCTCTCATCTCCCACCCACCTAAGTCCACTTGGTGCCAAGAACTTTACAAAAAGGCATGACAACCCACCAAAAAGGAGGGCCTCAATTTTGAACCTTCTAAAACATGTATGCCATCACCTTGTCTATTTGGCATCTGTTCATCATAGGGACAACTATTATTAGCTGCATTTTCTTAAAATTCTGTGTTCTTGATGCTCTATTATTTGGTAGCCTGCCCAGGGAGAGATAACCCTTCCCCGGGCCTAGCTAACTCCTTAAACCAGCACACCATCCATCTCTTGTACTCAAGTCGACCTCTCCCTTTATGCTATGCACACCACGCCAATATTTCCCCCATCCCAAATCATCCCAAGGCCAATGCCAAGAAACTAAGGTTATCCAATAACCCAAAGCCATTGGAATTACTCAGATTAGATAATCCCTAAACTTCCCTTTCTGCCTTGCCTCTTATTTCCCACAGAAGCTCCCATAAAAGCCATGTCCTGGGTTTCTCCTCACCCCTGCTTCTGCTTCTGCCTCAAGCTGGTACTTGGTCCTGCACCCCTCTGGGATAGCAGTCTGTGCCTCTCCTTCCTAACGGAGTGTGAGTAGTGCTGTAGTGTTTTCACTGGCATAGACCTCTCTGTGTGGCCACTCAGGGATACTTCTGTGTCATCTCAGTATCATCTAGAATGATTCTTAGATATCACTTTGGAACTCCTACAGGAGGAAACTACACTTGGAAGAGTGCAGTGACTCAAGGTTCAAAGGCCATTGGCTCAGCTATGGTCCTGCATTGGTTTAGTTCTGTAGGCCACATAAGTCCTTCCATGCCTCCTAGCCATGTGTGTGTGTGTGTGTGTGTGCGCACGTGCGCGTGCACGCACGCACACACACACACACACACACACGCGCGCCACAAAGCTAGGACCCTAGAATGGTCAGGCTTGCCTGATCAGCATCTAACAACATCGCTGACACAGGGCTGGGCTCAGCGCTACTCTCCATCTTGGGGTACAGAGGTGGGCTCCGTCCTGTGTATTACAGGTCATTGCTGCCTCTACCTGAGGTCCTAGATAAATTAGAGCAACACCTCAGGTTCCTGACATGAGGAGAGAGGGATGAGTTTCAGGGTTGGGACTCTTGTCAGTTACTTACGTTTCCAGGACTAACTATAAAACTGATTCCAGGACCTGCTAGAGAAGTCACCTAGCTGGCCTGACCACCTGCTATGTCATCTGAAAAATGATGATCAGGCTAGTCTCCCAGAGCTGCTGAAAAAAAAAAATGCTCATCGAGAGTACCTAACATAAGACCCAGCACTGTGACTCTTCATGAGATAATCTGTCCACTTTATGAGCAAAGTTGAGCCCAGAGTAGAGAGAGAGAGACGACCTGGGGAACTGGCAGGCAAATGTATTGGTAGAAACCATCAGAAAGCTGAAATCCAGGCTCCGGTACAGAAGCCTCCTGGAGCAGGCAGAGACCAAGGCAGGGGGCCCAGACCTACCTCCAGGTAGACGACCCATGGCATGACTAACGTGGCCACCAAGAGGTCAGCCACAGCGAGGCTGACAATCAGGTAGTTGGTGGTGGTCTGCAGGGCCTTCTCTCGGGACACAGCCATGCACACCAGCACATTGCCAAAGACGATGACGAAGATGAGCAGGGTGAGCAGCATCGCGTAGTAGTTATAGTGGGGCCGGTCCGCCTTTCCTTCCGACTCATTGAAGGGCCGGCTCCAGTTCTGCCTCTCCAGGTCCTCATCGTACCAGGACAGATTCAGGGCATCCATCGGGGCAGCGGAGCCACTTGGTGGCAAGACTCTGCCAGGAAACAAGGACATGGAGGTAAGCAGAGGGGCCTCCCAAGTACACTGACTCCCACAGAGGGCTCTGGGCTGATAAACCAATCGTGGGTAGTCAACAGAGAGACTTCTCTGACCTCGGGATCTCAGCTTATGCATCCAATGACTTTTTATAAAAACAATGTCGGGGTTGCTGACACTCTCATGTTAGCAGGTTCTTGCAGAGGGCAGAATGATTGAGTACGCATTTTAAAAGCATAAATGATAATAATAATAAATGAGCTCAGAAAGAACCGATCATTCTTTCATTTCTTCAACACACGCATGAGCACAATTCATGTACCATCTACTTTACGTCTGCCAGGAGAAACACAAGCAGGTATCCATTCACTCTTGAGATATTATAAATATTTGCTAAGTGTTGCTCTATATTATGCCATCAATAGAGGCAGGAAAAACAATACAACATGGTTCTACCTTTCACATTCTGGAAACTAAAACAATACCCAATTAATTTAGCTATTAAATCTGAGTGATATAGACTCAGAAATGTAATAGGGAGGGAGATACATATTCTAGCTTAGGCAGTGGAAGGCTACTGGAGAAAGCTGAGCACCAAGTGAAGGGGTCACGACATATCTAATGGGAAGCTCCAAGAGGTGAAAACTTCCAGAAAGAGGTGAATCTGAGAGCTCTTCAAGCAACTAAGAGGGGAAATTGGCTGGGGTGATATTCCAGCCAAGGAGAAAATAGCATGGACCCAACAGTAAGTGGCTCTATCTGTCTGTGAGGTTGGAGGAAATTAAATAGAAGGGATATTCATAGGCCAGCACAGATATGGTCAGATTGGGAGACCCTGAAAGGCTCAGAGCAGAGAAGTGAGCCCAGTGGAATGGGTTCTGAAAAGACCATTGACCATTACGGTATGGAGGAGAGTTCGGAGTGAAGAGAGGTGGCTAGAATTCAGGTGAAGAGATGGTGATCACAGAATGAAGGCAGTGATAATGAGGACAGAATGAGGAGCTAACTTAGCAGTCAGTCTCATGGAACTTGGTGATTGGATAAATGTGGACAGGAGAGGGAGGGATGGAGTGAACAGGGAGAGGAGGAGTCTAGAGCCACTCCAGGATTCCCGCCTGCTTTGGGCTCTGGAAGGCTAGCAGTGGTGTGCTCACAGAGAAAAGGGAGCAGAAGGGCTCCGGAGAAGACACTGGGAGCATCAGGTATCACACTTAACAGCCCATTTGAGTTGTGCGTGTAATAGCGTCAGTTGTCCTACTGACCAAAGTGTCTCCATTTCCTTCAGTGGACTTTCAATTCACTTTCTGGGCATTTCTAGGCCTTCCACAACAAAGCACCATGATTTCCAGACACTTTGCTATCTAAATAGACTTGAAATCAGGAAGACCATAGAACTATGCCCAAATAAGGAGTGAGCCATGATCACTGCAAAAAATCAGAAGGAGGGGGCTGGGAAGGTGGCTCAGTGGTAGAGCGCTTGCCTTGCATGCCTGAGGCCCTGGATTCGAATCCTCAGCACCACATAAGCAAAAAGAAAAAAGCCAGAAGCGGTGCTGTGGCTCAAGTGGTAGAGCGCTAGCCTTGAGCTGAAGAGCTGAGGGACAGCGCCCAGGCCCAGAGTTCAGGCTCCATGATCGGACCCCAAAAAAAAAAACCAGAGGGAGTATGAAGGCTCTGCCCAGCTCTATGTCCTCAGCCCCATCTTCCAGCCCTCAAAAGAGGGGCGTGGATGGACCATGTCCTACCCAACATCACTGGTGTGGGGGCTATGGGGAAAGCAAAATGCCTCATTCCCTGAGAGGTAACAGAACGTTGCTGTGCAGCAGGTTTTCAGATGCAAAGGCTGTGGGGCATTGTGTCCTTATTAATACCGGATTCCACAGCAGTCAACCTGGGTGTGGCTATTGATCAGGCAACCAGGGCTGGCTTTTGAGCTTCATTTCTCCAGCCAGCATCTATTGAACCTGTCATGCATAAAACATCGTGTGAAACCATATCCAGAGCCTGAAGACTCTGTGGGAGGCACACTCACTACAGAAAGCTCATTCCTCCCCTAACTTGCTCAGTCCCCCTGCTGGTCTAGCTAGTGGCATCTGCCAGGACTCTCAGCAACCTGCCTCCCCTCAATCCTATCCTCACACCCAGCCAGGCATCTGTTTCCTTTCGACAGTGCAATTCTGCCTTTAAACTTGCAAAGGGGTGGAGAGTTTGCCAAGTTATTTTGGATGTCGTGTTTCATTTATCCTCGAAGCCACTCTCTGAGATTTTTGGTTACCATCCCCACTCCACAAATAAGGAAAGTACCTGGAAATCTCCACAGAGTGCCCACGCATTGTTCAAAGAGAGAGTGGCTCAAATCCTCCTGCTCTGATGCCTGCCGCTGTGTCCCTGTCCCTGCCTGGGCCATCTCTCTTTGTCCTTGGGTCTCTGCTAGTGCAGTCAGTCTAGAGTAGAACCCATTTGTGGGTCTGCTTTTTTTTTCCACCGAGGTATAGCCTCAAGGGTTTCACAGTGCTGTTCAGATCTCTTTAATGGAAAATTAAAGCAAATTAAACATGCACACACAATCTTGCCAATTTCTGGCCACCTATTCTGAGGTGTGCAGGCAATGTACAATAGCTGTTGGCTGAACTGAGTCAAAGCCTCTGTTAGAATCCCCAAGAAGAAAACCCCCAGTCTTGAAATACACCTGATAACATATACCACTATCTTCACAAGTGTCAAAAAAAAATAACTCAGCCCCAGAGCATCATGCGTCAATGCTGGGTATAGGCTGAACTGTGATGCTTACAACAATCCTATGGTGAAGCCTTCACTCCAGTACCTCAGAATGTGATTGTATTTAGAAACAGGGCCTCTGAAGAGGAATTTCACTTAAAACGAGGGCATGAGAGTGGGTTCTAATTGAGTCTGACTTGTATTCATTTAAGAAAAGGAAACATAACGGACCCAAAAGACAGCAGGGATGTGCACACAGAGGAAAGACCACATGATGATACTGGGTGAAGGGGGAGGGCTCTGACTCAGCAAAGCCTGTCTCTGGGTCCTGGCTGCAGGACAGGCCTGAGAGAATCCTAGGGAGCAGCTAGGCTGGAAGACCCAGCTGTCCAGATCCACCTGCTATATAGGCAATGACTGTAGTTCTCATCACCGCATTGCAGAGGCTGTGCCATGCCCCAAAATCGTTTCATACAACACTCAGAGGGGGGAAAAAACGCCATTGAACTCCAGCACAATTCTAAGATGTGGCCAGCTCTAAAATGCATCCTGATTTCATAGACGCTGCAATGAGAGGGAATGTGCATCTTAGAACGGATGAAACAGACTGCCTTCCTGGCATTTCTCTGCTGACATTTTCTCGGGAGGCCTGGAGGATACCGGCCAGCCCCAGGCTCAGTATGCTCCAGCCCTGTCTGTCCTTTTTGTCCTTCTGCTTCTGGGTCATACTGGTTATTGGGTTCCCAGTGGCATCCCAGGAGAAGGCAGAGAGGAGCAGCCAAGAGAACCTGAGTATCCCCTCAAAGCCCGGTCCTTGCTCTCCCCTGGCCAAGCTTGCCTATCCTGGCTAGAGTTTGTGCTCCGGAGGGGGATGGAGGGAAGGTGCTCAGGAAGGCAGCGTGGAGCTCCTCGGTGGCCCTAACTCCAAAGAAGTCATCTAAGGCCTGGGATTACTGTGGGATCCAGTGTAAGGAAGAGACTAAACCACACATCATCCATCCCCTTGGATTTGCTGGAATTTGTTGTTGTTGTTGTTATTTGGGGGGGGACATAACTATATAACCCTAAGGTGAATTATCTTTGCAGTCATAGATTTTTCAGATGAATGATTACATTATTTTTTTTAAAAATCTATTGCCCAACGAGTATGCTGATTTCAGATTATAAAATAAGATCAACTTCTTCGCTCAGATGCCACCTCCAGCTCCCTCCTCAGTGGCTCTGGCCTTGAGCAAAATCTTCAAATCACAGACCCCAGTCAAGGAGCATTTAGTAGCCACCAAATGCTGTAGACACAGTCACGACAGTATCTCAGGCCTCACCAGTGTGGTCTCTTGGTGGTGTCTTCTGAGAGAAAGGTGGATGACTGAACCCTGCTGGTAAGCTCCACAAAAGTGTCTGTTCCCCAAAGTGGCAAAGAGTAGCAGATGCTTCAGGACAAGCTTTCTCCCCATCCCAGGTGCTCTGGATTCCTTAGGCTGTGCGTTCTTAGCCACCCTGGTAGAAGGTGGGAATGAGGAGGGGAAACTTGCTTTCAAGTTTCAGTTCACCCAAGAGCCAGAAACCGTCATCTGTCCCTAGTATCTACTGTTGGGTACTAGCAGAGAACTCAACAAAAGAAAGCAAAAGAGGAAGAAAACAAAGGAAGAATGAAAGGAAGGGAGGGAAGAAGGGAAAGATCTCTCAAAATCAGAGCTAGGACTCTGGCTCAGAGGTAGACCACCTGCCTAGAATGCACAGGATACCAAGTTCCGTCTCCAGCACTGAGGGTAGGGGGTATGGGGCCATGGGGCCATTCTAGTGCTTGATTCCTCTCTCCATCAGGTTTCTCTGAACATCCACCTCACTCTAACTTTCCTAAATAATGGCTTTCTGGAAGCTTCAGAGCAGAGCTTCCCCACAAGATGTCTGTAGTAAAGTAAGGCATATGGAAATATCAGGCCAAGAGGACTGTAGAGTCAGGCATTTCCAACCCCAGCTGCCTCTGGCATTAGCCCTACGAGTCTTACAAATGTTCTGCTTCTTGTATGTGCCCCAATTTGGAAATTAGCTCCCTCTCCAGTTGCCAAGTGCTCAGAGACTGGGGCTAAGCCAAGGCATGGCCTACGGGCATCCCGCTGAGTCCACTCTGGGGTTCTGAGACTGAGAACACAGCAAGGGGCCGTGGAGAGGCTGTGGCTGATCTGCCCAGCACACTCCAGGGGCCTACAAACAGAGACAGCACCTCACAAGTAAGTCAAGTATGTCAGAAGAAGAGAGACTGCTTTAAGGCTACCCCATTCAAGGTTGACACCCAAACCTAACATTTTCTCTCAGAAAGAACCAGAGGGATGTGGCTGCCCTCAGTCTCAGACTTGTGGTGGAATGCTCAAAAAGGTCAATGTGTCTGGGCGTGCATGGGATTCTGGTGGAAAGTTGACCAGTCTAAGGACAGGATTCTCACCGCTCTCTCCCACCTACCTGGCTGTTTTACCCTCTCTGTCCCTCTGTCTGTCTCTTCTTTCTATTCCGTGGGGGCACAGATCAGGGAGGTGGGAGGTAGGGTGGGAGGAGCTGGTGTGCAAGAAATCTAAGTACTCTGTTTCCTGAGCTGTGCTGGCAGCTTTGTCTCTGAAGTTTGGTTGGCACTTGAAGGAATCTAATTGTCTAATTAAAATTTAACAATCCCTTATCAGGCTGGAAGGCGGGTGCGACACTGATGTCTTAAACACATCAGGGGTTTTTTTTCCCCCTTTTTCTGAGACTTGAAGCATTTCAATGAAAAAGTGGAGGGAGGGCAAAAAAAATCATTTCGCATTTGCATCTGAAAAGCAGCTTGGCGGGGTGACTAGAGCTGGATTGGATGGGGGGCGTTGGGGGATCTGCTCCTCCTGGGCCCTCAGTATCTCAGGCCACCACCTCCAGCTCTGTAGCTCCAGGTACAGGACCAGTCTGTGGCTTAGGAGAGGACCTTTCTTCAGAATCTATTGCAAATAAAAGAGGCAGGATGGGAGGTAACTCCCCATTTCTTCCTCCCGCTAAGAGAGAAAAAGAGTTCTGGAATAATGTCCTCTTAGACACTTCTCCTTCCAGGGAGGCGGGGAGGTCCTAGTGTGAGGTCGTAGGTCACTGAAGGTGTGTCCTGGAAGAGGATCTTGGGACTTGACCCCTCCTCTCCCAGTCTTTGCTAGGTACCATGAGGTGAGCAGTTTCCTTTTCTATGTACGCTCACCAAGATGCAATGCAGGCCCAAGCACATGTCAATCCATCATTCACGGAACCACTAAAACTGTGAGCCAAAATAATCCTTTTGTCTGTAGGTTGGTTATCTTCAAGGGGTTTGTTAACATGACAGCATTAACTGCCTCTCCCTCTCTCTCTCCCTCTCTCTCTCTCTCTCTTTGCCCGCCACTGATAGGTAACAGTAAACCATGAGCAAAGAGAGCCTAAAATGGAGGTGAGAAGCAAGCTGTCCAAGAGAAAAATGCTGTAATGAAGATTTTCTGACGAACAGGGGACCCCAGCCCTGCCACCTGGACCTAGGGATTGGAATGTCTCACAGGCCTCTCAGCAAGTGCTCAGACCCTCAAGGCTATTATTCTTACCCTAAAAGACAAGTCCCCTTCAGTCTACTGGGAAGATAATTATAACAGGTCCTCGAACTGGTTGTGCCTGACATCTTTGCCTCTGTGTTGTGTGTGTGTGCCGTTGTTTGAAACCTTGCTTGCCACCATCACTTTGCAATCACCTCCGACTCCAGAAAAGACAGGGCTGATAAATAACATCTTTATGACAAGGGCTAAAACATCCCCCTCAGAAACTGTAGTGCCTGGCGGGACAGATCACAAATGAGGACACGTACCCATAATGATTAGACTGTATCCGAAGCTGGAGAAACCTCATGGGAACCAGATTGCTCCCCTCCACTGGTGGCAGTGGTAATAACTTCTCCAGAAGCTGACATAATGACCAGCCAGGACACAACCGTTACTGAAACACTTAAACTATGCATACCTTTATCCCCAGTCCCTAATTCTTCCTCTACTTAAACCTAATGCTCATGTCTGTCCCTTGAAGACGGCTGAAGATGACTGAAGTGTCACTTTCCTGTAGCATCCTGTCACAAGGTCTCCTCTCTCTGCCATATTTCTGTCTAATAAACTTCGCTCTCACTTTCACTATGTTCACATCTTGCCTGAATTCTCTCAGTGGCTAGAGCATGCTTACCTTGGCTGACATTCTAACCACACCGTCTATCCCCAAGGCTCTTGAATACCTTCCCTACCCCCCCAGACCCAACACTGCTGTAGGAAACTAGGTCTGTACCTTGAGAAATCTAGATCTAGGGGAAATCTGGCCTACCATTTGGAGGTGGGAGAGACTTCCATAAGGGAAATGCAGAATGTCATGTGCTGACCTCACCCTCTCCCATCCCCCACTCCCGGTATACTGAATCCAACCTGGCAGGGAACAGGACATGCTCGTTCACAGCAGCAGCAGAAGCAGTGTCTAGACATCCTGCGCCCTCTTGCTTTCTGACCGTATCTGGCTCTTCCCAGCTAGATCCACCAAATCATAGGCCTCAACAGCCCGGCCTGAGGTTGGTTGGATCCTTTGTCATTCCTCAGAATCTCTTCTTGCTCACTGCTCTCTGGGTCAGACCTTTCCGGGCAGCCTCCAGCCTTGAGTGCTACCTCGCGGCCTGAACAAAAGCTATCCGTGGACACTCATGAAATTTCTTGTCACCAGATCTACAATCCTTTCTGCCAAGGTAGACAGCTGTCCCCTCCCTTGGCCTCCAGGGTCCCGCTTCCTTACCAGGCTCAGTCCTGCTGCTGGAGCTCAGGGTCCCATGGTCCTGGTGGGTGTCTCTTTTCTCCCTTACCCTCTTCAGGACTGTCTTCCCAAGGGCTCCTTCCTGCTGCTTTCAAAACTCTCCTGCTACTGGGTAACACTTAGTACGGGTGAAATCAATCATTATTTGTCTAATTATTTGTTTAGTAGCAGTGGTTCTTACCAAACTGTGAGCTACCCCGTGTACACATCACACCACCTCATATCTTCTGCTCTTTTTGCCTTCCACCCCCGGGCCTGGCAACGGCAGGTTGGAGAGCCGTCCATGGAGCTGTGTCTCACGCAAGGGAGACACCAGTGTGAGCCGGTTTCTGGATCTTACCTACCCTGCTGACATCTCTCCTCCTAGATCCTTTTCACGGGGGGACCAGATGCCTCCTCTGAGGACTCGCCCTGGCCTGCTAGGTCCTAGGCACTGTGGAGGCTGAAATTGGAGGCCTGGATTGTCAGGGACAAAGTGGACCATCATGTCAGCCCCTGGAGTGAAGGGAGTGCAGGGAGGTGGGAGGTGGATCAGAGTAGCATGCATTCTGTGGGAAGGGAATAGGGAAAGGTGGAGATGGCTTCTGGGCTATTGGAGGTTTGTAGCCAGGGGAGGGGGGACGTGGGGTTCTACAGCAGCAATGATGGCCTGGGAGCCACAGGGTTGCATTAGCACCAAGCCACGACTACGGTATCACAGTCAGAGCACGAATGTCATCAGAACCCACCCCAGCTCATTTGCAGAGCATTGGTGATGGAGGGAGGTTCTCCAGGGAGAACTCCCGCAGATCCGCACCCACCTACGGCTCTAGGACCTCTGCCTGAGAACCTACCAGAGAGAGCAGCTGAGAGGAACTGGAGCTCTCAGCCCAGACACCTCCCTGTTCTTCTTCCCCAAGTGGCCGAGTGGCTCAGGTGCCCTCTGGGAACACAGAACACCCCACAAAAGGCCTGCGCCATGGTGGACTCAGCGTTCACCGTCTCAGCTGGTCTGCAGAGGCAGGCAGGTTGTCTGTCTGACAGCCCCTCAGCCCTGTGGATTTTGATGGCTCCGTAAGAAACGTCTCCTCACCAACTGTCAAAGTGTCACACATTAATTAACTGCTCGCTGGAGTGACTCAGTGCAGGGAGGGCCGGGGAGAATGGCTCAGTACCGCTAAGCGGGCTGCTGCTCTCGGGGTGCGCTCTGCCTTTTGATTAAAAATATTCAGCACGCAGGCACCATGCAAGGGAAGGAAGGGCCAGGTTGCTGGGGCAGC
Organism: Dipodomys ordii; assembly: GCF_000151885.1. Taxonomy (NCBI): domain Eukaryota; kingdom Metazoa; phylum Chordata; class Mammalia; order Rodentia; family Heteromyidae; genus Dipodomys; species Dipodomys ordii. The sequence goes on from NW_012267226.1 coordinate 16,846,003, forward strand.
AAGTGGATGGGGTGGGGCTCAGAGCCCCCTCTCTGAGGAAGAGAACAAGATGGGGAGGGAGAAGCTTCTAGAAATTGCTAGAAATTGCTTGGAAGATTCTAAATTCAGAACAGAGCCTACAGGCTGCTAGTTTTTTTTCCTTTTCTTTTTTGCTTTTTCTCCCCCCTCCTCTCCCCACCTTTCCCTTTTCAATTTTCCCCCACAAAGGAAAGCACTGGGAAGGTGAGCTTGGTTTGTACCCCCACCTCCGGTGGGGGGTGCTGACTGAGAAGGTCACCGGAGCGCAAGGAGGCAGCGGCTTACTTAGCTGTCAACCTCCCCTCCTTCTCCCCCTCCCCAGCGCAGGAGCTGGGAGAGGAGGAGGGAGGGAGGGGACCTGGGTCTCAGACCAGCCTCCTTGAACTTTACTTTAATTTCAGGAAAGAATTGAGAAAACACACTCTTGAAAGTCAAGAGGGAGACAAATCCTGAACCTTATTGCTCTAGAAGAAGGGAAAACAGTTCTGGCTATTTGGTACAAAATTGCTCTGCTTTATGAAAAGACTTTTCCTGTTCACAGGGACTAGTTCAAATAATAGCAAGCTTCAGGATCATACTGTTGGGAAGATTCCAGAAGCCTTTCCATTCTTTGTCTCCAGAAGTTCCCATGGTCCAGGACACTTTTGGGGTGGGGGGAGAGCAGTTCTCTCCTAGCTGACCTGACTCCCACATAAATCCCTACTTGGTGTTACAAATAGGTATTAGTAATCACCACAGAAATGCAAAACCCAGATTGCAGTAAATGCTGTAGGACAAACCATTGCTTTCTTCCAAAAATAAATCACAAAGGAAAAAAAAGAAGAAGAAGAAGATGGAGGAGGTGGGGTGGCTTCAGTGCTGGTTTAACCAATTGCTAAGAGTGAGCCTTATTTGGATCCTGATTCAAAGAAGCCAACTGTTAAAAATCCGTGACATTTCTGAGACAATTGAGAATCTGAACTGTAGGATTTTTTAAAAATGATATTGGGAATTACTGCTAGCATGTTTTTAGTCATAGCAAGGGCATGCTGGTTTATTGTTTTAGAGTGTTCATCATTTAGATACGCTTTGAAATGTTTACAGGTGAAACAATGTGTTGTCTGAAATTTATTTGAAAATGGTACAGGGGGGTCTAGTATACAGATGGAACAGAACTGACCATAAATCGTCACTGAAGCTGGGTGACAGATACACGGAGGTTTGTGATATCCTTGCTTCCTACTTTGGTCTCAATTTGAAATTTCCTATACTAAAATGTTGTTCTTTTTTAATCAATTCTGCTCTTTAACAGATAAAAAAAACCTCCTCCTCATTGGATTCATCATAAAATGAACTTAGAAAACAGGAAAGAACCAGCAGCTACGGCCATCAAGGTGGATTCGGCAATCTCCACTTTGTCTGTGGCCCCTAATCCTCTGTCCATGCTGGAGATGCCAGCCGTGATGCCGTGTGGTTTCCCAACAATTCCTAAGCTAAAAGCCCTGGGATGTTGGAGGGCACTTAGTAGGTGTTCTTATTTGAAGTCCTCTTAGTGTATGTCTGGCAGAGTTGCAGTAAGCTTGACCATTCCCACTACACCTTTGAGAAAAAGAAGTCCTACCTATAGGACTGATAAAGACAAAAGGCCCTACCTGTGGCCTTCCTGGTAAATTCTAAAGACACACAGCTAGGAGACGCCTCTGTCTCTGAGGCAGGTGGGCAGAAAATGCAACCAGGCCTGGTAGGTACTAGAAAATCCCAGGCCATAGTCAGTGCCAGTTTCATTCATCTGATCATGCAGCTGTCAGACAAGCGGGATGGTCCACTTCCCTTGATAAGCTACATCCAGTTCTCTATCTAAAGAGTTATTAGTCGATAGGTCAATAAGAAGAAGAGTGAGGGAAGGGGTGCATAGGGGAGGGATGGGTGAGAATGTGAAAGGGGTGACATTGATCAAGATCTATTGTATTCATAAACTGCTTTGTTAATTGGCAACTTTTATGTTCAACTACTTAAAGATGATAAAGAACACTAAAAAAACTAAAAGTAGATTATATATTCAAAATTTTTACTAATGAGAGCTGTCATACCTAAGAAACATGGTATCGCTGAACGTGTGCTGCCAACTCCAGTGACTTATAGAAAATGTGGGGTGCTATGGGCATCCTGTTCGGACCTTCCTTTGCCCCTCTTGAAGGATCACAAGAGGAAGCTGTAGTGGCTGCTTCCAAAGGCCTGCTGCTCACACATGCTCCTTCTTTGTTCCAGTCTTGTCTTATGCCTCTGATGTATCTATGAACTCTGATGAGCAGAAGTGATCTTTGCTCTGTGCGTACCCTGGCCTCTACCAAAAATGGCTGTCAGCGTGATCAGTGCTTTTTGAACATCGTGGTTAGGGCAGAATCTGAGAGCTACAGCGCCGCTTCAGACAGCCATCCACCTTCCTAGAAGATCCTTTGAAAGCTGAGTAAAGAGCAGCAGCCTTTAGCATAGCCTCTAGGCAAGAAGAGGCTCTCCGATTTTGTTCTCCTCCTGGCTAACCTTAAACCATATAGGAGTGGAACTTGCCAAATATCTAATTGCTTCATTTTACAGATGAAGGAAACCAAGACCAAAAATGTGGAAATGACTCCCCAACATTAAGAGCCTGTAGTTTCTAGAACTTAGATCTCAAGTAAGGTCTCTAGACAGATCCTCAGCGGTGTCCTACCCAGCTCTGTCTGGGTCACAGCAGGGACTCTGTGAACGCCAGGTGACAACTACCATCTTGGTCGCTAGTGACATCATCATTATGTGAATCTTCAGAGAAATGAAGTCAGCAAAGGAGAATAATTTTGGAGCTTCTGAAAGTATCTCCCCTGAAACTAACCTAAACCATCTACTTCTGTAAGTGTTTATATTTACAGGACCACCTTCCACAGAAATGGACAACAGCTGGACATCCTTCCCTTCCTTCCTTCTTACCTTCCTTCCTTCCCTCCTTCCCTCACAATCCATCCTTCCCTCCCTCCCTTCATACTTTCCTCCCTCCCTCCTTCCCTCCCTTCCTTCCTTCCTTCCTTTCCTTCCTTCCTTTCTTCTTTCCTTCCTTCCTTCCTTCCTTTCTTCTTTCCTTCCTTTCTTCTTTCCTTCCTTCCTTCCTTCCTTCCTTCCTTCCTTCCTTCCTTCCTTCCTTCCTTCCTTCCCAATCCCTCCTTCCCTCCTTCCTTTCTTCTTTCCTACATGGAGTTTGAACTCAGGGCTTCAGGTATGCTAGTCAGACACTGACCACTTGAGCCACACGCCCAGGCCCTTTTTGCTTTAGTTATTTTTCAAATAAGGTCTTGTGTTTCTGCTCAAGCCAGCGAAGACCATGGTTTTCCTTTTCATGCTTCCCACATAGCTAGGATGACAGATGTGAACTACCCATACCTTTTTATTGGTTGAGATGGAGTCTCGCTCAACTTTTTGCCTGGGCTAGCCTTAACTAATGATCCTCCCCTAGGATTACAAGTGTAAGCCATCACATCTGGTAGAATGCTTCTCTTTCTGGAAGCCATGTCTTTGAACGTTTCCTATCCCTTTCTTCTCTAGGACTCTGAGGAAAGGGTTGAGTCACTGGATCTGTTGTTCAGCATTCTCAGTCCAAATAACCCACACCCTCACACTTCTTCGCTAGATACAAACAAGAAAGGGAATTGCTTTAACCATGAGTTACGTGCTCTAAGGGGACAGGAGTGTCACTCATCTACAGACGATGGGTAGGACCAGGGCCCTGTTCATCTTTCTTTAAACAAATAAGTCCTCGTGGTGTACCCCAGAGACCCAGTTATGGAAGGGAGGGAAAAACAGAGCACTTCAGGCTGGGGCTACCACACAGATGCAGAACATTTTGGAGGCTGAACCTTTTTTTTAAACCCACTTTGCTCTTATCTTGGGCCCCTTGGGACACTGCTAAGCTAAGTTTTCTGAGCCTGTCATGGCAAACAACATAATGTTGCTAATCAAACTTCCTATGCGCCCACCCAGTTTTTATAAATCAGCCTAAGTGAAGATGAATTAGCAGTAATGAGGCTGTGACAGCTCCCGAGGCACAGGCTGACGAGAGCTTTGATGGTTATGCCAAGATGGGGGAAAACTCCTTGCAGGCATCAGTTGGTGCTGCTACGTTTGGGCAAATAACTCTTTGATGGGTGCCAAGGCACCTTGGTGTCACTTGCAAATCACAGTCCGGCACGTGCATGTGTGTGCGTGCACACACACACACACATACACATACACACACACACACACACACACACACACACTCACCCCTCTCCAAGAACTTCCAGCACTTTGCCTATCTGATAAACGGGGATTGCTGTAACCATGAGTTGCGTGCTCTAAACCCTCAGCCACCTAAGATTCGTGAAGCTCACAGAGTATTTTGGAAAAATTAGAGTGTATTGCCAATATCTACACTTTGGAGATTTCACATGAAAATACAGATTGCTAGTTTCTTTTGTTTAAAAAAAAAAAAGAATCCTAAGTTAGGGAACTTAGTTAGATCAGCCTTCTTACATGGCAATAGTTAAGCTGGGGTCGAGCCCAAGCAGCACCCCCTGTCTGTAGACAAGACACCTGGACTGAAGAAGACACAAAAGGATCCAATTCATAAGAGGCTGTGCTATACTTCAAAGGCTGGAGGAAAGGGAGAGAGCTGTATCTTGACCCTAGGCCCCTCCACCATGTTCTTCCCAATTGCTTCAGCTTGGAGGAGGCAGGACCCTTGGGTAGAAGTGCCTGCTTCTATCATCTCATCCAGTCCCAGTTAACTGAGGACGTGCGTTCTAATTTACCACAGTTCCCGCCAGCCCTTACAACCCCACACGCCACCAAAACTCCAGTTACCACTGTATCTGGGTAACTCTGCTGAACGACAGAAGAAATGCGGCTCTGATCCCCTCTGTAGCACCAGGTACAGACAGGTAGATGGACACACTTTCCGGCCTAGGGAGGGCTGAGCAGCTTGGGTGCCTTTGGGGCCCAACAGTGATTTTTCAATAGCTCCCCATCCCTTTCTAGAACCTTCTCAGGAGGCCCAGATCCAACTGTTTGTGAATCACCTACTCTTCTTGAGTCCCTTTCCCTCCCTATTCATCATGGAAGCCACAGAGTTTAAAAAAAAAAAAAATCTCTGCCCCTCCACCCCCTCTTCTAAAGGTTGTATTTATCTACTTCTGATTTTCTACCATTGATCATGGAATTACACCTGCAGTCCAGGAAGTGTCACTCTCTTCAGTGAATGGGGTGCCCGCTGCAGGATGGGACAAAGGAAGGGCTGGTGTCCGCCAAAAGCACCAGCCCAATGGTCAGGGCTGCTGGGGACAGGGGTGGGACCCTGCACACCTGCTTGTTCTCCTCACTGACATCTTCCCTCTGCACACCACACGCCCCAAAGGAAGGCTCGCCTGTCTCCTCCACCCTCCTTGCATTGTCTGGATTGCTAACATAAATGCATAATATAAATCCTAACATAAATGCTAGGGCTGCCTGGGTGGAGCAGAGCTCCAAGCATTCTGTTTCCCTCCAGGAAGGATGCTGATGACAGCGCCCAGGTGCATCCACAGGCCATGGCCCCCACATAGCTTTGAATAGATGCCTTTCTTTGAACACTTGGGCTGAAGGAAGCCACATTTCTTCCTCCCTGGGATCTATTGTCCACTGGAGGCCAACAACTCACAAGAAAAAGCTTCTTATCTTTCCCAGGGTGAATTACTTATGGATGTTTTCTTCGGTCTCTCAGCACATGATTTGTTCTTCTTGGGAATCCAACTCCACAAATGGGTCTACACTTACTCCATCTCCTGGGCCCATTGAGGGCAAGGCTTGTGTCGCATCTGTCTTTAGCACGGAGAGGGAGCGTAGCGACGCGATGGAAACTGCATTGAGCTGGAAGGTTAGACACGTGAGCTCTGAATTACTGCTGCCTCAGATTCGCCATCGCTCTCTGATTGTTTCGGGAAAGGATGCTCGCTGGGGCCCGGGGCACATGTGCGCTTGCAGGAGGATGCAGGCGGGATGCGGGACTGTACCTTTCTCCTCAGTACCTTCAGACAGCTGGTGGCTGACTAGCCAATTAGGGCTGCTTCCAAACCTGCCCCTGCTAGTTGTTCTTAAATTCCATTCTCTATTTCATAAACCATGGATATACATATGCCACATTCGACAAATGACTTCCTTGGTGCCCTTCCAAAGTCTCAAGATTGTAGAAGAACATGAAAACCTGAGGAGCTGTCCCAGATTGGGAAACAGGCCATACTAAAGGCCATACAGAATCCTAAACTGGATCCTGGACCAGAGAAGGACATTAGTGAAAGCACTAGTATGAAATTTACAAATGCAAAGTGCCTATGATACTTATCCGTAGCTGGGTGTGGCAGCTCAGGCCTGCCATCCTTGCTAAAATTGGGAGGCTAAAACTGGGAGGATCAAATTTGAAGGCCAGCCTAGGTGAAAAGATCTCAAGACGTCATCTCAAACAAGAAAAAGCTCAGTACCAAGATTCTTGCCGGTCGTACCAGCTGTGACAGGAGACATAAATAGGAGGTCTGTGATCCAGGCCAACTAGGCAAAAGGCAAGCCCTATCTCAAAAATAACCAAAGTGGAAAAGGCTTAAAGTGTGGCTCAAGAGGTTGAGCACCTGCCTAGTAAACACAATGCCCTGAGTTCAAGCCCCAGGACCACTAAACACATAAATAAATAGCTGCATATACATACAGTCAGAAATACAAAATCATAAGAACAAAAGAAGCCCGGGATGTTTTTCTTTTCATGAGACTTCAAGAATCAATCCATAATCCTAGCTGTGTGGTATCAGAAGCAGGATTCTGATGTCAATTGTCACCCAGAGCAGGCTGCAGAGACACTGGAACAGTCTGTCTGGCCTTGGAGGTACCACCCCCTCCCGCAACCTCAGACTCTCTTCTGGATCCTGTCCAGGAGCCTGAGTCTCTTAACCACTGTCTTTCTCTCTGTCTGACTTAGACTTTGGTGGTTCCTCACTGCAGGCATGTGAAGCTTCTGAAAGTTCTTCAGGTCCAGGTGCCTACCAACTCCTTCCAGGTCCCCATGATGGATGTGATAGATGAAGAAAGAGATAACATGCTGGTTGGAAGAAAACAGCTGTAAATAATACATTAGCTTATATCCAGAACATGTAAGGGACTCAAAATGACTCAAAGACAAGAAAACCGATGACCTTAGTGACATTGGTCAAGACATATTGTATTCATAAACTGCTTTGGGAAAAGGCAAGCTTCTTTCTACAACTACTTAAAAATAATCTTTTTTAAAAAATGTGGAAAGGACCTCAGTGTATGTTTTACAAAGGAAGACATAATAGGCCAAGAGATAAATGAAAAAGAATGATAAGATACCAGAGCCCAACTGTTAAAGTGGCTATTATCAAAAAGATGAAAGATATTGATGTCATGATGGAGAAAAGGGAACTCTCAGACATTTTGGAAACAGTACGGAAGTGTCTTATTAAAAGGTTGAAAAGAGAATGGCCATATAATTCAGCAATCCCACTTCTGCCATTGGGGTGTGGGCGAGGTATCTGCACTGTCAAGTTCACTGCTGCACCTTCATAATAACCAAGATCTGAAGGCAATCAGGTGCATGGATTTCCAAACATATAGTATACAAACACAGCACAATACCACTCAGCCTTTAAAAAAATTAAAACTCTGTCCCTTGAAATAACCCTGGATGAATCTAGAAGACATTGTACTAAGGAAATGAGCCAGACAAGGGAGCTGAGCATTAGTGGCGCATGATCAGGTAGATGTTGAATGATCTCACTTATACGCTCAGTCTAAACAGCCAAACTCAGAGTAGAGTAGTTTACCAATGTCTGGGGAAGCAAGAATTGGAAAGAAAAAAAAGAAGATATACTCATCAAGGGTGTTTCAGTTAACTAAGTTCTAGCTGTCTACCACATGTCCGGATGATTATAGCTAATAACAAACCTAAAAGGGTGGATTTCAGTTGCTCTCACCACCAAGAAATGATGTGTGTATGTGTATGCATTTTAAAAGAGAAGAAAATCCTGTCACATGCTACGACATAGATGAGCACTGGCAACATTATAGCAAGTGAAATATACCAGATATATATTGTATGGTTCTACTTGTAAGAGGTGTTTATTGAGCCTTGGGGTTCTGCTCTTAAGAACATCCTCTTTTGGTTGTACCCTGTGAACGTTTAGACTCCTGTTCACTTGATCATGTCTCAGCGTCATTTTTTGTCTTTTGCAGTCCGTTATGTTTATTTGTAGATGTATTTGTTTATATGCACTTTCTAATTACTACAAAGGAGGGGAAACATGCAACCTATGCTTCTTTGGGTCTGTCTTTTGGGCTTGTATGTTAGTTTATCTGTTTGGGGGAGGGAAAGGGGGAACACAGAAATGGTGGGACAAAGGGTGAACTAATGCAGCAGGGATACTCACTAGACACTGTTGAAAATGATCTATACAACTTGGGAGAAAGTGAGGGAAGAAGTGACACTGTTCAAAAAGAAATGTACTCATTACCTGACTTATGCAACTGTACCCCCTCTGTATATCACTTTTACACTAAAAATAATTTTTTTTAAAGAAAGAGGTATCTGAAGTGGTCAGCCTCATGGAGACGGAAGTAGAATGGTAGTTTCAGGCAGGGAGGGGGGATAGGATGCCTAGGAAACAGAGCTTAGATTCGCATTGCAAGATGAAAGCAATCTGGAGATCTACTGAACAACAGAATGAATATATTTTGAGACTATACTGAATTGTACACTTAAAAATCCGTGATGGCAAATTTAATGGACTTTGTTTGCTTAACACAATATAAAAGAAAAGAAAAAAAAGAAACTATGGTCTCAAGTGGAATTTATACCCTATCTTCACTTCCTAAAAAAAAATGAATGAATGAATGAATGACAGGCTCATTGTGGGCAGTGTGCCTCACCTGAGTGGAGTTACCTGGAGGGAAGATAGATCTCTGATGGAACCTACCCAACCAGTCTGGTTGTTCTGGTGGTTAGTTCTGAAATAAATGCATGTGTTTTGTTTAGCAAAATAGGAGTTGGCGCCTATTGTGTGCAGAGCATTTTGCTAGATCCTGTGGGGTGATATAAAGATAATGCAGTGTTTCTCCTCAAAGCTAGCAGCCCGGTGGGAGAAGCGGAGGAGCACTTGGGCCGCTGTCAGAAAGCCAGTGCTGAATTTGAATCTTGATTGTGCCATTTCGTTGGATGAGTCACTCAGTCTCTGTGCGGTGCAGGGGTCTGGACCATTAAGGAACAAGTGTGGGGCAGAGATGTGGTTTTATTCAATGAGTGTGCAGTCATTCGGGGACAGGCAGTGACAAGTAAACAGAAGGAAGGGCAGGGCTGTGTAATTAAAAAAGCAGTGACCCCATTTTCTTCCCTCTCTTCCTCTTTCCCTCTCTCTAGCCTTCATTCCCTCTTCTCTCCGACCCTCCTTCTGTTCTTTCCTTTCTTTCAGCATGGGGAACTGAACCCAAGGCCTTTCAAGCACTTTACCACTTGGGTTGAGCTCCCAGTCCATATATTTAGAGCATATATATATATATATATATATATATATATACACACATATACATATACACCCAGACATAGTTGTAAAAAGGAGTTACTATTCAACAAATCAGTTTATGACACTGTGTCTTGGTTAATGTCACCCTTTCCATCATTCGCCCCAATGACTCCCAACCCCTCCCCTTAATTTTCTTACTTTCACAGGATATGCATTGCATATTAGGACCACATTCTCTCCCTGCCCTTCTTCTCTTCATCCCTCATTTTAAGTGAGATAGTTGTTGCTACTTTCACCAGGGCTGGCCTCAAACTCTCTGACCTTCCTGCCTTGGCCTATTCATTAACTGGGGTTGCAGGCATGCTCTACTCCACTCAGGTCCGGGGTTCTTGTACCATGTTGTTTCTCATGGACTAGACAGGGAACTTGGAGTGTGCCATGCTTCTGCTCTTCACCAGCAGTAGAATGGGCTGTGAGCCAGCTGGCTCTCACTGGCTCCCAAACCTCCCATCTACTTCTCCAGACTCTAGCAACTCAGTTTCCCAAGACTGGGGGTCTAGTATCCTGCCCTCCGCCCCCTTCCTCGCGCCCCCCCCAAAAAAAAACCCACCAGAAACAAAGCATCCTGGACTTTCCTAGGACAAAATCTCCATTTACATCTAAATGAGAAAGAGGGAAAAGGAAGCCTGAGGCTCTGTGGACTATGAATGAAATCATTTTTCTACATAAGATTTCCATTTGTCTGCCTGCGTTGGCCAGCTTCTGCCAGAGCTGCTTCTGAGTGGGTGTCAGCGCCACACAAACCAGGCTTCAGAAAAGAAGTGCCTAATTTGGGAATTAGGGGCTGTTGGAGTGACAGCTTTCCAGGCTGCTGGCTTGATTCTGATCTTGGTCCCTTTGCAGGCAGCAGTTCCCAGGGGCTCTGTCACCTTGGCCCTGCTCATTAGAGCCATTGTCAATTACCCCTTAAGGTGGCTGGCAGTGGAGGAAAGGGGGTTTAAACAGGGCGGAGCAGGGCCTGCAGAGCTGGGAAAGGCTCCCAGGACCTATGCCATTCTAGGCAGAGGGGAGGCCAGACAGCCCCCAAAAAAGATTAAAAGGACAAAACAGATTTTCTTAGCTCCCTGAGGGCTCCCGGCTAGCTGGTGACACAGCCAAGACATTGCAATTTTTTTTAAAAAAAAGAAGAAGAAAGAAAAAGGAAAAAACAACTGCCCAAGGCCACAGCTCAGCTGGTTAATGGTGTCTAACCTGGGCATTTTTCAGTTTTATACATGAATACACATATCCTTGTAATACAAACAGAGCCCGTGGGTTGTGCTGTTGTTATTCATCATAAAAAAAATCACTTTCCAGCCTAGGATGATGATCCACACTTATTGTCCCAGCTCTCAGGAGGCTGAGGATCCTAAGTTGTAGGTGACAATGTTTCTTTTTTTGAGACAGGTCTCAGCACAGCAGCCATGGTGGCTCAAGCTTGTAATTGTAGATGCTTAGGAGGCAGAGATTCGGGAAATCAAAGTTCAAAACACTCTATCTCAACCAATGGCTGGCCACTTTGCTACATGCCTGTCAACCCCGCTACACAAGGAAGCATCAGTAGGAGGACAGCTGAGGCATAAAGTGGCAACCTATCTCAAAATAATCAAGGAGTAGCTCAAGTGGTAGAGCGCCTGCCTAGCAAACATGAGGCCCTGACTTCAAACGCACAGAAAGAAAGAAAGAAAACAACAAAATCCCTTCCAGGCCTCATCTTTTCTTTGCGAGGTGTTGCTCTGGTTTGATTTTTTTTAAAGTGAATTCATATGTATAGAGCTTTGGGAACAGTGACTGGCTCAGAGCTCTGGGCAGTGGAGAATCCAGGAAGTACTTTCCTGCATAATTTGCTCACTTAGGGTTTTGCATGCTTGCTGTATTTGCGGTCTCAGCACAGGGGTGACAGAAGATGCCATATATGGGGCTCCGGGCAGCACCAGGAAAACATGTGGAGCAAGGCTGTGCTTACTGCTTGACGATGTTGGCTGCTGAGAACCACTGTCCCTTATACTGTTGGATGGAGAGGTCACGGGGGTTACTCCTGCAGACATAGCCTCCGATGCTTCAGCCAAGATGAAAGCAATAATATATTTGAAAGGATAACCCACCAGTGGTGTGTGTGTGTGTGTGTGTGTGTGTGTGTGTGTGTGTGTGTGTGTGTGTGTGTGTGTGTGAAACAGAGACAGAGAGAGAGCAGATAGACACAGAGACAGACAGAGACCATTCACTGGATTCCCAGTCTTATGCACATCAGGTACATTATATTTAGATATTAAAAACAGAGTCTAGTTTATTCAAGTTCTACATTTTTACAACATGGATATTCCTTCTTTCATGGGATCACTTCCCAAATGGTCAGCGTCTACTGCAAACGAAACAAGGAAATGACGATACTCTCAGTGACCTTCCACACTGGGGGCAGCAACAGAGCAGGAGAGAGAAAGAGGCTCATCACAACACACTGTAGAATGTGTTGCAATAAAAGCGAAGACATAAACCACAATGCCGGGTGGAACTTAATGAGACTCAGGGGCAGCGCGAGGGGCCCAGGACATGGGGTCATACAGGCCTGGGCTCACACATCAGGCCCAGGACTTACCATTTGAATGGTCCTGAGTACAGCCCCGTCATCTCTCTGAGTCACCATGTCCTTGTCTGTCAATAATAATTCCCAGCCTTTATGGCTGTCTCAAGGATTAGAGACGATGTGAATAAAGCAGACTTGAAGTGGTAAACGGCATTCAAATGGGTAAAGTGAATACGATTGAAGGAAGACGAGTCTAAATGTAAAATAGCACTGTAGTCATGTATGTGGCTTATATGTTTTATAGCAAGCCTTGAGGCCCTCAGATGCAGCTTTGGAAGGAGGAAGGCAGCACCAGAGCTACTGATTGCCATAGTCTGTTGGTGCTAGAAAGGACGCTGCCTAATCCTGTCCCATATTTTAATTTTAATTTTTTGTGCCGGTCCTGGAGCTTGAACTCAGAGCCTGGGTGCTGTTTGTGAGCTTCTTTTTACTCTACCACTTGATCCCAGAGTGCCGCTTCTAGCTTTTTTGTGCTTACTTAGAGATAAGAGTCTCATAGCCTTTCCTGCTCGGGATGGCTTCAAACTGGGATCCTCAAATCTCAGCCTCCTGAGAAGCTAGGGTTATACCAGTGCCCAGCTGATCCCATCCTTTTATAAATAAGGAATCCTAAGGCAGGAATAGTTCAATGTACTTAGGCCACTGATTAGGGCTAGAGACTGGATGATAAGAGAGGCCTGTCCCCATCCCTCCCCTCCCCCCCACCGGTGAGCCATGTATGGGCAGAGGGAAGGCACGGCATTACTGGACAGCCCGGAGCAATACTGTCCTTTCTTGTCTCCATTCTGTTGGGTTTTCCCTTGCTTGACTCTGAACTGGGGGCAGGAAGTTAGAGGTTATGATTAGAACCACTCCCACATCAACTGTCCACACATGTGGCCCATTTCTACCATCATTACAGTCCACCTGGCCACTCCCTTACGTGGCTCCAGGGGTCAAAGCATCCAGAGACTATTTGCCAAGGATCACGAAACCATTAGCACTGGTCTCCTGTCCTCCCAGCCTCCCCACTCCTCCAGTTCCATCACCATGGGCTGGCAAAACAGAAACAGAAAGAATAAGGAAAGAGAGGACCTGAGGATGGCTAGGTCAGAGGGCTTTCAGGGTTCAACCCCATAAAGAGAATATGATTCTCACCTGGAGAGACACCCAAGCTGCCAGCCTCTAAAGTCTGCTGAGGAAAGAAATGCCACCAGTTGCTCAAGTTCTACCTGACTCCTTTGCTGGAGTGCAGCATGCGTAAAGGCATTGCACTGGAGTCCTTGAGCTTTGACCCTTTCCTCGCTACCCCCTTCCCAGCCTGTTGGAGTTTCCCTGCTCATAAAAGGGACACGGACACTGCAGGCCACATACCTGCCTGTCCTTGCCCTTTTCTCCTGTCTTATCTTCCAGGACCAGGGACTCAGTGGCTGTGACATTACCATGACGACAGGGGATGGAGAGACACCGCAGAGGGCAGATAGATGCTTGGAGGGAAAAGAAGGCAGAGGAGCAGGAAGGAGAGGCAGCACCCTGGGTACTCAGAGCGTTGGTACACGCTGCAAGCCATCTAGGGCCTCAGCTCCCAAATCTGGGCCCATCACAGGCTTCTTCCCCATCCCTTCCCTCACCTGTCATGGTGAGCTGATTCACCGTTCTTCCCAGAGTCGCTCAAGTCATCCAACAAGTGATCACTAGACATCTGTGAGGAACCAGCTCCCCACAGAGAAGCCCGTAGACGCTGACGGCTCAGCCCTACTAAAAGCTGTTCCCACACACTCCAGGCTGCTTCAGATGTGGCCACACAGGCACTAAGCAGGACCACGGGAAGAAAAAGCCTGTGCAGGCTTCTCAAGGGCAAGGCACACAAACAGGAAATGTCCCTGCCGTCCTCCTTAGCCATCCTATGTCCTTGCCCACTAGCCAGACGGGCAAACTGGATTGCAGCTCTATCACTGTCTAGGGTTCCCTTGGAAGGGCAAGTCTTTTCTCTCTTCTCCTTCTCCACAGGACGCACACCTCCCATGTCTTCTCCATCATCCCAGGAACAGCTGAACCCAGGGCCCACCATGGCCAGGCTCCTGCCGCTGCCCTCATCTCCACCGTGGGTATTCGTGGGTAGAAGCACAATCGCCTGCAGCTCCCTGGGAACAAGCGGGCCTGTCCCGATGCAGGGACTTCTTACTGTCAGGGATTCCCACGGCAGACTGGAGCATGCTCTGTGTGAGAGGATTTGAATTTCACACCTTGGTCATTCACACCTGAGGCTTATTGAAGCCTCGGTGTTCTCATCTGTGAAATGAGAGAATTAAACTAAGAGCCTGGCTTAGTCAATGTCTGTAGGATGAATGTTGAACGAACAACTCCAGGTCTCCGAATTCTTTACTGCAGAAGGTATTTAACATTTGCTACCAGCCACTATACTCACTGGGACCCAACCGAAGTGGTCTAGGAGTTCAGTTCCCAATAGATCTTCCCTGTCTGGAAGGGACCCCTTCCTTCTCCTCATTTTCCCTCTAACTAATGTCAGCAGGCCAGCGAATCCCTTTAATCCCTGAACTTCTAGCAGCACTAATTGATTTCTTTCTCGTCCTCATTTGCCTTCTAACTCAGGAGATGAAGCTTCAATTAAGCATGTGGGCAGATGTTCCCAAACAGGTGACTGAGAGGGAAGGCGTTTTCCCCTGGAGGAGGCAAAAGATTCCCACAGAGACCAGGTGCCAGCAAAGCAGAAAGATCCCTGTATGGGGCTAAAGAGTGTCACCCCAGAATTCTTGGCTCTCCAGAACTATCATTTGGAAACAGAGCCTTTGTAAATAGTTCAGGATTAAAATGGAATCATCGTGAGTTAGAATGGACTACTGTTCATTATAAAAGAGGAGATGATGCACACCCATGGATTCCAGCTGTAAATCATGCCTACTCAGGAAGCTGGCTATCACTGTTGGAAGGAGGTCGCTGCTGGAAGCCAACCCAGGCAGGAAAGTCCATGAGACTTGAATCTTCGGTTAACCACCAAAAAGAAAAAAGACTAGAAACTGAGTTGTGACTCAAGTGGTTCAGTTCTGGCCTCAAGTAAAAAACTTAAGAGACAGCACAGCACCCACACCTTGAGTTCAGGCCCTAGAATGAATGCAAGGAAAAAAGAGAGAGAGAGAGAAAAGGCAGAGACAGTACTAGCCTGGCCCTACTTGACATTATACTTCCCTGTGTTTACCAGGAAATGGGGTGACCAAATCAGCAATAATCTTACCATCAATGAGAAGAAAAGACTAAGAGGGGATACTTGAGACTGTTGAAATTGAGGGAACTTTGGATGAAGCTAAGTAGTGTGAAGAACCTCATCTCAGGCTTTATGACCCATCTAGTCTAGATCACTTGCTGGAGGAACTTCCCAGAGGCCTTAATAATGGGAGGGCTTCAAGGATGAACGAAAGGAGGATGCACTGATGTCCTATAATTTACTGAGTGTATCTGTTCCAGAACATGGGAGCAGGAACATGATCTCTGTATCACCATAGGCAGAGCAGTGAGCTAGAACATAGGCCCTCGAAGTTAAGGAGTCCAGTTCTACCTTAAAAGGAGTTCACTATCGAATGGGGGAAACAGGCCAGCAAGCAGGCAATTAGGATACAACAGCTTATAATCCTATACAAATCTTATACATATATAATACACAGGAGGAGGTAGGACAGTGTAGAAAGAAAACTCTGGAAGGGCTCCCTGAAAGAGCTGATGCCTCTCTTCAGGTCTGAAGATTGAATAGGAGTTGGCCTTTAAGGTTAAGAGCTAGATCATCCAGGAAAAGAAAACAGAGCAGAGCATTGACAGGTTAGCTATGGAAGCCCCTGAGTGCCTAAGAACAGAAAATGTCACCAGATCCACTTTCCCACTTCCCTCCAACTTCTGCCTGTTTCCTCTCTCTCATCCACATCTTTATACCCACTCACCATGTTCTTTTCTCCTCTATCCTCCTCTTTCTTCTTCCTCCTCTGGAGATATGGGGAGGAATTTGATTGAGGGAGTACACGAGCCAGTAAGGAAACAGAAGAGAAACTTCATAGGACAAGATCTAGAAGGGAGGTATGAGTGGCCCCCGCCCCTCCTGGGCTCATCTGAGGGCGCCATGTCTCAGACGCTCCGCCCCATGGCTCACCACCACCTCCTCTGCCTACTTGTAAAGACCTTGTTCCTTGGAGGGGCCTTCCAGCCAGCTCTGGTCCCTCAATCTCTTTGTCACTGTTGTTCAGATACTCCTGGTCTCACTGAAGACTTGGCCACATAGCTCATAGCCTTCTACTCCAGCCCAGGTCTTGCCACTGACTTGGGTGAGATTAGCTTGCAAATCCTTGGCCTCTCAGGCCATTGATCTCCTCATCTCCAGCGACACCCTCCGCTTCTGCACCTATGATTTATCATGATTTTGTCTTCTATGTTCTGCCCTCTACATGCTAGCCCGATGGCTCAATGACTCAAGCGCCCCCCCCCTGCACCCAGTTCTGTAACTCTCTTCCTCATAGCCACAGCCTAGTCTCACTTTCCTTCCTATCTGATTTAAATTCCTGGCCCAATATCGAGACATTTTTGTCAAGATCCTTAATTCCTGTGCTTCACTGTCCTTAAGTCATCTCTGACTTTTCGCTTTCCCTCGTGCTCCACAGGGCCCCCTCCCCCCCAACGATATGATGAAGATTCAGCTCTCTCTCTGATCTTCCATGTCTTCCCAGATGCACTGTTCTACGTCTGTCTAGGCTTCCTACATCTCTGTCCTGGGTAACCACAAGCCCTCCTCGCTGCTCCTTTTCCAGTATTGCCTCCTCAATAATTAATTCTCCCACATAGCAGCTTCTGCATTTTTTTGTTGTTGTTGGTCATGGGGCTTGAACTCTGGGCCTGGGCGCTGTCCCTCAGCTCTTCAGCTCAAGGTGAATGCTCTATCACTTGAGACACAGGGCCACTTCCAGTTTTCTGAGTGGTTTATTGGAGATAAGAGTCTCATGGACTGCCCCGGCTGGCTTTGAACCGAGATCCTCAGATCTCAGTCTCCTGAGTAGCTAGGATAACAGGCATGAGCCATCTGCGCCCGGCGGCTTCTGCATTTTTTTAAAAAATGCAAATCAAATCAGTGTGGCTTTTCTTCTGCTTAAAATCCAATCTTTCAAAATGGCTTCCTGATGTCTTCAAGATGGAGTCCAGTCTCCCTCACAATGGCTCAAGCTTCAGAGTTTGCTCCTTGCTGATGCCTCTGGCTTCACTTTGTACCATGTCCACCCTAAACTCCACTGACTCTCTTAAATATTCACATTCTGAGGCTGGGAGGAAGGTTAAAGGGGGGAGATGGGGCAAAAGTGAGCTCTGACCTAGCTCTCTTATTCTCTTGCTGGGTGACATTGAGTTCTTCCAAAGATAACACTCTATGAAGCTAGTCCTACCTTGTCTAATTACCTCATCTGCCTAGTCTGTCTTCCTTCCAGAAGAGAGAGAAGATAACATTTGGAGCACAGATTGGGAAGAGTCCTACAGACATTTCTATGCCTCCCAATAATCACAGGAATAATGGTATGGCTGTTTATTGAGAGTTTGCCATATGTTAGGTACAGAGCCAAATACTTAATATGCATGATTCATTTATTTCACACAAAGCCCTGCCAGGTATGTGCGTGGTCATTCCTATTTTATGGAGTAGGGGAAACTCTGCATCACAAAGAGGTCATACTAACTTGACAACGGCCATACCACTTGTTAGTATAAGAACAGCAGAAGAGATCTAAGCTAGTCTCTGAGTTCACCCTCTGAGACACTTTGTTACACTAAATAACTAGATAGGCAGATGGTGCATATTCTATTCTTTAAAGGTACTTTGGGGAAAGATAGCTTCAAATGGCTTTGTGTTATCACTTTTGGAGAGTCTCAGATAGAATGAGGCTTATTATACTTTTTTTTTTTGGTCCTGTCGTGGGGCCTGAACTCTGGGCCTGGGAGCTGTCCCTCAGCTCTTCAGCTCAAGGCTAGTGCTCTACCATTTGAGCTACAGTGCCACTTCCGGCTTTTTTCTTTTTGCTTATGTGGTGCTGAGGAATCGAACCCAGGGCCTCGAGCATGCAAGGCAAGCGCTCTACCACTGAGCCACCTTCCCAGCCCCAGCTTATTATACTTTTTAAACAGAGGACCAATCCTTTTGGACTCTGTCCCAGGTTCAATACATATCAGCTACCCAGAACACTGAAGACAGCCCAACAACTGATTGTGTTTTCTGGTACCCAGACTGACCTGATCAGTACATCTGTTGGTGTGCTCCTTGACAGCTCACCCATCTCTCTGTATAGGTCTGGTCAATATTGGTCTATGGTAACTATGAAAGTTTTCCTATCAACTACAATGTGGGCATGACCAATGGCAACTGGACAGTGCTGGCTGCGGATAGAGGAGAAAAGGCATGAAGCATCTCTCTGACTTGCTGGACGTGGGAGACCTCTCATACACTGTCAGACTCTCTTGTTGGATTTCAAATGAAGAGAGATGGGCGCGAGGCTGCAGGCTTTGGAGACGTCACAGATCTCCAACCTATCACTCACCCACTCTCTCAACAAGTGCTTAGCACCATGTTAGGTTATAACCCATCCTAGAGAAGGAGGAGACAGATTCTCTGCTTCAAGAGCCTCATTGTCTAGTAGGGAAAACAAGAAATGCACAATTGGGATATTAGCGAGAAGATGGCGGCGTAAGAAAAGAGCCCCAGAGGCACGGTAAGGCTGTAGCTCTCACGCTTCCTAGCTCTGCTTTGACTGTGGGCAAGTTTCATTAAACCTCTCTGAGCCTCTGAGGCCACATTGGCAAAACTGGAGTCAGCACAGCCACCTGAATGGGGTGCTGTAAGGACCAATGGGGGCAGGGTATGTGAAAATGAGTTACAAAGGAAAGAGATTATTATTGCCTTGTAGGTTTTGAAAATTAAGAGAAAGCTCCAGATGCACAGTCATTATTCCTATTGCTCTGTGGGGAGCCAGACATTTTTTTTGTAAATGCTTAAAAATGCAGACTGGATGGACCCACTGCCCTGAGTTCTTTCCCCTCTCTGTAAACAAAGCTCCTGCATCCTTTAACTCTTTCTTTGACTATCATTTTCCTCCATGAGGTCTGCTCTGGTCACCCCATTTATTAGTGCAAAGTTTCCTCTGGTTACACTCTGCATTCTAGATCAGCCTAATGCCAGCCTGTTTTCTCTTTTCCTGAGCACCGAGTGTGGCTAACATAGTCAGTGATTTATTTTTTATATTCATTTTTAACATTTTTTTTCTTCTCCCACTAGAATATAAGATCCCAGAAGAAAGAAATCTTTGCTTTGTTCACTGATATATCTGCAACCAAGATGAATGCCTTGTGCAGGAGGTTCTCAATAACAATGTTTTTGTCAGTTGTGGGGCTTAAACTCAAGGCCTGAACACTGTCTCTGAGCCTCTTTGTTCCCAAAGCTAATGCTGTACCACTTAAGCCACAGTGCCACTTCAGGTTTTTGAGTGGTTAATTGGAGATAAGAGTCTCATGGAGACTTTTCTGCCCAGTCTGGCTTTGAACCACAATCCTCAGATCTCAGCCTCCTGCATAGCTAGGATTACAGTCACGAACCACGGCACCCAGCCTCAATAACATTTTCTCAACAAGAAAAGTAAGACACAAGGTGTGCTGAGTAGAAGGCCTTCAAAGGGGAACATGGGAAAGTAGAACCCAGGAACCAGCAGCTGGTCAGATCCTCAGATGGCCAACAGGACTCATCGCCATGGTGTGCCACACGTGAGAGCTTTCAAGTCTCAGAACAACACAAGCAGAGGCCACCCTGGGGGACCCAAGAGGCACTTTTAGTCCAGTGAGAGCCACTCATACCATAAAGAGTGAAAAGATGCCATGTCGTTTCAGAAGATGAATTAGAATAATTTCGGGGAGAATAATTGTTACAAGGTGTACCAGTTGTCAGTTGTCTTATAATAAAGTACCCCCAAACGTAGCAACTTTAGACAATAAAAAAGTATAGTAGCTCATCATTTCTGTGGGCAGCTTGGTTGGGAGGTTCAGTGTCTTTCAACGGGTTTTGGTGACGACTTTGGCAATTGCTTCTTAGGCGATTGCTACTTAAAAGCTTTATGAGTAATGAAGTTCCTTTTCCCCTGTGACTGCTGACCAGAGATTCTAGTTCCTCACCAGGCAGAGTTACCAAGAGAGTTGCCAGAGTCATCCTGCAGCATGCAGCTGTTTACCCCCACAGAGTTGTCCCAAAGAGAAGCTAGACATCATGATATCATTAGGATCTATTCCCAAAGATCACATCATGTTATTTATACATTATAGACTACTGGTACATAGGCATGCCCTGGTTAATAACATGAATAGCAGCAGGTGGAAAGTATGAAGAGCAATTGAAGGCTAGAGACACCACAGAATGAAGGGAATATTCGGGATGTCTGGAAGGAAATGCAGCTCTGTTGAGAATAATCACCACCCCCTTCCAACTCTCCCTGTCAGGATAAGACTGGACACAGCTAATGGCTGTGCTATCCAGTGTGATCTCAAGCCTTCAGCCATATCTGTTATTCAAGGAAAAAGCATGCACATGGGAACATGGAACCCCTGTCATCACATTGACTTGCATCTGATGGTCAGTAGTTCTAGTGTTGACCCTGCAATAGAATGAAGGAAAGAGCTGAAGAAGCTCTGAATCAAAAAAAAAAAAAAAAGAATAATCTTAGGAAGATAAACCCAGCCCTCCTGACTTCCAATGACCTTGGTTTTGCTTTGTTGTTTTTTTCATTTTGATTTGTCTTGCTTTGTTTCCTACTCTCAGCTTTCTCAAATGTGAGAAAACAAGGAATCCCTGTCTTTGTGTAACTGGCTTACTTCATTTTATTTATTTGCTTTAATCACAGTAATCAAATGAAGTTGGTACTGACATCCTCTTAGAGATGGAAACTGCCGGTGATAAGAAGTTAATCAACTCACTCACAATCACATAGCAGGTAAGTATTAGAGTCAGGACTTAAATTCTGAGAGTCTAATTCCAGAGCCCACAGACTTAACTCCTATACTAAGTTGTTTTTAAAGGGCTTAAGCAAACAAAGATGCAAACACTGATGACTAATCACTCGCAAAAGTCAAGGTGAGGTTCAACAACAAATTCTAGAAAGCTTCCAGCTTACAATAAGCATCCTTATCTGGTGCAATTCTACTGGAGCCTTCCCTGATGCTAAATCTTAGGAACTCCACTTTACTAGGTGGTATCTAGACACTTTTCTTCCTTGTCCTTACCAAAGGTAAAATACCCTGACCAGAACCACCCAGGCCTCTCCTGTCTCTGCCCATCAGAAAAGTCATTCATGTACCAGGATTTCTCCAGAGGCTAACAAGTTTTCATCTAGGGTCAGAAGAACACAACACAAAACCTATAAGGATGGACAGACATCTGGTTTTCATCCTTGGAATAGTTCAGTGCACTCAAAGACACACGGGACAGAAGGGAACATCTCATTCTCAGTCTACTCTGACAGATCATCTATTCTGACCTCTACCCCTGCTCATCCCATCAAGTTGGAAGCTTTGAGTACCAGTACTGAGGCTTGAACTTGGGGCCTCCTACTCTTGCTTGGCTTTGTTTTTCTTTTCTCAAAGCTGGCATTCTACCACTCGAGCCACATTTCCACTTCTGGTTTTCTGTGAGTTACTTGGAGATAAAAAGTCTCATGGCCTTTTTTGTTTTTGGCCTAGGCTATCCTCAAACAGCAATCTTCAGATCTCAGCCTCCTAAGTAGCTAGGATTACAAGTGTGAGCCACCAGCATTTGGCCACAGAACCAACATTCATAAGTGATCCTCAAATGTAGGGGTCCCAAGGGGCTAGTTCATCTATCCTCTCCCTCTATCCATGTCCCTTTCTTGTTTTCCTTCTATCATCTGCAAAATTCCCTGTCACTTCAGTTGATGATAGAAGATACATCTCTATACCAAGCCTTGTCCTTTATGATTTATGCCACCGTACATGTCAGAAAAGTCTATTAGTTAAGCCTCAGGCAGTCTTGTTTTGAATCTCCACCCCACACATTAACCATGTGACCTTGCACAAGCCACTCACCTCTTTCTGCCCATGCTTTTTCCTTTGCAAAGAGTGCTAATAGGAGTGCCTATTTTGTAGAGTTGTAGGATGGAAAATTGAAATGAAAAACACATGTCAAGTGCTGAGCACAGTGCCCTGCACACAGCAAGCATGTGACAAATGGCTGCTCCGGTGATGAAGCCAACAGCGAAGGGATCGGTGAGCAGACCCACTTGTCAAGAAGCAGCTGTTCTAAAGAAGCTTGTGCAGTATAAGCCACTTGCCCAGACCAAGGGTTCCCGGGAAACTGCCACTCATCATGTTGCTGCCTGGGGAAACAGGAAGGGCCGGAGGCAATTATACAATGTGCAACAAAAATAATTTCATTTCTAATGCCTTTCCCCTGCTGGGCCACTTAGACACAAACAATAACAACAAGACCGGGACAGAAACGAGAAGGGCAGGCACATTCTGAAGGAGCTCAGTGACAAATGAACGGGCTGTCCCAGAACTCACTTTGTCTCCCAGACACCTGCAGGCGAGAGTCCCTGGGGCCTGCCGCTGCAGTTCTGGGCCCGGTAGCCGTGCCCTGGAAGGCAGGATTGCCCAAAGACCTACTGATGAGGCCACTGGAGGCTAAGTCAGCCTGACTTCATCTAGCAGTCTCCATCTGAGAGGAGCATGACATCACTCAGAGGGCTTCAGGGAAAATCAGGGGTCCTCCTCCCCTGCTTTCCGTCCCTGCAGGCAGCAAAGACATCCCTCCGCTCCTTCTGGGAAAAGTGCAAATCCTTACAGGTGCCGACAGATGGTAACAAAATTGCCCAAATTGAACGAAGGTGATGCCAGTATTCAATGCATATTTTAACACACGCCAATTCCCAGAGCTCTACTGCAAGCATTTCTCTTGTGCTTCTATCTATCTTCACACACACAAACACAAGCTCTCCCAAACATCCCCAGCGTGGAGACGTGCAGCAGAGCAGCCTCTTCCGTTGGGAGGAGGATGGAGTCCCCAGGCCCCAGTGATTCACCTCTGGCTTCTCCTTGTAACTGGAGCTAGCACGAGCTTTGGCTCTCCACAGAGAAATACTCTTAGGCCTCCCAGAGAGAGAGAGAAGAGTGCACTGTCCTCTCTTAGTGGCATCCTGGCTGTCAGCAGTGTTGATTTAACCTGTTTATCCAATAGAGCTGATGAGGACAAGAAGGGAAATGGGTGCTCCGGAAGGCAATGTCTTCTTCTCTGAACTCAAATAGAAGCAAAGCAAGTCATTGAGTCTTTTACCAGTGTCCGTAGTGTACTGATATTACAATCAAGCTATTTTCTGAGGTTATACATCTCGAGAGGATGGCTTTTTTAAATCATTTTTTAAAAAAATAATGAGAAATCTTCAACTATGTAGGTGATAGGGACAAGGTGACACCCTGGCTGTCAACATCAAAATGTATGGAAAAAAATATCAGCCTACTACCCAGAAGAGATGAATAAGTGCCTTGCACCCCTAGTGGCTCCACTTATGTCTTGGAGAGCTGGAGAATATATAAGCCCCAGACCAAATCTTGGAGTCCTCTCAGGGCTATCCTCTTGAGAATGGGAGGAGGAGAAATGGTGCCAGGATTCAGCTAAGTAAAAGGTGCCGTACAGAAGAGATTGCCTGCTGAGGAGATGAACCAAGCCTGTCATTTCCAAGTGTTTCTTACATTCAGGCTGTTCCTCTGTAAGCAGAGCACCTGGGAGGATGGAGAAGCTTTGGTTCTTAGTCCAAACTCAGAGTCCAGGAACTAGGAACATTTATCACTATTCTCGTTTGACAAAAATTGAAAAACAAGAGAGCGATTAACTACTTCTGGGCAGCTTTCCTGTTTGGAGACCTCTGAGGAGACCAAATAATCTAAGCATCTAAAGTCTTATAAACAATGCCCCAAGGAAAATAGGAATGGTTGGCCACCCTACTACGTTCTTTTTAAGACCTTAAAACTTAGGTTATCATGACTGGCTGGTGCACAACACGATCCTGGAGGACTAAAACCATGGATTTGAGTTGTGACATTGGGGGGAAAAAAGCTCTACTTCAATTCTCTACTCCCTTCCTAGGTGCTGAAACACCTTCAACTGCTGCAGAATAATAACAAGTGCACAACACAGGAGGGAGAAATAGAGGGACATGGGTCAGAAAGTATGAGTCATGAAGAAGGCAAGTCAGCTCAAGGAGCTTTCGTCCTACGTCATACCTACCTCATGTACCAACACATACAGGAACACACACGCACACCGTTTTGATTTTCACAGCCACATGTCAAATACAACTTTTGCTTGTAGGGAAGATTCAGACACATCTCTCTGGGCAGTGTCCATGTCTTTTCCTCTAACATTTGTTTCAAGAGAGCAGCAGTGACACCAAACCTGTCTGCTCTCCAATCCAAGTAGTATTTGCAGCCCCATTTTTTAGGAGACCCTCATCTAAGAAGGAACACAAGATTTTTTTCTCTCACTTTCAGACTCTCCTACATAATTCTCAAGATATATTGCCTGTTCTAGCCAGAAATAATCGAATTCTGTAGGTGAAGATATATGAATGACTGGCCTTACCATCAGCATTTGGGCTGACTTTCCCCAATAAGCTTCCTAGTTTGTAGAGCAAAAGAGTCAAATCAATATAGTCAATGTGTCATTGTTATGAGGTCACTAGTAGCTGCCAGACTTGGGGAGCATGACATGCTCCTGGGCTGAGCTTATCACTCCTTGGCATTTCAAGAGCAGTTGTGTTAGCAAGTCACAACACATGCATAGTGAAAGACCATAACCCACAAAGCAGGAGAAGGAATGGAGAACATCCTGGGTTGGTCCCCAGAGAGGGGCAGTTAATGTTCGTACAAGACTACCTACAGTCATTCTGGTGATTCCCAGGCAGGCCCCCATTCTGTTTTAAGGAGAAGAGACTAGAAGGTCCTGGGGAGAGGGGACTGAGTTATATCTTTCACCACAGCAAAGGGATAGCATTAGGTTGATGATCCTTCCACCCAATAGTCCACATGTAAAGAATTTAATGTGTATGACATTAGGAGACCACAGGATGAATCAAAGGCCATCATCTGATCAATTTAAAATGCAAAGGCTCCTTTGGGATTCTGAGTTTATGAGAGGTGCCTCTTCAACCTGGTGTCCATACAAATTCACCCCGAAATACTGGTAAAAACATAAGCCTATGTGCCATAGCATGAGGTTCCCATTCAGCAGTTCTGCAGGGAAGAAGTAAAAATATGCCTTCCAGATGACTCAGATGCAGAGTTCATTTTAGAAAACTCCCTTAGAGAGATGCTGCTTCAGACCTCTACCACAGATTAGACTCTCTCCACATCCCAGGTGCTTTCCACCCTCAGGCTGTATGAGAATGGTGGATGGGATTCATTCTTTAAGAGATGAAGACTGGAACTTCCAGGGTTGGCCTAGGTCTAATCCTCCTGTGCCTCTTCCCTGTCAGATGTGTGAGTTCCTGAGATAACATCAAAACCCCCAAGAAACAATTTGCCATACATTTTGAACTCTAAGCAGAAAAGTCAAAGGGAGGGAGGGAGCTGAGATGGAGCAAGCCAGCTTGCTGAGTCTCTTCTAAATGGTCACGTTTACCAGGGCTTCACTCTGCCTACTCTCATCAAACAGCAGCATACGGGAAAGATGAAAAGGATGCTTTTTCAAGTGGCCCTAATATTACAAGATGAGTCAGGGAGAAACAGGAGAAACACAAGTATTTGCCTCTGAAGTGGACGGGTGGGGGAGGTGTCATTGAACATTTAGACCCTTGTAAAGGAGCCTAAAAGATTAACCTGGTCAAAATCCAGTAATGGAGGATGGGAATATTGCCCAAGTAGTGCTGTACTTGCCTAATAAGCACAGGTCCTGGGTTCAACCTCCAGTACCAAGATAAAAAACAACAACAACAACAACAACAAAAGCTCCAACCCAGGTGAGCTGATGGTTCAGGGGTACATTCCCAGCTGCTCAGGAGGCTGAGATCTGAAGATCTAAGTCTGAAGCCAGCCCAGACAGAAAAGTCCATGAGACCTTTATCACCGATTAACCAGCCAAAAAAAAAAACAAAAAGCCAACCAACCAAACATCAACCATGACAACAAACCCAGAGGTGGAGCTGTGGCTCAAGTGGTAGAGTGCCAGCCTTGAGCAAAACAAAACAAAAAACCTAAAAAGCTAACTGAGAGCATGAGGCTCTGAGTTCAAGCCCCAGCAATGGCAAAATACATACATACATACATACAAAATGTTAAAAGTCCCCAAATGATGGAGAGGGCAGAAAGATCAAGAGAGGAAATCAACAAAAAGCCTTACACCTCACCTCACCGGCCCCCGACCCCCCAGGAATCCCAGCACAGAAAGTAGTGGGGCACCAAGAAGCTGCTTGGACAGCTTTGCTGGGGCTGGGAGTCAGCGTCTGTCCCTGCGGAGCTGAGACCCGAGTGCACGGCGAAGCCTGTGGGGTAGACGCACCCGCGTGCCCTCTTACCTCCGGGTGCCCCCGCTGCGGACCGGGATGCGACCTGCCTGGCTCTCTGAGCTGCCGCCTCGGGTCTCCGCACACCGGCCTAGGGGGGCTCCTGCTCCGCGGCGGGGCTGAGCAGACACGCTCCGCCACGGCCGGGACCCGCGCTTCCGCGGCGAGATGGGCCTAGAATCCCCCGGGTGGGGCGGTGGGGGGAGGGTGTTCCCCAACTGGGTCTCAAACGCAGAGAAGACCTAGAACGAGATTTCAGGACCAAGGACAGCGGCAGCGCCGGCCGTGGGGAGAGTCCCATCCTTTTGCCTTCTGCAACTGAGAAGTCTGGGCGCTAGCCTACAGAGTTGTCAGGATAACTTTAACCATCACCATCACCACCATCACCACCATCATCATCCGTCTTTCTCTGGGGCAATGAGGAGAAACAACTCTGACTGTGCGCCCTGGGGTCCGGGACTCGGGTGCCCCCGCGGGATGGTCCGCAGCCTGCCGCGGCTTGCCGGGCGCCCTCTGCGCTCCG
>NW_012267226.1:16873938-16915657 GCF_000151885.1 Dipodomys ordii
GGGACAGGCCCCGCCCCCGGGACAGGCCCCGCCCCACTGCGCGCGGGGGTGCCAGCGCTGCACACCCCACCCGCCCGGCCAGAAGGGCACCTCTGGTCTAGTAGGGGGGACACCCGGGCTGTTTGGCGTTGACACTGGAACTGAACCTCCCCCCCATTGCCCAGCAAGAACCCCCCCTCCTCTGGTCAGGTAACACTAGATCCAAGCCTGCCTTGGTCTCCCCTCTCTGCCAGTGCTCCTCTGGCCCCTTTCTGGGGGGGGAGGGGGGGAGATTAGCTATCCTCGATGTTCCCACTGGGAGTCTGCAAATCCCTGGGGCCCATTCCCTGCCTTGATTTAGCACACGCGTGATGGAATTGATCAGAGGTGGAAATTCAAACCAAGGCTTAGGGTTCCAGCTGTCCTTTGGCTCCAAACAGCCTTGCGGGGTGGGAGCCGGGGATGTTCGGGGGGACGGAGAGGGGATGCTCTCCTGTAGCCCCTGCCTAGGGTCAGTGCCCTGGGCTGCACAGGAACCTTCCCCACCCCCCACCACACACCCCTTTCCTTCCTCTCTCCTTTTTTTTCCTTTTGATCCAGCTGAGGAAAAGAGAAATGAGGCTAGACTCCTGTTCCTCACAGCCTGCCAATCCAGAATGGAGCCTTCTTCTCGGCGGGGCGGTGGGGGGCAGTGGGGGGGGTATCTGTAGTTCCCACAGGTGCTGTGGAGCAACAAAACGTGGGGATAGAGCTGGACAATGTGCGTTCCCGCGGGGAAGGTGGCACTGCGTTCCCGGCAAGCAGGGACACACAGTGAACGCACAGGTCTGACTGTGGGTGGCAGGGACTCAGCTCTGACAGTCACCCCACGCTGGGCCACAAAAGACTAAAATTCCTTCAGAGACCCACACAATCCTACCAAATCAGGGTTGGAAACGACATCTGACCTTTGTTCAGCAGGGGAAACTGAGGCCCCAGAGAGAAGAACCCTTACCAATTCCACAGGGATTGCGCCAGGCCATCCCTGTCTCGGTGGGCAGAGGCCTGTGCTTTCCTCTGATAATAGCCACAATAGAGGCATCTCGGGGAGGGAGGGGAGCTGCGGTGGTCCAGCGGTCTCTCCCCCTGACCATGCCCTGGAGATTTGCATAGACCTGACAGAGAAGTGTTACAACAATCACAAATCCTCATGTATTACTATAGTAGCTCTGAAATCAATCCAACATCACAGAACGCGTTGAAATCCCACCCTGTCCCTTGTGGATCCTTGGCTCATTCTTTCCAAGAGTTAACACCGCAAGGAAGAACGCCTTGTCTCTCAACCCAGCTCCTCCACATGAGTTCAGGGGATGGAGCAGAGCAGGCCTGCAGCCCCTAACTTGGTATCCTGCCTCTGTCGACTATTAGTTGCTTAAACTGCTTCATCTCTCTGAATCTCCATGTCCAACAATACTTTTCTCTTTGGGTTGCCTTGAGGATAATAGATAACGCTGAGGTAGACTCACCATAATGTATGCATCCTGGGCTACTGGGTGTAGGGAGTTTGGTTTTTGCTCAGCCAGGTGGCAGAAAGAAGAGCCAGGTGAGCTCCTTGGGGATGCACCAACCCAAGGACACTGTACCTCCCAACTGCCTTCTTCACCCGGATCTTGCACGGCTGAATGATTTCATGCTAGCTGTGAGTGAGACGGATGGATCTTTTAGTTTTCAATTAGCAAGCGCCTCGCTCTTTAAACAAGCGGCATGGCAAACAGATGCACCGGGTGATTGATGACAGAGAACATCTGGGGCTCCTGCTTCCCGGGCTGTCAGGGACTTCTGGAGGTCATTTGGGGCCTCCCCTGCCTCCAGGCAGAACTGTACCCAGTCCAAGTAGGCCAGGTGGGGGCAGGGCATCCCTCTCTCTGGTAGCCTTCCTAGAAAAGGGGGAGGGGGCGCAAAACTCTTTGAACTCCTCTGTACATCCCAGAGACTACCTAAATCTTTGTTTCTACTCGTAAACATAGTAAATAAACATTCTTAAACATAGTAAATTCAGATTGCTGTAACAAGATACGATGAACTGGGTGGTTTATAAACCACAGAAGTTAGATCTCACAGTCTAAGATCAAGTCTAAGATGAGTGCTAGGTATGGACCTACTTCCCTGTTAACAGATAGTGCTGACCAGTTGTGTCCTTACTTGACAGAAAAGGCAAGTGAGTTCCCTTGGACCTCTTCCCTAAGGGGATTATAAGAGCTTGAATCCACTCTCCTGACCTCAACACTCTCCGAAGGTTCTAAGCCTCATCATCATTGAAGGTTGGGATTTTAGTGTGTGAATGTGGGGGTGATGGGGACAAGGAAGGGTGGAAGAGGGGTTTGAGAGGGTGAAGTTTACTGGCCTTTTTCTTTTCTTTTTTTTTTTCAGTCCTGGGGCTTGAACTCAGGGCTGAGCCAATGTCCCTGAGCTTCTTTGGGCTCAAGGCTAGCATTCTACCACTTGAGCCACAGCACCACATCCAGGTTTATCTGAGCAGTGTATTGGAGATAAGAGTCTCATGGACTTTTCTGCCCTGGGCTGGCTTCGAAGAGCCGTCCTCAGATCTCAGCCTCAGGAGTAGCTAGGATGACAGGCGTCAGCCACAGGCACCCGGCTTTGGCCCTTGTAATGGAGACAGAGAGGGCTAAACCAACACATCTTCTTCCTGTGCACTTAATGGTTGAGAGCAAGTGCCAGCTGGAGCTTGGCAAAGTAACCCCTTGCTGGTCTCTGAGACACAGAGAGACAGAGATACCACAGCCTTGCTTCTGAGAATGATTTCACAGAAGATAAGGAAATGCCCTCGTCTGAGAGGGCAAGAAAGGCAACAACATCCCTGGAGTCCCACAAGACTTGCTTCGTACCACCACCTTGGAGTGTTCAGGATGTTTCTGAGGCTCAGTTTCACCACATCCACATCCAGGTGCTGCTGGGAAGCTCCTGTGACAATGGGCATCTGGTGCCGCTCCATCATGCAGAAGCTGCACCCAGAACAGCACCTTTGATGTCTCCATCTGTTTCATCTACCCAGTAGCCACAGGCCGAGGCAGCCCCGCCATCCTCAAGGATAGACAAAAATGTGGCACACAATGGAATACTATTCAGCCAATACAAAGTGAGGCCTGATTTCCCAACTCTGATGATATTTCTTCTTTCTCTTATCCTACTTGCAAATGACGCTGGGTGACAATTCATCTGGATGAGAGAAGTGTGGAGTAGAAAAGAAAAGGGCTTTTTGGTACTTGATTATGTCTCTCCAAGGGCAGAGGGCCAGAGACCTTGATGATGATAAGAGACCCAGAGTCCCAGGGCAGAAGATCTAGTGAGGTAGGTTTAGGCTGGGAAAGTGGGGGTAGAATGGTGAAGAAGGTTCTAGAAGGATAGAGATTCAGGACACTGATCAACATAGGAGAACACAGTCACCTAAGACCTTCGATAGTTACTACTGTAATTTGCCCTTTAAAGAACATCTGACTCATAGTGTGTGAGATGAGTATTTGAGGGTTGTT
The DNA here is from genome assembly GCF_000151885.1 of Dipodomys ordii. Lineage (NCBI taxonomy): Eukaryota > Metazoa > Chordata > Mammalia > Rodentia > Heteromyidae > Dipodomys > Dipodomys ordii. Next base: position 16,877,448 of record NW_012267226.1, read on the forward strand.
CTTTGCATCCTTTCCATATGAAACAATTAAAAAACAAACAAACAGGTGTGACCTACTTAAGATATTCAATCACAGAATTCTTCCGAGAAACAAAAATGATCAATTAGACTACGACTATCCATATTATAGATTTGTCTACTTGCGTAATGTCAACAAGGCATATGCCCATGTTCAAAGCATCATTCTACAGTAGCTCAAAGGTGGAGATACTCCAGCTGTCTATCAAGATGCAAAAATCACAATGAGGTCTACGGTGGAATAAGATCCAAGCTTTAATAGGAAGGAGATGCTTACATACGCTACCACGTGGCTGAACCTTGAAGATGTTATGCGAAGTAAAACAAGCCAGTCACAAAAATAACCAATACCAAAAGAGTTGGAGAGCATGGGACAAGTGGTAGAGTACCTGCTTAACAAATGTGAAGCCCTAAGTTCAAACCCCAGTACTTCCAAAAAATAAGATTAAAAAGACAACAACAATGTGAATGGACTTAATGATACTGAACATCAAAAAGTGATTACCATGGCAAGTGAAACATCTTTTAGGAATCATTTTTACCATAATAAAAATGCAAACATTGGCTGGGAATGTGGCTTAGAGGTAGAGTGCTTGCCTAGCATGCATGAAGCCCTGGATTCGATTCCTCTGTACCACATAAGCAGAAAAGGCCAGAAGTGGCCTTGTGGCTCAAGTGGTAGAGTTCTAACCTTGAGCTAAAAAGAAGCTCAGGGACAGTGCACAAGCCCTGAGTTCAAGTCCCAGGACTGGAAAAAAAATGCAAACATTGTGTTTCAGTGGTCACTATAGCCACCCAATATATGAAAACAAAATAAAACATCTTGAGAATTGCTGGGTTAATAAATAGATGGAAAAGTAAGTGCCTTCCCTGGTAAACAAGCTGTTTATATGTAACTTCCACAATGCTGGTTTACTGACTTGGATTTTTTCAGGCCCCTCCCACAGGGAATGAACCGCTTTCCTATCTCTGATACAACTTTCCCTCCAACCACCCTGCAATGCCACGAGCCTCCTTAATTTGGGAACCCAGTGAAGGGAGATGAGGAAAGCAGGCTAGAACCAGAGCTTTCACTGTGGCCCACAGATATAAGTGAACCTACAGTGTTAGGCTAGAGATCCAAACTCTTGGAATTCTGTATGTCAGGTCCGGCCACGGACCTTCCCTCCAGGTCAGAAAAGGAGATGGCGACTGTGAAGGACAGAGAAAAGAGGTTTCCCCCAAGGCACAGGCATACCATTTGCAGGTGGCATTTTTTTGTTCATCCTCAGCTACCTTCCAGGTGTTTCCTTTTCAATAGAGGAAGAATTCAGAGCCGGGGGACGAAAGGTCTCCATTAGTGAAACAGCAGATATGGACCAGTTGATCATTGCCTCCATTCTGGTTCTCTGGGGTTCTGGAGAAATTATCGCTGTTACCACATAAGGGGAGCAATCTGACACTCCTGAGAGGATTAGTTCTGCTGCAAGGTGCAACCTCATCATTAGAGGTAATTGTCCTCATTTTTAAGGGACTCTATGGTTCCTTAGGGGCAATTTCAGCCCTGTGTCATAAAGATTTCAATCAACGAGTCCTATCCTTCTTGGAACCCAAAGTGATTGCAAATTGACTGCCGAGAGAATGACTTAGACAAAGAGAGATGAAAAAGGCAGGCAGGGGTGCCAAGTTTTTCTCTTGCTTTTCGTCAGTGCATGAGCCCGAGTGAGCAACCAGTGCTTTTCATCGAAAGCAGCTCTTAAGCACCTGTTACCCAAGGACCATTCAGCCACTCAGGTTTTGAATGGAGTTGTGCAGTTCAGGGAAAACTCTGGATGGTAAGGAAATGCTCTGTCCCTACGTCTTCATTGAGCATGAGCAAATAAGCAACAGAGGTATTTTTGGTCTCCGTACTAGCCAGCAGAAATGGGGTTCCATTGCTCATTACCTGCTCCCCTGTGTACATCTCCCATCTCTGAGGACCACACATCCAGCTGTTCCTGCTTTCCACTTCCTCTGTCGCTGTTGAGTAGAGATGGGGAGCAACAATGTGGGAAACAAACAATTCTGGCAGTTTAAGGAGAAAAGAAATTCACCAAAAAAAAAAGTATCTCACTGAGTCACAAAGGAGATTAGAGAACCAGGTTTGTAAAAACAGGCAGGAACAAAAGAATGCACTAGATACTTAGGTTTTCCACTAAAAACAAGCCTGGGCAAATAGTCCAGTGAGACCTCTTCTACTTGTCTAAATGTGGGGTACCAGATGGCATCTCTACCATACTGGCACCAGACACCAGCCTCCTCCTGGCACCCTGTGATGCCATTCTTAGGCACTAGTGAAAGCTGTGGCTATTTGTGCCATCTTCCGAATCGATTCTCCACGGTCCCAGCTTCTCAGGTTCACCAGCTCCCAGGGCAGCTGTGTCCTAAACTGAATCCCTAGTGAGGCAAGCGCTCCCCCACCCCCAAGAACTTCACAGTGGGGTGTTTTCCATGTAGGAATGAAACAAAGAATGCTCCGGAGCCAAACAACAACAATACAACCCAAACCCAGCCTGTCTCCTGCGGGTCATTCCAAAGCCATCTGTCAGACTGCCCTCCCCTCCAGTCTGTCTTCTATGCTACAGAAGAGGGCTGTTTCTCAAACATAAATCCCATCGCGTCGCCTTGCTTAAAACCCTTCCGCCTTTCCTGCTGTCATTGAGATAAATTCTCATCTTGCCAAAATGAATTAAAACTCTGTCCTTGGCTCTCTTCAACCTCTCGATGGGTGTCCCCTCTCCCCATCCCTAAGGGAAAGAATCCATGAATGAGATTTGGAAAAGATGGTACTAAGGACGGACTCCACTTTCCCCAATGTCAGTCCCTGACAAGAAAACGAAGAGAAGAATACAAATTTGAGGACCCAAGGCCAAGTCGACTAGATCAGAATTTAGCAGATAGGGAGGGGCTAAATTCACCAGTAAGTCCAAGAAGCTGTCCTGGATCAGAAGAAACACTAATCTACTCTGTACCCCTCATTTCACATATTTGGGAAACAAGGCCCACAGAGATCAAATACAGAAAAATACCCGAGTCTTGCTTGGTGTTGTAACAAAGCAAAACTTAGAGCAAAGTTAATCTGACACATTTAGTGCTATCCATAACCATTATTGTGCCACATGGTAATTAGGCATACATAGCTGCACAGAGGAAGAACTATTATTATAATGATAGTGACCAAGTATTCGAGGAGGGTCAATCAAAGGAAAAGGAGCCATCAGGAAAGACTGAGGTGTTGCTCTGAGATCCCACTGAGACACCCCTACCCCCTTTCCAGGTCTGCCAACCTGCCTCTGACAGATTGGGTAGCAGGGAGATCTACCCGTGAGATTAAAGAGTCAGGTGGGAGCTGGGCCCTCAGACAAGAGTAAGGATGGACAGTGAACATCTGTACTCCTTCTTCTGGTTAAAGTACACTGTGAGAGGAGAGAGAAAAACATTCATTGTAGACCTCAGGTTATTCCCTGGCAGAAATGAGCTGAGAAAAACTTCTGCCTGCACCCAGCAAAAGCACTGAGTTGGTCATTGGTGTCCAGATGTATGTTCTAGGTTCATCTCTAGGCCTTTGCCCATCCTGTTCCTTGTATTGATAGGCATTTTCTATTGGCTTTTCATGGAAAAACTCAGTTACATGCCATAAGACATTTCCTTATCTCTCCCACCCCAAACCATTTTTGGTTTTTGTTTGTTTTTCCATACTGGTGATTGAACTCAGAGATCCATGTCTTCAGTCCTTTTTTCAATTTGCTCCTTTCAAAGTAGGATCTTGTGCTCTGCTTGGTCTGGGCTGGGTTCCAGTCATCATACTCTGTTTCCTCATGTCGCTGGGGGGGGGGAGCAGATGTATGCCCTGGCACCCAACCATTGTGTTTTTCCTGTAGCTGGGAAAATCCACTCAACTAATGAACTGAGAAGAAGTTGAAACAAAGTCTTATGAGTTTCTTTTGAGCCCAAACTGGCCTCAAACCTTAATTCTCCTCCAATCTCTGCCTCCTGCTCAATAAGGATTATAAGCTTGAGCCACTGGACCTTATCTCCAGTCCATATCTTAATAAAAAAGGACAGGTTCCACTTCATGATATCAAACACATTATCTTTGTGTTTGTCTCTTTCTCCTTGACTATAGAATGGAGTGCCTGTGGCTCACCTGTGTCCCCTTCCCCTCACCACCCCCCCCCAAAACATAGAACCCATCACTGCACAGATGCTACACAAACATTTGTTAAAAAGAGAACATCTCCATTGGTCACCCATTTGGCTTAATGAGCACACATCCCTGAGGTTTAAGGATGAGATGTTTGCTGCCTACGTCTGAGTTGGTTTATTGGCATTGCTCTCTGACTTCTTATCTGAAAGGCTCCGAAGGGTACAATGGTCCTCAACTGTGAGGACATCCAAAGCAGGCTTCTCCATCATGACTCAAGCCCCAGCTTTGCTTCTTCTAACCAGAGGACCTTGGGCAAACTGAGACCCTCTTTGGGTCTCAGTTACCTTGTCAGGCCAAATATTATGCCTACCTCACAAGAGTTCAGTAAGTAACCATGCTTGTAATGCACTTGGGACTCTGTCTTACACAAAGTAGGCGTATGACAAACATGAGCTGTTGTTGTCAGCCATCATTCTATCAGACCCTACAGCCTACGCTGCTGGGCCTACTAGCTTCCTGTTCCTGTGACCCACCAAGTTCAAAACTATCCTGTCTTCCCAGCTAGCCCATGGCTGCCATCAAAAGCCATTGGATCTGTGCCGGCCAGTTTGGTACTGTGTTTACCTTGAAGTCCCACTGCTTTCCACTCTACTGTTAAGACATTTCAAATGCTCCCCACGGGTTCCTCCCTTGTTAATGTGATTACATTTTCTTGATTGTTTCATTAAGCTGTTTTTCATAGAGAGGTTGATAAATACCTGGTAGGTTGTGGGAACTAATTATCATCTTAATTGGAGAAGATGAACTGGTACATAATATGTGTGATTTAATTCTCAGGGCAAACCCTGTAAAGGTTAATGAAAAAAAAATCAAAACTCGTTAACTAAAGGTCTTGAAGTTCCTGGGCAGGATCCTCAACTCTGTCAGTCACTGAGCTGTTCCCTGCAATCTAGTCATAGCAAACTGCTGGTCTTTTCCTTTGCCTAAACCAGAAGACCATACCACAATTCTTGTAATAAAGGAATGGATCCAGTTTTTTCTTTGCACGTTTATTCACTCTAATAAGCACTGTCCTTTTTTCTTGCAGCTTTGTCCCAGATTTACTGAGCTATAGATTGATTGATTGATTGACTGATGATTTATTGAGAAAAGCAATCCTTAAAGACTTCCTACTTTTCTAGCTGCTTCAACCTCTGAACTGAGTAATTCCTATTACTAAATCCATTGCTGGTGTACTCTCCTGATTTTAGATTCTCTGTTTCTAGCTAGACCTGGAAGTGGCCTTGCCATGTTCTCTCCCCACACTGTCTTGCCTCTTGGCTGATCTCTCCTGCTGCTATTGACTCCATCAAGGCAAGATCCCACCAATTCCTTTAGGAGCAACTCTGCGGTCAACAGAGTTTACTTTCCTGCTCCTGCAGACTCTCCAACCAAAGTGTTCTCTCTTCCCAGCTCAACTGAGATGTGGTTCTTTCCTGGAGATATTGCTTCCCCCAAAGCTCCTTGATTAGGAACTGCTCTTCCTTCCTCAATACAGAACTGTCTCCATTGGCTGCTGTCTCCATTGTTGCCTTCACCTCCGCTCCCAGGAAAAATCAATTACCCACCCCACACATCCTTGTCTTTCCCAGATCCTCTGCTGATGTCCTTTACTGGGGACACGAATCCTGCTCTCGGTTCCCTACTTCATCTCCAGTCCTGCTGTTGCTCTGCAGGGACCTCCCATCCAAGCCAAAGACCTCTCTCTCCAATTGCTCTCCTTAGCTCTCCCACCTTCACCTTCCTCTCTGTCAAGGCCATCAGCTGGAACTGGTCAGCACCATGAACAGCTCCCTAGCTGTGAATTCTTACATTCCAATGCACCAATCTGACTTTAGCTTGCTGTCTCAAACATCCCTAGTCCTTACTTGTATCTCCACTAACCATCTGCTTTATCAACACTTCCTTTGTCTGCATTCATCTTCCCAATAGCCCGCATATTCTTTCCATCCTTCTCCATCTAGCTGGGGCCTCATGGTTGATCATTTGAATGATTTTCTTGCCAGTATTTTCTTCTCTTAACATTTCAACCCCAGTATTATTAGCCCATAAGTCTTTCTTCCTCCCTGTCTTTGCTATGGTTCGCTGCAGGCAAAATATTTTTCCTTGCTTTATGGCTGTTGAGATTGGAATTTCCGTGTGACTTGTTTTGGATAGTGGGATCTAGACAGCCGTGAGAATGTGCCAGTTCTGAGTTAAGGCCTTCAGAAACTTTGCATATTTTAAATCCTCCTTCTTCAGCCTTTATCAACGCCATGAGGAGAAGTGGTCCAGCTAGTTTTCTGGCCTAAGGAGGATGAAAAGCACATGGAACAGACCCAAAAGCACCAATCTGCCTGGTGATGCAGACTTTCAGCAAATCTGCAGACACATGAGTTGAATAAATGTTTCTTTGTTACTATAAACCGATGAGGTTAGAGGTGCTTTGTTATGCAAAGTAGTTGCAGCAAGATCTAACTAACATAATCTCCCATATCTTAATCATCTTCCTTCCTCCTAAATGCCTTTGCATTAATACTTAAACATGTGTAAGACTCTCCCTCTTACAAAACAAATCTTCAATCTCTCCCTGGGTCTTTTTGTAGATTCTTCCCTCTTACCTGTACTCTTCTCAGGACCAATTTTTGAGAGAAGTGTCTACTGTTGCCGGGACTCAGCTTCATGACTGCGAGATAGCTGTGTTCCACCATTTCCCTAAAGTTGCTCTTACCAGGGTTTCCGTTACTCAACAAGTACTTACGGAGCATCTATTCTGCTCTGGTGAGGTATTGGGACACAATTATAAAAAATGGTAGACTTGAACCTGAACAATCTTATGGGATATGTGGACTTGTACTCAGACTATTGTAACTAGTGTAGTGAGAACTATCGAGGGATTTTAAAAACAAAAGGTACAGAGAGGATGGCACAAGCCCAATGTGGCGGTCATGGAAACATTCTCATAGGAAATGACATCAATTTGATTTTTTCAAAAATGGAAAGAACTTAGCCAACTGAAAAGGAGAGAAACTTCCAACTAGTTGGGGAAAGCATGTGCAGTTTGAAGACTGAAACACTGCCAAATCAATGCCTTGCAAAGCCCTCTGAAGTTATCTGTGTTTTATATTCCTGGCTCTGAAAGACAGAAGGTTCTCGTCCACTATTTTATTCCTAACAGGCTTACATTTGATAAAGATCTGAATTTGGTAATACAAAAGAAATTGCCAAACAAAATATTTAACAAGATATGGTGAAACATGAGAAACACAAAACAATGTATTTGCTGAATTCCATGGGAGGCTATTATTGATTATTGAAATAAACGTATTTGTTAAAGTCCTTGGGGAACTATTATAGATTATTGGATATCATAACAAACCAATAGTTGTACAATGTCTGAGGTGCTGTCAGTTGCATAGTTAGTGCTTAACAAAGACTTGTTAAACACACATAATGCATTCACACAGATAAAACATGAACAGGACCTGACAGATAGTGGTATTTGCATACTACAAATTCTATACCAAAAATGGTACAGAAAAGGAATGGATGGTGGTAGGACTAACAGGAGCCCAAGAATGGAAACAGGTACAGACAGGAGATGGACATGCTCTAGGCAAAGGCTCCACAGTGATACACAAGCTCTATATGCAAGTGCTAAAGCCAAGTAGCAACCATTTACCCTAATAACTGAGTGTCAAGTTAACTTTGATTAAAGACATTTGGGGTTAAAAAGAGAAATATGTGGAGATACATGAATTGCTATCAGAGAGGAGAAACTACATTGCTAGCCTCTCTCTTCCTCTTCCTCTTTCTCTTTCTCTCTCTCTCCCTTTCCTTTTCCCCTCTCCCTCTCTCTCCCTCACTCTCTCTCCCTCATTCTTATACAAGCCTCTGTAAGAGAGTGGTGTGCATTCACAATGCTACCCATGTTCCAAAGTGGATCAAACTGGTAGAACCAGCAGAGGGTGTTCATTGCCTGAACAGCTGTGTGGACCTACTGGAATTCATAGGTTCTGGACTGACCTTGGTATAATGAATGTCATATATAAGTTTATCTGTTTGCAAATCCTATTGGGTCATGATGCACCTGACATGAAACTAGAGGGCCCAGAAGGAGCCAGAACCAGGATGGGTGAGTTTCCTGAGAAGCTGGGTTTGCCCAGGTCTGGAAATAACAGCATGTACAGTGGGATGGATGCAGTCAGAATCAACATGAAGAGTTTACTCAAGCCCATAAATGTTTCCATTGATATTCTGTGCCAGTTGCATTTATACCAACTTCCCCTTCTCAATTTTGCATAATTTCTTCATGCTTAACAGAGACATGATAATTTTCTTGGCACTAAGATTTGGAGCTTGCATTTCAGTGGTTTTATGTCCTGGAACACTCACTTCTTCTTTATTACCCAAGAAGTACTAGCATATGGATAAACCATAGAAGAAAATGCAGTCGAGAAAAAAAAAGTGAAGAGAGAAATTCACCTGTAGTCCAAATAAACAAAAAATAAGGATGGAAAAAAATTAAGGATGGTTAAATGGTTGGCATATATTTTCCCAGAATCTTTACATAACTTTTTAAAACAAAAATAATGAGTATACTCTACATTAACTTTTTATATTCTGATTTTTTTATTTGACAATAGAACACTTAACATCTTTCAATGTCAGTGCATCATCTTGCACATTTTTATAACCATGCAGCGTTATAATGATCTGCTGGGGATGATTTATTGTTTGACATCTAAGTTGTCATCAAGCTTCAGGTGTTGTAGCTGTAAATGATGCTTCGTGAGTCCCTGCATGCATCCAGAATTATCACCTCAAGTCTTCTGCCTGCCTTTCTAGCCTCTCCTTCTTCTCAACCCTTACTCTTTCTCTTCTTTCTAGCCAACTGGGTCCCTTAAACACGCTCTCTGCTCATTAAACATGCCATAAGCTGCTCTCTGTCCCTTGTGCTTTGATGTATTCTCTGCTCGCCGCTTAGAATGACACTGCCATTCCACTATCAATGCCAGCCTTGTTAGTTCCCATTCACTTTCCTGATCTCAGCTACAACATGGCTTTCATCTGGGAGATGAGTATCCCCTGGCAGCTATCATTTCCAGAGTGGCTTAGTGCCTCTCCCATGTCAGGCCCTTTCCCGCATTCTCTTAGAGCAGAAGTCAGGGGGACTACAACATCCTCTTGACCTATCTCTCTCCTTCATTCAGTTATAACATCCAGAATGGGAAGAGACTTGGTCAATACACTTGAAATAATGCCAGCATGCAACCCGTACTGTAGAACACTGGAGAAGAGTAAATCCTTATGAATAAATCTTCTGGGTCAAAGATAAGCACTTGTCAATCTCACATTACACTACCTCCCCTTTCAAATTTACCTTGTCTTTATCCGTGTGGGAGGTTACACATGTCTCATATCCTTGGTAGTCTTGCAAACAATTCCGAGAGTCATTTCTCTTCGTGGGGTTTGGCTTAGGGGCTTGACTGGAATAATGTGTAGTGTTATGGAGAAATCTCAACTCAGTGGGATATAAACATGTAAGTTAATATTTCCCAGTCATGAGTTCTGCTGTGTTCTGTTTGAATCACTTTTCTCCCACCACTTAATGGTATTTTGGGTCATAAAGTAAATGTTCCTGTCACTTTCCATTATTAAAAACTCAGTCTAGTCAAAGACTCCAAATGTGTATTTGATTCAAAGCTCTTCTTCCCCCTTACTGTCCCCAAGCTCGGGAAGCCTGTGGCTTTAGGGCCTCAGAGGAAGGAGGAACTGTATGGCTGGTGCCTATTTTCTCGTCTCTGCCTCACCCTTCTAGCTCTCAGTACAGAGAAATGAAAGTAGAAATGTCCATAGAAAGAAAGAGATACAGAACCAAGGGCCCTGCAGGGTGGGAACAGGGGAGGTAAAGAGTAGAGAGGCCAGTACAGAGACGGACAGGTGGGAGGCACTTCAGCTTGGGGTTATGTGGAATTTCCTCCCATCTTGGTCGGGTTGATATCAGGGAAGATTAGTGAACCCTGCTGAAGTAGCTGTCTCCAGATGAACCGTAGCAACCTTTTCATGTTTGTAGCAATGTGCAACTTAGCCCTGGTCTCCTTTCACACAAGGATCCTAGGTGTCTCTTCCAACCTGAGCTATCACCCCTCATGGAAGCTCTACTCACTCGTTGCTCTGACAGCCTAGAGGACAGCACTCAGCCTTGCTGTCCCATCCCATGACCCTCTAGGTGATTCCACGGGAAAGGCTGTGGACTCTCTTTTGTGCTCCAAGGAGCAAGAGAAGCACCTTCCTTACCAAGCTCTCTACAATGTCTTCTGCTGGCATGGACCATATCCACAGCCCTCTTGCAAAGATCTCTAGACTACAAGGGCCTACTGGTCTCTGTGATCCTGTGCCTTCTCCTTTGCAGATAGAGGAGGGTCACCCTGACCACAAACCCTGCAAAGGTAACCACTGCCGCTCCTCCTACCATTCCCCATGCTCACCCGCTGGGAATGAGAGTGGAGGTACAGAGGTCGGAACTGAGCGGAGGCTGAAGGAGGCAGGTTGTTCAGCAACCTGTAGATTTCAAAGCCCATTGCAAGCCTGTGGTGGCTCTGCTCCTGAGCAACTCTCTTCAGAATACAGGCTCTATCTTGTTCTTTGATTTGGGCCCTGGACATCTGAGAGGGAAAATAAAAGAAATCTCATCGTTCTGTTACAGATGTACTAGTCATGGCTTTCAACAGTATTTTTAGAATAATAGCCGAAATCGATTATATATGGCAATTTCTTGCAGCAGTACTAGGTAAAAGCCAAAAGCAAGGCAAATGGAAATTAAAGTAGAAATGTCCATAGAAAGAAAGAGAGATGGAGCCGAGGGCCCTGCAGGGTGGGAATAGGGGAGGTAAAGAGTAGACAATGAAGAGACTCGGCATTCTTGTATCTCTCAGAACCCAGAGGGGCAGGAGACCTCTTTGTCCAGGCATAACTGATATCAGGGCAGTCTGACACCACTTGCTAAGCACAGAAGGAGAAAGAACCCCCAGAGAAACCTTCTCACCCGGCCTTGGTCCTCCAAGTGGCAAAAGTCACATCCAATGGAGCAGAAGCTCAGGCCGAGGCTCCTCTCTCTCCCACTGACACTGACCGTAACAATGCATCTGGTCACTTCCAGGAGCCTAAGCTAGTAAAAATGATTGGATAAATGCAGAAGCGCCCATGAGTCCTGGGAAGCATGGCCAAGGATCGGTTCCAAGCCCCAGAACCCATGAGGAACGAAGGTTTGGATAAGGTCTCAATGACTCTCAGGCCACAGGGCCCTCCTTTTTCTCCCGGGTCTTTGGAATGGTCTGTGGAAATACGATCCTCACTATTGCAATTATGGTCAAAGGGTTAGGAGCCTTAAGATTCATTACTCTTGACTTGAGCAACATTGATTTCTTGTTGAGTAATTAGCTTCGCAGAGCTCTTGATAGCATAATCTCTCCACTTACATAATTAAGACATAAATCTTGGGCTTGGATAGTAGCCAGGACACTAGGGACCAGACACCGAGGGCAGCAGGTGCTTGACAGCTTGGAGGCCCGATATCACATTCTCACCAGCTGATCCCACAGCCTCTCTGGCTTCTCCTGCCTAGAAGCTTAATCTACTTAAATGAGGCTGACTGAGACACAGCAATGGTGTTAAAACACACATTTTTTCACTTGTTTCTTCAAGTGAATCAACAATTGTGTCTAATAAATAGAATATGGTAATGTGGACTTGTTCTAAGAAACTGTTATGTGTTGAGGCAAATAACTAATATGGAGGACATTGCTCCTTTCAGTATTGTTTCTTCAAGAAAGAAAAAGACCGAAAAAGAAAAAAAGGAATGTGTTTGTATTCTCATCCCAGAAATTTCTCCTTGTAAGAATCTTAGAAAACATACATTTCAAGTGTAAATGCACTCGCAAATTTGCAAAATGCTTGTGTAAATGCGTTCATTGTCTCACCTTCTGTAATATAAAAGACAGAAAACAATGGACACTTTCAATACAGTTCAGTTAAATGGATGATGGAAGAAAGCTGAACACTTCCATTAAAGAACTGGAATTAGGAGTAAAAAACAAAATTCCAGGACAGGTGCCAGTGACTCCCCCTATAATATTATCTACTTAAGGAGGTTGAGATCTGAGGATGGCAGTTAGCTGCCAGTGCTGGCAGAAGAGTCCCTGTAAGACTCCTATCTCCAATTAACCACTCAAAATCTTGAAGCAGAGCTGTGGCTCAAAGTGGTAGAGCACTGACTTTGAGCAAAAGAGCTCAGGGACAGCACCCAGGACCTGAGTTCAAACCCCATAGTCAAAAAAAAAATCCAACATAGAAAACCCTAAACCCAGATGGTTTGCTCATAAGTTTACTAATAACTTATGGGAGAAATATTCAAGTCTTCACAGAAACAACCTTGAGTTTTGAAAACAAAAGAGAATATTCTCAACTCAACCATAACTTCAATTTGAAATCTGGATGGAGTAACTTCAAAAAGGAAAATTATACACAAATCAGATTCACTAAAATAGATGCAAAACTTTTCAAAAGAAATAGAAACCAATTCCAATAATTTACAGGAAGAAACAGACCATGAATAAATAGACCTTAATACAAAAATGCAAAGCTAACTCAACATTAGAAAAACAAGAGCAATTTATTTCATTAACAAGATAGGAAGAAAGTCACATTATCAAACTAGATATGAAAAAAGACACTTGATAAAATGCAACATTCGTTGATAATTTTAAGGATCATCTAGCTGTATAGAAATAGAGGGTGCTTTCTTAATATAATAGAAAATGATATAAATGAGATACAAAACAAAGATTTCTGATATTAATAACCACAATCCATCATTGTACTGGAGATCTTCTCCCAGTGCATGAAAGCAAAAAATAAAAATAAAATAACAAAGTTGAAAATCACATTTGAGGCATAGAAAATCAAGGGAAATGTCTCATAAAAAAAGCCAAAACAAAAAAACAAACAAGAAAGAAGATAATTAACTTGGAGAAAGATCTAAGTGCATAGCAAGCAAAGAATAGATGGAATAGAAGAAGAAAAGTGAACCAAACAGAAAAGACAATTTTTCCTGGGCTCCAGATAACACTTGAATTTGGAGATTGAGTACGCATCAAAAATCCAAGTCAGAATTACAGAAAATAGACCTCTGCCTATAAATATCTTAGCAAAATTCCTAAGTTACAAGGCTGGATCTTATTATAGCATAAAGGAAAAACATTTTGGAAATAATAGCTAATGTCACAATTTAAATTATAAGAATTATATATTAACATCTTTAATATAATAAAACATTGATATTATTAATATAATTGATATTACTAATCATATACAGTATTGTATAATTATATATTATATAGTATATATATATAAAAATTTCTCATTATTTGACATTATTATGTCAAGGGCTCCAGGGGACCCCAAAGGATGTGTGATCACATTCCTACACAGCTGCCTACCAATCATGCTTACACAATGAAGCCCCTTAATCCTCTCACCCTCAAAATGAGCTTGGAGAGAGCTAAGGGCCTTGACATTCCTGAGAGGTAATACCCTGGAAAGAGGAGTGAAAGTTCTGCATCCCTTCCTACATTCCCTCTCGACACATCACTTCATTTATCTTATGATCCTTTATTACAAACCATGGAAACAATTACGTATTTCCCAGACAGTGAGCTGCTGGAGCAGATTAACCAAACTCAACTCAAAGAAGGGAGTCACAGGATGTGTAAGTCAGCTTTGCATCACCATAACAACAAGAACCGCAACAACAAAGTCTTAAGAAAACTCCAGCGTAGAAAAGGCTTGTTTGGGCTTACGTTTTCTGAGATTTCAGGGCATGCTCAGTTGTTCTGGTTAGTTTGGAGCCTGTGGCGAGTCTGCATCTCATGGTGAGAGCATGTGGGAGGGGGAAATACATTAACTCAAGAAGACTGAGCGGTAAAAGAGAGAAGTTGGAGCAGAGTCTTAGTATGCCCTTTCTGCTACCCCCCCACTTCTTAAAAATTACACTGTTGTTGAAATGTGCCAAGCTTTTTGAGGATCAAACCAGCTGCTAAAACATGTCCCTGCAGGGGAAATTCCAGATGCAGTGAGATGGCTTAGAGGGGGTCAGTCAGAAGCCCCAGGGAAACCTCCAGGTGTTCATAATTGTGATCTAACATGTGGTCCAGTGCTAGGGACTGAGCACTCAACCTATGGGATCTGACACTCTCTCCACGTTGATCGTGTCAGAGCAAATTTGAATTAGGAAACACCCAGCAGGTGTCCAATGCTGCAGAATTAATTGCCATCATTTGGACATAATTCACCATAATCAAGAAACAGAAACAACCTAAAGGTCCCTTAGTTGTCATAGCAATAGTCTCCATCACTAGGGAAATGGGGGACCAAATGGTGGTCTATCAATATCCTGCTAGGCCATGCTTACTTCATGCACTTAAATCTCCACTGTTGGGCCCATACTTTTAGCCTCTGCCCTAGTGCTGTTGCAATAAAGCCTGTATGACAGAGTGTTTTTTGTTTTCATAATCATATAACATGATAATACCATAAAGGATTAATAAAGATGTCGTTTTATAGGTTGATTAGAAAAAAAAAGCAGTCATATCTCTGTGAAGATTCTAACCATAGTCAGATGGCCTCACTCTCCAGACACAATCCTGAACCTAAACCACTTAAGAGGGAGAGGGTGGTGCTCATAACTAGTTAAAACTGCTTGTCCTTAGATTTGATCACAAGAACAAGGAGTCTAGAGTCGCATCAGAAGGCAAGCTGAGAGGACAGAAGCTCATCAGATCTTCCCAACAGTAGAACAAAGTTGGAAATGAAATCAGAGCTTGGGATTCGCTCTGAGGATGGGATTCGTTCATCAAGAACTCCAGTCAGAGAGGACAAGCAACACAAGGAATGGCTGCTAGTTAAGGGAATAGGAAGACTCTAGCACTAAAAACAAGCTGGATTTGGAAATTTTGGCTGTTCTTCTATCTGTGTGGTAGGCAGATGCCCTGCTGATTTTGTCTTTTGTAAAGTGTTAAATGCAGTGATGTAAATAAAACACATCCTGTAGATACTTATCATTAGCATCTCTGTGTACATATTCATTCAGAACAGATGCTCTCCAATGGTGACCACCGCCGTTAGTGTCAGGATGATTTCTTAGTCTCCCTAGGTAATGGACAGAGGGAGAAATTTTCCTCTGTTCTCCTTGTTCCCTGCTCCACAAGCCTAGAACCACCTCTGTTTCCTCTTCTTTTATTATCTCTGCATGCAGCTGAGGAATGAAGGCAGCCTTTAAACAGTTCAGATGGCAGGAAGCCAAGGGGAGAACCCATCACAACAGTGCCCTGGTAATAACTGGCCTTGATTCACTTATGCAAATAGCCTACTTGTGTGCTGGGCCAGTGAAGATGTCAGAATTTGAAGACCAAGTTTACATGTCTGGTTCGGGTTTGAGTGTGTGTGAGTGTATGAGTGTGAAGGAGAAGGACACAGAGAGGGACAGAGTCCGAGAGAGAACAATAAAGTAAAATACAGACAGACAGAAAAGGGCAGAAGAGAGATGGAAGGGAGAGAAGGTTAGCTTGTCTTCCAGGAGCAGAGTGAAGAGGGAGATGATGGTATCATGAAGTCCAACTATTGCACATGCAAAATAGAAAGGGATCGCCTTCATAGGTCCTCAGATGGGCTCTGGAAGCAGTTAGAAAGGATCGTGTGCTTCTGTGAGTGGCCATGTCATCCTGCCCCATTGTGCTGTTTGAATCTGGTTGGACACGTGTTGTGGCAGAGGATTCACAGGCAGATCAAGAGATCGCAGAGCCTGTGAACCAAAAAGCTCCTTTGACTATCCTCTCACCTACAGAGTGAGCCACACCTAGACAAAAGGAAAGCCTCCTCTGTAAAAAGTCCTGTCCCCTAAACCCTGCCTGTTCTGCATGGTGCTCTGTCTCCTTGCAGACAATAGGCATCTGCCAACTTTTCTGGCTTATTTCTTTGCAGCCCTCATGGTCAGAAAACCCTTTCCCCAAAATTCCCTGGAAATTTGATGACAGGGTTAAAACTCTTGACAGAAGCAAGAAATAGTAAGTTCCCCTTTTTGGAGTGACTTGCTCCTCACAGAACTGCACATCTTTCTGTCTTCCATGCACAATGATTAGGAGCTCCCTAATCATGAACACATGAGTGCATCCTATCCCCTGCCCACCAACAGCATCCTTCAGCCTCATCAACACAGAGATGATAGAGAAGCGGATGAACCCTGCTTAGCAGGGTTAGGACTGGACTCAGATTGCCCTGCCAACTGGCAATCTGAGTGCTACTCTCCTCTAGAATCCACGTCAGCCTCCATCCTTGAAGCTTACCTGGTTTGATTGTTTTTAATCTTAGCTGGTATCCTGAACACCATGTTGCTGGCCTGTCATGTGACTTTTCTTTATAGCTCTGTCATCTTTTAAAAAAATATTTGTATCATCATTAAGTAGTTGTACAAAGGAGTTGCCATTCAACAACACAGTTTACGCATACAGTATGTCCTGATCAATGTCACCTCTTTTTTTTTCTTTCACCAAAGCCTTTGTTGTTTTTTATTGCTTTTAAATGTAGAGGAAAAATTTGGAGATGATACGGATTTCCATATACTCTTACTTTAGAATGCTACATTCATTGCAGTTAATGACCCAATATTGATATGTGGGGTTTTTTGGCAGTACTGGGGGCTGAACTCAGGGCTTTGTATTTGACGGGCAGACACTCTACTACGTGAGCTTCTCTGCCAGCTCTTTGTGTGCCTGTGTGTTTGTGTGTGTGTAATGTCACCCCTTCCAACATACTCACCCACTCCTCTCAACCCACCCCCTCCTCCCTTTTCTTAATTTTTAGGCTATGTATTGACTTTTTTTGCAACTTAACAAAGCACGTTATGAATGAATGCATCTTGATCTGCCCATCCCTTTGACATCCTCACCCCCTTGACCCACCCTTCCCTTACTTTCCTCAATTCTTCGGTACAATGGATTCTTAACTGCATTCTCCCTGCTTCACCTTCGTTCATCTACCACCACCACCCCCACACACACCTTGCAAATACCCATTTCCTGGTACTTATTTTGTTGGGCTTTGACTTAGTCTTTCTAAAGAATTATACTATTTGAGCTCTCCACAGAGTCTATTATACTTCATTTAATTCATTTGTAAACACTTTATCTAATCAAAACAACACTGAGGTTCCACCTCAGTCCAGTTAGAATGATGATGGCCATTATCAAGAAAATCAACAATAGCAAATTCTGGCGAGGATAAGGCCCAAAGGGAACACTATTACACTGTTGGTGGGAATGCAAACTGGTTCAATCACCCTGGAAAGCAGTAGAAGGTTCCTCAAAAAACAAACAAACAAACAAACAAAACCAGAATGACTCTATGACCCAGCAATTCCACTCCTGGGCATTTAGATAATAGAGCACAAATTAGACTACAGTAAATCCACCAACACAACCATGTTCATTGCAGCACTATTTACCACAGCGAGGATATGGAATCAGCCCAAATGCCCCTCCATGAGTGAATGGATCAAAAACATGTGGTATATATACACATTAGAATTCTATTCATCCATCAGAAAGATGGATGGTATTGTACCATTCTTTGGAAATGGAAAGATTTGGAAAAAAAATTATCTTCTTAAGTGAAGTAAGCCAGATCTAGAGAAACACAGGTAACTAGAATGTGCTTATAAATCTTATCACCAATATGTCCTATTGTCACAGTCGTCCTGGGGGAAGGTGAGAAGCTGTTGTACACATCCTTCTTCTAGATGGATCCAAGCTTCTTTCAGCCTAGTCATTTGCTTGTCACCTAAGATGGCAAACTGGAGGTAATTTGGTTTTTATCTCTTGGCAAAAATTATAGCTCCACAGTTCCCGAATGCAAGGCTGCTGCCCTAGATTGGCCTTTCCACGATGTCTATTGCATAACAAGTGTCTTTGTTCCCGGCTGAGTGTAGACAGTTCTCAGATGTGACAATGCTCCCTTTGTTCTCCTTCTCCTGGCACATCAGCCCCAGCCAT
Organism: Dipodomys ordii; assembly: GCF_000151885.1. Classification (NCBI taxonomy): domain Eukaryota; kingdom Metazoa; phylum Chordata; class Mammalia; order Rodentia; family Heteromyidae; genus Dipodomys; species Dipodomys ordii. The sequence goes on from NW_012267226.1 coordinate 16,895,753, forward strand.
TCCACACCACACCACTGTGAAAACCAAACTGGCAGGAGCCTGCTGGAAATTGATATGGGATGGCTGAGAAACTGCCCAGATCCTGAGGAGATGACCACGATTGCCACCGTCTCTTGACTGTCTCAAAATTGCTTGAAGGCCTCCGTTGCTTTGTCAGCCACACAAGTAACAAGCTAGGAAGCATCATCTACCACATCTGAGTGCATCATCATTTCACTAGTTAGGTTCTCAAGCAAGACAGTAACCCAAAGCCACAGGGACCATCCTCCAGATTCTAGGCTAACCAAACGATGTAGTCCACTGTCTAAGACAAAGGAGAGTATATTGTTCCCTTCCATCTTCAGAAAAGCCCTCGTGAAGGAGATCTATTTCCATTTTACAGATGGAAATATGAGGTTAAATGAAGACTCCGGGCTAATAATAAGTAGTAGCACTGGCCAGCAACCCAGACATAGGGCTCCTTTTATCACTCCCCCTGTAGACTTAGAGAAATCAAAATCATCTTCCACTCCCCTGCTTCTCGGTGATGGCCGAATGGGGGCACCGGGGATGGTACTGCAAGTAAGCAAGACTGTTGGGTCAGAGCAAATCACCAAGCCATCACGAAAGAGCACCGTGCCTATGAGTTAAAGTTTCCTCTTCATCTCCCAGGAGGCCGCAGGAGAACAGAGGAATTTGTGGAGTACGAATGCCCAAGTCCTCAGCCTGAGCTGCCCCTAGCCGTGTCTTCTAGAAGCAGCCAGGCTAAGAAGGGAATTGCAGGGAGAAGATTTCAGGGCTCCCTTCTGAAGTTGTTGGCTGCCCCACAGATTCATATCCCATCTCAGTTCTCTCTCTGTCTCTCTCTGTCTCTGTCTGTGTCTGTTTATCTGTCTCTCTCCCTCTCTTTATGTCTCTGTCTTTCTCTGTCTCTGTCTCTCTGTGTCTCTGTCTCTGTCTCTCGCTGTCTCTTTGTGTCTGTCTCTGTCTCTCTCTGTCTCTGTCTCTCTTTCTCTCTCTATCTCTCTATCTCTGTCTTTGTCTGTCTGTCTCTCTCTCTGTGAGATAAAGCTCCTGAGGCTGGCTGGGAACAGGAATCCTCCTCTAAGCTGAAGTTCAAGGTTATCACCCTCACACATACCATTTTGATGGCCCAACTCCTAAACATCATGGTGAAGGCCTTTGTAGGATATTTGAGCTGGGGAACTGGTTGGACTGCTTTCTTTTGTACTTTCTGTAGTCTTTGCGTTTGCCCCTCCCACTCACCCAAGGGCTGGCCTACTCTGTGGTTTAAACACTGCATAAAATCAGGTTATTAGAACTCCCAGGACTTGAGTAAGAGAAGACAAAATGGAAAATGAAGTGGAGACCAGGCAGGGGGTTGGAGTAAGAGGAAAGAAGAAGTTGAATGTCTGAGTGGGAGAAGGAAGTAGGGAATGGAGAAGGTGGGAAAATGAAGTAAGGAAGGGATGGGGGGGCAGGAAGAGTAGGCAAATGGCAGGTGCACTCTGTGAGCTGTTTGCTCCATGCTTGCTCAGGACTGGCTGAGGCTGACAGTGGTTTTGCTGGGGGTGACCGGGGCTGAGCGGCAGAAATAGAAGCTACTAGGAACGATAATATTAATAAATAAAACAGACCCGCGGCGAGGGTAATTAGGTTGAAAGAAAAGCTTGCTGCAGCGAGAGAGCAGCTCTTCCACTGCCTATCTGACTTCATTTGGTGTCTAGTGGAGGAATTTTAAATGCCATCAAAATGTCCTATTTTAAAGCTAAGAGGAGCCTTTGCGGTCTCTGGGGCAATTCAACCCCATTCATTTAACAAAGAAGGCACAGAGAAATTAAATTATTTTCTCACCACTACTCAAGTCACTAATATAATAATAGGTTCGGACCTGGGCGGAGGGGGGTGGGAGACTGTAACTCTCAGTCTGAGAGACAACTTTATAGAGATGAGGGTCCATTGGCTTCAAAGCTAAGCAGCTCCAAGTTCCAATCCCAGTTCTGCTCTCACCCCCCGTACAGAGCTGCACCACCCAACAAGGCAGCCGCTAGCTGCTATTCATTGAAGCAAAGTGAAAGTTAGAATTCCACTGCTTATACAAGCCACACTTCAAGTGTGACTTCCCGAGTCAGTGGCTGTCATACTGGACAGCACAGTATAGAAGAGTTCATCACTGCAGAAAGCAATGTAGCAGTCCCCCTTATTCACGCTTTTGCTTTCTGCCATTTCAGTTACCAGTGGTCACAGCTTCCTGTGAGTCTCGATTGTCAATTTGATTGGCTTGGTCAGTACCTAGGAGAATAGAAAAGCCTGCCTCTGGGTATGTCAGTGAGGGTGTTTCTAGAGGATTAACCAAGGAAGGAAGACAAGCCCTCAAAATGAAACCTTCCCACAACCTGGGGACCCAGACAGACTACATGAGGAAAAGGAGAAAGTCTACTAGTACAGGTATATTCTCTCTCCCTTCCTCTCTTCCTCCCTCCCTCCCTCTCTCTCTCTCTCCTTTCTCTTTCTTTTTTCTTTCTCTGTCTCTCCCTTTTCTCCCTCTTTTTGTTTGTCTCTGTTGCTGTCTTTCTGTCTATGTCTTTCTTTCTCTCTTCTTTTTCCACCTGTTTCTGTCTCTCCTCTTTCTTTCTGTATTTGTGGTTCTCCTCTATCTCTCCTTTCTCTGTCTCTCTGCATCTCTCTTTGCCTCTCCCTCTGTCTCTCCGTGTCAGTGTCTCTGTCTTTCTCTGTCTCTCTGTCTGTCTCTCCCCCCACCCTTTCCTGGCCACCATGATATAAGCTGTTCTTCCACCACACCCTTCCTGTCACCAAAGGCTGAAACATCTGAAGCCATAGCTAAGTCATTTTAGTTTTATATTTTACAGGTGTGTTATCACATCACCAAGAAATCCGCCTAAAATAGGCAACAATAGCCCAAAGATATGACATGGAAAATTCCAAAAATAAAAATTCATCATTTTAAATTGCAATCCGGTCTGCCTAATGTGTGGAAATCTCCTGCCATCCTCTGCTGTGGGAATGAGAACCACCTTTTTATCCAGCCTGTCTATCTGTGTTCCCCCTGCCCCCAAATCATTCAGTAGCCAACTTGGCCACACGACTCATGGTTGCAGCATCCCTGTGTTTATTGTCAAGAACGCTCTATTTTGTGTAATGGTAATAGGTCCAATTCCCAAGAATAGTAACACTGGCAGTTCTGGTATACCAAAGAGAGGCCATAACCTACTTTCTTCAGGTAAGAAGAAAGTTGATCATAGGCATGGTGCATTTACAGGGGAAAACCCAACACATAGAGGGTTTGCTGCTTTCTGCAGACATACAGTCCAGACATCCACTGGGAGTTTTAGAATGCATCTGATGTGGCTAAAGATGCATGGACTTCTACGTGGACATGGATAGTTTAAGTGCATAGTTTCCATAGTTTCATTGTTTTGTTATAGCTGTCTTTCTCCCCCCCCAAAAAAAAATGTTGCCAGTGTAACTGTTGGCTGGGTTGCAGACTCCTGGGCCTGGAGATAGAAAGCTATGTTTCACATCCCTGCCTTGCTGCCCCTGACTGACTGTGAAGGGCACCACAGGTGTGTGTTCCTGCTGAGCCTGCCTTATATCCCCTTGTAGAGTAGCAGAGACATTACAAAAAGGTAACTCCACGTTCCCTGCAGCGTGCTGACTTGCTGCTTTCTGTGTCTTCATCTCCACCCTGGACTTCTCTACTACTCCCCAGAGTCCCTGGTTAAATGACTTCCACAGTTCCTCGGGTGCCAGGGTCCTGGTGGGTTGAGCAGTGTGGAGGGTGGAAGGTTGGAAGATCCGCATTAGCTCTGCTTCCCCTCTCCTCTTGGCTAGTTTTCCCCTCCTTGATATGGCCTTGATTTCCAGTCCAATATATGTGTTCACAGTGAGACAAAAAACACAGCTACCTGCGAACTGGATTCCAAAGAGAAAAACCCGACTCCTGCTTCTAGGCACTTACTAGCTCCTCCTAGAAAGTAGGAGAAGGAGGCATCAGGGGGAGGAAAGAGCTTCACTTTGCTTCCCCAGAAAGTACTGTTTATGTTGCCAGTTGAGGGAACGGAAACAAGACTAGCGGAAGATCATACCCACCAATTTCCTCAATGATACAGAATGCTCATCTGTCTTAGCTTCTTGAGTTTCTTGTTCCCAACTGAAACTCTTATTCACTCAGATCGAGTATTCATTTACTTACTCATTCGTTTTATTTCTCCAGACCTGCCTCTCAAAATCATCTGGCGAGATTCTTTCAAAGCACACAAACCCCAACTACAGCCCAGAGAAGCTGAATCTGAAATCACGAGTGGCAGAGGAGGAAAGTAGGGATGAAAGCAAAAGGTTTTATAAAACCTTTGCTCAAAGTTTTTGTAAAGCATTGCCAGGTTATTCTGCTGTGGGTTCCTGGGTAGAGATCTCATCATTCATTCATTCATTCATTCCCCACCTATCATTCAACAAATATCCCTTGGATACAGACATCTGTGTCGGGTGATGGACAGACAATAGAGCTGGTGTTTGAATGCAGAAGTTCTCAGGCATGGCTTCCTATTTGAAATACCTAGAGAACTTTTGACAATCCTGATGCCCAGACTATAATACAAAGCAACTCAATTGGAATGTCTTGGGGTGGGGAGGCAGAGGGGGAAAGGATCAACCTTTCAGGTGATTCTAATATTACCACTTTGGGATGGTTAAAGTCTACAAAAGCACAGAGGGACAGAGAAGTTCCCATTTATCCTTGTTGGAGAGATCAACACAGCTTCCCCAACACATGAACGTCATCACAGCAAGCATTCTAGCCACAAAATATCTTCACGGTCCTCCTTCATGAAGTGGTGAAGGCAGACACATTGGAGAGAACTGGCTTCTCTGTCATGTAGAGGCCAAACAACAGGGGTCTGAGGGCTGTCCAGAGAGGGAAGCTGTTCAGACCACACACATAAACTTGCAATAGCCTTGACTCACTGATGTCTATTTTGAAGGTGGCCATGGGAATGCTGTCATTGCAAGACAGAATGCCCATGGAATGGGGGCATGGGCAGCTACCTCTAGTCTAACTCCACAATTTGAACTCTTATCGACGTTTTTGTCCATGTTCCTGAGTACAGCCATGAGCCAGGCACTCTGCTGGACTCTAGACTGGAAGGACAAGAAAACGATCTGGCATCAACCCCCAGATTGGGTGCAGACTCTTGACTTGGTTTCTTTAGCCACATGAAATCAGAGCATAATGAAGGAGGGACCAGGTCACATAGAGGTTAAAATAGAAGAACATTCTTTGCGCCTGAGGCTGACTTCTCTCTCTACATCAGCTGCTGGAGAATGAATACACCTTTTTGGTGTTGTAAGTCTAGACAAGCTCACCTGCTTGTTGAAATCAAAGCCAAATCATGCACCCCAAATCAGGAATCTGGCTCTGCTGAGAGATGTGTGCTTCTGAACCTAGAAGAAGCATGTGGTAAGACCTCAGCCTGCTTCTTTCACCCCTCAGGGGCCTCTGTCTCCTTTCTGGATCATCTCAAAGACAAAACTCTATGGCAGCCCCTACCTCTTCAGACATTGTATCTTTCTGCTTTGGACCTGCCTATTTGACTATGGTGTTGTGTTTATTATAAGCCTAGCATCTGGGCTGTTTGTTTCTTCCCTATGGCCCTCAGGAAAGCCTCACTAGACAATGCAGAAAAGAACGACTCCCATATTTGAGGAAGAAGGTCTGTGGGGCTTGTATTTTAGTCTGCATGGCACCAATCCCTTTTTCTTTTCTTTTTTTTTGTGCTGGTACTGGGGCTTGAACTCAAGGCCTCATGCTCTTCCTGAGCCTTTTTGCTCAAGGGTTAATTGGAGATAAGAGTATCATAGGCTTTCCTGTCTCAACTGGCTTTGAATATCAATCCTCAGATCTTAGCCTCCTGAGTAGCTAGGATTACAGGCGTGGAGCCACCAGCACCTGAAAATTCTATTTAAAAAAATCATTTAACTTCCAAAAACCTTCCAAAAACAGCAAAGCTTTACTTTAGTGTCAGGGGAGAGGGGCAGGAATTTTGGAATTCTGGCTACCTAATAATTAGACTGAGCCATGGGAAGTGGATACTTCTTTATTTTCTTCATACAAAAGCAGCAATTTCACCCAATATAATTGTGGATAGACTTGTCCATTCAATGCCATAGGGATAATGTCCTATATGGGGCAGGATTGTTGTGAAGATCAAATGAGATGACTATTGCCAGACAGTATCTGAACTTACTCCTTTTATATAAAAGAGAATGTTCTGCATCTAATAAGTGCTGGTTAGGGCTGGCTCAGTGGAAGAGTGCTTGCCTTGCATGCGTGAGGCCATGGGTTCTATTCCTCAGCACCACATAAGCAGAAAAGGCCAGAAGTGGTGCTGTGGCTCAAGTGGTAGAGTGCTAGCCTTGAGCTGAAGAGCTGAGGGTCAGTGCCCAGGCCCAGAGTTCAGGCCCCATGACCGACAAAAAAAAAAAAGAGTGTGGGTTGTTGGCTCCATTTCAGACACTGGACTGGAGGTGTGGTTTAAATGGTAGAACACCAGCCACCATTATTGTAATAGCGATTATAGTCGTGTTTCACAGCAGCCCGGTCATCTCCGCTGGTCCTCAGCTCAGGCCCCTGGGAATTCCTGTCACATCAGCAGAGAGGTGGGAAAGGACATGCAAAGGACCTGGGTGACCGGAGCTCTCTCCTCCCTATGTGCGGGACAGGACCCAGTCATACCCTGATACACCGTCCGCTCGCTCGCTCCCTCGCTCCCTCTCATCTGGTTCTGTGTGCAGGGTAGGCTCTTTATCGATAGTCTCAGGGTGGGGACTCAGGAAGGCACAGGGGAGGAACCCAAGGACTGCTGGAAGCCCACAGAGGTTCCCCATACACATCCATGCCAGCGTTGAGATGTCATCTTGAGGGAAAGATTCCCTCCCCCTGGAAATTGTACAGTGTGAGAGAAAGAAGGTTAGCAACACAATCCCGTAGCCATCGGCAACCAGATGCCGGATGCAGCTAAGGCCCAGAGCCTTAATTGGGGATTAGAGGGTGAACTTTACCGACATGCTGCCTTGGCAGCCTCATTAAAAGCTGGAAAATTCTCCATACAGGTGCAATGACCTTTTGTGCAATGACCCTGGAGACTGGCAGAGCACCAGGGAGCTTCCTGCCCTGACCGGACACCAGTAACATGCCCAGCATGACACGAGGCTGCCATTTCTCCTCTGCCCTCCTCTGTGCTGACCCTGAGTGCTAGGCCTTGTAGGCAGACTGAGAAAACACTCAGGCACACTTGTAGATATCTTTGGGTGATCTTAGTGCAGCGCTCCCTCTTTTTGTGCCCATCGGCCTCTTAGACTGAAATTCTATCATGAGGCTTAGTAAAAGTTCTTTAAAGTGGGCCAGTGGCTCATGCCTGTAATCCTAACTACTTAGGAGCTGAAATCTAAGGGTCACAGTTCAAAGCCAGCCCAGGCAGGAAAATCGATGAGACTCTTAGCTCCAATAAACTGCTCAGAAAAGACAGACGTGGTGCTGTGGCTCAAGTGGTAGAATGCTAGCCTTGAGAAAAAGAAAAAAATAACAACTCTAAGCCAGGTACTAGTAGATGACACATACCTGTCATACTAGTTGTTTAGGAGGCTAAGAACAAGAGGTTCATGGTTCTAGCTCCGCCCAGGCAGGAAAGTCCATGAGACTCCATCTCAGTAAAGAGAAGCTGGATGTGGTGGTACCTGCCTATTATCCCAGCCTAAAGTAGATGTGACTCAGACACACACCCAGAGGGGAAGTAAGATCCTATCTCAAAAGTAATCAGAAGACACAGCAACATTGTTACTCCTTTGCCACTATGTTGGATATGAACATTACAACTTGGGGGGGAATAGGAAGGGGCAGGTGGGAGATATAGAGGGATAGGGTAACAATGATTAAAAACAAATGTATTGATTGCCTTACTTAAGTAACTGTAACCCCCCATGCCCATCACCTTTTCAAGTACTTTTTAAGTAATCAGAGGAAATTCAAGGTTAGGGGCATGACTTAAGCAGTAGAACATCTGCCTCTCAAGCTTGCTCGAGGCCCTGAGTTCCAAACCCCAGTACCACCAAAAAAATTATTAATAATAACAGTAAATAAATAAGGAAATAAAAAGCAAAACCTAAAAATAACTGTGGATTTCTCTTTTAAAATGCAAGTGATAAGAACCTCATTGCTTGCTTTTCTCCAGCATAGGTGATAAATTCAGTAAAATCATTCAAGCTCATTCAGATAAATAAATTCACTGTAAATAACTAAATAAATTCAAATCTTCTTTGATGAGCTGGTAGCTATGCCAGGACAGGAGGCACTCTTCAGAGTTGACAGAGGCAGAAACTTTGGCTGGATAGGAGGAAGTCCCGTACCTGGATTAAGACTGGAATCCAGGTGTTTGAGGCTCCTACACTGAGGCCCTTTAAGGAAGAACAATTGGTCCTCACCTGCCTGGCCTGACCAATGGTGGGAACTGGATGGCATCACTTCCCTAAGGCCCTGTGGACCAAGGTTTCGATGGTCTTTACCTTTGACCAGAGAGCGTTTCCTCTGACTCTCCTAGTTATAGGAAGAGATCAGCAAACAATCACAAATTGAGATATACTTTGTGGAGGGTATCATGATAGCCATAAAGCAGCAATTCCTCTTCTGCTTTATGGAGCTGGCTGTCTACATACAGAGTCGTGAAAACAACACCACTTCCAAGATATTTTGGTATTTTAATCTCTTCTATATTGGTCTGTATAGAAAGCATTTGGCCCAACCTGCCCTGGAAAGCACAAATGTAAAACTGCTGCTGCTATTGTTATCTGTAAATGCTTAAAACTTATTCCAGCTTTCAGGAAAAGCCAATGGAGGGGCTTTCTTGTCTCTAGAGAAAAAGGATCAAAAACTGTAACCTGAGAGTAGCATACCGTGAATGGAATCTGGGCTAGAAGACATCTCAGGCCAAGCATAAAGATGTCAGAATTCTGCACTGCACGAAGGTAGTCTGGGAAGGCTTCACTGAAGAGGTTTTACTTTGAGAGGTTCAAGGAAAAACACAGGGAGCCACAAAAGAAGGAGTAATCACTGAAAGGGACTATAGGAATGGACACAGGAGGAACATACCACGGGGGGCCTGGCCCTATAGAAATCAGAACCTGGAGAACCTTGACATCAGAATGACTCTTGGTAAAGCACAACTCCCTGCATGACACCCATTCTGGGTCTATGGAGGATCCTGAAGGATAGGGCGCTTTAACCCAGGTCTGCACACAGCCATATGCTGGCCAGCATGATTCATTCATTGGCATCTCTGCTGGTCCCTAATGAGAAAGATTGGAGCCCAGAGGTGCATGTTTATTCCTGAAGGTGCTGCTTTAATTACAGACTGTGTGATAGAAAGGGAGAAGCTGTGTGCACAGGCTGGGAAGCAGGGGACTGCCACCCGTTAGAAGGACAGGACACAGGAAGCCAGGCTTCCAGGGCCTACACGCAGCCGCGCGGGGAATGCCACAGCAGCATTGTGGGCATTGTGCTGAGTCCTGAGTGTCAGTGTGCACCCCTGGCTGTGTGGAATGACTAACATCTTCTAGTGAGAATCCTGCTTCGTGGAAGTCTCTTGTTACTCTGTGTCCTGGGCGTCAGCTGGCCAGATATTGGACACAAAGAGCCCTGCTTCTCAGTGCTTCTCCGTGAATTGGGAACTTGCCCTTCACATCCTCACTGGCTGTTATTTTTCTAGATACATCCCTGTCCAGAAGGAACTCCTGCTGTCCAGGGTTCTCTGTGAAGTCACACAAGTGCTAAGTGCCTTGTCACTTAGTATTCAGCACCCTGGCTGAAATATTGATTAAGAAACCAACTCCAAGGCCTCTGCCAAGAAGCAAGTGGCACCTGTTTTTCAAAGAGCATCCCGCAGAGCTGAGAGCTGGGCACACCTTGGCATTCTAGTCAGCTGGCTTTATCTGATGCTTTTTCCTCCTGAAATCCAACCCTATTCCCTCTGCCTGGTGACTGTAGAAATGGAGATGAATCCGCGTTCCTCCACCCACCCCGGTCTCTCCCTTCCCGTTGGCTTATGTGGCTGCGTCCACCACACGTGTATTCCTGTCCCTGGGCTGTCTCATCTTCTTTCTTCTGTCTTTGTCCAGTCATTCCTGTACCTGGTGGCTTAGTTTTGAGAACTCACAAGTCATTTTCCTACATGGCCAAACAAGTCTCCCTTTTAAGTTCTTCTTTCCCCAAATCGTTTTTAACTGCTTCTGCCCCTTAGTCTGACTTCCCAGAATCATTTTGTCAAATTTTGGAAATAGCCTACTGGGATCCTGATTAAAATTGCACTGAACATAAAGATTAATGGAGAACAAATGGACGCTTTACAGGGCTGAGTCTTCACATTAATAAATCTTCCATCTCCCTGTTTGTTTTAATGGTCTTTCACTTTGGCAGTTTAGGCTGATTGCTTTGGGTTCCTCCAGTAGCATCTTCTGAGCCAAGGGTTCACAGCCAAGGATTTCTGAGGAATACAGAGCAAGGCAGGCAATAAAGTGGGCATTCACACCCAGCTTCCTTGTGGGGCGACTAGATCTTAACGTTCCTGGACGATTCCAGAAAATGGTACAACATACACGTCTCAGAATTATCCCAGCCATTGGATAATTCACTCAGAGAGTGAAGGCTAACTTTTGGAAAGAGATTCATCTCGAGGCTCTTCAGTTCCTTGCAGTCCCAACACACGTGTGCATGGACACACACACACACACACACACACACACACACACACACACACACTAGTTGTATGTCACAGAGAAACAGTGAGGGAAGCTGAAATGATATCAACACAGGGCAGGTGTAAGAGAGATCCTGTCTCTCCAGAAGGGATACCAAGGCAATGAGTGGGACCATGAGCAGCTCAACATGGGCTAGGGCTTTCCATGCCATCTGAGGCTGGGAAGTCCACCACCCAGTCTGCTCTCCAGCAGAAGCTGGGTGGGTATGTCCAGGATGTATAGAAGCTCCATCTTTACTAGGAGTTTGGACTGGAGCAGCTATTCCCAGCAGCTTCTGCAGGATTCCCCAGGACAGATGCTACTAACCCAAGACCTTCATACCAGTGCAATCTCTAGCTCTTTCTCTTTCACTCAAGGAGGCTATTAGAAGACAGTTATACTATAAGGTGTAACTTTATATATATGCATTATGTATAATACATATCCGCTGTAATTTTTAATGTAATAAATCATTTTTAGCTCTTATTAATAGGTTATTTGTTCCCAGCTGTGTGTGTAGCCCACACTCTGACTCCTGGCAACATACCAGCTGCTCCACCCACCCCCACCTGGGAACTTCAGACCAAGGTGTCTGCCGAGGACTCCCATCTGACTTTAACAGGTGGACGGGCCACAGTGCAGTGTGTGAGACCCAGCTCCCTGTCCCCGCGGGTTCCTCTCCCTTTCCTGGCAAGTCGCAGGGCATGTTGAACAATTTCATATTCATCCGTTTGAAGTAAACATCACAATTAATTATTTGAGCCTGAACAATCAGCGTTTTGAGCACAGCAGGCTTCTAGAGGGGGCCGTGGCTGGATTAGCACCAGATGGATCCTCTGTAGAGACACACTTTGAGAACACGGCTTCAAAGTGGTGATTTCTCTTTGGGGAAGCTGAGCCTGAACAAAGGTGTCAGCGTCGGAATCAAACAACTCCCGGGGAGGAGGAGAAAAATCAAGGCATTCTTGACCTCAAGGAGCTTTTTCTGACAGTCCACTCCATTCTGTCAATGAACTCTCAGAGTGTCATCCTCACCAGCTGCTCCTCTTTCAACTCCTGTAAAATGTCCTGTGTTCAGGTCCAGGGAGTAGTCATCAGACAGGTCACAGCCTGACAGGTAGATCCGTCCCCACCCACCCTTGCACATTTACCAGCAGAGGGAGGAGACAGACCTATGGCTAAGGAGAGGATTTCCACATCAGGACTGATGCTTTGACAAATAAAGAATTCCTGGGGGAGCCGGAGGGTCGATACTAGGGTGCCACAATCAACCTAAGTAGGGGTCCCTCACAAGAAAACACAGGAGAAGAGAACCGTATGTAAGACTAGGAAGAGAAGATGCTAAGGAAGAAGCATACTGGTTTTTAAAATGCAGGGATACATAGGGGCTGTAAAGGAAGTTCAAGGTGAAGTTACTGGATTAGACAAGTGAAGGAGGGAATGGGGAAGGGTGCAGAGGACTGGCTTCTGAGATGGGGAAGGGGAAGCAGAGGGGGGGGGGAGAGGAGAGTGCTTGGCTGGGGCTGGGAATGGAGCTGGCAGAAGATGTCCACATGCAGGGAGCAGCAGTGCACAGCCCAGGGCTGAGAGTGCAGAGCACCACAATTAGTCTCTACCAGAGAGGCTGAGCAAAAGATCAAAGGCTCCTAGGCAAGTCTGTGAGGAAGGGGAAAGAGAGGAACCTGGCTGGAAATCAGGAGGTTTGCCCTCTCTAGAACCCCCAGACTCTCCATTCATGAACACCATTGAGCTCCCTTACCCACCCTGGGTACTGACCATCGTGGACGTCACGGGGTCCCTGCCAGGTACAGATGCAATTCTCAGTCCTCTGAGGCCGAATCAGAGCTGCTTTCTCAGCCCCCCACCCCTGCAGCTCGGTATCAGGAGCTGAGATCCACGATCATTTCATCCTTACCGAGTCACCGCCCATCTCTACAAACCCTGACACTCAGATCCTCCTGGCTGCCATTGCTCTGCCTCCAAACAGAACCATCCTTTGTTGTGATCACTGCCTGTCCACAAAATGTTACCAGCCATGACACCATCACAGCCGTCACCTGTCAGCTAGGCTAGACTAGAACATGAAGCCAGTGTTTCTCCCTTAAAAAATCACCTCCAAGCATGAAGTAAAAGGAAAGGCAGGAACACAAACTCGAGCTTCAGAAGAAAGACCTGAAACTTCCAGCTTCCAGATAAACACAGAAAGTCCAATCATGAAGGTCGCATTGAAGCACAGAGAAGCAGCCCTGAAGGCAGAATTCAGAACACATTTTCAAAATACATTTCCAGAAGACAAGAAGCCTTCCTTGAGGTGTAAACTATTTTAAAGTTAAACCTTGTGACTTTGGAAATAGGAACACAGTCCGAAGGTTGGTGGCAGGAAGTTTGCTTGCACTGAATACCATGAACGGAGAGGCTGAATCAAGAATATATGCTTTACCTTGCGCACAGTCACACATCTGCCTCTCCACTCACCTGCTGGAGAGATGTGGAACCTAATGTACTGCCCTGCAAGCCACTGTGCCCTATTGGGAATTCCAGGAGCGTGGAAAGCAGCCCTGGCCTCCATGTACAACTCGGCTGCAAAGAGCTGCTCTGGGAAAATGCTTCTTCCTCCTAAAGTCAGTATTGGAAAAGGAAGCAGCAGAATGTGTGCACCAAGAGAGAAAAAGAAAAAGGAGAGAAGAAATGAGGGGGGGGAGCAAAATCAATAGTAGAATAAGAGTTCAGAGCTGAATGTTTTCACAGAGCAGAATAAATTGTGACAAAATATTTCACCAGGATTTTTTTAAAAGACAGTAATGAGGTAATTATCTCAGAAAGAAAAAGCATTGAACCAAGATATGAGAGAAATTACTACCTATTATCTAAAGAAATAGAGGATGGGATGTATTGTATAGAAAATTAGCTGATACTGTCCAAAGAAATGGGGATTTAAGCGTATTACATAAAGTTATAGTTATTAAGATAACTGTCAGAAAAATACAAACCATCCAAATTACATAGCCAAGGGAAGGAAAGAAAATTTTCACATAGCAATTTTCTTAAAATACTGAAACACAGGGAATAACATTAATCAAGGACAGAATAAAGACCACATGCAATTGCCATGTAAATGCACAGTAACAAGTTAAACTCACTTTTTAAAAGACTTTAGATGATATCACAAAGATAAATCAACTGTGCTGCATATAAAAGCCCCCCCCCACATACCCCTAAAAGAAGGGGATTTGGAAGGGCTGAAAACACAAGGACAGAACAGTACCATCTACCAAACATATGCACCAAAATATAAAATGTCAGTCTCAGAATCTCAGATGGGCTGGATACAGACGCAAAGCATCAAGGGAGACAGGCTAACAGGTACAAGTCAGAGTGAAATTTTATAAGCTATAATTACCTATGCACAAAATAGCACAATGTCAATACTGATAAAGGAAAAAAATAATAAGTCAAAGGGGAAATAAGCAAAAACAAATCTGTAGTAAAAAGATTTTCATTCATCCCTAATATCAAATACTAAATGGATAAAGTTTTGCTTACAGAAGACCAAATGTCCATGACTTAGTAAGAACATACAGTTTATATATTTTAAACTCTGAACTCTCCAAACAAGAAAAAAAAGGTTGAAGTTCAAAGCAAAACAGTACAAAATTCCCTTTTTCTAGTCATATTGCACCTCAACTGGAAATGAATAATTAAGCACAAATGTTAAAATCTCACATTAGGAAAAAAAATAATTTTTTAAATGACTCTTAGATTAAGAAAATGAAAATAAATACAGAGCGCTAGCTAGAACGTAATGAAGAAGACATATATAAATACTGTAAGATACAGCTAAAGGAAGATCAAGAGAGAAGTTGAGGGCATTTACAAGTATGGAGAATATCAAAATGTTCATACGCTGAAGTAGAGGGGGTGGCTCAAGTGGTAGAGCACCAGCCTTGAGGTTAAAAAAAAAAAAAGAAAAAGCCAAGTAAGAGCAACAACACTGTGAGTTCAAGCCCCAGCACCAGTACAAAATACGCTTTTACTCAATGTAAACCAGTAAAGGAGTATACGCAATATTTACTCAGAAGTCAATATTGATATATTATGTAAATGCATTTGAAAATTGAGAGGGAATGCGTATCTGCAGTAGATAATATAAATTATTAAGCTCACTCTACACCAGATAAACATTTACAAAGATCAATTACACCAGAAAAAAAGTTGGCCAGTTTCCTTTTCATAAAGCTACTAAGCTAAACATTTTTACAAATGTAATTATCTGTGCCTAGTATTTTTAAGCAGGTAAAGAAAAATGATGAATTCTAAAAGTCAGTAAGCTTTCCTACAACATAGAATAATTCCTATTTTAGAAATCAAAAGAAGGAATTCTTCTAAATTGTTTAAGAACTTACTGTGGTCAGGGTGACCTGCCTGTACCCCTAGAGGGCCTGAATGGGAAGATGGCCGCTCACTCTTACACCTTTGAGTGCTCCTCATTTGTCTCCTCTTCCTCATCCCAATTGCCTTTAACTCAGCTCCAGCTGCCATCCAATCATGACCACATTTTGGCAACAGCTTTCTCACTCAGTAGGTAGCAGCCACGGTAATGTTCCCTTGTTTATACTGTATTTTATGTGGGTTGATGTATTTATTCTAGGAAACCATTTAAATGCCATTATGCATCGAGAAGATGCCTTTCCATTGTGCTTTCTTGGCATCCAAAGGATTGGGGGCATGCTAAAGTATAAGAAGACCATTTAGCCAGATGCGGTGACACGTGCCTGTGATGTTAACACTTGAGACGAAGAAGCAGGAGAATTGGGAGTTTAAGATCCACTGGGCCTCAAAGCAAGACCCTCCCTCAACATGCCTAGCCATTCGATGAACTTTTATACTCTAGGCCACCCTGACTCCTCTTTCATATCCTTTCTTCCTCTCTCATTCTCTTCTTCCTTTCTTTCCTCTTTTCTTCCTTCCATCTCTCCTTTATTCTTTTCTTCTTTCCCTCTTTCCTTCCTTCTTCCTTCCTTCCTTCCTTCCAATGTGTGGAACAAGAAATTACATACAATTTTCCGGCTACTTCAAATCATTTCTTTCCCCTAGATTTTCACACCTTCTCTTTGCTCTGTATGCGCAACGGTCAATCCACCTGTCCAACTGATGGTGTTTCTAGTTCTCTGGTCAATTATTCCTTCCTCATTGGAGTCTCCCTGACCCTCGGCCCGCTTTCTGACTCCATAGAACTCATGGCAAAACTCAGTCCCAGTACAGATCACACATACTGTGGTCCATCTGTAGCTGAGGGTCTGTGAGCTCCCTGAGAGGAATGATGGTGTGCCAGACACCTTAGTACCCTCAGCAACTGCCTGGTACTAGGTTGAATGATTACTTAGTACTTGATAAACATCTAACAGGATGAACTCTGTCAAAATGGTAGGGGGAGGGGAGCTTTGCTGAATCTGGATTTTATTTATTATAAGGGGACTTAATATACATATGAAAAGGGCTGCTGGCACATGCACCAATGCTTCCGTGTATAGACAATCCACTTAACTTCGGTGTATTATCACTGAAGTGACGTTCTTGGCATCTCTTCCCAGGTTGGTCTCGGTTCTCTTAATCTTAAATCTGCCATCTCATTCAGCCTTCCTAAAAACTTTCCAAGGTGTCACTCAATAGCTAGAGAATGTATGCCCACACCCACCAGTCCTGGAAGAAGCAGAATCAGGTGGCATAAACCACCCCCCTTCCCAAACACACACACACACACACACACACACACACACACACACACACACACACACACACACACACACACACACACACACACACCCTCTCTTCCCTCTAACTCTCCTGGACTCCTTCAGCAACCTTGTAGCATGCAGTCCCTCTGGCGCCCTCTGGGGGTCACACCCCTCCATCTTGCCCACCAGGGTTTCAGACCAATCAATAAAGACCAGTTCATTTTAAATGAATACCTGTGGATTGCTTTCCTCTTTGTTATGTTTTGCCAGATCTCACACCCTGATGAGATTCTCAACAGAAGTCTGGCTGGATACTAGAAAATTCTGTCCATGGATGGGAATACTTTCAAGACCTCTCAGCCCACTGCCTCAATCTAAACAGAAAGGGAGAGGAGAACAAGAGGAGGTGACAGCCCCAGCCCCCCCAGCCCCCCCCCGTCCCTGCCACCCCCACCACCCCCATCCCAACCCCACACCAGTCCCACAGCTGTCTGTCTGTGTCAAATGTTCTGAGCAGAGGTGGGGGGGCTTCAGCTCCCCCACACAAAGCTCAGAGCTGACAGCATCTTCTCCACACTCTTCTAGGTGCTAAGGAATAGGTGATAATTACAGCCCTGTCACCCGCATCACCTCTGAGCTGGTTGGATTTTTTTTTCCCTAAAAACAACTGTTGTGCTGCCTGAAATTCAAGTCAGAGTTTCAGGTTAGGGAAGACATGCAGGCTGCCACTCTTTTCCTGTTAAACATGGATAGGAGATGGAGGCCAGGGAAGTCCTGACTGGAAAGCTCTCCTTTGCCCTCCTGTCAAGGCTAAGATGTGTGTTTACAGAGAAGGATGGCCGGCCAGGCTCCCAGCATTCACCTCACCACTCCCAGGAGAGGGGAGCCTCCTTCATCCTTTGGAGAAAAGGAACCTGCTGTATTCTTTATGTCTTAGAAGAATTCTTCATGCTTTGTCATCCTCCACCTCTGAGATCAACTCCTCTCCGATTTCAGTGCTCCCCCACCAGCTCTTTGGACTTTTAAAGTAAAAGGAGGAGTCTCTCCTTGCTCAGTTTTTTGGGGGCATACACAGTACCGGGGTTTGAACTTGGGGCTATATTCTTGCTAGGCAGGCATTCAACCACTTGTTTTTGAGATGCAAACTTTGCCTGGTCTCAAATTATTAATCCTCCTACTTCTAGCTCCAAAGTAATTGAGATTACAGGCCTACACCACAAAGTAATTCTTGCTTAAGAGTTGAACACATTTGTAATTACACGAGCATGCTCAGAGAAAGATCCAAGCAAGTCTCTGTGTAAACTGTCGTACAATTGAAATTCTTATTTAAAACAATGACAACAATAATAATAATTCCTAAAGAAATCTGGTCCTGTCTCTGTCTAATTTCCCTCACCAATTTTACTTATGACTTTTCGTTGCATGAGCCATCATTCAGGTAAAAGTAATGAACACATTGCAATCCATTCATGGCTCTCTTCAGCAATGTAATCTCTCAGAAAGTAGGGAGGCAGGTTAGGGTAGGGCGGCATGTATTTAGAAGCTAATTCTGCTCCAACTAAGATGGCTGACTCGGAGAAGGAATGGGAGGAGGAAGCTTGAGAAATCCTAGCCAGATTGCCGCAAAATTCACACCGATCATGGACAAAGGGGCAGACATGGACTGACACGTACCTAACTTTTTACAAAGACAGACTGCAAAGCCTTCAGAGAAGCAGAGAGAGAAAGAGAGAGAGAGAGAAAGAGAGAGAGAGAGGAGAGAGAGAGTGCTGATCCTATGAACTGATTGGTTCAGGGAAGAGAGCTTGGAAGGCTGATTTTCAAAATGAAATTCTAACAATTGCAAAGGACTCTGATGTGAAGGAAGTTGCTCACACAGGATGCATACAAAGGAGAGACGCAGACCTTTAAGCATAATATCTGGAAGGCTGGGTTTAGAACGAGCTAAAGACACCACCACAAAAGGCCTTGTGGGGGAAGGGGTGGACAGGCACAATCTGAGTAATGAGAACAGAGAAAGACTTAAGGAGGGACCTCTGTAAGTGCCGGCTGTATGGCCTGGAACAGCTTTCCTAACCATTCTGAGCCTCAAATTCTTTGTTCATAACATGGAAATCATAATTCTTAGACTGTAGGTATGCAATGAGGATTACCTGGATGATTCTCTGAACCAATAATAAAGATAAAACCAAAGCAGACAAGCAAAAAGCAATAACCCAGCACACACAAAGGGTTTACAAAGAATACCAATTTGCCGTTCCCTCCTGCCTAATACAAATGGCTTAAAACAACGGAAAAAAAGCAGCTCCTCCTAGTTTGCTTCCAGCTTTCTGTTCAGGAGAATGATCCCCATACTAGAAAATCTAAAATAAATATTGATAAAAGGAGAATTCAAGAATCCAGATACGCTGGGTACTGGGAACTCATGCTAGTAATCCTAGCTACTCAGGAGGCTGAGATCAGAGGATCATGGTTTGAAGCCCAGTCCAGGGAAGATAAATCTGTGAGACATTTATTTCCAATTAATCATTAAAAGGTTTAAAAAATGGGGTTGTGGCTCAAGTGGTAGAGTGGTAGCATTAAACAAAGAAGATAAGGGACAGTGCCCTGATCCTGAGTATTGTAATACACACACACACACACACACACACACACACACACACACACATCTAGCTAAAGCAGCGATTTTTGAAATAAGGTCCAGTGTCTTGACCTGGAAACATTACTTCAACAGTTGGAGGGTAGGAAATAAAGTTTGCTCAGTTTGGAATCCTTAGAATGGAGGAAGGGACCAGAGACACTTAGCACTTGATTACAAGTTGTTGACATTTTAGCTGGTTACTGATGGCTCATGCCTGTAACCCTATCTATTTAGGAGACTAAGATCTGATTGGTTAGAAGCCACCCCAGGCAGGAAACTCTGTGAGTTTCCAATTAACTACCAAAAAGCTGGAAGTGCCAGACACTGATGGCTCATGCCTCTAATCCTAGCAACTCAGAAGTCTAAGATCCGAGGAGAGCAGTTCAAAGCCAGCCAAGGCAGGAAAGTCCATGAGACTCTTATCTCCAATTAACCACCAGAAAACTGGAAGTAGAGGTATAGGTTAACATGGTAGAGCACTAGCCTTGAGCAAAAAGAACTCAGGAACAGTGCACAGGCCCTGAGTTCAAGCTCCACAACCAACAACAAGAAGCCAGAAATGGATCTGTGTCTCCAGTGGTAAAGCACTAGCCTTGAGCATAAAAACGCAGGGTGAGAGCCCAGGCCCTGAGTTCAAGCTTCCAAGCCAAGGAAAAGAAAGAAAGAAAGAAAGAAAGAAAGAAAGAAAGAAAGAAAGAAAGAAAGAAAGAAAGAAAGAAAGAAAGAAAGAAAGAAAGAAAGAAAGAA
>NW_012267226.1:16915707-16937477 GCF_000151885.1 Dipodomys ordii
AGAAAGAAAGAAAGAAAGAAAAAGAAAGAAAGAAAGAAAGAAAGAAAGAAAGAAAGAAAGAAAGAAAGGAAGGAAGGAAGGAAGGAAGGAAGAAAGGAAGGAAGGAAAGGAGGGAGGGGAGGGAAGGAAGGAAGGGAAGGAGGGAGGGAGGGAAGGAAGGAAGGAAGAGAAAAAAAGAAAGAAAGAGAGAGAGGGGGGAGGGAGGGAGGGAAGAAAGGAAGGAAGGGAGAAAAGGAGGGAGGGAAGGAAGGAAGGGAGGGAGGGAGGGAAGGAGGGAAGGAAGGAAGAAAGAAAGAAAGAAAGGGAGGGGGAGGGAGAAAGAGAGGGGGAGGGAGGGAGGAGGGAAGGAAGGAAGGAAGGGAAGAAAGGAGGAAGGGAGGGAAGGAAGTAAGGAAGGGAAGGAGGGAGGGAGGGAAGGAAGGAAGGAAGGAAGAAAAAGAAAGAGAGAGAGAAAGAGAGGGGGAGGGAGGGAGGGAAGAGGGAGAGAAGGAAGGAAAGAAGGGAGGAAAGGAGGGAGGGAAGGGAGGGAAGGAAGGAAGGAAGGAAGGAAGGAAGGAAGAAAGAAGGAAAGAAAGAAAGAAGGAAAGAAAGAAAACGAAAAGGTCCATATTGCAGATGGGGGAAGAGACAATGAGAGTCAGAAGGCCCTGCAGAACCACTAGGGGAGATGTCTGCTGTTCAGTACAAGGCGGCCGGCAGCCCCAGGCCTCTTTCTAGGAAGCTGCTATGCCTAGAAGAAGCCTGGGTGGAACCAAGAGGCCAGGGCAGCTACAGAGAGATACACGGCAACCCAGGGCCAGGAGCACATCCTGGTCCCCAACCTGGTGCCCGGGAACCTGTCAGGACTGAGGGAGGCTGCTGGTCTAATATCCATCCTGAGTGTGACCCCCAGAAGCAGTGTCAGCCAGGATAACCACACAGTTCTACAGCCTAAGACCAATTTGATTACCTTATGAGCCTTTGAAGAATACTGAGTTTTCCTTCTGTGTCTAGTATATTTATTTGTTTTCTTTCTAAATGTGTTTACCAGCATGGGCCAGACAAAGGTTTAAAAATATAATAATAATAATAATAATAAATGTTTGTCTTTTGGAGTGAGCAGAGCTGGAGAGATTGGAGCGCCCCTAGAGGCCAAACGAAGTCATGAACGCCTAGCTAGTGAAGACATCCTAGACTTTGCAGAGAGAGGAAAGCCACAAGGCAGGGCTCAACAAATTGTGTAGAGTTGAATTCAGACAAACGTGTGCCACATGAGAGGAAGGAGCGGGGCTGGTGAAGCTGTAGGAAAAAAGCATTCCAGACAGAGGTGAGAGAGAGTGGGGTGCCGGCAGGGCAGGACGGGAGGTTAGAGCACAGACAAAGGTGACTGTTCACTCACAGACCCCAAAGCCCTGCCCACTCTAGGTGCCTGGGGCTCTGGGCACCTCTACAGAGCTGGACCTCAGAGGGCACTTCACTCTTGGCCCTCTGCCTTGTTCCACGCTCTAGTATTTGTTTGGCACATGGGCCAGAACATGCAGGCATTGATGTATGGAATTCTAGAAGCTAGCTGCTGCTAACAGGACAATGAATTATTGAAGTGGCAGCCTTGTTAACAGCACACTCCAAATCCCAGGTGTTTATGGGGCTGTGGGTGAAGAGGGATTCTGTCCAGTCAAGCCAAATGCTATGGAGGGGTTGACTTGCATCACTGATGATATTTTTGGAAGAAGAGAAATACCCTGTTGCCCCATCCCATACCTGACAAAATACTTAACCCAGTGACAAAAGAGACTGGCACACGGCCCAATTGGGCAGGTCAGTGCATAGCAACTAGCTAAGGGGGAATCTAGTCTGTCATCTAGAAATGTATCTAGTATATTCCTTCCCAGACATTTATCGATTGATTTTTTAATGTATTTGATATCATATTCTAAATCTAATCTTCATATTGACTTTCTTAAATTTTATATTGTTTCATCATCCCTGGGTAGGACTGCCACAGGTAGCAAATTAAAATTCCAAGATACTTAGTTAAAATTGAATTCAGACAAAGAAGGAATAAAGATTACTCTAATATGGGGGGTATTCATATACTAAAAGTTTATTTGTGTCTTTGAAATTCAAATGTAAGTATGCTCTCTATTTTATCAGGCAACACTCTAGTTAAACACACTCAGGTACCTTTGGCCTCATAGCCGCCGGTGGCTCTTATTCTATTCCCTTATTCTATTCTCTGCACACTAACTTTGAAAAGTTCTTGTCAATACCTGCTACAGGACCTTGGCACTCACTCCTTCTTCAATGCTTATCTCCTCCATCTTTCAAGGGATTCCTTTATTTGTATCTTTTGTCTTATCTAGGGGCCTCCTCGGTCACCCTACCACAAACGATACTCCCTGCACCCTTCTGATTATCCCCTATTTCCTTTTATTTCAATGAATTTTATATTCAATGCAATACAGGGCTCTGCTCTTACTATGCAACAGCCTTAAATAGAGAACTTTCAAACAAATCGTCTCGTTTTCCTTTTGTCTCTGGGGTACAGCACCACACCTGATACATAGTGGGCAATCAAAAATTATTGTTAAATGAATGGACTCGTGTATGTGTGTGAGTGTGTGTGTGTCTGTCTGTCTGTTCTATGCTGTTGAACCATTAGCTTATTTCTGAGTCATTGCAGTCTGATTTCATTATTATAGCCTCATAATTTTTTTTAACAGAGCCAGTTCTCTCATTAATTTTTATACTCGTTCTTCTCGGTCATTTTCAATTGATCATGCTCCTATCCAAATTAAGAGGCATAAAATGACATTTTCTATGGTTTTATCCCAAAGCTTGTGAGGGACAAGAAAGAACCTTGATTTCCACAGTTTCCAGGAAGGGCCAGCAGGTTTGAGGCTGGATACGTTGAATACGCTCAGCAGACTCTAGAGCAGGAGGGCTCTCACTGTCTAGTACTGTGATCAGGTGAATAGTCGCCCAGCTTGTTGAGGGCCCCAGGTGGTAGTCAGGAGATGAACTCTGCACTGGTTTGCCTTTGGAAAGCACCCTCTCAGCCCTTCCTTCACCAGCTCACACAGAGGCTAGCCCTGGGGTCAGTGCTCAGAGAAGCAGCAAGACCCTGACATCAGAGGTTGGGAAGGTAAGAGGCTAAGGACAGCACACAGTTGCTTCATTGGCCCAGGTGTTTACTCATCCCTCACCCCTCACTCCTCCAAGGAGAAAACAGGTCTTCGTTCATTTGGCTGACATTGTTTTACATTTGCACAGCAGTTTTGGAAGACTAGACAGGTTTAGGAGAGTCTTTCCTTCCAGGAATATAGTATACTCTCCACTTGTTTAGGTCTTCTGTTGTCCTCAATAGGTTCTGCACTTTCTGTTATATAACTTCCCATTTTATTGTGGTTATTCCAGCTACTTGCACCAACTATGTATCTCATAGACATCTATAAAAGTGGGTAAAAAAATACAATATTTACCTAAAAACATGGATCTCAAACATGAGTGGTCATTAAGTCACCTTATTAAACTAGTAGAAGAAGGAGAGGAAAAATGAGTAACCATCAGACTTGGTCTGATGATTAGTTTAGAACATCTTTATCTTAAAGCAAACTTCTTCTATTATAAAATGCTACAGTCAATGGAATTCTATGCCTTCATTGTTTATAGAGGCAAAACTGTAAGGCAGAATACTCAGCCAGCATGACTTTAGGCCCCTTCATTAATCTCAGACAAGAGCTTGGTCCCAGGGGGTCTGTTTCCCTGTATCACTTGGCCTCCCATGAACTCTACCACCTTTGATAGAAATTCTCATTCCAGAATGGAATGGAACTTAGTCGATCCCTCTCCAGTATTTGTGGCTGTAAGCAGTGGGGACAATGGAGACTCATTACTTTCTATGTGCATTTGATCATATAAAAATAATATTTTACTAAATAAACTTCAAAATAGAAAGAGAATTGTTATTATTATTATTTATTTTGTCGGTCATGGGGCCTGAACTCTGGGCCTGAGTGCTATCCCTTAGCTCAAGGCTAGTGCGCTACCACTAGAGCCACAGCACCACTTCCCGTTTTCTGCTGGTTTATTTGAGATAAGAGGCTCACAGACTTTCCTGCCCAGGCTGGCTCTGAACCATGATCCTCAGATCTCAGCCTCCTGGGTAGCTAGGATTACAGGTGTAAGCCACTGGTGCCTAGCTAAGAGAATAATTATTTCGGAAGAAATGTGATGACTCTAAACCAAACCAGAATTTTTCAGCTAAATGCTTGAATTTGAGCTCTGAAATAAGTCAAACTCTTGGGTAGTTATAAACAAACATGAAACCAGACAGAATGCAATAAGTCTCCAGGTCACCTCAATTGCATGCATTATTTATAAGATGGGGAAAAATGTATTTGGTGCATTTTTCTTCTGAGATATTCAACGAAAAACCACAAGGCCAGCAAATCAGTCCCAAAGGTTGGGTATCTCGTACTGTAAGCGTGCCATCATTTCTGACGCACTTCTGTCAATCCTTCCCTAGGTGGAAGTCTTCCAGGTCTGGCCACCACTGAGACACATATTTGCAAGCACAACACGGAGGCCAACACCCTCAGGATGGAGTTGTGTGTTTCCTGGTGTGGCTCATTATTTAAAGAGAAGAAGAGCAAAGCTCAGGGAGGGGAAGTGGTCCATCTACAGAAGGCAGTTGACAGTAATGGTGAATGCTTCTAACCACCTAGGATTGCATGCCAATTTTGTGCAATCATTTCCAGGTGAAAGGTCTCTGAGTTTCATCACATTTGCAAATGGGTCCATCCCTCTCACGGACCCTCATGTACTGCTGATGGGAATATAATTAGGTCTTATGGCTGCTGAAGAAAACAGTTCCCTCCAGTTCCTGAAAGGACTCAACCTCACATGACCCACCAATTCAGTCCTCATGATCCACACAAACGCCCCACGGGAGTTAGGAGCATTGGCCGTCACCAGAAGTGTCTAATGCCCCCACCCCTTCTTCCCCCTCACCTCCTGCTTGTCCTCCACCCTCCATATTTCCTGCTGGCTCTAAGTGAGATCTCTGCTCTGCCCCAGAGGCTCTCAGTAAAAGTAAATTTGCCTCCACCAGGACAAAAACCTGAACTAAGTGTATCATACACAGTCTTCTGCATTCTGGCTCTTTGCTAATTTCTGCAGTCTCAAAATTTACCATTGTCCTGTGTGTTCTCTAAGAGACTGCAGGGATGTCAGAACCATGTCTGCCCAGCATCAAAGCACATGCTCGGGATATCACTCCAAGCTCCCTCAGCAGAAGGCAGGGGTCATTTCCAGGCCTCAGCATGGATCTGTCATATACTGAGTACCAGTTCTGGCCTAGCCAATATGCCATGCATATGGATATACACAGGAATAAAGCCCAGATCCCAGTTATCTGCCACCAGGGAAATCAAAGCCACAACGAGACTCCACTGCACACCGACTGTGATGCCCATTATGAAGGAGACAGAGAATAACAAGTCTTGGTGAGAAGGAAGAGAAATTGGAAGCCACATTGTACAGGCAATGTGAATGGAAATGGTGCCTGGGCTGCCTTGGGGGTTACCATATCATAACATGGTTACCATCAGTGACTCGGTCTCGTCTTCTTCCCATCCCCCTTCTTATTCCCACACCATAGCTTTCACTCTGCATTCCAGAGCTTCTTGCCCTTAAGGATAGACCATCCTCAGTAGGAAATGATCACCTCTGCTTAACACTGGAATGTCTAACTCCTGAGAGACATGCACCCCATAGGTAGCCCCCAATCTGGTTTCCAAAGACTTGGAGGAGGCATTCGTCCTGGGGGAGATGTTACTCTGCTACCTTGCAGGAGGCTAACTTCCTCAAGAAACCCTTCATTCTTTTCCACAGCACTCTTCTCTCAGGTTTCAGTAACAACATGACACCAAAGTGTCACTTCTAAATATCTATCCTAAGAGCCAGGCACAGGAGCTCACACCTGTAATCTTAAATATTGAGATGTTGAGCCAGGTGCCCATGGCTCACACCTGTAATCCTAGCAATTCAGGAGGCTGAGATCTGAGGACTGCGGTTCAAAGCCAGTTGGGGCGGCAGGAAAGTCCATGAGTCTCTTATCTCCAATAAACCACTCAGAAAACCAGAAGTGGAACCATGGCTCAAGTGATAGAGCACTCGCTTTGAGCTGAAGTGCTAAGGGACAGCACCTAGGCCCAGAGTTCCAGCCCATGACTGACATATATATATGAGACATATATATGACAAATATATACTGAGAAGTTGGTGATTAGGATGATTGTTCAAGGCAAGCGTAGACACAAGTTATTGGTTGAGGGTCTCAAACAAAAGGCTGGGTAGAGTGGTGCATACCTGTCATCTCAGCAACATGCAAAACACAAATAGGACGATGGTGATCTAACATAAATGCAACACTCTATTTTTAAATGAATGAAAATAAAAAAGGGTAGGGGATGTGACTCAAGTTGTAGAGCTCCTACTCAGCAAGTACAAAGCCTGAGTTCAACCCCCAATACTGCCAAATAAACATCCTAGGAAAATGAACTTATGTATCTACACACACACACACACACACACACACACACACACACACACACGAATGCTCTTAGTAGCACATTTTCATTAAGTAAAAAGTAGAAACCCAAATGTCCAACCCCTGATGAGTGGATAAATAATGTGTTGTATCTGTGTAATAGAATATTATTCAACAATACAAAGGAATGAAGAACTGATAGCATTTCAATATAAAAGACCTGACAGACACTGTGTGCAGTGAAAGATGACAGTCACATCTGAAATACCTAGGAAAGTTAGCTGCTCCAAAATGGATTGTAATGATGTTTGCACAGCTCTGTACATATGTTAAAGATGAATGAACCACATGCTTGAAATGGTGAGTGGTTTGGCATGTACCTCTGTCTATGGCTTGTAGGCAAAAACCCCCACACAGCCTTTACCCTTGATGAACTCAGCAGCCCCCAGCATGACCACCTTGTTTCTATGCACCTGGAGCATAGCACTGAAAGCCACACCCCTGAGCAAACGTAGCCCAAGGGAAACTAGAACCGTTGATTGCACTACTAGAACTGACCCTGGTCCCTTGAGGCCATGAAAGACTACAGAGACAAAAGACAACAAATGGATTTCCCACTGGAAGTGGTGGAAGGCTGAATGTTTGTCTTCTAGGAAGGAGGGAACTTGACCCCTGGCCCTGGACTGACAGAGCTTGGCTCAGGAGGCCAGTCACTTGGGAAGAACTTGTGACTACTGTAAGAGCCTTCACTGTGCTTCCTCCTTAGGGGCTGGTCCAGGCTGATGGTGAAGGGCAGTTGGTGTCCAGCCCGTGTCCTGAATTTTTAAATACACATCATTGTATCAATCTCTCTGTCATCTCCTTAAACTCTTTCTTCCAGACACCCTAATGCTCCCATCAAAGTGCGACCCGCCCTCCTCTAGCTATACACCCTGGGCAGAGAGATTTCCAGAGAACAGACCAAGAAGGCTTAGTGATGTTTGGTCTGAGTAGAATACTTGTAACTGTGTCCAATTTCAAACATAGCAAATGCAGTATAGTCCGAGCCCAGGCCCTGGAACTGCTGCTGAAGACTGGCACAAAGGAAGACTGGACAGTCTCGTTTCACTGAGGGAGAGAGAGCACAGGCTAGAAATGGAGGGTCTGGCCCACAAGGTAACCAGCATGGAAGCCACAGCCTGCTAGGACAGAAAATCAGGTGGAGTTTGTTCTCCTTCTATCTCCCTTCAACAATAAGCGTTCTTTCTCACCTCCAACTGTCTTATACAGCGATAGGTGAATTCCCTCTAAATCACACTGGTGGAAAATGGGGTGTAACCTTTTTGTAGGTCTACTATAGGCAAAAAATAAAATAAAATGGTAACAAGCACTTTAAAAATAGTTCATAGATTACTCACCATTCAGCAGCCAGAATCATTTTTAAAACATAGGTCAGATCATTTCGCAGCCCTGTGCAAAACCCTCCTGGCACTCCATTCCAAATAGAATCCTGAGCTCTTGTTGTGGCCCCACCTCCTTGCTCCATCCTCATGTCCCACTATAGTCCCTCCCCAGTTCTGCCTCCTGGCCTCTCAGTAGCTTCACAGACTGGAGACCAAGCCTTTATCACCGGGGGCCTCTGGGAGATATTTGAGAGCTAAATGATCGCAGTCCTCTTGCGGAAGAAGGGAAACTGAGTCTGAAACAGCTTGATACTTGCTTCAAAAAAAAAAAAATTCCAAGCCAGTCTTCTCTGCTTTGTCTGTCTTTGCCCTCTGCTTTCTGACTTTTTTTTACAGAGAGATGATTCAGAATTCCCCTCGGGAATTCAAAATACCATCTCTGTCTAACATGTTTCGTTTGGAGCCTGAACACGTATTAAAATGCAGATTAACTTTTAACGGAATATTACAGCATCAAAAAAAACTGCTTTGATGACCTGATCCTTGAAGTGATCACTTCTTGCACTTTAAAAATTAAAGTTTTAAAAAATACTATTTCATATTTTATGTCTAAACAGGTTAGAAGATTTCAGGCTTCTGCTCTCCAACATCTCTGTGCAAATAAAACCTTCATGAATAATATTTATTCCCTACAAGTGAAAAGCCAAAAGTGAAAAGCACTTTTTCTTCAGAATATTGGTTTTTGATGTGCCTTAACTTTTAGTAGTTAAATGCAACTTGTTGGTTTGGTCAAGGTGATAATAAGATATTCAACTCTCATTATCTTCTTGAATGTTTGTACATATGTTCATCAAATTTCTCAGCCTTAACAGGTGATCCATTAGATGTAAAAGTAAAACAAAACATGAAAACTATACAGGAATAGTTTCATGAGTGGAAAATATTCACACACACCCAGAACAGTGACCAGCCCACTTCGCATACACCTGGACTCTCCAACTATTCCTTTTTAGAAAGAAAAGAATGTTCCTTTTGTTTTGTATGTAAGCTTATCTATCTATTTTAGATCAGCTTTGTCCCACAGAAATGGTGGGACAAAGGGTGAACAAATGCAGCAGTGATACTCACTAGGCACTATGCTGAAAATGAATAATACAACTTGTTGGGGGGTCAGGAGGGAAAAACTGGGAGAAAGCAAGGGAAGAGGTGATGACACTGTTCAAAAAGAAATGACTCATGGGCTGGGAATGTGGCTTAGTGGTAGAGTGCTTGCCTAGCATGCATGAAGTCATGGGTTCAATTCCTCTGTGCCACATAAACAGAAAAAGCCAGAAACGGTGATGTGGCTCAAGTGGTAGAGTGCTAGCCCTGAGCAAAAGAACTTCAGGGACAGTGCCCAGGCCCTGAGTTCAAGCCCCAGGACAACCAAAAGAGAAAAAAAGGAAGAAAGGAAGGAAGGAAGGAAGGAAGGAAGGAAGGAAGGAAGGAAGGAAGGAAGGAAGGAAGGAAGGAAGGAAGCAAGAAAGAAAGAAAGAAAGAAAGAAAGAAAAAAGAAAGAAATTTGTTATCTGACTTGTGTAACTGTAACCGCTCTGTACATAACCTTTACGATAACACATTTTTTAAAGTCATTGGATCCATGCAATGTTGCGAGCTAGAAATGCAGACAGAAAGCCTTACTGTTTTTAAAGAGAAGGTCCAGCCCCATTGCTCAGACTCAAATACACACAGGCCTGGGAGGGTCCAGGGTACAAAACTAGGAAGGCTCACTCTCAGGAGGCCCTGCCCCAATACGGTCCTGAAGTGGGGTGCCCTATCTGTCTCCTTTGCCTCCTTGGAGCTGGCTTGATACGTTCTCTCTCTTCTCTGTCTGTCTATCTCTCTTTCTCTCTCTCCCTCTCCCTCCCCCCACACACTATAATCTTTCCATAAATCCTTAGGAAGTAGTCAGCAGGCCTCTGAAGCCTCTTGAAGAGCATGGAGCTGAGCTCCCTGGGTTCCCAAGGCCGCTAAGCCTCGTGCTGGTTCTGTTCCTTTGCCTCCTGCCATCCCTGGGTTTCCAGTTCTGCGTCTGAACATATCATTTTTTTTAATGATACCCTAGGTAGCAACAAAGATTTTCCTTTGTTTTTTTTTCTCTCTCTCCCATGAGATTCGTTGTTCCTTCTTCTATTATAAAAGAGACTTCAGGAGGTAAACTAAAACAGCGGGAGTCACCGGCTGCTGAGATTCCCCAGTGAGTAGAACTAGGTTTTAAATTATAGAGCTTTTGGGCCAGAGGGATTTCCAAAGGCCTTGGGTCCATCCTGAGCCAACAGCAGTCATGGTGGGTGTGGGGGGGGGGGCTGCATCACTCCCTGAGCTTGGGGGCCAGAGGCTGAGCAGACAGACTAGCCTGAGACAGGAAGTTGCTGCTTCCCCATAGAGACTTGTTGACAAATCTACATCACCCCAACTGCAGAAAAAGGCATCTGCCCCATGTTCTTTACATCATGTTAGGAAACCTGGATGGGATTGTTTACATGGTTTTTAAATGAGATTGAGCATTAAAAAACAAGTTGTTTTATATCTGTGTGTATGCATACGCACATGCGTGCCAGTAATGGAACTTGAACTCCCCTTGAATGAAGCTTGGGCTCTTGCTTAATTTCCCAATTCTCTAGTCACTACTGTTTAATGACTCTTGACCTCCTTGGGAGTCTTCACTTTATGGGAAATCCCATTAAAATGTCCAGCCCTCTCCATAAGAAAAATGGCCACAACTTCAAGAGATTGGGACACCCTCTGAAGCCCTTCCACCCGCCCTCTTCCTCTGCAGACAAGACTCAGATGCAATTTTCTAGGAGGCCCAGGGATCTTGGAGGAGTCTGGGATTTAAGCAGAAGTGATCAAGCTAAAAAGAAATTCACCTCAGCACAGCCTGAGTCTGAAGAACAAAATCCCAATTACCATCCACAGACTTTCTAAATGCCAGGTTCACTTTATCAGAAAGCTCTCTCATGTAAGACGCATCACAATCCCAAAGGAGAAAACTGACTAAGCAAGACCTCAGTGGACAAGAAAATCACCCTTAATGGTGAAATTTACATCCAGTCTATCACCATTTCCAGTCACTACCACAGGGCAGCACATGTGGAGTAATGATTCCTGACCTCTCTGGGATTTTTAACCTTATGGACAATCCAATTAAAATTTCCAGATTCTAAGCTCAAACAAGGGGTTCCGCTGACAGCCTCCCTACAACCAACCATGATGGGTAACTGAGGTCACCAACCATGATGGGTAACTGAGATCAGAGAAACCTGGGTTGCACCCGGTTTGGAAGGACAAATAACCTTTCTGAGCTTATTTCCTCATCTGTAGATGGTAGATATTCCACCTTCTGGGATTGAGCTGAGCATTAAATGATGATGATGATATATATATATATATATATATATATATATATATATATATATATATATATAAAGTCTGGCATATAGCAAGCCCTTAGTGAATTATATGTCATATTATTATGGTTCTTAATATTACCCACAGGCAAAGGAGAAAGCACAGTGTTCCCACTTTGCAAAACATATGTTGAAAGCCTACTATGTGTAGTAGGCAATGCATGCATGCAGGATCAGAGAGAGAAAGAGAAAGAGAGGGGACCACTCTCAGACCATCAGAATCTCCATTTGCCACCCATGATCGGCATGCTTTGTTCTTTTAGCCCTCTGAACACCTCCTCCTTTCAGAAACTATCTACTGGTTACTCTGTGGGTGGAAGATTACAGCCACTTTGGGGACAGATGGAGAAATTCTATAGTTGAATTTTTGTTCATTCTGACTAGCCCTTTGGTTAATCCTAATTAGTGAGATTCTTTTTTTTTTCAGTGAGGAAAAAAACCAACTGACTGACCACCTGTGAGTTGGAAGAGATTTAAGCCTTCTTTGATAGAGATTTAAGCCTTCACAACCCTGCTAGGAAGATATTATTGCCCTCCTTTACAAGATGAACTATTTCAGTTTAAGAGAGGTCAATTGAACACTCTTTTTTGTTTAAGATCACCAATAGACCTCTGCGATTTAAACACAAATCACTGGGACACTCTATTCAGCAGACTGCCTTGCTCTGTTTTCCTCAGAAAGGCAACTTCAGACTCTAAAGTTGAGTAACCGCTGGAGAGCTCAGAAGTGAGATCAATATTGTGTAAAGGCAGAGGGGTGAAGGAAGGAAGGATACTGTCCCTCAGTGGTCCTGATATCCAAGAAGGATTAGACTGTTCTCTTGGAAGGGAGGGTGGGAGAGACTTTATGTAAGACTACTGCAGCAAGGCAAAGAGGCTGATGTCAATTCCAAATACAACAGAGGCGGCTGAAGATTTGTAGCCAACAGGCAGAGTGAAGGAGATGGAAAGTCTTCTTCTCATTAGCAGGAACTAGTTAGATAACAAAGGGAGAAGAATTTGATGGAATATTGGGGAGGGGAAGTAGTAATGGATATCAAGGTTGAGGTGATTCACAATAAACTGACTTAGAGGGAACCCTTATTAAAACCTCATCTCTAGTAGCCTAGGACACCTTTTATGGAGTGTTTTGGCAATTCCCTTCAAGAGATGGAATCTACCACACTCTTTGATCTAAGCTGAACTTGCGACTTGGTTCAGTCAATAGAAAATGAAGGAAGCAGCCTGGTACCTAATCTGAGTCTAAATCTCAAGAAGACAGATTTGCCTCTGCTCTCCTCTCCCCTCCTCCCCTCCCTTCCCTTCTTCTCTTCTGTCTCTGCTCTTTCCTCTTTTCATCTCCCTTTCTTTCCTTCCTCTCTTCCTTTCCCTCCCTCTCCTCTTCTTTCCTCCTCTTCTGTTCCTTCCTCTGTTAGCAGTAACATAACTCTCTGATGATATTGATATGGCTGGCCTGTAGTCCACACCTCGTTGATCTAGAGAATCCCCAAATGCTAAATAAAGCTAAATTTGGGGTGGTTTCTTCTAATCCAAAAGTTAACTGATACATTCTAAGATGTGTTCACAAGTTGGAATCATTCCACAAGTTTTTTTAATATATACATATATATATATATTTGTGTGTAGATAAGATAGATTGATTGATTGACTGATAGATAGATAATAGATAGATAGATAGATAGATAGATAGATAGATAGATAGATAGATAGATAGATACTGGATATCTACCTCCTTCCATTCATTATAGAAATTCTCATTGTGACATCTGCAGTGCTAAAATCTCTAGAGATTGCAGTGAGCACCACTACCCTACTCTTCTGGCCTGGGCCATCCCCTCACAGCTGATGGATGCTCAGGTGTGTGGAGGACATGTATAAACTGCACAGGTCAGTTACGATTTCAGCTGTAACTTCATCCATAAGAATATGGATCAAAGTCAGTGTCTGTCAACCCTTGGTTTAATACAAGCCTGAGGCTTGTATTAAAAAGATGATTATGACTTCGAAGTGTCATACAATGATGACAGAGGTAATGTCTATGGAACTTGATTTCTAGCAAACTCTCTGGTGCTGCGGTGTTTCCGGCCTGTGTACAGCACTCCGCTGTCTAGAGGACCTTCTGCAGTACTCCTTCCTACCATTTAGAGGCCTGGTGGCTGTCTCGTCTATATACTGTCATGGATAAGAAAAGACCGAGTTCCAGATGGAGTCAGGACAGGCTGCTCAGCATCCCTTATTAGGAATAAGCAGTCCTAGGGCTCTTCCTGGCTGCGGAGCCTCCCATGGAATCAGTCACGTGTGTCCGTCTCCTCAGCTCCATCCATATCCTCACCATAATTCAACCCTTCTGGAGAATTTTGTTCAGCTTTCCTTTAGCCCTGAACGTTTAGGAAAGTTTAGGTCTGGTCAGTTGGGAGGATTATGGTGCAAGTTAGGAAGAATGTTTGGAAGTGGATAGTTGGGATGGTGGGGGAAGGAGAAGAGAGTGGAAGAGGAAGAAGGAAAGAATGAAGAAAAGAAGGAAGGGAGGGAGGGAAGGAAGGGAAGGACGGAAGGAAGGAAGGAAGGAAGGAAGGAAGGAGTGAGGGAGGGAGGGAGGAAGAATGAGGGAGAAAGGCAGGGAGGGAGAAAGGAAAGGAGGGAGGGAGGGAAGGAGAGAGGAAGGAAGGAAGGAAGGAAGTTCTTGCCCCTTGGATCAGCCCAGGCACTGCCTTTTGGTGTGAAGACTGTTAAGTAGAAGGCCAAAGAAGAAAACAAACTCAATAGTAAAGCGTTTGAAGCTATCTGCCTGGTACCTAGTTCAGGGAGAGGAGAGGCAAGGGAGAAAACAACAGAAGTATAAACACTGCAGCTGAGCATCAAGGAGCATTCTGGAGTAATTGCCAAGTTAAGAGGCTCTGAAGTAGCTGTAAAGTGTAGGAGATTGGCAAAGGAGGGACTTTGAGATTTTATTGGGAGGCTTCAATTCAGTCAGTCTGATGTTTTTTGAGAGATACTAGTAAAGACTTGAATTCCTGTTTAAGGACTTTCGCCTACTAGAAGTTACCTTTTCAAACATGACTCAGTGTAGAGACTGATAAACATGAGATTCTGCTTTATAAGGAAAAGGTAGAATAAATCCTTCTGCTAAGTGAATACCTCATACATGTTACCTTCTCATTATTACTATGAGTCATCTGCTTTATGTTCCTGGAACCAAGATCCACATTTTCCTGTGAAATTGTGTTCTGGAAATCACCTCCCTTTTCCCATCTTTCCAACCAGGCTCATCTCCCTCAAGACTCTAGTAGAAGTAGGAAGTTTGTTACAGAATGACTGAAAATAAGACTATTGACAAAGCAGAAACAAACCAAAGGTCATTAGCTTGGACCTGTTTCTATACTCAGAGCCCTCTCACAAGCAAACCAAAATGTAACTTAGAGATAATTCCTTATATCTAATAAATTTTCAACCGAGTTTCAGCCAATCACAGAAAACTACCAGATTAGGTTTTAGAGAACTATGTTTTTCTCTGTTACTAAGGTTTGAACTCAGGGCCTTTTACTTTCTAGGCAAATGCTCTACCACTTGAGTCATATCTTTATTCTTTTGCTCTTTGCTTTAATTATTTTGGGGGTTTCAAGGCTTTGTCAAGGCCAACTTGCACTGGGATCCTTCTCTGTACAATTCTCACATAGCTGGGATATTTTACTTCTTTGTTCAACTTATAATAGCTCACTGCCTACACACCTGAACAAGAGATTTCACAACCTTTTCTGGCTTTGTGTACAGCCCAATTAATGAATCCTTTTTGCAGGGGAGGTGATGAGGCCTAAACTCAGGGCCCTTGGGTGTTTTCCCTTAGTGTTTCACTCAAGGCTGGCTCTTATTCTACTAATTAAGCCACACCTCCACTTCCAGGTTTTTGCCAGTTAATTGGAGATGACAGCCTTATGGGACGTTTCTGCCCAGGCTGACTTAGAACCATAATCCTCAGCGATCAGACTCCTGAATAGCTAGGATTGCATTTATGATCTAGAAACACCTAGCCAATTCATTAATCTTTTAGTTATCTTAAATTCATTGAAAGTCCTTTTCTTAACAGTTGTCAACCACTTATCTTTACTTCCTAAAAAAAAAAAAAAAACAGACTTCAACAAAAGATCTCTCTCACTAGTAGCTGGTAAAGTTATTGAAGAACCCACAAATCCACAGACTCTCTTAGACATACTTCATAGGCTAAAAAAATATATTTTACCACATCTACAAATTATATTTGAAATTCATGTTGCTAATAGATTTGTGGCATTTTTTTCATTTTCTAGTAATAATATATGTAATATAATATATATTATATATAATATAATATATGAAGAGGAAATCTTTAAAAATTTTTATTTAAGGAGGGTTATTCTAAACAATAAAATATGGACAATCTCCCATAAAGAATTCTTTAGGACAAGAGCTATGCTTTCTCTAAGTTCTGGAATGTTCTAGCCCTCACCTCAATTGCAACTAGCAATTGAGGTTTGTCCACTAAGTTTTGTTGAACTATCAATCAAGCATCTCTCAGAGACTCAAAGGACGCTGAGGCCAAGTGATACACCGTCACAGTCATGGCTGGACACATGATGTGCTACCACAATACGATACAATAGGAAACTTCCCTGACTGACCCTCACAGCCAGCCTCAGGGTCACTGTAGGTCTACTCTACTGCTTCTATCATAATAGCCTAAGATAATTCATCTCTGCATAGAGTCTCAGTCTCCCCAACTGACCAATCAATGAGAGATGGTTGTTAGTTACACTCAGAATGAAGCTTCTAAGTAAGCATGGAGAGACATTCTTCTGGATTCAAGCTTGCAAGGAAAATATTCTTGAGGCAAAATGTAATCTTAGTCTTGACTTGCAGGTACTTTGGGGCTGGGATCATGATTCCATTGAACAAGGAGGGCTGCTACTGCCTCAGATCTTGGAATGATTGCTTACTGTAAAGCACAACAGAGCACAAACCAGACCATACTCCAGACCAGCCTTGGATGGCCTGGGATCATATGAGGTCTTTAAGTTTTCACTCCCCCAAAGCTGATTTATTTACAAAGGGCTCCTTTTTTTCTATTTCCATTATGCAAATTATTTTGGTGTCTATTGATTGCATTTGCATGTGAAGAGGGATCCTGTGTTTGTACCTAATGTATTTGCAACATGCATTCTGATTAATCCAGCTTGTGGGAGGGAGGTGATTAGAGGCTCAGGTATGGAAATATTAGTCTCTGGGACTAATAGAATTTGGCACCTCCAGAGGGTGAGTGCAGTCTAGGATTATTGCAAGCAGGTGGGAACAGAGCTGGAGCAGCCACAGCCCATCCTACCCCACCTATCAAGAATTCATGCTGGCTTGCTGGCTGAGACTATCTGCTCCCTGGCCCAGCCTGAGGAAGGTATAGAATGCAGAGATAGAAGATGAGTTCTTATACAGTAGATTCTACTAATCTGCCTTAGGTCTGCAGGCAGAATAGCTCCTTACTCTTCCCAAAAGATTCTCAATTCTGAATGGCTTGGCAGAGTCATGAAGAAGTGATGTCATTACATCTGTGTATTGGCAGTGCAATTCCCAGGCTTGACTACTCAGGGGAAAAAATAAAAAACCACCTCACAGCTGTTTAACTATAGCCACTGTGCCTGGCTCTTTGATACCAGAGTTAATATTATGACTCACTTACATCCTACATGTAAATTTTACTCATTAACCTTAAAAGCCACAGCACCTCTTGACAGCCCAGTCTTGATAAAAGACATAGTTCTTTGGGAGGAACGTGGCCCTTTGCACAGAACGTCATTTCCTAAAAACTTATTTGCCCCAAATGTAGATGGGTCATGACCCAAAGGAAAAGACACAGAAGAGCACTGAGCACTGTAGAGCTCATGCATCTCTGAACTACCCGAATTGCTTGTTTTGTGGTTGGCTTTTCTGCTTGTGGGCACAGTACTAGGTTTTGAATGCAGAGTCTTCTAAGCCATACCCTTAGCCCTTTCTTACAGTTATTTTTCAAATAGAGTTGAGTTATGACCAGACCAGCCTAGATAGAAAACCTTCCTGAGTTACTGGAATGACAGACATGCCACAATACTCAGTTCTTTTTTTATTGGATTGAGGTAGAGACTTGATAACTTTTTGCCCACTGGGTCTTAAACCAAGATCCTCCCAATTTCAACCTCCTGAGTAGCTAGATGTGAGCCAAACTCTCCCAGCTTGGTTATACAGTTTTGAGCATTTACTTAAAATTCACATGCAGAAATAAATGAATGAGATTGACCATCAGCTTGAAGCCAGAAATTACATTTCAGTCCTTATTTCTTATTTATTTACTTACTGATTTTTCCACAACTGTATTTTTTTCACTGATACATGAGGTACATACTAATGTGGTACCTTGTAATGCTGGATCCATGTACATGATGGATAATGTTTAACTCAGGCTTAGCATATTTGCTTATTCAAACATATATCATTTCTTGGTGGGGAAAACTTTCAAAATCCTTTCAAGCCTTTGTTCCTAAGGCATCACTTATTTCAGACCATCCATGGGAATGGCTTAAGATTATCCATACATGTACTTTTCCATAAATTGCTTTGGGCTCTACAGCTAGGCCTTGCTCTCCAAATAAACAATCTCCAAAAGATGTCTAGTCTATATTTGGCACCACTACCATCACTTTCCTCCCCACCTCCCTAATTCCCCCCTCCCATCCAAGTTGTAAAGTTCGTTTTCAACATAGTGTCTTGTACATGTCATTGTTACAATAGGTCAAACTCCATCCTTGTTTTAGCATTTTGTTATTTCCCTTCCCCTCCCCAAATTAGAAAAATGTACATACACGATGTAGGGCAGTGATGTCAAATACAGTGAAAACAGGGGTTATGCTGCGGGGGAAGAACATACAAGAGAAACAAAAAAATCATATAGTACATTTTAGATATGTTAAAAGCAATAGCAAGAAAGAAAAAAAAGTTGTGTCCCTATCTTGGGGTTCATAAGTGGGCTAAAGACTTAAGGAAAAACTTCTCTGAAGAGAAAATAACAATGGCCAATAGACACATGAAGAAATGCTCAACTCTCTATCCATAAAAGAAATGCAAATCAAAACAACATTGAGATTCCACCTCACCCCAGTAAGAATGGCTAGAATCAAGAACTCTAATAACAACAGATGCTGGAGGGGATGTGGCCAAAGGGAACCCTACTGCATTGTTGGTGGGAGTGTAAACTTGTTCAACCACTTTGGAAAGCAGTATGGAGGTTCCTCAAAATACTACATATATGACTACACATATGACCCTATGACCCAGCAATCCCACTTTGGGGCCCAAATGATCACAAACAAGGCCATACTAAAGCTACCAGCACAACTATATTTATTGCAGCATTATTCTCCATAGCTAAGATATGGAACCAACCCAGATGCCCCTCAGTAAATGAATGGATCAAAAAAATGTTGTATGTATACATAATGGAATTCTGTACCTCCGTTAGGAAGAATGACACTGTCCCATTTGTTAGGAAATGGAAAGATTTGGAAAAAAAATTATACTAAGTGAAGTAAGCCAGGCCCAAAGCAAACATAGGTCCCATGTTTTCCCTTATTTGCAATCACTAGTATATGTCTAGGATAACCTTCCCAGACAAGAAGAAAAAGTCAAAAGCTATGCACATATGACCATATAAGATGGTGATAAGTGAAATGAATCCCAAGATAAAGATGCAAGAGGGTTTATCATTGTTGCTGTTCTTTTTAATGTACTTATAATGTACCATGTGATTTTTTTTGTTTCTTTTGTATGTTCTTCCCCCATGGTATAACCTCTGTTTTCACTGTATTTGATTCTGGTGCCCTACATCTCATCTATACATTTTTCTAATTTGGGGAGAGGAAAGGAAATAACAAAATGGTGAAATAAGGATACAGGCTGACCCCTTGTAACAATAAGATGTACATGACACTATGTTGCAAACAAACTCTACAACTTCAGGGTGGGGGGGGAGGAGGGAGGAAAGGAGGTGGGGAGGGAAGGGATGACCTAGGGAAAAACAAAAGGGGGTAGCAATGCTCTGTAGGAAATGTACTCATTATGTTACTCATGTAATTTTAACCCCTCTGTTCAGTATCTTTACAATAAAAAACATTTTAATTCCAACTCTTGAACACCAAAAAAAAAAGAGTCTAAGCACTGTCCCTTAGCTTTTTCACTAAAGACTGGTCTGCTCTACCACTTGAGCCACACCTGTACTTCTGGCTTTTTGGCGGTTAATTAGAAATGAGTTCCATGCACTTTCTTGCTTGGTCTCACTTGGAGCGGCATCCACAATCCTTGGATCTCAGCCTCCTGAGTAGCTGGAATTACAGATGTGACCCTGGTTTTCCCAGAAAAAGGCAAAAAACATTTTTTAAGTTAAATATCTTAGAGCCATCCATTTTTCCAATTAATTCTGTGCAGGAGGTTTCCTAATTAGAAATGCTGATAGGTATGGATTGCACTTTTCATTTTTAAAAAAGCCAGGCATTTGGGTCATGGTAATCGCACAACTCCAGTGAAAGAGTTCACCCAACATTCATATGCCTTTGATGAGACACTCATTTATTATTTTTAGTTATTTCTCAGTAATCCGACAACTGGCCTAATCACACAATGGGCTTTGTAATGATGAATTTTCAAAAGAAAACAAACATTTCCTTTGAGGCTACATTCTCTGATGAATTTGGCATGGTCTGGTTTGAAGACTTTTATCTCCGCATAGGCTAGGGTTTCTCTTTTATCTAGCTGCCTGTCTGCCTGCCCTGTTGAAAATTTCTCTTGACACACAAAGGAAAGCTTACAATACGTAGTGCAGTATTACTCAAGAAGTACTCAGTGAGCCAGATAAAGTCTGTCCCAGGATTTTCTCTCATCCTGACAAATATACAGTAAAATCTTACTCCTGAACACGATGTTACTTAGGTGCAATGATATTCCTGAAAACGAGTTACACCTAAAACTTAAATAACTCAGGGAGACTTCTTTACTCAAAGGATATAATTTAATTAATTAATTTAACATGTAGTCGTACTAGAGATTGAACTCAGTGTATGGTACTTGTTAGCTAATTGCTCTATCACTTGAACCACTCACACAGACTTTGTAGCTTTAGTTTTAAAGATAGGGTCTCATGCATTTGTCCGGGCTGACCTCAGATCAGGATCCTCCTTCCACTGCCTCCTCAGTAACTGAGGTTAGATGTGTACCCATACAATTAGCAAAACTATGATTTTATTATATGACGTCATGTACTTCGTCAAAACTAGCAAAGCCATTCAAAACAACATGTCAAAAGACAGACTAAAGAAAGAAGATTTTGACCAAACTGGTTGGTTAATTCAAATATCTTCCATAAAATTCATCCAAAGAGCAATCATAAGGCCTATAGAACCTTGAGATACACACTAAAATAGCTCTCTGCAGATCAAAGTGACCACAGTTGTTTGGTGTTGCAGACATTTGATCCTAGGTTTGTATGTTTGTTGGCAGAGCATGCTTGTGGCTACAGTCAATAACTGTAAGACTTGTGGACTAGGAAGCTAAGCTGTGAGATTCTGAGTGCCACTAGTTCATTAGCCATTTTGTAAGCTAAACTCAATCACCTGCCACGCTATAAATTTGTTTGTTTATAGATACTTGTTTACAGAGACAAGACCAGACAATTTTTCTATCTCTTCCAATGTAGAATCTGCTTCTTTTGTTGGCCTGTAGTTAAAAATAAAATTCTCAGCTAGGCACTGCTACCATATGCCTGTAATCCTAGCTACTCAGGAGTAAGATTTGAGGATCCTGGTTCTAAGCTAGCCTTGGCAGAAAAGTCTGGGAGATGCTTATCTTCAATTAATCACCAAACATCCAGAAGTAGAGGTGTGGCTCAAGTGGTAGAATATTAATCTTGTGTAGGAAAGCTCCCAGGCCCTGAATTCTAGTCCCAAAAAACAAAATCTCAGTCTGAGATCAGTGTTGCACAGACTACAAAGTCTAGTCTATATAAGAACTTGAATTTTTTTTCTAGAATCAGAAAAGTTAATCAACTGCTTAAAGTTTACGGAATATTGTTAGCCTCCAAAAATAAAGATAAGTTTACCTTTTCTGTTTGTTTCATGACAGAAATTAAAAAGCTTAATTATCATACTCTAGGATATGCTTTTTTGTTGAAAGTTAGGCTTGTATTTTTAATTAGTTCAATAATTGGCAATGAATGGCTTTCTCTACTTAGTTAACTCCCCCAGGGCTGTAGTATCATTGGAGGAAATTAGCTCTTTCCCAGTCTTTGATCCATGAAGTCCAGGGTCTATAATTTCCCTGGTCTAGTGTCAGTTTTTTGGTGAGACCCTGGAGAAAAAAAAA
>NW_012267226.1:16939752-16965262 GCF_000151885.1 Dipodomys ordii
AAACTTGTTCAACCACTTTGGAAAGCAGTATGGAGGTTCCTCAAAAGACTCCACATAGAGCTCCCCTATGACCCAGCAATCCCACTTTTGGGCAATTACCCAAACGATCACAAACAAAGCCATACTAAAGGAACTCTGGATTTTATAAGGAAAGTTAGGAAACCCTGAACAACTGAGAGACTGAATCACACCTGGCTGAGGATGAGATAGATCCAAAGTATTTTTAACTAGGGAGGCTGAGGCAAAAGAGAGGTGATTGATGACAGGCAAGATTATAGTCGGAAAAGCTCAGGGCATGATTTCAAGAGTGAGTGAATCCAATCCAGTGAGTGATGAAGTTGAGACTGTAGACAGAAAAAATAGTTAGATGGTGGTGAGGTGGGGGGTGGTGAGGGGTCACCATGTGTAAGGCCTGATTTTGATGGGCCCCTTGGGAGACATTAGCTGCTTCTAGCAATTAAAAAGTAGGTTCAAAGGAACTGGGGGAAGGTGCTTAAGTGCTGGAGAAGGAAGCTCCTGCTGTGGCCAGGCAGCAAGCAGGAGGGTGGCAGCAAGGGAGGAGAAGAGGTGAGTGCAAGAAACACTTTGTTCTATTCATAGAAGGCCCTAGCTGCTGTCTTCCTTAGGACCTTACCACAGACAACTTCACCTGCTTGAAACTGTCTTCTCAAACCTCCCCGTGACTCCCTCCTACCCACCCCTATAAACACCCCCATGGTCTCTGCCATACTCTCCCCAGACTAGCCCAAGTGCAGGCTTTGCGCTTCCCCAGACTTTGCATTGCATGAGCTGTCTGTGGTCCTCCTTATGGCTGTATCAAGCTCCAGCTGCTCCCAACACCACCCAGGCAGGCAGGCAGGACTCCTGGGATGTCAGCAATCTCTCTACTGAATTCTCTCTGGCTGTTTATAGAGGCAAATGGCCTAGGCTCCATTACATATCTATATGCCCCTTGGTTAGGCAGTGACCTGTGCCAGAACAAGGTGACAGCTGGAAAGCTGGGACACTGTGGGCTCCCCCTGCCCTCTCCATCATCTCCTCATCATCTCCAGAAGCTCTTCACATCCCAAGCTACTTACTCTCTGCCATCACCCTCGACAGACTTGCAGAACTATTTCTCATGCTTCCAAAGTGATTGACTTCTGATGAGAGGTTCTAAAGCTCTGGAAAATGCTCCTGGCTTACAGTGTATTGTGAGTAAGAGAAAAGAAATAACAGGTACTCTTCAAGTGTGGGGGCTGAGAAAGAAGCTAATTAAATGTCAGGGCTGGGGTTCAACCCACTTGAATATGGTGTTTCTATTCTGGATCACTGAGTTTCTCGTTCCCAAACCCAGGTTCTGAAGCACCCACCCTGGCTTCAAAGCTTACATAGGAGCCTAAGCAACCTGGGTAGGGCCAGGGAGAAGAGCACCGGATTGGTCAATGGGCTCCATTCTTCCTGTCTAGACAGGTAGAAGCCTTTGGAGATGCAAAGGGGAACACCAAGGGAAGCCGGAAGACCCACAGGAACCAGTCATTTTAGGTTGTCTAGAGCGGAGATGGGAAAGGCTCACAGATATAGGCCCATTTGTGAAGACAGGAGTGGGAAAATCATGTCTTGAATTCCACCTGAAGGAGAATTCTTTCAGGTGATGGTTCTAAAGCCATTACCAACTTGTCTTGAAACAGAGGTGGTGGCAGGATCTGTCCTCAGTGTTTGCCACACACTGGGGTGGAGCCCTCCCTGCCTGGCTT
This sequence comes from Dipodomys ordii, assembly GCF_000151885.1. NCBI lineage: Eukaryota > Metazoa > Chordata > Mammalia > Rodentia > Heteromyidae > Dipodomys > Dipodomys ordii. The sequence continues at coordinate 16,941,489 of NW_012267226.1, forward strand.
GATTCAACTCTTCATTCTGCCACTAGTATTCCTGATCTGGAGACCAGCCTTCTGAAGGGCCGGCAGAGAGAGCCAGCAGCCCTCCTGATGTGCTCTGTCTGGAGAGCCTAACAGGCAGGTTGTGCAGTATGTGGAGCCATACTATCAGGTGGTAGAGTGTCTGTGCACCCTCCTCCAGGGCATAGCCCCAGGATCGTTCAATATTTCCAGCACCAGCCAAGCACAGTGGCCCATATCTGTAATGCCAACTACTTGGGAAGTAGACAGGAAGGATCTTAGTTTGAGACCATCCCAGACAAAAAGTTAATGAGACCTCATCTTTACCAACAAGCCAGGCATATAACTGTCATCTGAGCTATGTGGGAGGCCATAGGGTAGGAAGACCACATTTAGAGGCCGATCCTGGGCAAAAGTGTAAGATCTTGCTTGAAAAATAAATTTAAAAATGTTAATGGCCTGGCTGGAATAGTAGAGTACCTGCCTAGCAATTACAAGGCCCTAAGTTCAAACCCAAGGACCACCATCGCCACCAAACAACAGCAAAATACTTTCAGCACCAGGATGGAAGAAGAAAGGATCACCATCCTGTCCCCCAATATTACCCGTGCAGCAGCAAGGCTTCAATCGCAAGGATGTGGACCTCTTTTCCTACATGGTTAGCAGCTTTCCAAAATGCTTCCCCATCCTATCCCTCCCAGGCCTCACCCTCCTGTCACACAAGGAAATGAGGGTCCCTAGGTAGAAGCCTAGCAGGCTAGGGGCTCAGAGGACATATGGAGGGGAATAAAGAAGCCTAGACAGTGAAGCCTTAATAAAAAACCCAATCCTTACTTGAACCATTCATTTAAAGAAGTATGTGAAGCATCTTCCTATGCGTCCTCCAGCCCACCCCAGATGCCAGAGGAAGGGGGGTGATGATGAACAAATGAAAGATGAACAAATGCCCCAACTTGAAGCAGCAGCATAAATCACTTAGTATGAACAAAGGCCCTGAGAGATTCTTGTTTTGTTTTTTTTTTTAATATGATTTGGATTAAGCAGAGAGGAGGAGACTCCTACGCACTCATCGGTGTGCTGAAATCACCTGCAAAGGCTGCTAGTATGTCCACCCTCACCCCACACCCACACTCTGTATCCTATATCACACACCCCATACTCCCAAGCTCCAGGGCCACCACTAGAAATGGATTTGGGCCCAGCCTCCCAGATAAAGGACATGGAGTTCTGGCCATATGTTTGCCCCAAAACCCTAGTTCACACATGCCTGAACCAAGACAACAATGTCACCCTCCAGAGTAGCTACTCGACTCATGGGTAAACATGGCGGTCCCTCAGTGGAGAAGGCCAGTCTGAAAGGATACGAAGGTCTCATCCAACTCCAGCATTTCAAGCCTGCTAACTGCACTACAATGTCTGATCAGCCCCCACGGGTACCCACAGAACACTGCACCCAGCACTTAAAAACATCTAAAATATGTCTGTTATTAGAGAAATGAGCTGATCCTTTTAACCCATAACCTCAGCAGACAGGAAATCCCTTGTGTATAACTTAACTGTACTGTTTTCATTTCCACATATTCTGTGGATGTGGCAGATTCTAGCTACTAAGATGGATAAAGGGATGGGGGAAGAAAACAAAAATAAAACCAGCTGGAAAACTGTAGAGAAGAGGGAGAGTGAGGAACCAGGTCAGCAAGGCATAAAGGAGTTAAGACATGATTTGCATCTGTATATATTCATGAGTGATACTTAACGCCTGATTAATATAGTGTGAGAAAGCAAAATATTCCACTCCCCAGGTTTCTTCCCTCTTCTTCCGGTTGGCTTACTTAGTGAGAATGTAGACTTGGGAAAACAGAGTGTTCTCTTATAAGAAGACATTTATGTCTATCTACATGAGTAATGACAACAAATGCAGACAGAGGCATTTCTACCTCTCCTCTTCCCTTTCTGATCGTGAGACAGGATGAAGAGATGGGAGGAATCTAACATCTAGACTAGACAGAGATGGCCACGGTGGCTGCCACGTGTCTAATAAGAGGAACTTCCTTTTATTTAAATCCCAGTTCATGGAGGAGATGTTTAAAGGAGCAGACCTGGAGAGGAAGTAGCCCCATCATTCCAAGGCCCCTGTATTAAAAAGCAAATAATAATAATAATAACCTAAAAAGGATGCAGCCCAGCCCAGCTTTCTGATTCTGTCCAAATTCCCTAGTCTTTCCTGCTCGGGCAGGACTTCAAGATAGAATGCAAAAATCTAGACTGCAAAAGCCTCCCTAAACTCTTCCTCTCAAACATGTACACTCACCCTTATACACTCTTTTGGGCATTTCCCTCTTTCCCTTTAGTCCCAACCATTGTATACCCGTCCCTCCCCCCATGACACATCACACAACACACATGGGGCCCTCTCAGACCCCCACAGAGTTGGGCGTCAACATGAGTCTTTGTCACTTGTAATAAGCTTTTCCTGTGATCGATAGTCATTTTATAAATGATACCCCAACAGCCCCTAAGAGCTGATTCAGAGATGGGTATTGATCAGACCTTGGCGGGGCAGGGCTTTCTCCATGCAATTCATGGCTGAGCGCTGAGACTGGTGAACAGCTCCCTCCAGACAGAAGAAGGCAGAAGGAAGGTAGAGGGTGATTAATGGCACAATTATGATCCTTTTAGCCAAGTGATTGGCAGGAGGAAAGCCAAAGTGGCCTGGCACTTGCATCCAGGCTTAGCAATCAGTCCCATAAGCCATTCTGTGTCTGCACACCCAGCAGCCCCCTCCTAGCCTACAGAGTGATTAGAAATTTAATACTGGGAGTCTGAGGAAGCCAATTCCCATAGCCTCTTGATGTGCCAGATTTCTGTGGCTATGGAGCAAACCATTCCAAACAAAATGACAGGAAGCAGACAGGATTCATAGGGTTCACAGAGTCTACAGGTCAGGGATGTGGACAGGGAACAAAAATAGCTTGTCTTTGCCTTCTGATGTCTGAGGCCTTATTTGAGAAACTCCAACAGCATAATGTGAATAGCTCATGTAGGCTGAGGTGACTTGATGGTTGGCCTCAGCTGGGACCAGGTACCTGCCTTGGGCACCTCACTGCATATTAGTAAAGTTTCAGGATGCAACCGCAGGGAGCATGCAGACATCCCAAGGCAGAAGCTGTGTGTTCTTTCATGACCTAGCCTCTGGTCATGGCCTCCTTATTACATATTTGACTGACCAAAGCAGACACAACACCACATAGGTTTAGGGAAAGAACATAGACTTGTCCTTTTAAAGGGCAGTCTAAGCATGGGAGAACTTCTTCTATAAAAGTCATTACACATAAAATCTTTGTAACCCTGCTGGGCACCATCTGTCTACCATTGAGCTAGACAAGCCCTCTACCATGGAGCTACATCCCTGAACCAATGTGGAAAAGACTGCATATGTAAATCAGCTGAAACACTAAAGGACTAAGGTATGGAAGTAGAATATAAAGTGAAAATGCTTGTACTTCTCTCTCCCTTTGAAGTATATATCATTGTCATCCCCCAACCCACTCAACCTAAAAGCCTTGGTTCTCCTCAGCATTCTTAGATGTGCTTTCTTCTACTACTTCCCTACAGGACCAGACCAGACATCTAAGAAAGTGGAGAGGAAACAAGAGCTCATCCGATAAGAGGACAAACAGGGAGGTCACGCCCAGAAGACCGTCCAGATGGGGCCTACTCAAGAAGACAGCATCTAGTAGGAACGGTGTGAGAGGCATGCACTACGGGGCTGGAGGAGGATGGCTGCCTGGGTGAGGCCCAGGCAGGGAGGCCAGCCTGGAGGCCATCACAAACCCTGGGAGGGAGCCTGATGCAGGTCTGGATTGCCCCGTGGACCTGGGGAGGAAGAATCATGGAAGATCTAACATAGCTTTAATTTATGCGGCCTGGTGACTGATCGGACTAGTGGCAGGTTTTCAGCTCAGGAACATGGGGGAAGTGACAGTGCAGCCCATCCTCTAGCATTTGATTGCTCTCTGAGGGCTACTTGTTAGGATCCCATCTCCCCAACACCCCCTGCATCTAGTCTCTTCGAATCCGCGCTTCCAGGTATGGCAGGGACTGAGAAAGGAAAGTAGGGGGAAGTAGAGGAGGAGGGAGGAGGGCACAGCACCCTGATCCTGAGGTGGCATGTTTTTATCACCACATTAATGCTCCCCTAATTAATACAGGGAGACTGCCTCTGCCATTTCACTATTTTCACTCTGCTGATTTGTCCCTTGGGCCTGAAGAAAATTGGAATTAAGAGACAATGGAATTGCTGGCAGGATTATTAGTTTCAATGAAGCTAATGAAGGGAGGGGGAGGGAGGAGGGGGGGAGAGCCTCAGGGCCATGACTCAGGCTGGGAAATGCCTGAAGGAGGAAGCTGTGGGGAAGACCAGGGTAGAAAGAACCTGCTCTTCTGCACCTGCAAGGTCCCCTCCTACAGCAAGGTCATAGGTTCTGTATGTGGTTGGATCCCAAGGGAGGGGAACTGGAGTTGGAAAGGGACATCCCACAGCAAAGGAAACAGAGCAGGACAAAGGTATCACCTCACCCCTGATCCCCAGGTGATTGTAAACTGACTGCAGGAAGAAATGACTCAGATCAAAGGGCATCGATGCAAAGGGGAGGGGAGCTGGGTGTCCAGCTTGTATCCTGCTCCTAGGTAACGCACAGGCCTAGCAAAAGGCTCTTTCTGTTGCTTCTCACAGCAACATTTGGGTCAGGGCACATCTGCACATGTGCACATGTGCACACACACATACACATATAGGCGTTCACGCAGCTCCTGAGCCCACACAGCCAATCCCCAAATGTGCATTTATATCCAAACCAAACACACACACACACACACACACACACACACACACGTGTGCACCCATATTTTTACACTCAGCCAGCCTGTCTCAGCCAGGGCTGTCACTAATTGGACCATGATTTCTCCTTTGCAAACCTGTTCATAGGCCAACTGCCCTTGACTGTGGCCTCAGGCTGGGTCATCAGACTCAGCCATGTGGCTAGTGCCCACCTCGCCCCCCAAGCTTCCCGCATCATAGAACCACTTGGAGGGGAAACAGAGGTAAAAGATCACTCCAGTACATTTCCCAAGATAATATGATTCTGCTTTGTCCAGCTAAGCCCCAGCTAAGTGCCCCCCACCCTGCCCCAGCAAAAAGGAGACAAGGGCACAGAAAACACGACACAGTTATATTTCCAGGGTACATTTTTTTCCCTTCTATGTAGCTCATGACTCACTAGATTAGCACCTTTCCAATTACTGGGAGGTAAAACCCTATTATCACAGAAGCCCTCCTGCACAATGAGGGCTCTATTCTTTCTGATGGCAGCAGGCAGTCCCACAGAAAGCTAGCTGCAAAGCTCAGCAAGCTAGAAGCCTGTGGTACTCCAGGTAACTTTATGTCCTTGATTCAAAAGTGAACTTTGAAGAACTCCCAACAGTCCCAGGGGTACCTCACGTGCTCAGGGAGACATGCCAGGACAAGCCAAACAGGAAGCTGGAGGCTTAGCAAAGGAGTCTGCACACTACTGACAGGTAGCACTGAGCCATGAGCCAGGACAAATGCAAAGGGACCCTAAAATGGGTCTCTGGGGAAAACCATCATTATTAAGCTTTCCAGCAATACAGATGACCAGCCCATAGGGCCACCAAGATCATAAAATGGCACAAGATAGGTTTTCTAAGTACTTCAGCTACCTAAGGATTAATGATAGACTTCTTTCATATCAGCCCAAGGGAGGCCAACAAATAGTTCTTCAACAGTAGATACTTAACTTGTCTTCTCAGACCTACAAAATGATGCTCTAGAAGGCAAATATGATTCAATAACCTTTCCACCAGGAGCTGTTCCAGGAGCTGGTCCTGGGGAAAGATGTAATTCTCTGAAGGCATTCTCTCCTGCAATCCCTTTACATCCATCTTGGAGTGTGGGAAGGGCTGGGCCAGACCACCAAGACTCTTACAGTAGCAAACCTTCACCTTGACCATTCCTGAGACAAAAGGATTATCAGGCCACCTGACCACCTTTGAACCTGACTATAACTGGCCATGCCATGTGCCTGTAGCCCCAGCAGTAACAGGAAGCCTAAAGTAGGCAGATCACAAGTTTCAAACATGATTGGGTCAAATGAAATGAGACTATCCCCAGAGTAACCAGTGACCAGACAGCGTTGGGGGTATGTTCTACCAGAACTCACCAGCCTAGCAAGCATGAGGTTTTGAGTTCAAAAGCGAAGTTCTGCTCCCTCCCAAAAATACATGTGTGCAAATGTACACATATGGTGCTGGGGATGGAATCCAGGAGCCTCACGGTGCACAGCAAGTGCTCGACCGCTGAGCTGCATCCCTAGCCCTAACGTTTCAATTCTAATTTTTGGTTTTGTTTCATTTTGTGCCAGTATCAGGGCTTAGACAAAGGTCCTCATGCTCTCTTTTGGCCCTTTTTGCTCAAGGCTGACACTCTACCACTTGACATACCTCCATTTCTGCAATTTGGGTGATTATTTGGAGATAAGAGTCTCATGAACTTTTCTGTGTGCACTGACTACATCATGATGTTCATATCTCAACCTCCTGAGGAGCTAGGATTACTGGTATGAGCCATCAGTGCCTGGCTGACTTCTTTATGTAGTGTTTTAGCACTGAAGGACCTCCTCTTAACAGAGACACGATTCCTCCAGGATGGACTGGCAGTCATAATGTTCAGCAGGTATCAGAGCTAGTTGCCTCCTGAGCAAGGTCATTGATTAGCAGTGCTATTCTTGTCCCTTTTACACATAGTCTAGTTCCATTCAGGAGCTCAGAAATGGCACACTGTCTACCCCATTACTTATTTTCATTCATTTTTTTGCAAACTACATCCTCAGTAGATAGCTCAGAAGATATCAATGGCATAATTAAAATTAGTCGCATTATTTAATTAGAACATTTACTACTCCCCCAACTGTTCCTTTGAAGTCATTTGCTCTGAAGTGTAACTCTACCAAAGGAATAAAAGAGCTCCATAAATACTGCGGGTAACATTTTAATTACACTTCAACCGCTCTATGGATTTATTTGCATTCGTCCAGGTGGTCCTTTATTCTGGAATGCTTTTCTCAACTTCTCAGCTCTTTCTTAAACCATTAATTAGCAAGATAATCATCTTGGTACTTGACAGGCCTTAGAACTATCAGCGAAGCCTACAGTATCCCAGGGATGGGTAACGGAGCAGGCATTCCAGAATCTGTTCTGGCTAAATTGGGCTTAACTTCTCTTTCTGCCAAATCTGCTGGTGATATCATAATGATGATGGTGATGATGATTATATTATTATTATTAATAATAATAGTATGAAATAACTACGTAATGAGCATTTACAACTTACCAGGAACTGTGCTGAGTACTTTAAATAGATTAATTTTTTTCTTCTACCGACCCCAAGGGAAATATCTTAGTATCACAGTTTTCCTTATGGGAAATCTGAACACAGCACAAATGTATCGTTTTCCTTAAACTTACATAGCTAGGAAATGATGGAGCTGGAATTCCAACCCAGGATTTTCCTGTTCTAAAAGTGCATTTATGTCACCAGGGACTTTCTGTACTACCTGCTAATCTGAACCATTCAGTGAGGCCTACGAGAGGTGACATTGTCTCAAACCATGGGCTTTTCCAAAGGGTTTCAAGTCTCTAAAGATCACACCAATGGTTCTTATTTGAAGAAGATACTCTCATGGAAGCTTTCTCCAAGAAGATAAGATGAAATCTGCCTCTGACACCATCTATCTCCCTTAGCAGCTGCCCTGGTCACTCTGACTTTATTTTCCTCTCCAGGGATCACAGAATCCTAATGTGAGAGTTGGGAGATGCCTTAAATAGGCTCTAGAGCTCACAGGAGTGCATGTGGCTGAGTCTATAAAGCCTATCTTACAGTTCTGCAGCAGGCATGGCAAGACTGACAGGTACTGGGGTTGAGGACAGGGAGACTGGAAAACTTACCGAGTTCAGCCTGGGAAGGATGCCTGGATGAGGCCATTTTTGAGCCACTTGTCCAGCTTTGTTTTGAAGAAGGAGACAAGGTGTGGTGGCTAATGAGTAGGAGATGAGCAGCAAGGAGTAGAATGTCCAGGCAGTTTGAGAAAGATCAGGCTTCTTGCAGAAGCTCGGGCCTAGACTGGACTATCAGAGAGATCGAGGAAGAGGAATGGGAACCAATCTGTGTAGCACATTTTGTGCTCTCAGTGTGAGTCATCCCTAAGCATTTTCCAAAATGAAGCTTTCTAAGAAAGAGCACAAGATCTCAAACAGTCTTAGTTCCTCCCCTTAAGGGCTAAGGTAAGCTTCAGCTTCATCTATATAAAGTCAAGGATGCAAGAGAGCATTCCAGCAGTCATTCATTCATTAAGTACCAGGTGCTCAGTGCATAGGAGAAAGCCCTCCAGTACCCCCATACCCCCACTCAGGCATGCCCCCACCATTCCGCCTTCCTCAAGCTCCACCCTGCTCTACCTGGGTCTTTTCAAGAGGGACTCTGTCCATCTGAAACCCCTGCCTGCTCAAGAGGAAGCTAGCAGGTGTTGACAACACACTGCTGCTGAGGAGAATTAGACTGATGTTTGTGATCATTCAGGTAAATGCCCAAAGGTGGGATTGCTCTTAGGGGAGCTCTTTGTAGAGTCTTTTGAGGTCCCTCCATACTGCTTTCCAAAGTGGTTGAACAAGATTACACTCCCACCAACAATGCAGTAGGGTTCCCTTCTGTCCACATCCCCTCCAGCATCTGTTGTTCTTAGCGTCCTTGATTTTCTGGACATTCTAACTGGGGTGAGGTGGAATCTCAATGTTGTTTTGATTTGCATTTCTCTTATGGCTAGAGAGGTTGAGCATTTCTTCATGTGTCTATTGGCCATTCTTATTTCCTCTTCAGAGAAGTTTCTCTTTAAGTCTTTAGCTCACTTATTTATCGGGCACTTGTTTCTTTGAGGGTTTGTTGTTGGAAGATTTAATTTTTTGACTTCCAAGCTTATTTTAGATATGAGACCCTGGTCCATTATATGGCTAGTGAAGATCTTCTCCCAATCCATGGGCTTTCTATTGATCTTGCTAGCTATACCAACACAACTATGTTAATCGCAGCATTATTTACCATAGCCAAGATATGGAACCAACCCAGATGCCCCTCAGTAAGAAAATGTGGTATATATACACAATGGAATTCTATGCCTCCATCAGAAAGAATGACATCACCCCATTTGTTAGGAAATGGAAAGACTTGGAAAAAATTATATTAAGTGAAGTAATCCAGGCCCAAAGAAACATAGATCCCATGTTTTCCCTTATTTGCAATAACTAGTATAAGTCTGGGACAAGCAGAAAAGGTCAGATAAGATGATGTTAAGCAAAATGAACCCCAAGATAAGGACACAAGTGGTTTTTTCTTCCTTGCTATTGTTTCTAACATATTTATAAGGCACCACATGATTTTTTTTGTTGCTTTGTACATCCCTCCCCCATGGTATAACCCCTGTTTTCACTGCATTTGATGTTGTTGAGGAGGGGAAGGGAAAAAACAAATTGTTTAAATAGGGATTCATATTGACCCATTGTAACAATGAGATGTACAAGACGCTATGTTGAAAAATGAACTTTACAATTTGGGGGGGGCGGGTAGCTGAGGAGGTGGGAGGGAAGGGATGGTAGGAGAAAACCAGAGCAGGAGGCAACAATACTGGATAAGAAATGTACTCATTATCTTGCTCATGAAACTTTAACCCCTTTGTACAGTATTTTCACAATAAAAAAACTCAATTAAAAAAAAAGAATTAGACTGATGTCATTTGGCCACACAATTCCTTAGCTAAACCAGGACTGGCCATAGACTGAGCAGCTCAGGCTTATCTAGGCTTTGGCCTACCACTATTGGTAGGCTGCAGTACAGCATACAACATTGTTGCTGCTTCTACCACTAGGCCAATGACAGGGCAAGCTTTCTGCAATGACTGCCCACCCATCCCAGTGCCAGACACAACTGGATCTGAAACTGCTGAGGGCTAGGAAGCCTGAGGGCATAACTGTTCCAGTGTCTAGGTACAATCACAGCTAACTGAATCTCTCCTAATGTCAACACCAGCTCCTGATTGGATTCAGAACTTTTGTTTGATTCGTTATCCTTCACCTGAACACAGCTGCTTCCCTCACACTGAGATTGTTTCTTCCTTCTGAGGTGTTTGCTTTCTTTTGAGCCGTAAAACTTGTACATAATAATACATTTGCCTCCAGGAAGACTCTGGGTTTAAGTTTTGAAGAAAGATAGCAAAATGTTACTTTAAAAAAAAAAGTGCAAAAGCACCCAGCATGAGGGAAGGTATTTACAAATCTGAAAAGATTACATATCCTGCCTTATAACTCAACAACACAAAATGGCCCTAACCCAGCTGAAACGTGCAAACAATGTCAATAGACATGTGTTTTTCCTCTTTTTTCCAAAAGTGTCCTTAGAAAGTTAAAACTAATTTCAAAATAAAACACCTGCACTTAGAAAGCTAAAGAAGCCTTCACTCCCTGGCTCTGTTCTTGGTACCAAAGTCAGAGTAGGTGACCCACATTTGGCCAACTGGAACAATTCTGGACTGAAACTCTGCAATAAGGCAAAAGCGCAAGGACAGTAAGAGATGGCTGGTGCCAGCCATAGTTGTGACAGAGTAGAGAGATAGTTGTGGTGGCCACAGAGGCCAAAGGAGACTTCTCCTGAGGCACAAGCTTACTGGCTCCCCAAGTCTACCAGTGCCTACCAGATGCTTGAACTGGGGTCCCCAGCCTTTCCGCCAATTCCCTCAACCACCAGGAATTTTTTCCACTCAATTTGTTTTCTGCTTATGTTCACCAGAATTGATTTTTTTTCTGGGTTTGTAATCATAACACTTGACTGGTATAGAAATCTAAGGTGTAGTAAGGAAAGGACTAGAAGGAAATGTGCATTTAAAAAAAAACAGGATGGAAAGAGGAAACAAAGAGGAGGCAACAATGCTTGATAAGAAATGTACTTGTTATCTTGCCCAGGTAGTTGTAACTCCTCTGTACGGTATTCTCACAATAAAAATTAATTAATTAATTAATTTAAAAAAAAACAGTGCTACAAATTGAACTTAAAACCTTTCTCCTGCCAGGTTTTTATGTACTTTGTGGGGGGCTTTTTATGTTCATTTTATCAGTAGTTCTACCAAGGGTTACAAGAGTACCCCTTGTAAAACTAAGAATTATTAAGTGTGTTACCCTTCACCAAGTCAAAATGCAAAACAGTGACATGTCATTTTACTTAGGATTTGACAATTGGTGAAGCATCCCTCATTCGGTGCATGGCTATTGTGCTTCTGTTCCCTCTATTGTATCTCTCTATTTCTTTTGTTGTTAAGTCATTTGATTTTTCTTCTTTGACTCATAGTCATCATTTCCTTTGTCTCTTTGATATTTTGAAAATATTTCCTCCCAGTGATGCCTTTGTTACACACTGAATTGTCGAATTTTCCTGTAATTAAGTTGTCAATTTTATATCTTTTATCACAAAGCCTTTTTCCTTACCAGCATCCCTGTTCTGTTATAGCTTCTGGGTTCAGACAGCATGGATGTAAATCTTGACTCTGCTTTTCACTGGTCCCACACCTGTTTGCTCATCTGTAAAACAAATGATGAGTGCTTTACATGTCATCTAAATAAATAGCACATGCCTAGCAATCAGTGACCAATGCTTCAGATATCATTCTTACTATTACTCAAATGCTACAGTTTTTAGGTATGTATGTAAAATATATGCCATCCCTCTGCAATGATTTTTGACATGTGACAGTAAGGGGTCACACTAGTTTCCCAGGGCTGCTTCAGAAAAAGTATCAGAAGCTGGGCAGCTTAAAATAATAATAATAATAAAGTTGTCTGCAGCAGTGGTTACTCATTTCAACTCATGAACTACTCCACTTGTAAGGATGGGAGGGAAAAACTGGGAGAGAGCAAGGGAAAGGATGACATTGTCCAAAACTAAATGTGTTCTTCACATGACTTATGTAACTGTAACACCTCTGCACATCACCTTTATGATAACTATTTAAAATAAAAAGTTTAATCGTCACTAGAAGCTCAAAGTCCACAGTTAAGATGTCAGCAGGGCATACTCTTTCTGAGACTCGTGTGATGACCTGGAATCTTTCTAGGTTTCCGGATGTGATGGTGATTCTGTTCATACAGCTGTGAGATTCCAGCTCCTGCCTCTGTCATACATGTGACTATGTGTCTCTGTCTTTATGTGATCATTTCCCTCTTCTTACCAGGACACCAACCACCACCCCAGGGCCCAGGTCACCATATCAAGAGAAATAGAATCAGTAAACTATTGGTATGTAACAGCATAGAAAGGTAGGTACGTAGATAGATAGATAGATAGACAGACAGACAGATAGATGACAGACCAATGGACAGACCAAATTTAAGGAGTAATATAGGGTCTTCCAAGGCTGGAAGAGGGTTAGAATTGATATGTTGTAGTTTTGAGTTCAAAATCTGTAGGGGGGGTGGTTGGTGTAGTACAATGGTAGAGTGTAGAATGCTTGCCTTGTATGAGCACAACTCTGGGTTTGATCCCCAGTATGACAGATGATGATGGTGGAGGTGGTGGAGGTGGTGGTGGTGGTGGTGGTGGTGGTGGTGGTGGTAATGACGATATAGTGTAGGAACAGCTAACAGGCTAGAAATTTGGAAAGGTTTTCTGTTACAACTTGGAGGCGCCTGGATCAACAGACAGACAAATAGTCTAGTCGTCATACAGAAAACAAATCTTGATGTCCACAGTCCTGGCAAGTACATGAGTCACCATTGTCTATATCACCAGACTAGAATTCAGCTCAGGTATTTCTGCAAGTCCCTCTACCCACAGGAAAGTCTGGTAGAACAATGAAAGGAAACCAGAGAGTCCAAAACAGTGATTGGAGGGAGAACTGGCTTTTCCAGTTCACTGGCTCTTCCACAGGCAACATCCCAAGGTCTAAAAATAGAAGAGCCATCTGCGATTTGCCTCCTGGAGCTGGGGCTTGGATGAGCCCCAGGACAGGCCCTGGCAGACTGGTGGCTGTGGTGACAGTACTGTCTTCCTCAGGTGACCTCATCAGATAATGGCCAGGAGCCAAAACAGAGATGCTTCCACAGCCAGCATCCCCCTGATAAAACAAGAGACCAAGGAATGAGCAGGTTGGGGGCTTAGCTCTTTAACCAGAGACTTGGTTCTTCCCTTGGTTCAGAGACTGGCAGTAGTGTGGAGGGCAAGGAAAGGGTAACAAAGCTGCAAGCAGAGTTCTGAGGGAGTCTCCATCATCAGGGTAGCTGCTTATCATTGTTTTTGTTCCGTTGTGAATTTTCCTTTGTACTTTCTGAACCTGGTACATAGTGAGATTTTAAAATACCACATGAGATTTTCTTTTAAAGGAGGAGGGGAATGACTTATCAGTGCAAGTTTTCTTACTAAACAATAAGGAGAATATGATTCTATGGAGATTGTCATTTAGGAACAATGGGAAATTCTAGATGAATTCTTGGAGCATCTTTTGACCTCTTGTTTGCCCAAATCCATAGGAAGAGAAATCAGTCCCTTGCCTTCCTTTCTTACATGTAAGACAAAGATGAGGAAATAGGACGAACTTGTGCTCACACTAGGGAAGGGCTCTTGTCCAAAGAACAAGAACTCTCTAGAATAGAGTTTTCTCTACCTCTGTCCCTTGCTACACACACCACCCTTAAATCTCCTGTTCCTTCCTTCTTGGTCTTTTCACTCGCATCTTGCTCATTTCCCAAGCAACTTCAAAAACAGGTGTTTGCATAAATTGTTCTTAGTAACTATTTACATGAGCAACAGATCTTTTCCCATCTTCTGCTTCTCTTTATTCTGCAAGGAAAGGAATGAAGTATCTCTGGTTAGTGATGAGCATCGAATTCCTGCTAGATAATCCCTGCTAGGTAAACACATGACAGTAATGAAAAAGTAAAAACAAAACAACAAAGACAGGGACAAGGCACATGCACGTGCACGTGCACACGCGCACGCATGCACGCACACACACACACACACAGACACACACCTATGCTCAAATATGAGGTAAGTATTTGTACCAATCAAAAAGAAACAAATCAAAACAAAAGAGAACAAAGTATCCTGAATGGAGCTGTGAGCTTCCTGGCTGTGGGCCCAGAAACAGAAAAGGGAGCTAGAAGCTTAGTACCCAGGGAGAGAAAAGTTTAAAATACTTCACATAAAACAAGGAATTGGAGCCAAGAGTTGTTGTTTTTTTCCCCTTGTTTATCTATTCTTGTACCAGGTAGAAAAAGAGAGGCTAGAAAACATTTATTGACAAATGCTATCCCAGGGTAAGTGCTAGACTAGAAATGTGAGAAGCCAGAGACACAGTTTCCCACCAAATCCTAGGGTTGACAACACATCAGTCACCTCAGGGAAGAACTCTGAATACCCACACCATATTCTGGAATCGGTACCAGGTAAGTGAAAACTATTAGGAAAGCAGGTTAGGGAGATAGGAGGAGAAAAGACAAGACACAGGAGGTTAAACCTTCCACTCAAGTATCTTCTTCGCAGAAAATGTATAGATCTTTGCATAGGTTTATGCTTAGGTGTCTTACCTTCAGACTACAAATGAGTTTTTTCCTAATTATATCTATGATTAGTTATTTTTTTGCACAGAAATGCCATTGTCTTTGCGTGCTTGACATCGAGGAAATCTTCTACAAGTTTTACTAGTTATCATAGTTTGTAAATGCTCTTGGACTTGTTGGTAGTCAAATCATCTACAAACAAATGTTTCTTTTCTTTCTTTTTCTTGTTTTATTGCATTGATTACAGAATCTGACAGCTGTTGATAATCCAGCTCTAATAAGAATACTACAATCTCACTATAACCTATGGTTTTTTCCTTAAATCCTGTAAAAGTATCTCTGGCTAGGCTAATGAAACCTTCTCTAATAATCTGCCAGGAATTCTGTTGTTATAAATCTTGAAAGAGTGTTGAATTTTATTAAATCCTTTTTTTCATCTATTTGATGAAAAGTTTACTTTAATCTACTAATGTGAGGGATTGCCTAAACTAAATATTCTAAGCAAATATGCCTGAGGAACAATCATTCATAAAACTACATGGGAAATGCAAGGATGTGTTAACACTTTTTATACCTACTTGCATGTTTGAAATATTTCAAAATATGAAAAGAAAGATGTTAAATTACCAAAAAAATGTAGACTAATTGTGCTCTTAAACCAAGTTCTACCAATTATCTTCACAATGGATTGGATATCTGAGTTAAACTTTTTTTCAGTACATGTTTACTTCTTTCTGGTAACAGCACCTTGATTTTAACCTAATACTCAAAGTTTTATCAGATTTTGATTCCAGGGGCTTTGATATAATAGCCCACGGGAGGAAACACGGTATTCAAATCTATCCAATCAGATCATTCTAGTCTCCTAGCCATATTGATGGGCTCAGGAATCCACAGATAACTAAACGGGCTTTTTTAAAAAAAAATTGTTATTGCTAGAAAAGAGGCATCTTTTTGCTGAATTTGAACCTGGGAAGTTATGTTCAGCATCTGGTAGCCATCTTTTTACCATTAGGTACCTGATAATGAAGACAAAAATAAAGCCCACAAGAGAGAGAAGTAAGGAGGGTCTTGTTTTCTATTATAAGTTCCTTCTTACCAAGTTTTTAGTCCCAGAAGTCAATATATTCTCTCTTTTGCTTAAGCCAATTTTGACAAAAATAAATTAGGAGACAGAAGGAAGGATTTGAACACTGACTAAATATATGGCTCTATTAAGAATTCTTTTTCCTTTTTTTTCAGTACTAGGATTGGAAATTAGGGCTTTGTGCTTGTTAGGGGGTGTTCTAGTGCTTGAACTATTCCTCCAGACTTTTTTGCTCCAGTTATTTTTGAGATAGGCTCTCACTTTATTTTTTTGGCCGGACCAGTCTGGACGGTGATCTTTCCTATTTTACATTTCCTATTGTAGCTGTGATGACTTTCTTACGCTATCATGCTCAGATATTTTCTGTTGAGATGGGGTCTCATGAACTTTTTTGCCAGACTATCCTGGAACTATGACACTTTTGATTTCCATCTCCTGGCATCTAGCTAAAAATTCTTTTTGTGGCTATGTGGCTTGAACTCAAGGCCTGGGCACTATCCCTGAGCCTCTTTGTGCTCAAGGCTAGCACTCTACCAATGGAGCCACAGCTTCACATCTGTTTTTAAGTCTTTCTTATATATATGCATGTATTCTTATATGTATAAATACATATATATAGTCTTTCTTTATTGTAAAGGTAATGAACAGACAGTTTCAGTTACATAAGTAATGAGTACCTTTTTTTTTGCCAGTCCTGGGGCTTGAACTCAGGGCCTGAGCACTGTCCCTGAACTTCTTTTGCTCAAGACTAGCACTCTACCACTTCAGCCACAGTGCCAGTTCCAGCTTTTTCTGTTTATGTGGTACAGAGGAATCAAACCCAAGGCTTCGTGCATTCTAGGCAAGCACTCTACCACTAAGCCATAGTCCCAGCCCCGTACCTTTCCTTTTTCTTTTTTTTGGTCGGTCGTGGGGCCTGAACTCTGGGCCTGGGGGCTGTCCCTCAGCTCTTCAGCTCAAGGCAAACGCTCTATACTTGAGCCACAGCGCCACTTCTATCTTTTTCTGTGTGGTGCTGAGGAATCAAACCCAGGGCCTCTACTACCACTGAGCCACCTTCCCAGCCCAATGCCTTTCTTTTTAAACACTGTTACCCCCCTCCCTCATTTCTCCCAGTTACCCCTCCCCATTGTCCTCCCCCCAAGTTGTAAAGTTCATTTCTAACATAGTGTCTAGTGAGTATCATTATTGCATTAGTTCATCCTTTGTCCTGCTGTTTCTGTGATTCCCTTTCCCTTCCATGGATCAGATAAACTTACATACAAGACAAAGGGTACAGAAAACTAAAATAGAGGGAAAAAATAGAAATAACTACATATAGGACATAATAAGAACCTCTTGTTTCCAATTCTTGGATTTCATTTTGATATGCTCATTATTTATGGTCCTATGCACTTACTGATTGGGCTGTTGTGATCCCCTGCTAAGAATATCATAGATATATTCTAGTTATTACAAATGGGAGAAACCATGAAACTTACATTTCTTTGGGTCTGGCTTGCTTTGCTTAATATAATTTTTTCCAGGTCTTTCCATTTCCTTACAAATGAAGCAATGTCTTTCTTGGAAGCAGAGGACTCCATTGTGTATTTATACCACATCTTCTTGATCCATTCGTCTACTGAGGGGCATCTGGGTTGGTTCCATATCTTAGCTATGAAAGATAATGATGCAATGAACATGGTTGTGCTGGTATCTTTAGTATGGCCTTATTTGTGGTCTTTTGGGCAAATGCCCAGGAGTAAGATTGCTGGGTCGTAGGGGAGCTCTATGTTTAATCTTTTGAGGAACCTCCATACTGCTTTCTTCTGGCTTTTTGAGTGGTTAATTGGAGGTAAGTGTCTCATAGGGAATTTTCCACCCAGGCTGGCTTCCAACCTTAATCGTCAGATCATAGACACCTGAGTAGCTAAGATTAGAGGCATGAGCCACTGGCACCTGGCTTAAAAATTCTTAACTTAGATAATGGTATAAAACTTAGTTTTAGAAACCACTTTTTACCCAAATATTTATGGATAAAATAATGGATTAATGTTTATGGATGAAAGGATATCTAGAATTTACTTTGAAACAATTGAAAAGATAGGGGAACAAGAAAAATAATATAATGAAATGAGGGTGGGTATGAGCTAAGAGTGCACGATGATGGGATCATGGTGTTTGTTATGCTTGTTATTCTCTCTAGTTCAATATGTGTTTGAAGTTCCCCATGATAAAAAAAAAAGCTATAAACAATTTTAAATGTTCAGAACTTATTAAAAGCAGAACTCTAGAGGGATAAGTCAATAATTTCACTATTCTAATAGAGAACAGTGTCCTTCTGGTATCTTCCTACATGGCTCATGGAACATATATTTCATTTAATACAACCCTTTTTGCTTGTGTTTTGTCTGCTTAGCATTTTATTCATTAAGCAAATGAACATATTGAGCAATAAACACTTGTGGAATAAACGATTCTATTTTCATGCATCTCCATAAACTTTATGTTTTCTTTAACAGCTGCATAAGGATGGTAAAATATTCAGTACTTAGACACTTCTGAAACAAATATTTCACTTAAAGACTGATTACATAGTTGTTGTTGGAATTAATGGTTCTATTTTCTATATTTCACAGATGTAAGTGCATATTCTTGTCCTAAGTTAGACGTCTTATCATAAGTGAAGCATAAAATGAAAATTTTGCAATTTCAAGGAGTTCAAGAAAAGACACTTTTGAGAGTTAGATATTGAACATTAAAAAAATAATCACTGCACAGAAAGAAATTGATTTCTTTAATAAAATGGAAACTAAATATATACTAGAAAGTGCAAAGTTATAGAAAATTAGAGCAAGTTTTTATGTCCCAATTTACTTTGACTTTGATCAACCCTGACATTACAGTAAATGCAATCCATTACCATTTTACTAAGAGACCAAATATTGAGCAGAATAATGAAATTACTTAGCTGTTTATTTATGCAGTGATTTCAACATGAAAACTGGTCATTATTTTTTTGTATTTCCCTTTTTTTGGCAATACTAGAGGACTGAAATCAGGACCTTGTGCTTACTTATAGCAGGTGCTCTCCCTCCAGTCTTTATTTTTTCCAATGAATCTATAGAGTCCGTGGCCCCATTGGGGAGGGCCTTGGGGGAGCAGTTTAGCCTTCGTGGGGTTTGGGAGCAGGGAGTGAAAGCAAACATATTTTGGAGGATAAAACTTCTATTGAGTACAAGGTGGATGACACAGAGAAGCCACTGAAGGCATTAATAAAGACAGGTGGAGGATTTGACAAGAAATCAGAGAGTGTGAAGACCTAGAACAGCAGCCCTGATTAGAGAACGACAGAGGAAATAAATACATTGGATAAAGACTAGACAAGAAATAACAACTAAAGGGAGGGTAAGAAGGAGAGAAAAAAAGTTAAAGCCCTAAACCTGGGCAGAGGCCTCATGGCTATTGGGAGGAAGGTGTTGATGAGATGGTACAGTCATAAGCATTCATCCAATAGGAATTACGCTTAAGAAAGGGAGGGAGGGGCAGAAAAGAAGAAAGGAAGAGAAAAACACAAGAGGGAGACGGAGGACAGTAGTGGACAGAGAAAGGAAGGAAGGAAGGAAGGAAGACCTTGAAGCTCCCTACAATCTAGCCTTAACATTGCAGTTGCTCAGCCAGAGATCCTCCATCTTTGTTGCATCGTCTCTCCTGTCCTCATTTGTCTGCTTAAGGAATGGTCCTCTTTTTCCTTTTGTCAGTCCAAGCATAGTTTTTCCTATTCTTCTGCCTCCAAAGTGCTCTCCCCAAAGCTGATCTCACTCAACCAAGTCTTACCTTTTACAGTTCTCTGTTTCCAGATTCAATTCTTCTAATTCCCAACCCCAGAGCTGGCTCTTCCCACTGAAAGAGACAAAACAGAATCCTCCTTTATTCCTTTCCTTTAATCCTTTATTCACTTCAACAAAAATTAACCTAACTGTTATCTAATAGAGACACAAGCTGGGCACTGGTAGTTCATGCCTATACTCCCAACCACAGAAGAGGCTGAGATCTGGGGACCAAAATTTGAAGTCAGCCCAGGCAGGAAACCTTATCTCCAATTAACCACCAAACACCTGGAAGTGTAGCTGTGGCTCAAGTAATAGAGTGCTAGCCTTGACAAGAAGAAGAAAAAGAAAAAGAAAGCTCAGGGACAGCACCCAAACCCTGAGTTCAATCCCCAGGACCAGCATAAATAAATAAAACAGAGGACATTCTTATCAAAACACTACCAACACTCTCCCTGATAGGAAGCTGGAGAATTCATCAGCCAGAAAATAAATTACAAGGAAGAAGAACTTTCTGTGGGCTTCCTGTGCTTTCCCCATTCTACAGGAAGAGATAGTTCCCAAAAACCACAACAACAACAAAAAACCAGGCACACCTGATGAAAAACGTATACACCAAACCAGAAACCCAGAGATGGGAGACTGGTTGGTATCCACTAACATTCACATTTGATAACATTAAGTCTATATCCAGAAATCACATCATGCCATGAAAAATCCTTACTTAACTTGAATTTAACAAAGCAGACACATCACATATAATATATATATATATATTATGAACATATACATACATAAAATGTGATATATATCATATATGTGATGTATATCATATATATGATATATTTTTCCCTATCAGACAATGAGCCCAACCATCAGACCATTCAATTACAAACTAAATACTTGGTGTCTCTCTGCCTACCTGGGCCTGAGACCAAACTTGATCATTTGATGCCCTGAGGAACAAGTCCAGAGGTGAGAATCAGCACGATGGGACATGAGGATCAACTGTTCCACATAGCCTCCATCCCTGACTGCCCTCTCTTCTCTACCTCATTCATAGGCTAGTGCTAAAAATGGCCACAGGGATCACGTAGCGCAGTCCTACCACAGGTGCCCCACTCTGGTGGTACCATAGGCCACATCCTGCCACTCGCCCCAACAGGCCAGATAAAGAGATGTCCAGTGGTGACAGTCAGAGAATGAATATTTATTTACACGCTGGCCTCATTCAAGGGGATGGTAGAAAGTATTTCTGCTCATCTTCAGGATGCTGACATGAACTTTAAGTAGAGGAAGAATTGCAGGCAGGAGAATCATAAATAGACATAGGCAAAGTGTGGCTTGGTTGATCATGATCACAGCTCTGGCTCTGTGAGGGTTTCTAGAGAACCTGCCATCACCGCCAGGCCTGGAAAGAAGCAATGTGGTACCCATGAGGTAATGACTCCTGTAATCCTTTCTCATCCTAGTCTTCACTAGAGCACAATCAGTGTTTTCATTTCCAAACCTGCTCAAGAGAGCAGCTGCTTCTCCTCCCTGGAAAAAAACAGCAAGCATCTCCATTGGTCAGAAGGGCTAGGAGTACAAACCAGCCTGAAGCTATCCTCCTAGCCGACAAGTTTGGCCAGCTTGGTAACCATAGGGATCCACAAAGTGCTCTCCCTCAAGATTTCCAGTGGAACTTCACTATTAGGAAGTGGGAAAATGTCAAGCAGAAAAAGAAAGAAAGAAATCAAGTGAGTTGTTTTGTGTCGAGCTTGCCCAAGGGAATCTCCACACAACATTATTCTGAAGCCTAGAAGCCATGCCATCCCCAGGGTGCTTTGCTTTCGCAAATACAGAGAGACCAAACAAGAACATGCCATATTTCAGAGCTTCCAAGAATCCTTGAAGAGGCTGGCGTTCCCTCAGGCAGCACCAGAGTTCCGTGCGCAGAAGTCAAATGCCAAATGAAAGGGTTTGAGACCTAAGAAGTACAGTTCTGAAAGACGGGCCCTCAAAAATCCCCGATAGCTCAAGGGTGGACAGGTTTCCATTCATTCATTCATTTATTCATTCATTACCTCATTCAGCACCTAATATACCTCAAGGGTTTCAAAAGTCTCTGCCCTCATGGGTCATTAACGAGGTTGGGCCACTTCTGTCTAAACCAATCCTGAAGCCAGGACTCAATTGTATTAGGCTACATTTCCACATTCAACAGGTCACAGGAGAAGCAATGCCTTACATCCTTCTGGGAAATATTCACTCTTTGATCACACTGGACCCGGCTAGGCTGCACTTGAAGAAGAAAGAAAAAGAGGGAGAACAAAAACAAGAAATCTTTTGTATAAGGAGGGGGTGTGGAGAGCAGGAAGGAGGAGTACTTTGAATGCTTTTCTAAATTTAATTACATGTCATTTTCTAATTGTATTTCATAATTATATAATTATCCCCAAGTATTTTTCTTTAAGTAATAGAACTAGTAATTACATACTAATTGAAACATACAATCTTGTCATTAGGAGATGTAAATATATAATAGTGTAGAAGTAAGGTAATTAAAATTCCAAGGATGAATCTGCTATAAAAACCTGTGACATGTTTCTGCTTCTGTCCCAGAATTCTCTGCTCCAAAAGGTTTGGAAATTCCACCTGGACAGAGAAGATAAGTTCCAAGGTCTGGGAAGCATGTGACAACCACAGCACATCCTAGCCAGATGCCAGTGGCTCACACCTGTAATTCTATCCCTCAGGAGGCTGAGATCTGAGGATGGAAGTTCAGGGGAAGTCCCCGAGACTCTTATCTCCAATTAACTACCAGAAAACCAGAAGTGGTGCTGTGCCTCAAAGTGGAAGAGCACTAGCCTTGAGCAAAATAGCCCAGGACAATGCCTAGGCCCTGAGTTCAAGACCAAAAAGAAAAAAACACCACATCACATCCACCAGCAAGCCCAAGCATCATGATGGTCTCCCTCCCCACACTCCTACCCAAAACACCTCGCTGGGCTTTCTCATTCTCTCTCTTTCCTTCCATCAGGAAGGAAGCCTAGAATTGCAGAGGGACTGGCTGTGGGCTATTTGATCACTGTCCTCATCCCACCCTGAGAAGCCTGGATTGGCCAGAACTCCAGTCCACTGGTGCACAAAAGGACAATGCAGTGCGTGCAATCCCACAACCAGTCACAGATCAATATGGGAGCTGTTCCACCTCACTGACCAGGATTCACTATGAGAGAGGCTTCAGCCATGTGGGTGGCCCCAAGATGTAGACAGAGCAGGCACATTGGCCATCGATATGACCAGAACTCCCTCCTTGACTAATCAGGAATCCCCTTCCTTTCAGACCCAACCAAGTTCTTTCTAATAATTTTTCATCAGCCTTTTCCCTCTGCCCATTGATTGTAATTCTTCACCTGTTCCTGCTGAACTGAACTCAAGTTTGCGTTCTTTCCCCTACAGAAACAGCCTTGATCCCTGTTGCAATGTTCTTGAATAAAGTCCTCCTTGCTAGTGTTTACAAAGCATCTGGAGCAATTTCTTTACCAATAAAAACTCAGGGACATGTTTTCTGTGAGTCTTTCTTCTGTGCAACTTTAGTCACTGACCAATAACTATTTCATTTACAATGAGCTGAAATTCACGTCCTCAGAGTTGTAAAAGAAGTCTACGATCAATGGGCCTGCTTGCAGTGTCATTCATGGCAGAAGTAAAGGAAAGCAATGAAGTACAGATCCCCCATGGGGTCAGAGCCATGGGGCCTAATCATTTCTCCCTGCATGGTTTCCTTTAAGACATTATGCTTGCTAGGCAGGTGCTCTATCTACTACTTGAGCTATGCCTCCAATCCCCCCTTTTCTTTGCTTGATGGTTATTTTTCAGATAATGTCACACACATTTTGTCCAGGTTGGCTTCTTACCTATGCCTTCCATGTTCCTGGGACTACAGAATAGTTGTGATTGTATCCAGTTCATTTGGTGAGATGAAGTCTCACAAACAATTTGCTCAGACTAGCCTGGAACCCAGATCTTCCTGAGCTGTTGTTGCCTTTGTAGCTGGTACTAAAAGTGTGAGCCACCATATATCTGACCCAAATCACTTCTTGAAGATCATCACACTTCTTTTTTTGTGTGTGTCGGTCATGGGGCTTGAACTCTGGGCCTGGGCGCTGTCCCTCAGCTCTTCAGCTCAAGGCGAGCGCTCTACTACTTGAGCTACAGCGCCACTT
>NW_012267226.1:16966327-16978929 GCF_000151885.1 Dipodomys ordii
TCACTCTACCACTTTGAGCCACAGCACCACTTCTGGCTTTGTCTGAGTAGCTTATTGGAGTTAAGAATCTCACAGACTTTCCTGTGTGGGCTGACTTCGAACGGTGATCCTCAGATCTCAGCCTCCTGAGTAGCTAGGAGTACAGGCGTGAGCCATGAGCATCAAGCTCAGAAAGCTTCTTCACATTAGAAACATTATCAAACATTAGGCTGATTTCCCCACAACAGAGAAATAGAGAGAGAGAGAAAGAGAGAGAGAGAGAATTTCAAGAAAGCTGCTTTCAGATTGCTTGTGATCCTGGGAAATTTCAGCGATGCGTGGAGTGACAGCCCAGATGTGACAGAGCAGAGGTGGGTCAGACACTCACCTCCTGAACAGGAATGTTCAGCTGAAGTGTGGCTTGAGTGACAGAGAGGAGGAGGAGGGAGGGTATCTCCCTGCAAGGAAGCCCGTGGAACCCCTGGTGACAGCCTCAGTGTGGGAGGGAAGGGAAAGAGAGATTAATGTCAGAAATTGGAAGAGGTAAATGGAGCCCCAACCTGGACCTATTTTAAGCATTTTCTCTGACTTCCAGGCAGATGAGGGTAGAACTGTGACATGACCCCAGTTCTCACAATCTGTTATAAGACCTCTTATCACTAACCCTGAAGAATACTTACTAGAAATCATCTTTTGTCTCTCCCTCTCTCTCTCTTTTCCTCCTGAGTTTTGTTATTAACATTCAAAGAAAATTCAGCTCACGTGTATACAGAAATTCTTTTGCAGAAGCTGGTATCTTTGTTCCACTGTAATGAGGTTGCGGGGTGGGGGAAAACAAACACAAAAACAGAGGGTCCTCAGCACACAAAGGAAATGGGGATTTTTTCCCCGGCAATTTCTTAAAAGCCTGGAGTCGCAACGTACAGTCACCTAGGCCACAAATGCCAGCCTCAAGCCCGATGGTTTAAATCTCCATCTATTGGTTCAGAAAGAGTAACCATTGCTTCAGTGCAGACATTTTCTTTATGGAAGTGTCAGTAATGGATGCCTCAGAGACACACACAATGAGGCTTACATTAGTGACAATACAGCAGGGTGTTTGGTTCAATTACACTTTGAAAGCCATTAGCTACCTCAGAAGTCTCTCTCACTATGTCTGGAAGGTGGAAGTGGGCAGCTCTCAGCTGAGTCATTGCCTTAAGCCTCTTTGGATAGGGGGAAAGTAACAGAGCCTGGGAGCCCCAGAACCTGGCATCTAGGATGTGGGGGGGGTGGGGAAGGGAAGGGGG
Source organism: Dipodomys ordii (assembly GCF_000151885.1). Lineage (NCBI taxonomy): Eukaryota > Metazoa > Chordata > Mammalia > Rodentia > Heteromyidae > Dipodomys > Dipodomys ordii. The sequence goes on from NW_012267226.1 coordinate 16,967,596, forward strand.
CATAATGAGGGCCCAACACCTCCTGCTCTGTGAATTCTCTGCATGTATGTATGGGGCCAGATGTGTGATAGAGGGAGAAGGCACTTTCCACATCACACCGATAGGAGTTCAAATCTCACACTCTCCTCATCATGAGTTCAGGGACCTACACAAATTTATTTTGCCTCTCTGAACTTTACATAGTAACTGCCAGTAAAACGAACATGGAAACACAGATTCTCAGGACTACTGTAAAGATTCAGTTAGAATCATTAAGTGCTTGGTGCATCATAAGTATAGAAACAATGGTCCTGGCTTGGCTTCTTCTTATATCAAATATAGTAACCCTTCATCAGAAGAATACTTTCCTCCTCTATAGGAATCATGTCTACCTACCCACCAGGTTCATCTTCCTCCTCCCCACCCCAATATGAAAATAGCTACTATTTATTGAGCAATTGTGAACAACTCTTGCATTATCTTTTTGAATCCTTCCACCAGCCCCAAGAGATAAAACTATTATTGTCTCAGTTTCAAACATAAAAGCCAAAGCCACCTGAGCACTGGTGGCTCATGCCCATAATCCTAGCTAATTCAGGAGACTGAGATATGAGGATCAAGCTTCAAAGCCTGGGCAGGGAAGTCTGTGAAACTCTTGTCTCCAATTAACCACTAAAAAGCTTGACATAGAGCTGTAGCTCAAGTGGTAGCTCAGTCTTAGGCCAAAAAAAAAAAAAAAGCTAAGAAATACTACACAGACCCTGAGTTCAAGCCCTAGTACTGGCACACAAAGAAAAGTGAAGCATTGTGTTTCCAATATGTTGTTTGGCTAATTTGTTGCTTCAAATAAATGAGTGAATGAGGAAATGAATACGTAATGTGTATTTAATAAGAAGTCAGGTTAGTTGCATGGTTGAATTAACAAACAGATTTTTTTTCACAAAGAGCAAATGTTCCATAAACATTGGTTGGTGTGTAAATGAACATTCCCAGGATATTAAAGCAACCTGGAGTCAAAGCTGAGAGGGCAACACTAGAGCAGTGGTCAGAGACACAGAATGATGGAACCTGTTCCCAATAACCTCCTCAAGAAACTATCCTTGTGTCTACCATTTTGGAAGCTCTACGTACACCTCCACCCATACCGACACCTGCTTCTGCAGACTGCCTGGTACTGCATAGCAACACAGGAACCTGGGGGTGAGGAGAGAAGCGGGAGATGGACCAACCTCACCTCTTCTCCCCATTCTGCCAAAAGCAACTTGTCCAGGACTCTGGGCCTTCAAGATTGGTCTCCAAGCTGCACCCCTATAAGAAATGGCGCTGGCATTTCTTCCACCTCAGAGCACCTAAGTGCAAGCCCTACATTGGTTCCATCTCAAGGGCAGAAATATCAGCTAATAGCCCCCAAGTCCTTGGCCCCCTCCTTTGTCCCTGCCTTCTCCAGCAACTCACATCGCTAGTGAATGGATTATTTTGGGACACATCTGGGTATGCATGAACTAGAAGTCTTTTTTTACATATTGAGGGATTTTCATTTCCATTAAATATTCCATCCACTGGTGGGCAATTCCATGTGCAACAACGAGCTCTAATTTCTATCTTAAACCACTTCCCATGAACAGCAGAAAGAGAGACGCAGGATGTCAGAACTCCCCCCCACCACACACACACACATACACATACATAGACACAAAAAGGAAAGTGTTTTAGCACCTGAGAGAAGAGACAACTGAGTGCCATAAAGTTATGTTTGATTCTTTATCGCACCTGAATGATCCGTGGTTGCCCCCTCCCAAGGGGAAAGAGAGGAAAGCCTGCCACACAACAGCCCCACACAGCAGCCCTGGGGCAACCAAAGCTGGGAAAGAGAAGCGAGGGCAGGCAGAAACATGACATGATGATGAGGTGGGGCTCAGACACTTCCATGGACCCTGCCAGAAACCTGAGGGTCAGAAGCCTTCATCCTCCTCTACCTCCCTCAGCATACACAGGCACTACATGAGCATGCACACGTGCACACATATACACACACATGTGCGCACGCACACACACACACACACACACACACACACACATACAGTTGTTGCCTTCCAATTAATTCTAGAATTAATTGATCCACTTTCAAGGGAGAACTAGCAAGTAGGAGTGATGAGAAGGAATCCATGCACACCAGAAATACCCAGTCCTGTGGAAGCTTCCACATAATATGAATTGTCTCTCAGCCTCTCTGAGCCTTGGTCTCCTCACCTGTGAGACAGAAATGGTCGGGCCCAACTCAGAAGATGGTGGCAACAATCAAAAGACAAACCATGGAAAGACCAGGTAAAGGTCATCCATGGTACACACCCCTGGCACACAGTAGGAAGTTCTCAATAAGCTTGGCTCTCTCTGGCCCTTTCTCTCTGTCTGTCTGTCTGACTGTCTGTCTGTCTCTCTCTCTCTCTTTCTCTCTGTCTGTCTGTCTGTCTCTCTCTCTCTCTTTCTCTCTGTCTGTCTGTCTGTGTCTCTCTCTCTCTTTCTCTCTGTCTGTCTGTCTGACTGGCTGTCTGTCTGTCTGTCTGTCTCTCTCTTTCTCTCTCTGTCTCCCCCTCTCTCTCTCAACTGGCACCGAGGGCCAGCCTGGTGGGGTCAGAGGGATGCCCTTGTTCCTGGCTCTTCTATCTAGCAGCATCCTTCCTGCTAACACCTGGCCTCTGTCTCTATTCTATCTCCAGACAGCTTTGTATTTCCACTGTGGTGGGCACAAGTCTTCCAGGCTTTCCTAGGGCAGAACTGAGATTTGCAAGCAGGCTAAAGAAATTCTAAGGGACCTGATGTGGTCACAAAGTTAGGCTGTCAGTGAGGGAGGGTGAGAAAAGCAAGGTTGGACACCTCATTTTGGCCATCTGATCTGGAAGGAGTTTGAAGCCTTCTTGGTCAGACCTTGAGACATTGCTCTGCTCATGGGGCTGATATACCAGGATGTATCAAGCAGGGCTCCTCCACTCCCATGCCCAACAGGACCCAATGGGAGGGCTATAACTGGCCAGTACCAGCTAGCCCCTGCTTCTCCAGAGAAGCACTCTAGTTAAGCACGGCTTGGCAGAGCCTCTGAAGTGATGAGGATGCTGAGAGCAACGATAGATCTAGCCATCTCCCAGCTCCCCTGGCTAGTCTCCATTCTGGGCATCTGGAAAGGAGATTAGGAAGTAACTCTGAGAGCACATTGCAGATATCAAGATCTCCAGTGGGGAAATGAACTGTGTAATAGAAAAGCTGGAAGCAGGCCTGGGATAGAGGTAGGGGTGAAGACAAAATGAAATTATCTGGTTGACTCAAAGCAGAGAGCTCCCTCAAATGAATGTGTATGGAGTCGTGTGTGTGTGTGTGTGTGTGTGTGTGTGTGTGTGTGTGTGTGTGCAGGTGAACTCAGAATGGGGGTGGAGTCCTTTGTGAGGGACTATCAGACTAAAACTAAAAGGGACCAATGACACCTACCCAGCTAGAGGGTCTTCTCTCCATTCAGTGATAAGTGAGAACATTCCACAGCATCCACAAGTCACTGAGACTCTCCTCAAAGCTCTTCCATTTGTCATGTGTTCCAAGTACTCAATTACTCAAGCCAGATCCATGGCCTCTCAAGTCTACAAGAAGTCTAAAGGAAGCTTGTAGAAGCAAGCAGACCTGGTTTGAGGTCTCTGTGCTTTCAATACTGGTAACATGCCTTTGGCAAGTCATTTGTTTTTATTAGCTTATTGAGTGGTCCCAGAGTTTGAACTCAGGGCCTCACATTTACAAGGCAGGTTCTCTATCACTTGAACCATATGATCAACCCTTTCTGCCAAAGTCATTTTTCCAATAGGATCTCCCTTTATTTGTCCAGGTTGGCCTGAAGTGTGATCCTGCTAATTATGTCTCCTTTGTAATTTTGTAGCATACTGCCATACCCAGCTTTTTACTGGTTGAGATTGGGTCTTACTGATATTTTGCTGGGCTGGTCTCAAACCTCAATCCCTCTGAGATTATAGGCATGTGCCATCATGCCTGAATTTGGCAATTTATGTGAAGCTTTGACCTATTTCCACATCTCTTGAACAAAATTATGTGAAGAGTAAATGAAGAAATGGCTTCAAAGTGCTTAGCACAATGGCTAACCTATAGTTTTGCATTGACTAAACTATTCATCTTTCCTGATATCATAATGGCAGTATGCAAAGACCTTAAAATACTCAAAATATGTGATCATCCCCTTAGGCAACTACTATATAAAATCTACTTTGTATAAAATTATGACCTCCAGGGAGAGAGGGTTCTGTTACTTGTGTTTCATATGTAGTCCACCTGGGTCTTGTAGATAGCAACTATAGCTATTTGATGATTGTGGTTAGATTCCTCAATGACAAAGAATAAACCAGCAGGAACTGATGTTGGAGAAGAAGAGATAATGATATAAACTTGGACAATATGACAGACCTAAATTCAGCTTAGCCATGAAGGACTGCCTATCCTTCAGTGATTGTCTTCAGAATGTTTTGTTTGTTTATGAGTTGTTCTTGAAGATTTAGAACACAAACATTGCATGTAGGCTGCCGGCTATGAGTGTTACAGTGTTCCTATTCTTAACTTTTGTGCAATAAATACTGAATTCTCTCGGGAAGAATGCTGATTTGTGAAGAAATCCCAGGTCTTGGTGAAGAAAAGGAGAGACAGTGAAGAGTAGCTAGGCAGGATCCACAAATTTATTGGGCATGAAAAGGCTGGGGATCTCTACCTAGAGCCTACCCCTCACCACCCCCCATCATGAAGGTGGGAAGAGACCATAGGGCTCACCCACATCCTGTTCATTTATCTGACAGGGGAAGAAAAGGTACAAAGAGGATCTACGATTTGGCCATGGCCATCAGCTCATCAGTGACAGGGCTGGGACAAAATATGGTCTCCTGACTCCCCTTCACTGATCTTCCCACTACACCCGGCTGTCATTTCCCCTAAACATGAATTCTTCTGGGGCAAGTAGATGTTGGCTTTTCTTCCCAAGCAGACCAGAGGGACTCAGCATCTCTTAGCAAAAGAGCATCAAATACAGGCGCTTGTTAGAAGGTGACATGGCTTCCTTCAAACAGACCTACAAGAAGCTTTGCTTCGCAGCTTCCTCTGCTATAGAACCTCTCTAGCTTGGCCTTTTCCAGCTCAAATAAAGTGCTGTGAAGTATGCTTACATCTGCTCCCAGGCCCATGGTACAGGCAATTAGTCCCAGAGGCAATTAGAATTGACAACTGCTTTTAATCATAAAGATAGACATAAGTACTGTTTATTTGTGCTGGTACTGGGGCTTGAATTCAAAGCCTGGGTGCTGCCACCTTAGCCACAGCTTCACGTCTCGCTTTTGGTTGGTTAATTGGAGATAAAGAGTCTCTCAGATTTGTCTCCTTAGGCTGGCTTTGAACTGTGATCCTTAGATCTCAGCCTCCTGAGTAGCTGGGATTATAGGCAGGAGATCTTAGCACCTAGCAAGAAGGGGAGGTTTGAGGGGACCTCGCTGCCAGTAGCAAAGTAGGAGAGTTGGGGAACAAGAGGGCTCCAGAGGCAAGTGGCCTCCTCTGTAGAGCCCACAGTCTACCTGCATTGGCCATCACTCTTTCGTCCCTAGTTGAACTCTTCAAAGGCCTGAGATTCTGGCTGCCATCCCCATCCCAGGTAACTGACGCACCACCTGCCCTCCTGAGCAGCTTCTGTTGTTCCCTGGGGTTTGGCTGGCTGCCCAGGCCTTGGATTTTTTTAAAAAAAAAGAAATTACTTCCTTTTCTGGTGCTGGCACAAAGAAAGGAAAAGTTTTGCCTCCTCCACAAATTTCATTCTGTTCTTCCCACAACCACCAGACTCAAAGAAGTGGCAAATGATTGTCCTCTTGACTGAATAATGAGATCTCCATCAGCTCAAGCCCAGAATGTTTGGAAACCAACATTCACCCAGCCAGCCCTTTGTGAACCATGGTGTGGAGAGAGGAAGGTGAACTGTCTGATCCGTTTAGTGCTGGTCCTTCTACCACAAAACACAAGCTTGACAGGGACAGAATGCCACTGCACATTGACTTTCACCTTACGTTCACACTCTGTGAAGTCGGGTAGGGGTGCATTGACCCCATTGCACCCATGGTGGAAATTGAGAGTTAGAAAGGTCAAATCACTTGGCCAAGGTCAGCATAAACTATGAGTCGCTGACAACTAGGAGATGCAGCTTCTGGACTTTGAGAAGAGAATTTTTTATCTTCTGGTAGGAGGAAAGAGGAATGGAAGAGTACAGATTTTGGAGCCAGAAAAAAAATGTGAACACAAATCCTATCCTTCCTTTCACCAGCTTGGGTATGTCCCTGAGCCTTTGTTTCCTCATTTGCACTAAGCAAAACAAACCACTTGCCCAGGGTTTTAGAGACTCAGTAAAGCAACTTACATAACACCTTGTTTGGAGCTGGAGGCTGGGAGCTCATACTTGGAATCCTAGCTACTCAGGAGGCTGAGATCTGAGGATTGTGGCTCAAAGCCAGCCTGGGCAGGAAATCCCATGGGACTCTTATCTCCCATTAACCTCCAAAAAACCCAGAAGTTTGGAGCTGTGGTTCAAATAGTAAAGCACCAACCTTGAGCAAAAATTCTAAGGGATAGCACCCAGGCTCTGAGGCTAAGACCAGTACACACACACACACACACACACACACACACACACACACACACACACACACAGAGCAATCCAGAACCTCTGGCCTGGGCAGGATCCCTGGGAGTTGATATCTTGAGGTTCATGGGTCAAGCGCAATGGAAGCAAGATTCCTAGGCATGAGTTTCAGATGAAACCTCAAGAAAGAGAATAGGAAGGGCTTACAACACTCTGGCACCAAAAGCCCCCAGTCATCACTTGGAAACCATGCCTTGTCAATGCTTGGGTTTACAATGGAACTAGAGGGCTGGAAGAGGTATGCTGAGCTTCACAGCACAACTTTCTGTGGTGAGACAACTTCCCTGACTTCTTCTAATATGCGTTCTCTGTCCTCATTGTCCAAGAACTCACCACACCTTCTCTTATGCTATTTCCTCCATTCTGTGGCTTGAACACCAGAGGTAACAAACTCAAAGAAATTCCTTCGGATAATCCTGAAATAAACTCTTTCCCACTACTAAGGGAGGATGGCTACCATGAGAGCCAGCAAACACGTCAGCCTTCATGCCAACCATGACCTGTGCTAGACCGGGTTGCTCCTGCCAATCAGAGCATCACTGATGAAGATGTCTTCGATTACTCAGCCTGCCTGGCTTAGTGTTCGTTCTTGAGGAAATCCAGCTGTTCTCCTAGGATCCTCTGTTAACAGACTGATTTTCAATGACTACACGGACAGTGCTATAATTTAGCTACTTTGCCAATTTATTTCCATTCTAGTCTTCTCACATACTTTGCAACTTCCTCCCTTCGGTGGAGGCTTTATTAAACTTCCACTGGTTCTCTTTACTGAGAAGGACCAATGCCAGATGAGGGGGAGTTTGAGAAACCAGAAACCATGACATACGTCACTCACAGCCCCAGGACCCCATGACTCTCTCTGTCCAGACCTGCCCCATCCTCTTGGTCCTTTGAACACTACAATTAAGAGAGAAAAGAGAGTACCTGGCTCACCAACCCATAATAGGCATTAACTTTGTAACACCCGATTAGCCTCACCAAGACCATAGATGGCTTAATGTAGCTCTAAAGAGCACATACTTAAAACTTCATATGGTGAAAATTAAACCAGGTAACTTGAGGGGATGGGTGAGGTTGGGACAGACAGGGGTAGAATGACAGAAGGGGTGACTTGGATCAAAAGGCATCATATTTATAAACTGACATGTTGAATTGAATCCCATTTGTATAACTAAAGGTAAAACAAAGAAAATAGAGAATTAAAACTTTCTATGTATGATAAATACCCCCTTTCCATTTGTGTTGCGGATGACTCAATTCCTATTGAAATCCGTTGCTGAACATCATAAGGATCCACATTGCAGCTGGGAGTGTTGCTGGGGAAAATGAAAGGGCAAGTTGCAATGTCATTCCCAGTTACAACTCTTGACCTCAGGGTTTAATGAGAAGTCTTACCACAGTGGAGCAAAGTGATGGTGGAGTCAGGCTGTGGAGCCAAAGTACTGGGTTCAAGTTGCATCTCTGTCTCTTACTACCTGTATGACTTCAGAAACATGCTGAACTTCTTTGTGGCTCCATTTTCTTGTCTATACAATACAAATAATAATGGCACCATCTCATAGAGTTGTTGCAAAGATCAAAAGTGTCAGCATAAAAAAAATGCACAGCATTGTGAGTTACCATGGTGAAACCCCTTTGTACAATTAATATATGCTAAAAAATGAATCACAGGAAAGTAAAACAGGCTCTAATGAGGAGAGAAGTGGGGCCAATGAAGAGGTGAATGAGGGTGTATATGCCAAAGTTCTTTATATGCATGTATGCATATAAATGAATGTATGCATATAAATGAATAATGAAACCTGTTATGATTTAAAGGAGGAAGGGGGTGAGGGGGAGAGAAGGAGGAAGAGAGATTGATCAGGTTACATGATATACAAAAGTGTCACAATGCCCACCCATATAACTAATATACGCTAATAAAAATATCTAAACAACAAAGTGTATAAGACAGTGCCCAGATGTGAAAATGGAGCCAGGTAGCATGAGAGGATGGGGAGTGTTGGAAAGGTTGGGGGAGAATGATGGAAGGGTGGCATTGATCCAGATGCACGTATACCCATCAGTTGATATGTCAAACTGAAACACCTCTGTATACTTAAAGGTAATTAATTTAAAAAAAAAAGTAGTGCCCAGCACACAGTAAGTGCTTTACAAAAGGAGCTATTGCCAACGTCCTTTTGGTAGCTGATGTAGTCAGTATTTGGCTGGAAATAAAATGCCTAAGACAAAGCAATTTATAAAGAATTTGGTTCAGGGCTCTGGAGGCCAGGAAGCCCAAGAACATGGTGGAAGCATCCTGCCTCTGACTGAGGACTTCAAGTTGTGTTTGTGTCATTTGCAAGGTAGAGCAACTGAGCCCACTTGGGTCTCACAGCCACTAATCTCATGATGACCACCCCCACCATGACCTCATCTGACCCTAATCACCTGCCAAGGCCCACCTCCAGCGGGACTGAAGTCTCTAACACATTAACTCTTTAAGGACACATTCAAACCCTAGCACTGGACTTGGTGGAAACTCTGTAGGGGCCTAGAGGCAAGATGTGGGGGTTTTCATCCTCCTGACATCAAGAACACTTTGTGTGCGTTCTCCACAGCATCCACTATCTTAGACAAGAACAGAAGCTGTAAATAAACCACACACACACACACACACACACACACACACAGTGATAGATGAGACCAGTGTAGACACCACCACCCCATAGACACTCCCGCCAATCCTGAGCAAAGAAACCTACATGGAGGACTCCTGCTATGGTGAAGGCAGCGTGGCTTCAACTCTTCAGGTAGGAATAACTTGTTTCATCTGCAGTTTCCAATTATGGCTTGAAGTCTGTCAGATATTTGATCTAAATTTCACTTAAAATATACTTTACTGAAAACAGGCTCTGTTGGGGGTATGTGCACCAGCAGGAGTGTGGAATGCTAATAAAGAGGGTAAATGAGGATGAATATAGTTGATGCAGTTCATTTGCATGTATGCGAATAAAAACAATGGAATCCATTGAAGTTGTTTTAAGAGGGAAGTGGGGCCCGGTACAGGTGGCTCACGCCTGTAATTCTAGTTACCCAGGAGGCTGAGATCTAAGAATCGTGGTTCAAAGAGCCTGAGCAGAAAAGTCCATGAGACTCTTATCTCCAATTAACCAGCAGAGGTGTGGTTCAAGTGCCAGTGTTGAGCCAAAAAGCCAAGTGAATGCAAGGTCCTGAGTTCAAGTACAAGTACCTGTATGAAGGAAGGAGGGAGGGAGGCAAGGAGGGAGGAAAGGAAGGAAGGAGGGAGGAAGGAAGGGAGGGAGGGAGAGAGGGAAGGAAGGAAAGGAGGGAGGGAGGAAGGGAGGGAGGGAAGGAAGGATGGGGGAGGGAAAAAGAGGGGAAGAAGGGAGGGAGGGAAGGGGGGGAGGAGGCAGGGGGGATGGGATGAAGGAGAGCAATGAAGGGGTGAAGTTGATTGGGGTACATTGAAACCCAGAAAGAGAATTTGCAAACTGTGGCATGATTTTCTATAAACTTTGTACCCAGTTCCTCCTCCTAGTACTATGGGACATTCTTCATACTAATGAACAAATACTGATAAATTCTAAATGTGACAGTTTACTATCTAGACAGTGTAAAGATGTGCAATGTACCTCATTTTAATGCATGGAAACCAACAACTCATTAACTTAGGAGGTCAAATTAGTTCATTTTTTATGCAGACTTCGGAATGAAGTTTTCCCTTTTAAATTAAAGAGTATCTGGAGACTACAAAAATCAAGCTGTGAAAAACCCATTGCTGTTACTGAAACTACTTATCTATCAGGGTGTGTATCTATCATGGTTTCTTGGTGCTCTGTGGCCAAAATCAAAGTCTGGAAATAAGCTGGGAACTGACACTGGGTAACTGTGGCATCTGATTGATACACAGTCCCTAATTTCAGTGTCTTACATTCACCAAAACAACTTCATGGTTCACATGACTATCATCAACTGGGAATTGTAAGATAAATGCATGAAACAATAAAATATATAAAATATAATAATGATATATTGCTTCACCTATTATTCCATTATATATTTTTAAGATTTCCAAATAAAGGTTTCACGCTTTTTGGTTTGGGTTTTTGTTTGTGGTGGTACTGAAGATTGTATTCAAGGCCTTGAATTTGCTAGGCAATATTCTATACAAGTCGAGCCTCTAGTCCTCTGTTTGGGTTACTGTATTTTTGAGATAAGGACTAACTTCTGTTGTCCAGGCTGGCCTAGACTGTGATTCTTCTATTGATGCTTCCTACAAAGTCTGGGATGATAGGTATGTTCCATCACACCTAGACTTTTCTTTTGGGATGAGGGTCTCATTTTGCCCTAGGCTAACCTGGAACTTCGAGCCTCCAGATCTCTGACACCTAAGTAGGTAGGATTATAGGTCTATGCCAAAGTACAGGCATAAAGATTCCTTTTTTTTTTTTTCCCCCTATGGTTGTAGGTTTGAACTCAGGGCTCACACTTGCTAAGCAAGTATTTTACCCCTGGGGCCATGCCTCAAGCTCTACAAATTCTTTTTTTTGGGGGGGGTCGGGGCCTGAACTCTGGGTCTGGGCGCTGTCCCTCAGCTCTTCAGCTCAAGGCTAGCACTCTACCACTTGAGCCACAGC
>NW_012267226.1:16985024-17019456 GCF_000151885.1 Dipodomys ordii
AAAAAAAAAAGATCCACTGTCCCAGTTTGTCCAGGAATGGAGTTTCCTAGGACAGTCCTGGGAAAACTAGGGGGCTAGGGCACCCTGAGAAGCAGTAGGAAAAGACTCCCCTCCTCTCAACCCAGCATGTGCCTAGGTCCATAGTGTGGTTTGGACTCTAGCCATCTGATGGATTTTTCCTTGCTGGCCCACCTCATGCATGGAGGAACAGGAGGGTGAGATCCTTCTGGCCACTCAGGAGCTGCAAAGGAAAACCAGAAGAAGGAAAGCATGATCTTGGGTGAGAGGCAGGAAATTGCCTCCGCTGTCCTGTGTCAAAGGGGCTCAGTAAGGCCTCACACACAGCTTGGGTTGCTGAGCACTGATCTGAAGAGTCCCAAGTAAACTACCAGGTCAAGGAGCTTTACCTGTCCTTCAATTCTGTGCTCAGGATCCCACATAGATGGGGAAAGATATCTTGAAAATCTTTCGTCTGGTAGTTATTCCAGAGACCCAGAGGGCAGGCATGGAGGGAGAGCTGCCTTGAGGTCCTGAGAAGCTGTCATCAAACTGGTGTCTTTAGATCTGGTCAAGGAGCAGACTCCCCTGGACTTCCAAACTGGAAGTTGTAGGGCAGGTATCTCGAGAGGCAAAGGTTTGATTATAAGTGAATGGGATATGGTAGATCCCATGGGGATCCCTATTTGACATGTAAGAAACTAAACTCCAAGAAACCCAGCCATTCTGGGCAGCACATTCCTGCATGGTTTGACTCCTACTACTGACTCTTTAGTTCATAGTGTTGTTTCCCAGATGACATGGCCAGAGGTTCACTGAAAGGGAGAAAGTGTGGAAGACAAGCCCATCCCTTGGCAAGTCTCTGCCTTGCTGAGACCACATGCTCTTCTGGGAGAGGCTCATTCCTGTTGCCATTCTGTTTTGTTTCTCAGCTTGGTCCACTCCAGCATCAACTGCAGGTGAAAAATCCTCCACTCATCTTCCTGAAGTGATCCACCCTTGGAGGAAATCCACATTTGCTTTTCCCTGCCTTGGGAGCATGTGAAGATGCCCAGCCATGCCCATTAGGAGTGGAAAGCCATCTGCTCCCTACTTCCCTGGGAGCTCCTTAGAGGTGAGAGGGTTTCAAGCATATATGTAAATACACTGGGTGGTATGCAAGTGTATACAAATGTAACTGAAATATGGTAGATTCAAGGGAAATCTCAAATAATGTACTTCCTTAGAAAGGCAAAATCAAAGTCTGGCAAACACAGAACACCAGGAAGCAGGTACATGAAAGGGGTGTGGGGTCAAAGGGTAAAGGGGAGATGAATAAAGAGGAGAATGCAGACAAGAATCCAATGCATATCCTACAAAATAACAAGAGTGAGGGAAAGGATGGGTAGGGGAGGGATGAGTGAGAATGTTGAAAGGGGTGACATTGATCAAGATATACCATATTCATAAACTGCTTTGTTGAATGACAACTCCTTTGTGCAACTACTTAAAGATAATAATAAAAGACGGGTGGTAATCCTGGAATCCAGTCAGTTTAGGAAGAAGCAGAGTCCTGAGAACAGGGCAAATCCAGAGTTTATTTTATTGTGCCTGATAGGAAGTTAGAGCCAGGATGTTCAAAGTCTAGGGGGGAAGGCAGGGATGGGCTTTCCTCTGGCTAGTTATGAAGCAGCAAGAGGATACCAAGTGAGAGGCCAAAAGAGGACAGAGGAGAAAAACAAAAACAGATATCCTGACAGCTAGTGCACTGGTGTTTAGCATTTCCAGCATTTCCTTTGTTCTGTTGTAGATCTGAGGCTAGCACCTCCTAAAAGAAATTCAGGAAAGAGCCTGACAAAGCCGCCCCTTTTCCCCAGCACCCCTTTTTAGGAAAAGCACCACCTACTGAAAATGTTGCAAGGAAAGAAAAAATCACTCACCCCACAACATCCTTGCGACCCCACAAGGATAGAGAAGGAGGAAAGAGAGAGAGACAGGCTCCTCTCTGAACATGGCCTCCAGGAAACAACTTCTTGGGAAATCTCAGGAGGCCCCAAAAGTTCTACCCAAGCAAGTAGGATGCTAAACCCTGGGGAGGAAGACCCAGGTTTCTTGATTTATTCAATAATAGATCCTTAGAGCTCCCTCACAATTGCTACTGCTCCATTCAGCTTCATGCCTGGCTGGTCACTAATAATTTATTGCAAATAAGTCTCATTGCTCCAACTAGACAACAGGCTTCTCTACCTCTGAATTCCCTACAGAGCTTCGCCCAGCTGGGCACACAGCTGGTCCTCATTAATTCCTCTCTGGACTTGATTCTTCTACTCTTCCTAGCCTACACCTCTATTCCTGCATTCCAGTGTCCTGCCCAGGGGAACAGAACCAGCCAGCACCACTCACTCCTCTGCTTCCTGAGAGCTAGTCTCACAGATGCTAACAAAGGGAAGGGAGAATTTGGAGTCTATCCATCTGACTGGTGAAAACCACTGGGAGCTTCTGTAGGTCAATGGGGGAGAGCTCTTAGCAAATTAGAACTCTACAGTCCTCCTAGGGCAGACAGGAGAATTGTAAGTTTGAATAGTTTCAGTCAGATGTTGAACCTCAGGAAGAAGCAGATGTTCCTAAGAATATTTCCTGAGAGAAATCTCTGGAGGAGCCTTTTAATTTCCTGGTTTCAGTTACTTCACCTGTAGAAGGAGCACACAGTAACATATTGTTGTAAGCAGGTGATTGGGCCACATGATCTGACAAAAAGTACCTTCCAGTTCTGCACTTCTGTGCAATATCAGAACATTTCACTCAGCCATGTTCAAGGTAGTGATAAGGAATCGACATCAGGATCCACAGTTCAATCCCAACACTGAGACTTAAGAAGTTCCCTACGTTAATCTCTCTGAACCAATCCATTTGCCCATAAAACGGGGACAATAATAATATATTGAGCTGTGGCTCAAATGGTAGAGAACCACTCATAAGCAGAAAAGGCATTCCCTGTAAAGGTAGCAACCCTCCAGGAAATAATGATCACCTTATAACCCCTCAACTAAATATGCTGATAAACTCACCAAGTTTTGTTCTTATTAAACACTAATTGCATTTCCTTGGTTAAGCACCATAAAAAAATTCATTGCAAGTTTTGTGAAACAAGATGCCAATCGCATTTTAATTGCTAGAGAGGAGAGAGTAGGGGGAGAGACTTCACCAGGAAAATACAAATGGCACAAACTCAGAAAGTCATCTTCCCAAGCTAAAAGGCTCAGTTCTGAAACAAGAATTAAGAGGGAGAATTGAACCTTTCTGGAAGGCCAACTCTTCCCTCAGGGAGAGCCGATCTAATGGATGCTCAGACTTGAAGTCTCAGAGTCCTTAGATGGTGGGAGTTTTGCACTACAGATTATGATAGACAGACTTGACAAATTTAACAAACAAAGTAAGTAAGCACCTACCAAAATTCTGAAGTCAGTGAGCTGGAGTCAGTATCAAAGTGTGAAGAAACATGGAGGGGAGGAAAATTGCAGTCTTGTTCTATAATGCATGTGTGAGAAAGAAGAAAGAAAGGCAGGACCAGGGTCTTACCATCACTTCATTTTAATACCAGAACTCTGAGACAGTTCCGAGAACTGTCATTTTAAAAAACCAGTACCCTAGTTCAACTCTAAAATCTCCTCATGTTACAATGTCCTTGCCCCAGGCAGGACCCACCAAAGCCAGATGGAAATGGAGATGGAGGAGACCAGTGGGGAAGTGGGGAGGATCCAGACTTGCATGGGATTAGCCTGGGCTGAACGAGGCTGGACCCCATCCTCCCAGAAGCCCCTAGGGGATCCTCTAGGAGGCCCTGGGTGTCAGGAGAAGGCAGGACTAAGGGCACTCTGGGTATCCTCACAAAAGCCACACTGATGGCTGAGGACGGCAGAAGTATAGGCTCCTGGCCATTTCTCACAGCCTCTTTGGTCTGTCCCTTCCATCCCTCTCATCCCCAAGATCCCCCATCATTCCCAACCCAGACCCAGAGACTCCCTGTTGTGGAGGGACTAGAAATTAGGGCCGGGGGGGAAAGGGGGGAGAGGCCTGGTCGCCCAGCTGCCCGTCTGTGTGTGGTAATAATCTTGCATGCAGTAGTAAGAAATTCAAGCCTTCTGTATGGGTGGAGGTTGCTGCCTCTCCTGCTGTTAGTAGACCTGCCGGAGAGATCAGGAGACATGAGCATGGTGCGCAGTGAGGTTGGAGGAGAAGAAACAACAGGACTTGGGGAATAGAATTATGGAACAAAAGACAAAGAGTCTGGATTCACAGTATGGCTTCACTGAAGCCAGCCAAGTGACTTTTCTATTAGTAACTCACACTTAGCCATTCAGATCCTTCACTTCCACTTCTACCAGATGGAGCTAAAAATATCTGCTCTCTAGGTTATTTTTCTCAGATCTGAAGATGGACACGTACATCCTCCTAGAAACTCAAGAATATCATCTCCCACCTGCTCCCAGGCACAGCCTCAGGGAAAGATGCTTTTCATGATCCCAGTCTGCCCCTGCGAGGTACTTAACACAAATACTGTGCTCTGATACACATTATTGCCCTCAGCCCTCCCACTGCTGAAGAGATGAAGCTCAGTCTCACACAAGAAGTTAATTAGATGCAGAAATGCCAAGCTCTGGCTGTAGAATAGGGAAGGCAGTCACTAGTAACCGCCTTAGAGAACAGGGATGAAGGCCCAGATGCATACATCTGTAACACTACAGGTCATGTCCCCCAAGTATAGCACTGGGCCAGGTTCTAAGCAGGTTTTATCTCCTTCAGTCATCATGGTAGCATATAATACAGACAAGATGGTTATCCCCGAGAAACTCTGGTTTTCCAAGGGTAGGAACTTATCTAAAATTACCCAGGAAATGGCAGATCTAAGCTACAAACTCGTATCTACTCTTATCTAGTGAATTCTTCCACTGTTAGAAATCCAATGGATCCCATGCAATAAGTAACACATCCTCCTCCCATTCCGATGGGCATTCCCTAGTCCATTCCTTTCCAGCCCTCAGGAGGATGCAGACTTAAGGGGTGGGGTTCACAATGTCTCCCAGTCCGGTCCTTCAGGAACCTCCCAGCCCTACCCCCGCCCCCACACTCACCTGCACAGTGTCATGGATCCAATCCAGGAACTCAGCTACCTTGGCATAGACACCTGGGTGATTGGGCTCTGCACAGCCACGACCCCAGCTGACCACCCCCACCAGGTGCCATGTGTCCCCAGCTGGGCATACCAGAGGCCCTCCGCTGTCTCCCTGAGGGATTCAGACAGAGACACAGAGAAACAGCCAATCAGATCTTCTTGGTGGAAGAACACCAGATCAACTTGGGGGATGGACTCTCTCTCCAGCCTCTCCTGCTACCTGCTGGGATAGCTGCTAGCTTTTCCCTTCATAAGCATGAGCTCTTCTCCTAGAGAGGCCACTGACATGCATACACCATAGAGCCAGGCTAATTCTGGCCTCCTGTGCCCTCCCTCTGCCACCGGCCACACCTGGCAAGCATCAGCCCTCCCATCCAGGTAGCCAGCACACAGCATACGGGGGGTGAGGGCTCCGCTGTACATGCAGGAACTGTTGCAGAGCTGAGTGCTGAGCAGTGGCACCATGGTGTCCTGTAGCGTGTCCGAGCCATGGGCTGTAGAAGACACCGGGAAAGGTTGCAGGGCACTAAGCGAGTACAAGAAGGCTGAGCAGCAAGATGGAAAGAGTAAGAAGTCCCAGAGGCATGGAGACCCAAAGGGAAGAGCCTGGGGCAGGAGCTGTGGGCCTAGATCAGGGGGCATCTGCCATATATCAGGCTGGGAGCAGGACTCACACAGACTCCCAGGTCCTGGAGTCTGGGGTTAGAGAAAATGTTCAGTGGTTGTTCTCCTGAAAGAGACACAGGCTGGACAGACTGGGTCCCCCAGGACTGCCAAAGGTGATGCTGGGGATAGGGGGGCCAACTTTGCTGTGGCCAGGGAAAGTGGCTGTAGGATTCCTCCCTTCCCTCCCTCATCCCACACCCACCGGCTCAGTACCAAGGGCCCTGGTAACCGACTCACAATGGCTGGGGTCGGTGTGGCCCCATCCAGACACCCAGCACTGGGACCCCCTTGGAAAATGCTGTTCCTCAGCTGGCAAGCACACAGCACCCACAGTGTCTGCAGGAAAACACATGATCCTGGTCCGCACTCAGGCTGAGTCTCCCTCCTCAGAGCATCTTGACAGTTCTGGTGTCTGATATCCACAAGCCAGGTTTCCTAGACAGCTAAGCAGTTCAGCTCCATCCTGCCTTGGGATGGGTCCTCAAGGGAGGAGGCTCATGTGCACACTGCAGTATGCATAGCGCCTTCTAGAGGTAGTCAATGCACTTGCTGCCCTGCCTGACCTGGGCACTGAAGGGCAAACGGAAATTCCCTCCTGACCCAGGAAATCCAACTTCATATGGGGACCCACTGGCCTTTTCCCCAGGTGGCCCAATCCTCCTTGCAGCAGCACTTCCAAAAGTCTTTACACATCATAAAAGTGGAGCTAGGCGTGATTGTGGGTAATACAGGCATAACCACTTAGGGAAAGAGCTATTTCCTCTCAGTTCTTACTAGTCTCTCCCTCTCCAAATGTTGCAATCTCCCACCTGAACTAAAGGTGACAGGTCCAGGCTCAAAACTTCTACAGAGGACACTGGCATTGAACCTAAATACTGCCCTATTTTTACACCGTAGGTTTTTGTGGTTACTAGCAATTTACTAGAATGTTTTCCTCTAGAAATATTAACTGTTCAGTAATAGTTCATTTAGTGATGAGATTTTTTTCCTTCATTTGTTTATGGTTCTGGGGGTGGAAGGCAGTCCTTTAATTTGCTGGGCAAGTGCTCAACCACAGAGCTCCACCCCCAGACCTCCCCAGACATGTGATAAGACTTGTGAAACTGAGAAACCCAATTCTTCAGGGACAATGAAAAGCGTGCTGAACATATTCATCTGGAAGGGTGTGCCGAGGGTGATTGTGCATACAAGTGTGAGTGTATGAGTGTGTGAATGTGTGAGCATTCACGTGTGTGAATGCACGAGTGTGTGCATGTGATTGCACGTGACTAAGCATGTGATTGGGTGTGCATCTGAGGATGCTTCTGTGGGTGTAGTGTTTGGGTCTTGTGTCCACACACAGGTATGCACTGGGGCAGCTGAGGCTCACCCCGGCAGGGAAGGTGCTACAG
The DNA here is from genome assembly GCF_000151885.1 of Dipodomys ordii. Taxonomy (NCBI): domain Eukaryota; kingdom Metazoa; phylum Chordata; class Mammalia; order Rodentia; family Heteromyidae; genus Dipodomys; species Dipodomys ordii. Next base: position 16,992,231 of record NW_012267226.1, read on the forward strand.
CAGCAAGAGCTCTGGCTCTGGAATTAGGACATCAAGCTCAGGAACTGCTGGTCACATGACTTCAAGGCATTCCCTAATCTTTAACCTCATTGTACAAACCAGTTTCATCTACCTGAGAGAGTAGTTAAGAGGACTAAGAAAGAGGATATTTGGGGAAATAAGAGAAATTTCTTTAAGATATTACAAAAATGACTGAGCTCTGGGGCCTGCCTAGGTCATCAGCTACTTGGTAGAGAAGGCAGCTCTTCATGGGACCTCAAAAAAAAAAATTCTGTGCACAGCTCATCCTCTAAAAGAGCCCGTCAAGAGCTCATACAATTTCAGGTTCAGGAGAATGCAAACTCCCTATCGTCCCCAAATGCATTGGGTAGTTTAAAGCTGATGGAGTTAGGAGGGAACCTAAGCTAAGCTAACCTAACCAGCTAGCCTCTCCTCCCACTAGCTCTACTCCTTTATAACCACCACCTTCAGTCTGTTCATCCCAAAGCCTCACCTGAGAAACTGAGTGGTGTCCGGAGCCGTAGGAGGGCAACATCATAGTCATGACTCTGGGCGCTATACAAGGGGTGGGAGATGACCTTCTCCACCACAGCCCCCTGGTGTGGCCTGACAACACTGTGGCTGACCACCCCTGCATAGACCCGCCAGCTGGACAGATAGGACAGCCTGAAACTGCACACAAAGACCATGCTAAGCCCAGGGAAGGAAGAAAGGTAGCACAGTAGAAGTTGGCTGGGGAAGACATTAGTGGACCCTACCCAAGGATCATGACACTTAGTATCACCCCAGCACTGAGCAAGCAGGAAGTGTTTAATGAATACATCAGGACTCATGGATAGAGAAATGTATGGGTCACCTGCAACCATTACTCCCTCTCTTCCTGTGTAAACGCCTTCCAAGTTTCTTAACAATCATGAAAGGGCTTTACGTAATACCCAAATTCTGAGCTGAGTCAGACAAACTTCTCTCAGTCCTCTCTCTCCACTTACTATGTGAGATTTTGGTGGAGGCTCTTCTCCCCCATTCACCTCAGTTTCCTCACTGTAAAAATGGAGATTGTCCCTTCCTCTCTGCCTACCACCAAGAGAAGATATCTGTCCATTTATTCCAACGAATATTTACTGCCTATTACATTCAGGAACTGTTCAAGGCCCCAGGGACCCAATAGTGGAAACATCTACAAATGTATTCATTGTAAACAAGACTGAGAGAGTCATACTCCCATAGTGCTTCTGGTCTGAAGAGGAATAAAAGATATTCAACAAGTAATTACATAGAAAAGATTTAATTACAGTGGAGATAGATGCTAAGAAGCACAGAGTGCTATGAATACAAAAGATTTTACAAAAACCAAAGGAATATGGTTATGACTGATCTTCACACAGAACTCACCAGAGCTGAACTTGGCACTGAATATGGAGACTATCACTCTGCATTGGGAATAGACACTTGTATAGGACACACCAATAGCCAATCAGAAAAGGTGACTGAGCCCTTACCTCCCCAGGAGTCCCCCACACTTGCCTGTGTATGCAGTGTGCAGCAGTCACCACCCAGTGGGGTGCCAGCACAGACCCCCCGCATGTGTGCCGGGAACCGAGGGTCACACTGGCCTGCCATGGCCAGCGTCCGGGAGCTACAGCCTGCCCACCGACTATCCGGGAAGCCAGAGGCCTTGCCCCACATTCTGCCAACAGAAAGGGTGACAAAGAGAGAGTACCAAGCCAGAGAGCCAATATGGATGGCTCTCAGTTACCATTCCTGGTCCTAAGAAGGGAAGACAGAAAGATAGGCGTTTGATTAGCACAGACTGTGAGCTTGCTGAGAGAAGGGACCATGTCTGCAATATCTATGGAGGCCCAATAATTATCCCATAGTACAAAGTAGGGGCCAACGTGTCAATGTGTGGATAGATGTGAGGAAGAACTAAATAAATAGGTGGACATATGGATGGGAAGACAGGCAAGAGGCACCCCACACACTGTCTCCCATTTGACCTCTAATTTACCACCTATCCTTAGTCTCCAGAAACTGCTATCAGGTGGCTCTGCAGCCAATACTGATTCCACTTTTGGAATGATTCCACTTTTGGAATCAGTCCAGAAGGACATGGCAGTGAGTGCCAGAGGCCAAGGCAAAAAGGAGAAATAGTGGCATAGGGAATCATCAACCCAGCCAACTCCAGATGGCTAGGGACATGACAGGGGCTTCAGATGACTCTGTTTGGGCAAACTGTATCTGCAAGAAGAAATGCAGCAGGTCAAGACCCCTCCACCCAGACCCAGCTGAGCCTCCCATAGTGGTTCTTCTTCCCACTGCCACCTTCCTGAGTTCAACACATGACTCACCAGAGCATTTGAGGGAAACAATTCGGCCAGAAGTACAGTTGTCTCTGCAAAACAGAGGGGCCAGCAAGAAGCTGGACAGGACCAATGCAAGGCCACATACATCCAAGGGTATTAAGGACAGGGGGTTGGTAGGAGAAGGCAGACAGTGACATGTAGTCACCAACTTAAAACTACCATCTTTGTCTTCCTCTCCCACCCTAGAGCTCGGGCGCTTTCTCCCAACCAGTGCCCAAGACAGCAGTGTGCATTCTTCTTAATCTTTCAGAAGACAACAGAAAGCTTCACAATCCTAGCAGATCAATTTGAGAAGGCCCAAATTTATAGAGTATCTATAGATGAGAAAGCCCAGCTGTTTCTACTAAATGAAAAAAACATGTGATGAATGAATGAGTAGTGAGTGCATTAGTGAATACAGCTCTTCACCCCATGTTCCTTTCCAGGCTCAGATTCCTGAATGGGAAAGCAAGGAAGGGGTAAGACCCCTCTCCAGGAGAACAGGAGGGCTGTGGATTCGGGAAACCAGAAACGGTCAAGATCCAGACATTAGGGCTACTAGAAGAACATCTTGGTTTGGTCCCATGCTGCCTTTCTGTGTCCACCTCCCTCCCTTTGAGGATGGAAATGTTTCTTCTGTGCCCTTCTGCCGTGGAAGTTTGCATTTTCCTTTTTTTATTTTATAGAGGCTCACTGCTCAGAGTTTTCCTTGAGTCTCAGAAGAGACTTTGGACTTCAGGCTTTCAATGTTGGGACTGTTAAAAGACTTTGGAACCTCCTGGAGAGTCCTATCCCCAATGTACTCAATGCATTTTGCATTATGAGGCAGCCATGAACCTTTGGAGGCCAGCCACAGAATGTTATGGTTTGAATACAAAGCATCCCCCATACAGGCTCCTTGGTTGAAAGCTTCTCCTAAGTTGCTGTGCTGTTGTGGGAGGGTGTGGAAACTTTAGTAAGCAGGGCCTAGCTAGGAAGCACATCTCTAGAGGTGTGTCCTTGGAGACCACAAGAATATACCTCATCTATCTCTTTATACCTTCTCTATCTCTTTGTGGTTCCTGTCACCATGATACTCTTCTCAAGGCCATGGGTCTAAGCAACCATGGACTAAACCCTCTGGAATCATAAGTCAAAATAAGTCTTTGCTCCCTCACATTGTTTTTCTTGGGTATTTAGTCAAAACAACATAAAACAAACTAGTACACAGGGGGTACAAGTATCTTTCCAAACCCTCTGGCCATAAGAACCAACCCAGGATTTCTTGCAAAGGGAAAATAACATATGGTAGCTGTAATGGGCCTGGTGAACTGGATTGGTCATTTCTGTTCCTCTGTCCTTCCCCTTATACTGCCAATATCCTCACTACCAGGCTATCCTGAAATAAAATTGTTCTGTACTTCCCATCAGGGCCCCTGCTAAACCTTATCAGGGTAGTGGAGGTGTGGTTCAGTGGTAGAACACTTGCTTAGCAGATGCGAGGCCCTGGGTTTGATCTTGAGCATGGAAAGAGGAGGAGGAAGAGGAAGAGAAAGAAGAGGAGGAGGAAGAAGGAAGAAGATCACCATACCTGGGCTGCCACACCTCGTGCAGGAGGCCTACCAGCCTAGAAGAGATCTGAGCAAACTCCTGGGAGCTATTGAGCTTTATGTCAGACAGGTTCACTCCCTTGTGGTGAATGAGTCTTGGCAAAGGAAGGAAAAAGAACAAGAAATCAGCTTTAGACTATAACATGAGATACAGGTTAATTATAATCGTAATTAAAATATATGAGATAGCCAACCAGTGCCATGACTATGACCATAACTTCTGACACAGGAACAGGCTGGGGTACCAGAGGACCAGAATGAATGAGAACTTGGATGTTAACAAGCATACAGCAGTCTCCGACTCTACTTCTCCCTACCCTCCAGCCAGCCTTCCTCCTCCTCGGGCCCCAGGCCTGCTTCCCATTACCTGAGATGCCCAAGGCTCCGGCAGACCTGCTGCCCCAGGCTGGGGTTCCAGCCCTCATAGCAGACTAGGAACCAGCCTGGCCAGGCCCTCACTTGTACTTCCAGTAGGGAGTTCTCACTGTTTATTCTGAAAGATACTGAAAACACAGCATGAAAACCAAATCGCCAGCACCATAAACCTAGATAGATGTTTAGTCTCCAAAACCGTGAGAAAAGATGAGTCTGTGGGTTAAGCCACCCCATGTACAGGTTTTTGTTATGGTAGCAAGAACAGACTAACATATAGGCTCTAAACTAAGCTCTTTTTCTATATTTCATATATTTTATCTTTACAACTTTGCATAGTAAATATTATTATCCCCATTTTAGAGTGAAGGAAATAAAACTCAAAGAAAGAATGTATCCAAGGTCTTGTAACTAGCAAAAGCAAGACTCTAACCTTGTTCTAATTTCTAGAATGGATTCTAAGCCCCAGTCTCACAGCAGCATCATGCTTTCTGATCCTCATCTCTTACCTGGAAGGTAGAGGACAATACAGGAGAGGGCAGGGGACAATGTGAAGTGATATCTCCAGATGCCTAGGTGGCCTTGCTGGTCACAAAGTGCTACCGCCCCCCGCCCCTCCCACACATGTACATTGGCATCCTTGTTACATATGACAAGTTTCCATGCCATGTCCCAACCAATGATCAGGACAGTCCCCTGGTACAAGAGCATCAAATCAGAGAGCAATGCTGCTACCTAGCACTTGAGCCACCCTCATACCAGAGTAGGGAAACTAGTAGCTAGTAGTGAACTCACAACCCTTTGTGGGTTTTTTGTTTTTGTTTTTGTCAGTCATGGGGCTTGAGCTCAGAGCCTTGGCACTGTCCCTGAGCTCTTATGCTCAAGACCAGTGCCCTACCACTTTGAGCCACAGTACCACACTTGATTTTCTGATGGTTAATTGGAGATAAGAGTACTTTTCTGCCTGGGCTGGCTTCAAATCCTAATCCTCAGATCTCAGCCTTTTGTTTGTTGCTCCTAGAACTGTAAAGGACTCTGGGTTGGGTGATGGGGTGGGGGAGTTCTCTAGCCTTGGGAAGGGGGTGACCCACCTGTTTTGGGAATCACAGGGAGCAGAGCTTCCTCACTGCTGATACCTGAGCAGCTCAAAGTCATCTCCTCATCCTGCAAGGTGGAAGCGGACGGGGAGGCAGCTGGCCACAGATACAGTACTTCACAGAAGGAAAAGAGAGGTTCACAGAAAAGAGGCTAGGGAAAGGGAGGGACCCTCCCCCTAGGAGAAGCCCAAGGCACAGAACAAGACATTCCTTCAGCAGAGGCAGATCTTCTACCTAGGGACTTCCACCAACCACTTGCCCTTTAGGCAGGACCCCAACCAACCTCTAAGGATGAGCACGGAATGGTCTCTCTGTCTATCTTGGTCTGACTGCCTTTCTCTTTCTCTCTGCCTGTCTCTGCCCATGTCTCTATCATTGGCAAAGATTTCTAGAAAAAGTCTGACTGGGACTTCCCTGAATTGTCATTCAAGTAACTTGGAACTATAGGACTAACACATTGAACAGGGGAAGCTTAAGGCTGGCCTGCTAATTTCACCCCCTCTCCCCTTGCTGTCTTTATAGAATAGGCAAGGAAGACATAGATCCCATCTTCTGATACTTGCTCAGCATCTACTTCTCTCTTCCAGCTTCTCCCGGTCCCTGTCTTTCATCCCTCTCTGGACCACAGAATGGCTCCCAGCACTGACCTAGAAGCCATGAGCCGACACCTGCTCCTGCCAACAACGTCAGGGCCGCCAGCACCACGCAGCCACGTCGCAGGGAGCACCAGCACCTTGCCTGAGAGACTGTGGAAGAAGGCAGAGGGCTTTCTGGGTTCTCTGCTTCTGCCAGTGAGCCTCACTTCACCCCCTAGGCATGGGTATGTGGAGTTGAGGAGAGCTCCCTGAAGCCTCTTGAGCCCATTCAACCCCCAAAATGGGAAACAGGGAGCCCCGTGTGGGGCTGACACAAGGAGGCCTCCACTCTGTCACTCCCCTTCGGCTAATATGACCTACTAGGTTGCTGCTGGTCTCCTGGCTCTGCTCTGCAGATCCCAGGTCCTGGGGCGTCTGAGCATTGAGCCTCCATAAGATCATTCAGCATTGGGTTCTGAGGAAACAGTTGTCAGAATCTCAGGATCCCCACATCAAGGGCTGCCTAGAGAAGACCCAGCCCACACCAAGCCCCCTCTCTCTAATCTCAGCCTTTCCTCCCTTGGCTGCTACCTACAAGGCTTTGTTTACCTCATCCATCCCTATGTGCTCCCCAAGCTGCCCCTCCAGCTCCCTTCTGCTCTCCTGGAGCCCCCCCCCATTTTACTTTCAGATGGCCATAAGTATCTGAATAAAAAATGGAATCCAGACTTAACCCACTCCCACACCCTTGTCTTTGCTTCAACAAGCATAAAGGGCATCTGATGGTGTCTCTCAACATTCCACGCCAGACATCTCTCTCTCTCTCTCTCACACACACACAAACACACACACACACACACACATCATTCATTCATGCAGCAAATATCATTAAGCCAGAGTACAGAGACCACTATTTACAGTGTGTAGAGGATTCAGGATACATCAACGTAGGTTACTCTGCCACTGCCTCAAAGAATATTGTCTTCTCTCAAAGATAAGTTATATAAACAAAGTGGAATACAGAGACATCCCTTCCTCCCTGCCAAACAAAAGAACTCAACTAATTACCACTGTCATTCAAAACAATAAGAACTTACTTCTCACTGACACGATTAAGGACTTCTTAGAAGACGCAGCCTGAGACAGGTGCTCATGATGAACAGGGTGAAAGCTGTTATCTATATCAAGAATTCAGTATTGAGTCATCCAGACCAAGAGGCCTGAATAGGCGAAGGCATAGCAGTAAGAACACATACAGCAGGGTGAGTCATATGTATATCTGAAATGCTTGAGACACGAAGAAGAATAATGAAACATAAGATTTTGGAAAAGCATTGAACAGTTTGAAGCTAAAAGCTCCCTCCATACTGAATCCAGCCGCTGACATGCAGGCTGTTCCTCGAATCTCTAGGCTTTCTCAGATTACCCGCACCAAACCTGCTGTTCCCTTCCCCATGTAGCTGACTCCTGCTGACTGTCTAAGACTCAGAGAGGAGGTCATTTCTTCAGGGAGCTTTGCTCAGCTCACAAAGCTCTACTGTGGTCCTGTCTGGTGCTCAACTTACTTCTCTCTCTTTCCTTCCTCTCTAGTCTATGTATCCCAAGGCACACAGGGCACAAAAAGGCAATTCAGATAGAGTACGTCGAGTGAAAGAAAGCAAGGCAAAAGGAAAGGGAGGGGAAGGGAGGGAAGTGGGAGGGAGGAGAAAAAGGAGAACAAGATTATGTGATCAAAATGGCTTTATAAATTCTAAAGTACCATGCAAATGTCCATAATAATATTAATAAAGAGTACAAATTGGTTGTAAACCCTTTCTTAGGGAACTAAGAATCTAGTAGAGTAAGATTCCTTAAAATTGAAGTGATTTGAGTAGTTCACTAGCTATTCAGGAGGCCGAGATCTGAGGATCACAGTTTGAAGACAGCCTGGGCAGGAAAATCTATGATCTCCAATTAAGCACCCCAAAAAGCCACAAGTGGAGCTGTAGATCAAGTGGTTGAGTGTTAGCCTTGAGCAGAAAAGCTCAGGGACAGTGACTAGGCCTAATTCAAACACACACACACATACACACACATTGAAGTGACTCAAGCTAGCAATGGTGGTTCATCTCTATAATCCCAGCACTTGTAACATTGAGGCAAAAGGGTCATGAGTTTAAAGACTCTGACTTATATAACAAGACTCTGTCTACAAATAAACAAACCAACCCTAGAGTGGCTCACATCTCCCCCTTAGGTCGCCTTTTGCTGGCCACACATACATTTGTCCCTAGTCATCATAAAAGCCTTAAACCCTGGCCCCAAAGCAATGTTCGCTCAGATGTGAGCTTCACAATGTTACACAGAATGTTCCTTCATGGAAATCCTCCTCAGTCCTGCTTCTGTGCTCCATTGAGCTGACCCCAGCCAATGGTCATGAAAGCCTCTCTTAGACTCGCCCAGCACAACTTCCTTCAATTGGTCTGAAAATCTTTTCACTGGAGCCAGGAGCACCCATACCAGATCAGCTCACAGCTGGGGCAGCAGCCCCCCTGGAGCCCCACCTCCCCATCCCTATGCCCACCATACTGAGACCTTTAGGACTGTCTCACACACACTGGAAACAGGCCCTATTTCTCCAGAAGTGTGGATCGTGGCTTACACCCCAGGTACTCCCTCTAGAAAGGACTGCAAACTAGGGAGAGCAGGCAAGAACACAGACTTGGAGCAGGAAGGATGTCTGAGATTTCAGTTTTATCCCTGGGAATATGCTATCTCCTGAGCTAATGTCCCTCTGAGAAGAGAGGCAAGGGCATGATCTAGAAAGAATTTCTATGGTATGCCCAGCGTTTTTTCCCCTCTCGGTTTCCAGGAGTTAGGCCTTAAGCCCAGACTCTGGACAAAGTGGCCTCATCTAGGGTGTGTCTCCATCTCAAAACCTACTGCCTATGAAAACATGGCTCTTCATGGTACAGGAATCCCTGGTTTTCTTTGGAGTAGGAGTTAATGCAATATTGATTTGCTCGATACTCCCCAGGTGTAAAGCACTTTACTAGGTCCAGGAGGTGGATAAGAGAAAAAGCAGGAGGCTAACCATACAGGGTTCCGTGAGGATCCAGCCACTGCCCCAGAGCTGCATGAGGCGGCGCTTTCCACCAGCCCAGAATCCCAGAACAAAGGTGACAGAGAATGAGGTCAGAGCAGGGATGGCACAGGGGCATAGCCTTACCATGAGGGTCAATGGCCCTGATATTAGTCTTCAGGATCTGCTAGGCAGGCCACTTCTCCTGTCTTCTGTGAACTTGGTTGGAACATGAAGTGTTCCTGGTTCACACATAGCCCCTCTCTTTGTCCCCCCTACACACACACACTCACACAGATACGTACCAGAGAGACAATGAACTCTGCTCAGGTCCCATGAATAGGCCCCTTGTTGCAGGGAAGGGGGCCAAGGGCTGGGCTAACAGAGAAAAATGTTATGGGGAGGAGGGGAAGCAAAGTACTGTTGCTTAGCAACCAGGTCCCTTGTGCCAAAGAGTGTGCCTCACGTATGCTAACACAATTCCCCCTTCCTGCTGACAGGGCTGTACTGGAGACAGTGATATTAGCATTTGTTGAAATGTTTCTGAGCCCTGTAGATTACATCACCCCTCTGTGTGGGTTGGCTTTTCCAGCAGTCTGGGACTGTCACCATGTTGGAGTTGTCGGGGTGACGATGAGGGATTGTTGTCAACTCTCTCCTCAGAGTTATACCTGTCACTTCATTGCTAGCAAGTGCGGCCTCTCTACCTTGAAAAAGACAGTTGCTACGGAAGCTTTCAATATTATCTGCTTTCCAATATAAGGTGGACTCACAGGGCACAGTCGGACTGAAAATACCTGGGAGTCATATCTCTGTAAAGAAGACAGGACAGTCCCAGAGGAGAGCAAGACTGGTGTGGCTTCCTGTCCTCCAATCACCTCTCGTATCCCACCAAGGAAACCATTAAGAATATGGGCATCAGAGTCAGGTTTTCATCTAACTCCAACTTTCCTACTTTCCTCAGTCAACCTCACATGAAAGAAGGAAGATAAGAGTACCCACCTCCCAGGCATGGAGTTAGAAATGAGATACTGGATGTGAAGCTCTTACTCTGTTGTCTGGTATAGATAGTCGTTATTACCGTTGAAACTCACCCCTGGCTTGTTCCCTGTTTTCCTCATACTCTTAGTTGTGGGCTTTGAGTTATGATGCAGAGGTCTCCACATACAGTATAATGAAAAGACAGGGATCACTTATAAATTACAAAAGTGAGTAAAAGTGGCTAAAGCTGAGAATACCCTGGCTAAGGTCTGAGATCTCCTGAGACAACACACTTTAGTCTATCAACATAATACCTGCAAACATAATACACATGTCATCAGTGTGTCTGGGCAGAGGGGTTGAATAATTCACAGGCCTGGAGCCTGTGGGCTGAGAGATAGTAGTAGATATAAGTAACAGTTATGGGGCTGGGAATATAGTGAACCTTATCTTAAAGAAATGAAAGGAGGACTAGGAATGTGGCTTAGTGGTAAAGTGCTTGCCTGGCATGCATGAAGTCCTGGGTTTGATTCCTCAGTACTACATAAAAAGGAAAAGCCAGGGGCTGGGAAGGTGGCTCAGTGGTAGAGCGCTTGCCTTGCATGCAGGAGGCCCTGGGTCCGATTCCTCAGCACCACATAAGCAGAAAAACCTGGTAGTGGTGCTGTGACTCAAGTGGTAGAGTGCTAGCCTTGAGCAGAAGAGCTGAGGGACAGCGTCCAGGCCCAGAGTTCAGGCCCCACGACTGGACCCAAAAAAAAAAAAAAAAGGAAAAGCCAGAAGTGGCATTGTGGCTCAAATGGTGGAGTGCTAGCCTTGAGCAAAAGAAACTCAGGGACAGTGCCCAGGCCCTGAATTCAAGCCCCAGATCTGGCAAAAAAAAAAAAAAAGTAACAGTTATTTGTAAAAAGTAAAATTACAGAGGCACCAACACAAAGTTGGCAAGAGGGCTTCACAAAGGAGAAAACATCTGAACTGGATTTGAGAGTAAGAGGGAAATGATTGAGTTAAGGCCTCTGAAAATTCTATCTTCCATAAAAGCAATGAAAAGACTAACAATGAAATTCTCTGGGAATCAAAGAATTTAACATCCTGGAAGTTAACCCATGGCTTACAGCAATCTAGGATATGTTCATTCAAAACAGGATAACTTTTAGTAAGAATAGTGAGGTTTGTATATTTTAACTTGTTATAATTCTACTTCCCTCCCCCCACCCTAACTGTAGTATTCTTGAAAAACAAAAAAGTACCCCTCTGGACAGGTGTGGTGGCTTACACCTATAATCTCAGTTATTTGGGAAGTGGCTATAGGAGGATCATGGTCCAAAGCCAGCAGGGATAGGGAGGAGGAGGAATTAGTGAAACTTTCTCAAGGTAGATGTGGTGGGGCAATACTGTGATCCCACACGTAAGGCTGTTCTGATTTGACCTGACTCAGAACTTGTCCAGTTGGAATATCTTTTAACCTAAGGGAATTTACTGAAAACAACTGGAGACAACTATTGGACTTTATGGCTGTCTGAAGCAGTGGTTAACAGTTGGACCAAACAACATGCTGCCCATGCATCTTAAAAGGGAAACCTGTGGAACGGGGTGTCCAGTGGATACAACATGTACTCTTGGCTTCAGCAACTCCTGATCTCCTGTAACTGCCAGTCATGTACTATCATAGCACCAATGTCCACTCTCACACCACTGGAACAAGATTTACAAGAAACCCCGGCAACGATGCTGCCTTTCTCCAACATGGGACTCAGAGAGACAAGACAGCCAGTGAGAACCTTAAGTGTTGTGCCCAACCACAGTTGGTATTTCAGTCTTGCTTTAATTCACTAGCTTCTCATCTTAGGGGGAAATATTGTCATTAGAGAGTAAATGTGGGTTTAATGATCCTGTCTTGTAAAGAGATTTCTACCCAATTGCTGTTTTATTTTTACAAATATTTATATAACCCCCTCCTAGGGGAGTAATTAGTGCTTACCAGCACATTGTAGGATTGTGACCTCATCATGGTTGGGTGAAGCCATACGACGACATTTGGGGCAATGAATGGTGAGTGGCCAGAGTGTGTAACTGCTAGTACGACATCCTCCAGAGCCTTCTCTCTCACCACTGGTGACAGCAACCTTCCAGATGGAGGCTGCTTTGTTGGCTTGGGTTCTTAATAGAGGGTATATGGAGAGTAATTTCCAGTGGGACTCTCTATGTACCTGGAACATTAGGAAGAAAATGTCATGTAAGACTTAAGTACTGCTTCCTCAAAAAGCACAACCTGACTTATCCTAAAGCCCCCTGTGTGTCAAGTTGAGACACAAACTTTCATCGACTCCCCATTGTTAGCAGGATCCATGTCTAGTACTTTAAGTTGATTATGTAGTGCACTTCATGATGTAATCCCCAACCAATCTTTAGGGGGTTCATATCTCATTGTATCCTTTCTTCCCTGTGCTTTATTTTCTAACAACAATCAAAGACCTCGAGGCTGGACATGGTGGTATAGACCTGTAATCCCAAGTTGAGAGTCATAGGTAGGAGAATCCAAGTCTGAAGCCAAACCTCCCCCCTCCCCACCCCCACCCAAACCAAGATGGGATAAGGGGAGCTCAAGAGTCTATCTAAAATGTAACTAAAACAAAAAAAGGGAGGACTGGGGTATAGCTCAAGTGGTAGAGTGCTTGTCTAGCAAGTGCAAGGCTGTGAGTTCAATCCCCAGTACTAACCCCTCCCCCCCAAAAAAAGCCCTAGAACATTCCTCAAGTCGAATATCTACTCTTCCACACCTAATTTTAGGCTATATTCTAGCTTAGAGCATCCTTCCCTCTTGTTTCTCTAATTAGAAAACTAAGATACAGCCCAACTGCCAAGCCATCCAGCATCACTCCTGATGCTCAAAATCCAAAATTGATGGCTTGTTTGTATAGATATGTTTATCCCTAACATCTTGTCATAGCCTTCAAATTAAAATAATTTTTAAAAATTCCCTTTCCATTCCTGTGCTGCAATCTCCCTTTAATAGACACTGTGGCAACAACAGAGAGGAAGAAGGGAACACAGCACACCTCCCCCCACAGAAGTACATTCTCAGGAGAGGAGGACAAGGCTCCTTTGTTCAAATACTTAGACAAAAAGTGGCCCAAGCTATATTCTAGGAAATTTTTTCTATGCCTACAAAAATTATCCATTGTTGCTGGATTATTTCTCAGTTCAGAAGTAAAATATGAAGTTTATAATTTACAGATTATAAATTGTCCCCCATTGCTCATTTTTTCATAAAGCAGGTCTTTCCCCTTTATTTAAAAGCCACTTATGTTGGGAGTTACTCAAAAATTCCTACCTAAAGACTTAAACTTACAAAATAAATACTCAGTTGAATATGGACTGTGTGAACAAATCCCCATACTGAGTCAGCTGTGTCAATATTGGACACAGAGAACATTTTCCATCTGTTTTAATTAAGACACAAAGGAGCAACAAAAATATTAATCATGTGGTTGATTAAAAATAACTTTCTAAGCATCTGTTCCAGGTCAGTAAAAGCAATCTAAAACTCCAAATCATCTCATGACTGACATGAGGGTAAACCACCTTTGTGACTCAGAGAAAATAAGTCCCCACATGTAATCTTCTTTGATACCCGATTTTTTCATCCACAGGTATTTCCTTTACTCCTCTCTAAGACTGGCATCTATCAATCATCTCAAGTTTTACGATGCAGGGCTGTACATTGTACACAGCACTCAGCTCTCTTGGAATTTAGTTTAACTCAGACACATACATGCTGAACCCTGAAAGAACAGAGAAAGTCAGTCATGGGTATATGGTGGATACACTAAAAGCAAGATCATAGTTTTCTTCATTTTTACACTAATTTGTGTGGAACTGGCTCATTTGAAGTTGGGTCTATGTACATAAGCATGCTGGAAGGTAAGCAAGTCAGGACCTTCTATCTCCATTGAATGAGTAACCACACTGAAAGCAGAGGGGCTAAATGGTTTGTCAGTGTCAGAGCCAAATGTGAAACGCAGTGTTCTGAATGCAAACCTAGAGCCCCCTTCCCTTCTCTAAGACTGATCCCTACAGACTGGGGCAGAAGAGAAATTCTGAAAGTCAGTATTCCTAGAGTCAGAGTCAAGAATGGGACTAGTGTTTCAGGCAGGACATGAGGAGCTTTGAAGAACCAAGCCCACTTGGATGAATGGAGTGGAAGAAGCTAGGAAATCTAGCTTCTTTTTGTAGTAAAGGTGAACCTTTTAATGAACCTTTTAAATGATAGGAGAACTGAGTAACTCTGGGCTAGATGAGGTAAAGGCCACAGACCTTTAATTTCAAAACACACATCCAAGACAAGAATACCCCTTCAGCTTTCCTCCCTTCCTGCCAGAACAGGAGCAAACTTCCCAGGCCTGAGGCTGTATAAGGGATGTCTGGAATCAACATGAGCCTCTGCCTGTCTCATCTTGGTTCTCTGACCATCCATGAATCAGGATTATGAAGCAGCTGTCCCATGAACTCGGCTAATTAAATTAGAGTCCACTGAATGCTCTGTTGACCTGAAGCTCACTCCAGTGAGCAGGCCCACTTTGAAGGTGACTAGATTCACAGCTGATAGTTAATAGATTAAATAAACTAGACAAAGACATTAAGAGGCAATTTTTTAAAACGGGGCGGGGGGAAACACAGGACAAGTCCTGTCTATAAGTGTTGCTGGAAACACAGCTGTGTGACTTGTAGATTTGTTTGGAGTTGTGAGTTAAACTGTAGCCCCCCCCCCCCGTCCAATTCATAAATCCTCACTCCAGTATCTCACAATGTGGCCCTATTTGGAAATAGACTTTCAATAGACATTATCAAGTGTTTTAAGGTATTTATGATAGGCACTAATCCAATGTGACTTATAAGAAGGAAAAATTTACCAGGCACCAGTGGTTCATACCTGTAATCCTAGTTACTCAGGAGGCTGAGATTTGAGGATCACTGTTTGAAGCCAGCCCAGGCAGAGATTCTTATCTCCAATTAACCACTCAAAAACCAGAAGTGGAGCTATAGCTCAAAGTGGTAGAATGCTAGCCTTGAGTAAAAGGAGCCCAGGGGCAACACCCAGACCCTACGTTCAAACCCTACAACCAACAAAACAAAAAAGTCAGGAAGAGGAGAAATTTGGATACACACAAACAGAAGACCATCTATAAGACAAGAAGCCTTGCATAGAGCTTGTGGAGGGAACCAGATTTGCAATGCCTTGTGAGGTGACCTCACATCACTCTAAGTATTAAGCTTCTCTGTCCAAATCCAACAACACAAGAAGCACCAGGCTACATCTGCTTTCAAATGAGGCAATTTAGTTGGAAAATTGTCTGTTATAAAACTCTAAATTATGTACATTTGACTTGAACTGCAGAACACTGAAAATTTGATATTCTACGGTCACTGCCCAGGGTTATGTATTTTACATTGATTATCTCATTTCATCTTCTCATATTCTTGTATGTATTATCAGTCTTGAGAAAGAACAAATAACTGGCATAGGGCCACTGAGCTAAGTCAGTGTAAGACTTGGGTATGGAGCCCAGAGAAGTGTGGTCCCACCATCCTTGACCTTGACCTGTCCCACCCACACTTCCTCTGAGCTAAGTCCATGCAGACCAACTGGCCACAGGAAAGCCCTACAAAGGGTCAGGCATACCCCATTTTGCCCATTCACCCTCAACTACTCTCCCTACAGCTACTCTCTGCCCACAGGTACAAAAAGGTTTTCAAAACCACTTCTGGAACTTTCCTTGTAATCTAAAGCAAACTTCAATGCAAATCAAAATAGGTGGGAGTGTTTGCTGTCTTTTGTTTATTTGAAGAATAACTGCATTTCCAAGAGACTGCAACTGCCATGAAATACAGAAAAATGTTTCTGTATCTAAATGTTTCTCCTCTGAACTACTCTTACCTCCTGCTTAACTAGCAGAAGTGAAAAATACAGAAAAAAAAAACTAGAAAGTTATGATTGTTGAGTTCTCAGGGACCCCAAGTTAAATTCTCATAAATTGACCAAGTACAAGTTTGGGGTGCAAGATGCAAGAAAAAAAACAGGAGTAATATTGCCATATGCATTTTCTACAGATCCATCCAGGCACATGCAAGAGGTACCTAGTATTTTTCTAAAATGAGCACGTTGACACAGCGATGTAGATGATTTCAGTTTTCTGTAAGTCAGCCAGATGTTTACTCTACTAAATATCAGAATGTCCTTTCAATTCAACGTGTCAGTGTATGAGTACAATGGATTTTGATCAATGCCCATTGTGTTTTTTAATCATCTTGCTAGTAACTGCCTTTCAGAAAGTCAAAGAAGAGGGAAACCGTTCATCCAAAATATCAACTACAGAATGAATTAGAAATTTCTCAACAGGACAAGGAAGAAATAGTATGGCTTAGGCACAGGCTCTGCTAGGAAAGCATATTTCAAAGAGCACAGAAAAATGCCAGAAATTTCTGGGCTACAGATTTTTATCCATTTGTAGTTTTTTGGTAGCACTTGGGAACCCTAGGGCCGTGCACACGCAAGGTAAGCACTCTACCATTGAGCTACATCCCAGCCTCATGGCTATAGATATTAAAACAAAGATAGCATGGATGAAAGGGGAGGAGCTTCCAAAATGAAAAACCTTACACTAAAACCCAATTTAAAAAAGAAACAAGAGTCCAGTTGTAAATGGAACCCAACAATGAATCCTATAAAATAACAAAAACCAATCATTGTCAACAACAAAACAGGCTATTGATGAGCCAAACTTAAGAATGGCCTGGACATGAGAAAATATGTCAGGAAGACCAAAGCCAAGAAGCTAGTATGTTTATTTTTAAAACAACTTTTATTTTGAGGGATTTGTAACAGAGGGAGTGGTTATGATTACTGAAAGAAAAGGAAAGAATTTTGGGGTTGATAAGGTGCTATTTAAAAAGTAGCAGGCAGAAAGCTCAAGAGCTCAAACACTATTTTGTTTCCACACACCTATCGAAGAGAATTATCTTCAGACTGGGAAGGAAGGCACAAATTCAGTTAAGAGGAATATGAAACCTAAAGATAATTGAAAAGATAGGAAAAGGAAAACCTAGGCTTTAAATGAGTTCACAATTCTAGACCCAGATGAATATATCCTGTGGGATTTACAAAAAAAGATACTGCAGATGTAATCACAAAACCACATTACATAGTCTTTGAGAAGAGCAGTGCTCTAATTTTCAACTAGGAGGTAAAAGATCTAACTGCTACTTCAGACCAATGCAACTGAAGCCAATTTTATGAAAGATTCTAGAACAGATTACTAAGTAGTTAATAAAAGGAAAAAAAAACACCTCTGCTTTTGTTTTAACCAATAATGTAGATAGAGATATGACAACTATTTAGACTGTATTTAGGAACAGAGCTCCATACTGAAATTAAACTTGTAACAAGGCTAATGACATATTTAATGTGATGTATAATCTTTTCTCATACTGAAAGGTAACCAAGCATAAATGGAGCCTTTCATGCAAATGAAAACAATATTCTCTCAAAGCAGTTTTTCTACAGCAGGATAGAAAATGGGAGACCAAAGCCAGAGAGCAAGAACTCGACCTGCCCACACACCACTCCGACAGACTTAGGAAAGAGGGTGCACTGCCTTAAACCAAGCTAAATCTCAGACTCCAGCTTCTTTCTTATCCGAGGACTCAATAGCCAAGCTGAATAACCAGGTCTCCCAGGATTCCTTCTGCTTCAAGAATCTCCTTCTTAAGAGCACAAGGGAGATCCTTTCTGATGAGACAATTAGCAAGAGGAATGTTTTATGTGTACCCTTCCCAACACCTCCAAACCACAGGATCGGGTAAGCTGGAGTAAATGGCTGGGGAAATAGAGGTGAGTAAACCATCAGATGCCTTGGAGATATATGTTACTTATTACCCAGTGTTTGAAGAATGGGAATGGAGCAGATCTAAGGTGAGCCTAAATGAGCTGGAATAGAGAAAAGGGCGGGAGAAACAGGCAGATCCTGGGGGCAGAGGTGAGGGAATAACAAGAGAATGCTTCCCAAGAAACACATATATGGAATGAGCTCTGAGCTTGACATGCTGCCTGGCACTTGTGTCAGTGATCCACTGTGTTTGGGGGAACAAGGGAAGGAGGCATGCTACAGATAAAAGTAAGGGATCCCCAGCCAACTGGGTAATGGATACTCGGGGGCCAATGACTAAATGTTCTCGCATGTGATTCAATTATAAAACAACAGCCACCTAGACTCCTTAACTGGCCTGCAAGGTCCTCAGTCTTGCTTCGCCCTCTTTTCCTGCTCCTTCTCCATCCTTCTTACCTCCTACACACTCCCTCTCTCCACTAGTCTAAGCTCACCATCCACTTCCTATCTCATTAGACCTTTGTAAGGGTTGGTTGTAGTTGTCTCCACTTAAATATCTACACAGCTTACCTTTCCAAGACAATGCACACACCATCCATTTAAAACCACGGCTCCAACTGCTCATCAGCCTATGCTTTCCCCCAGCACTGATTAGCTTCAAGCATACTTACTTTATGTTTACTATTTCTTTGTTGCTAGAGCTTACATAACCAGAGGGCAAGGAATTCTTGTGTTTGATGCTGAAAACAAAATTTTACTACCCATGCAGCGGCTATAAAGTAGAATGTAGTCCTAAGCCTGTGGGGAGTTGGGGAGGGGTATAGATGTTTTGGGCCTCTGTACGTCTCTTATTCAACAGTTGGAAATCAATTCTCCTGCTAAACAAATAATACATCTGGTTTCCAAAGAGGTGTGAAGAACACAGCTAATCAGAATTACTGCCCTTCTTCTCTAACCTGTAGGTGGAGATTTCATAACTTGCTGTGGAGGCATCTAATGCTATTTCTAGGTACAACTTGTGATATAGCTAAACATCTCCCAATAAAGAATTTCTAAGTCATATGATAATTTTTTCTCAAAACTGAGCTAGATGTAGACTTACACTGGTACTATCAGCTATTCAGGAAGCTCCTCCCCAGCAAAAACAATGAGACCCTACCTAAAACAATTTTTAAAAGGTCTGTGGGTATGTATCAAGTGGTAGAGCACCTATCTAGCAAGCACAAGGGTCTGCATTCAAACAATGAAATTGACACTTTCTGATTTTTTTTATTTTTTTGGTCATTCATGGACCTTGAACTCTCTGGGCCTGGGCACTGTCCCTCAGCAATTCAGCTCAAGGCAAGCACTCTACCACTTGAACCACAACACTACTTCCAACTTTATGATTTTTCAAAGGAAATTTTAGGCTTTGGCAAAACATGTTATTTCTAGAAGGAAATTATCACAGATGTCCAATACGAGTTTCATGATTAGGAAAAAGGCAAGCATGAAAGCCCAGCTTAAAAGGACTATCCAAGACTTCCTGTATAGAAGGTAATGGCAATAGGCTTTTGCTTTCTGCATCCATAGCAACCTCCCATCACTAAGATTCATTCTTATATACACCTTCGCCTACCCCTGGCACAAAACTAAGTATGCAGCTCAGACAAACTGCTTCTCTGGGACTTTCTTTTTAAAAAATGATCTGAAAAATGATCTGAAAAAAATGATCTGTGTTTGTCTATACCACAGTACTTCCAAAAGACAAAAATCTGAGGGCTGGGAAGGTGGCTCAGTGATAGAGCGCTTGCCTTGCATGCATGAGGTCCTGGGTTCGATTCCTCAACACCACATAAGCAAAAAGAAAAAAGCCAGAAGTGGTGCTGTGGTTCAAGTGGTAGAGGGCTAGCCTTGAGCTGAAGAGCTGAGGGACAGGGCCCAGGCCCAGAGTTTAGGCCCCATGACCAACCAAAAAAAAAAAAAGAAAGGACGACAAAACCTTGGGAAATCAGGTGAACAACAGAATGAGAGCCCACAAAAAGCTGGGACTCATGGCCTTCAGGGACAAGAATCTGCAAGCTTAGGAACAGATTATCCATCTCTCCTTTAACAATGTTATTAATCAAACATGTCTTGTTTGATCTACTCACAAGTGCTGTTCAGCAACATACTGAAGCTTACAGTACAAATGCCGCTCAGTCTGACCTTTCCAGGGCTGACCAAGGCCAAAAGTTCAGGATAAAACCAACAAGTTCTCTGGCTCCATTTCCATGGGCCAGGCTTAGATGTTTCCAGGCCTGAAGAAACACTGCCACCTGGAGGATCTCTACTTCAGCAAAATTCTTTCACAAAAGTGACCAAGGGTTAGCCATCAATAATTTAGCAGCCACATGGAAACTAGAGCCACTATCAAATCACCTCACAGATTTAGAGTGTTCCAACTTTCAAACAACTTTCCTTTTATTACAACCTTGGGAAACGGTTCACAAATTTCACTTCCCAATGTGATCTGTGTAATCTCTGGTGCTCTTTGCGAAGAGGTTTCCTTTACTTGGCCCATACAGCCACAAAATAAGTCAACGTTCTTGACTCCCATAATCAACATGCTTAACTTCCCAAATCAGCATGCTCTAAAAGAAAGGTCTACTCCCATTCCAGCGCAGGTTCCCAATCAGAAGAGATACCCTCAAGGATGCGCTAAGGGATGCCAGATTCAGTTCCCACTATCATATCATACAACTAATGGCTAGCCAGTCTGAACACTGGCTTACTATTCAGCTACCAAATTGCCATGGCTAGGGAAGAGGATGATGCTTCTCTGTGCCATGGTTAGCAAACTACTCAGGGGAAATAGTCCCCAGGGACTAAGCCCACACAGCCCAAGAATTCGGTCTTCTGTGCTACTATGAGGAGGGAAGTAATGGGGAGCAGTTTTTGCTTAGAAGACAACCCACCCCCAAACTGCTGTACACACCTGTCAAGCAACAGTAGCTCTTTAACTAAAGAAATCTGTTGCTCTGTGTAATAGCCTCGTGATGCATTTATTCAGTTCTGCCCTTTGTATCCTATTCTTAAAATTGCTGAGAAAGAATGCTAACTAAAATTCAAGTTTCAAAAATTTGAGTTAAAAAAAACAAGTATTTTCTTCCTCTCTTAAGAAGGCTCACTTCTTTGTTCTACACACACACACACACACACACACACAGCTGTTCAGACCATTTTATTTTCTCTCGGAGTTCTAAGCAGGAGACAGAGGACAAATTATCTTTAACCAGGTGAGTTCTGAGAGAAAGTTTTACCAGTATTTCTCATTAGTTCCTCTATGACCCTTAAATAGGAAAAGACTAAAAAGGCTGACCAGAAAGAACTATGGACAAAAAGGTGAAGGCAGGGCGAAAAAAAAATCTATTTTAAGGCAAGAGACTAGGAGGCTGAGGAATCGAGACGTGGGCTCATGGGACTGGAAAAACCCTTTGGAAAGCACCTGCCTCAAAAGCACACTATGATCAAATCCTTTACCTTCTTTCACAAAGTGAAACCATAATCCAGTAGCAAGAGATAAAATACAGGCAAGGGTCCAAGAGGTCCAGGACCACTTAAACACAACATATGCTTCCAATGGCTTTAAAGACTGAAAAACACAAAAAGTCAAGCTGAAAGATTAGCTATATGCTCATGCCTGTAATCCTAAGTACTCAGGAGGCTGAGATCTGAGAATCACATTCAAAGGCAGCCCAAGCAGAAAGTCCATGAGACTCATCTCCAACTAAACACCAGAAAACTGGAAATGGCACTGTGGCTCAAGTGGTAGAGCACTTGCTTTGGGCTGAAGAGCTCAGGGACAGCGCCCAAGCCCAAAGTTCAAGTCCCATGACCGACAAAAAAAAAAAAAAATTAGCTGTCCATCAAATGAAGCATTAGACAGTAGGGTCCGGTCCAGTGTTAGGATTCCTAGGCACAAATATTCCAAAGGAACACTGGCAATATGAAACCTGTGACATTTGGCAAGGTGCAGAAAAATGAAGTGTGAAAACAGGAGAAAAAAAAACCAAGAAAACAAAATTTAATTGTAATAGCAAAAATATATGCTTAAATGAACTCTTAAGAGTCCCAGGAATTCTGAAGAGTGGTAGATAGTGGTATAAATAAAAGAGATTACCAGGCATGGTGAAACACTTAAGAGACTGAATCAAGAGGATTACAAGTTCAAAGCTTTCCTAGGCTAGATAGCAAGACCCTGTCTTTGAGAGAGAGAAAAAAAGAGACGGGAGAGAGAGAGAGAGAGATGACAGAGACAGAGACAGAGAGGCAACACTAAGTTTTCTGTGAGGGTGATATACTTCAATAAACAGAAAAGCACAGAAAACCGTTTCTTTGGTCAAAGTTCCTGCATTATTAAAGACACTCACTCTTAAATCTGAAAAGCATTATTTACTGCAAAGAATTACAAGAAGTTGCCAGACACAGGTAACACACATCTGTAATCCCAGCACTCAGGAAACTGAGGCAGAAGGATCTGTTCCAGGTCAGTCTAGGATACATAGCAAGACCTTGTCTTTAAAACAAATAGACAAGAGAGAGGGAGGGAAAGGAAGGGAAGGGAGGTAAAGTGAGGGGAGGGGAGGGCAGGAGAGAGAGGTCTCCCTAATTCCTGCAAGGCTAAATAAGGTATCTCATACCCTCCCCACCCCCAATATCTCATACATTCTTTAATTTGACTCTTGGATTCCTTAGTCCAAAGCCAACACCAAAAATTATAATATATACAGTTCTCAGAGGGCCCTGAAAGTGACATTAATATACTGTCCTATAGTTTCATCTGTATTAAAGGAGGTGGCTACAAAGTCACCCAAATGAGGTGCTTCACTTTTCTTTTTTTTTTTCTTTCCTTTTTGTAGTGCTTGGGATCAAACTGGCAACTTAATGCCCAGTTCTTCAAGGAAGCCTCATACAGGCCAGGAGGTAAGACGTCCTTAAGTAAAGTCAAACATTCCATTAATTTTGTTTCACCAAATGATTCCAAGAAGTCTTGAAGGGAGTTAAGTATACCCAAGCAGGAATCACATAGTCAAAATATGGCTTCCTCAGGAAGATGGAGCTATTTTATCTTTGCAAGGGTAGCTGCTCTTCTTTCTGTGTTCTGGAACAAGGCACGAATTAAAGCTTTTACTTCACTTGATGAAAACGCAGTTGCCAAGGGTCCTTTCCCATCAGCCCACCTGCAAAACAAAAGATTGAATTATGTTTCCTATTATGTCTCAAGATATAATTGTTTTTAATTTCTTACTTTGTTGTAAATGTAATTATAAGCTTATAATCTACAAGTACTTGTTTTAAATAGAAATAAGATAAAACACTAAGTATTTTTCCTCTTCATTGTAGATTTACCCATCAATATCTTGGCTACACTAAATATCAAGTGCACTGGCTGCACTTGGTGCAGGCATAGCCAGATGAAGGGTCCTAGACAGGAAGATAAGACTGTCCTTCCTTAAATGTATACTCACTAAGCCTCATTGAACATGGTCATTATGATCATACTCTCAATGTGTTGGGTTCTACATAACAATTTCAAAGAAAAACCACCAAAACTGGGGCATGGCACAAATAGCAGAGCATCTGACTAGAACCTGCATAGGCCTTAAGTTCAAGCCCCAGTATTAACATTTTAAAAAACAAATAAATGAGTTCTGGGTGCTGGTAACTCACACCTATAATTCTAGCTACTCAGGAGGATGAGACCTGAGGATCACAGTTTGAAGCTAGCCAGGGAAGGAAAGTCCTTGAGACTCTGATCTCCAATTAATCACCAGAAACCAGAAGTGGAGCTGTGGCTCAAAGTGGTAGAGTGCTAGCCCTGAGAAGAAAAGCTCAGGGACAGCACCCAGGCCCTGACCTGAGTTCAAGCCCCATAATTGACAAAAACAAAAAACCCAGACAAAAATTTTAACTTTCATCCAGGTGTGAGGTTGTACTTATACCTAATCAATTGTACTACATGCCCAAATCACACGCTACAGATAAAAATAACATGAGCAAGAACTCTTTATGTTGTCAAGTGGGAAAGTGATAAAAATTCTACACTATGGTAAACTACAAAAAGGCCCTAATTACTGCTATTCAACAAAAAACTCATCCCTGAATAATATTCAGAAGAGGTTGGGGATGTGTGGTTCAGTGGTCAACTATTTGCCTAGCAAGACTGGCATGTGTGAAGCAACAGAGAAAAGCACGGCTACCAATGGCACTATTGCTCATCTGTCATTATACTAAGATAGTCTTTACAGAAAGTTTTTGCATACCGATCTCCAATTTCTTGCAAGTTAGCTTGTAGTATCATCATTAACTCTTTGAAAGACATCCATTTGGGCACATAGACTGGAACCTCTTCTTGATATTTCTTATTATTGCTTTCTTCAGACAGAGGTGCAAATACTTGAGGTCCTTCATCCATCACTGTTTTGCATAAAGAATACAATCTATCACCATCTTCAGTTGAAATGTCCTAGGTTTTGCATAAAGGAAACAACAGATTAGAAGTTGGCTAACTTATTGTAGGTAAGGGGCAGCACAGAGCTTTGAGGAGAGCTGTCCAGGTGGGTCAGATGCAGCAATACGTTTTCTAACACCAACTAGATATTAGATTCCATCAGCTCTCTGAAAATACTCCTGAAGCTGAAATGACACAGAGTATGTTTCACCGGATTGTCAATAATTTACTTTGCCTGCATGAAAGAATCCATTTCTCCAAGAGAATGTGGTACAGCTTGCTGCAAAACAGGACACCTTACTACAAATAAAGATTTTGTCAAGCCATGCTGGCTCAGTATAGGCGATTTTCCTGTGGGATCTCACACACACACAGTGAACTCAACTGTAACAGTGTGTTGGCAAAGTGTTACACAAGACTGTACTCACTTTATCAAATTAAATTATTTAGTTCACTTGCAAACCAAATTACTTTATACTACATAAAATGTCTCGGGACCATAGCCCAGTTTCCAATTTCTCCATTTAATTTATAGATGCTAGCTGGAGAAGCAGTATAATACTATTTCCTTATCTAGGTATAAAACAGATCAGCAGGTCTCCAGTAAAACAGATTTAGAACAAATCTGAGAAAGCACAACAGCATGAGTAAGAGCTGAAACAACAATTTCTCCATCTGTGTTGATTAAAAATGAAATTTCAAAGTCACTGTCAATAAGGTTACCATGTCTGGAGTAAAAATTTGTATCTCAAGTCTGGTGAGGCATCTACTAATGGCCCTTACCTCTAGGGCAGTGATTTTGCCAATGATCTCAGAAATGGCTGTATTCAGTAAAGTCCCCATAGCCTTGCAATAAATATTCACTGGCAGGACATCCTGCCACACAATTCCAAGTCTCTTGAGCTGGTGCAGTACCTGTGAGAACAATATGATACGTTACCCAAAAAAGAGACTGTTACAACTCACACTTGCTATTATTGTTTTATGTCTGTAAGGGGATGAGGGCATAAGAGAAAGTTCTGTAAAACATATCCAGATTTTTCCAACAGAATAGGGAATAAACTTGCTGCTTCAGGTATCAGTGTTAATGTTAGTAACTATCTCCCACCTGTCGGATTGCTTTAGTTGCCGCAGAGTAATTCTCTTCGTCATCCATGTTTGAAAAGCTCCTAGCACTGGATAATCTTTCCAGAAGTTCACCTTTCTGTGCCCGCATCTGGGCCAAAAAGCACTCTGTCCCTACATGGGAAAACAAAGAATTCTAAAACCTGTCAACTGGGGTAGAAAAGGAGAGACAAGCACAAACCATGTATTTGTTCTACCTATCTGGAAACAAACACTCTACAGCAACATGCAACTGTCCTGAGGATACTAGAAACGTAATTTGAATACAGCTAGCAATGCTTCCAATCCACCATCAGGATAAGAAACAAATCATTCTCAATAGTTTTCCTAGAGTCTAAGTCAGCTAAGAAAAATTCCTTACATAGAAGAAACTACTTACTATTCTCATCTATCTACACCAATAAAGGGAAAAGTCACAAATTGAAAAGCTAAGTGAACCATATAGGTTCTCTACTTTTTTCAGGCTATTATTAGAGTAAACACATTGATTTCCCCACCTTTCATTTCTTTTTGACTTTTAATAATCCTAGGTAAAACTAAAGACATACCAGGAGATGCTGTCTTGGGATTTGCCAAAGAATAAGCAGAGACATCAGTGAGCTCTTACTAACAATGCTAGCAGAATTGTCACAATACAAATCTTATTATGTGTCACTCTACTGACGTAACTCTGATTTGGCAAATTCAATGCACATCAGCAATGAGGTTGGGAACTCTAATGTACCATGAAATCGTGTCACAAAAGCCTTTGCGGAATTCCACAAAGACTGCATTCATTTCATGAAGTTAAATAACTAGAAACATCTGTAGATGCCCTCCTACTTTGCTATATTATAGCTAAGGACCGTACCACCCTAAATGTCCAACCTCCTCATTTATAAATTACAAAGATAGGAGGCTAAAAAAGCTACATAATCCATATGCTTTCCTCAATTTCAAGGCATCCATTACCAAGTCTTCTGAAGCCGGGTACGAGATCCACAAAAGTAGCAGTACCATCACAAAGAATGGGCGCAAGCCGTAATCGGAACTGGTGCCCCAGAGTCAGCAAGTGGTGAGCGATATACATGCAGTTGTTATGGTGAATGGCGGCCAACTGGGGAAGTTTTTGAAGGTTTTCCCTACCCCAAGAAGAAAGGCAGAAAAAGAAACCTCCTGTTAGCCAAAAGTCAAGGTTGATGAAAAGTCACGACTCCTCGAAGCTATCTTGTCTTGACTTGAACGTCTACTTTGTGAATGGTGTGCATAACAAGATGTAATCTCACTGATGCCCATTCCCATTCATAGTTAGTTATATTGGCTGAATGTGATCTCATCCTACAAAACTTCTCCAATGATTAACAAAGAAAGAAATATGCAAGGAAACATTTACCCTAACTGGAAACCTAGCAGAACTAGGCATACTGCCCTTGATATTTAACTCTGATATGTCCACGAACTACAGAAACTACAAGTTTCCTTCTCCTTTCTCCAGATTTCTATTTTCGTTATATAATGAGCCAATTAACTTACTTTCTAATTCATTAGTTTTCAAAGCTGATTATAGATTAAAGCCACATGGGAAATTGAAAAATACTCAGACATTTAGACTTCATTTCAAACAAATTAAATCACAAATTCTAAGAATGAAACCAGGGCATTTTTACTTTTAAAATATTTCCAGATGAGGGCTGGGAAGGTGGCTCAGTGGTAGAGAGCTTGCCTTGCATGTATGAGGCCCTGGGTT
>NW_012267226.1:17020886-17022982 GCF_000151885.1 Dipodomys ordii
CAGGCCCAGAGTTCAGGCCCCAAGACCGGACACCCCCCCAAAAAAAACAAATCTCTAAAACCCAAGACATGTGTAAAATAAAAACCTGATGCTGGAAGAGCAGGCCGAGCATGGCTCAATCACACAACCTGATCTTGTGGTTTTATGCCTACAAATAGAGATGCTAAGAAGGAAATTCAGTGTTTGCTGGATAGCAATATGGAATGATCACCTTTGTGATTTGAATGCCTAGGCACTAAAAACAGGGTAATTTCCTTAAATTTTTAAAATCTGTGTCACCCATGATATTTATAGATTAACGTAGTCAGGTTAATTTAGTAGTACATGTCCAAGTCCTTATCAATATTTTTAAGTGGTTTGTTGCATTCAATTGGGAATTTTAATGAAATACCTTTGGTGAAAATATAAAACTATTGATTTAACCAACTTTTTAGACATATAATTATTACATAGCAATGAAATACAGTGGTACTTACTTGTGATATGTTGGCACAACATCATGGAACAAATGGAAGATATTCCTCACTGAGTAGAAAAGTTGGACAGCACTGAGGAGAAAACAAAGATTTAAAAGAAGTACATAAAGATATACTGAAAACATGGGGGGAAAATCAAACTAGGTTTACCTTTAGTAGAAATTAAGAATTAAAACTATAGCTTCAGAGAATACTTGCACTGGTCACTACAGGAAAATACCTTTAAACTACATGGAAATGTATTCCCCATCAGTGTTTACTAACTAAGCTACAGTCCTAAAAACCTAGACACATTAATAATTCTAAGAACAGCAGTATGCAGCCCAAAGCTTCTTTTTCCATTTATCAATTTGTGCTCTGCCAATACCCAGAGTATCCTTTCAGTTACAAATGGAGCTAAGCCTCAAGCAAATGTCACCTACTCGCGGATGCTCTTGCAAAGGGCAAGGTACCAATAAAGGCACTCACTCAGTTCTTTTAGAATCAGTTTGACTTTCAGCTTTCACCTTTCCTCCCTCTTCCCCAATGCAAGAGACGAATCGACATTTTCTAGGATAGACTCTAACCTCAAGATTTTCTGCCCTTTAAAATTGGTCTTAATGCAGCTAAGTATTAAGATGCACATAAAAAAGAGCAAATATATGTGTTGTCACCTCCATAGAGGAGTAGCTTCACCTATGTATCTTGAATAATTCAGAGGGATTCCACAAATATTTAGTTGCTATTCTCCAAGACACAGTTGCTATTAATTATCATGAATTATTTTATTTTGCTAAATATGTTGCTGCCTGAGGTTTAATAATGAGGAAAGGGGTTTATATGGGGAAGTTCTGTTTTTGTCCTATTAAAAGCTATTTTCTTTTAGGGGGAATGAGTATAAAAATATATTCAATCCACAAAAATAGTTGTTTGGTATTTGTTTTCTCACAAAATTAAAGAAGTATCACTCAGCAACTCTAACTTCTCTGTTGTACTTCATCAAAATGTCATATGAAGAAATACAGTCACACCTACATTTTATTTTGCCATATAAATATTATACTTCCTTCATAAGAAAGTATGTTTTTTTTTCATTTCTACTTATAACTGAAACTGGGTGGATGAGTGAAGATAATGATTAATTAAAGCCTGGAAATACCTTGGTAAACATGTTTTCCTAAAGCAAAATAAAACAAACTATCTGCATGTGAAGATAAAAACTGCAGATTCTAATCGAAATTATTACAAGAAGTAAAAAACCGCTAAACACAGATTGGACTAAAGAGTTTTGCAAGCTTGCTCTACAATTAATTAGCCGTGGCTATGGTTTGCCATTTTCTTTTCCATTTAATCCAGGCAAGGGAACTTATTAAACAAAGAAAGATTCAATCAGAGATATGCAAAAGAATTTGAGGTACCCTGAACACAATATAGATTAAAAGCCATCTGCATTGTATTTATAAACTGACATGTTGAATTAAAACTCCTTTGTATAACTAAAGATAATTTTAAGGGCTGGGAAGTTGGCTCAGTGGTAGAGCGCTTGCCTTGCATACATGAGGCCCTAGGTTCAATTCCTCAGCACCACATAAGCAGAAAAAAAAAAAAGCCAGAAGTGGTGCTATGGCTCAAGTGGTAGAG
>NW_012267226.1:17029743-17113174 GCF_000151885.1 Dipodomys ordii
AAAAAAAAAAAAAAAAAGAAGACTGGGGACAGCACCCAGACCCTGAGTTCAAGTCTCACAACTGACAAAAATTAAAAAAAAAAAAATAAGAAGTCTCCCTAAACTTACATAAAATAAAAACTTCAAGACTAACTTAGGACTAAATGAAAGAACACTAAGCTGTAAGGTCTGGAAGCAGTGAATTTATAACCTCACTCATATTAGTCATTTTTAACCTTTCATGAATAATGGTTTTCAAAATTTGTTTCTCATAGATGCCTCAGAGGCAAAATAAAAGAAGAAAGATCAAGCAGGTAGAAGAAGTAAGCTCCCCTTCCTCTGCAAAAACAACAGCTCTGCTCTCACACACTGGACCTCAAATGGGAAATAGTCCAGGACTAATACTTCTTTCTAAGAGCAAATCACTCTGAGCTCACTTTTGAGACAATTATTAGAGGCCTTTCGGTCATCCCTATAATTATGTATTTTTTCATCAGCATTCTGCAAAGCCATAGTTTCTGAATACCTGGGTCACTGACACTTTTCTTACACATAACTTTATTAACAGCCTTTTGAAGTAGATACTATTATACCATATATGGACTAGGAAGATAAGTCTCTTGATTTAAACTTGGAATATTTACTATTAGAAGCAGTGCTCTTTCATTTAATCCCAAGTAGGTATTGGAATTTCCTTTTTATATAAGAATTAGGGAGACTTTACTTTTTTTTATGGAACATGCATTTAACCAGTACTGTATTATTCAATATATGTGAGATTTTTTTAAAATGCCCAGAATTATCTAAAGTAAAGGAGTAAATTACTCAGTATGTAAATTAATTATTCCATTGCCCTTGCAAATTATTTATACTCTATCTTTTTGGCTACTTTCTTTACTATTTTAATCTCTAAACTAGACCCTCATTAAGCCCAGGAGATTAGTTATGAACATTTCACAGTAGGACATAATCTTTGTACATAAAAAACCACAAGTATGCACATCATAAAATTTCAATTAATGAAGATGAGAATAATCTACTATCAAATATCAACAACTGTAATCTATTAGTTATGCACGTTCTAATTTACACAATGTTTTCAAGCTCTGGGAGTTCAGCAATCATCTCTTTCCCTATGTATCTTAAAAATGACCTGTTCCCAAACTACAATATAATACATCCCTGGCACCTTCACAGTGTTGTGGATTTCAGAGGTCATTAGGTTTCTGGCTGTCACAATCACATCCTGGCACTTCTTATTAGCAAAATGAGAGTTGATATTACGAGCATATTTCAACAAATCGGTAGTATCTCCTTTTAAAAACCTCATCTCCTTTAAGGCATTTTCAAATTCTTCAGTGGATTGTATAATCTGAGAGAGAAGAACAAAAAATATATATATTATGAGATGGTTATGGTTATCCCTCAGTACACCAGGGATTGATTCCATGACACTTGTCAGATACAATCAATGAATGCACAAATCCCATATATTTTTAAAAAATGCAGTACTGCTTATAATCTATGTATACCCTCCTATATAATGTTAACCATCTCTAGATTACTCAAAATACTACATATAAATACTATGTAAATAGTTGTTATCTATTACCATTTAAGGAGAATAACAAGAAAAAAACCTTTACATATTTAATAGATACATATTCCAAATATTTTCAGTCTCCAGTTGGTTAAATTTGGAATCTAGACATGAAAGATCAACTGTACACATACAGTTGATGGTAACATTTCAAAGTTAATGTATTATAAATAAGGGCCAAAATAGTCACATTGGTCTTAGAATAAATCAATTACTAGGTTTTACAATACTATAGTTTTCGAGCCTTAAATTCATTAGCAAGAATATTTTCAATGGAATTTTTTTTTTTTTTTGGTCCGGTTGTGGGGTCTGAACTCTCGGCCTGGGCACTGTCCCTCAGCTCTTCAGCTCAAGGCTAGCACTCCACCACTTGAGCCACAGCACCACTTCCAGCTTTTTTCTTTTTTCTTATATGGTGCTGAGGAATCAAACCCAGGGCCTCAGGCTTGCAAGGCAAGCGCTCTACCACTAAGCCACCTTCCCAGCCCTCAATGGAATTTTCTGACTCTGCTAAAGGTATAAAGATCTTCTAAAGTAAATATGTGATACAATAATTTCAGTAGCGGATACAAGAATAATATAAACATAAACATACTTCCCCAATCAAAGACATAGGAAGCCAGAAGAAAAATGCAGCTATAAAGAATTTGTTTCTATTCCTTATTAACAATTTTCATAAAGACAAAACCTAAGAACAAAAGATGTACAAGGAACAACCAAATAGCAATAGGAATCAAGTGTTCTAAGACGTGGGCTAGCTCTGCCCCTTACCTCCTCGTATTGCTGTAGCTTGCTGCTATTGGTTGGAATAGAATAAACTAAACAGTTTTTGATGAGGCACTCAGACAAGTCTTCCCAGATCACATCACCAAGCATCTCCGCCAATACCATCGGAGGCGTCTTTCCATTTTCTAAGTCAGGGTCAAGAGGCAAATCTGAATTCGAAAGATGAAGTTTTAAACAAGAAGTTTAATCGCAGTTCCAACATATTCTTTGGTTTTTTACTTCTCTGGAATTCTTAAATTTTAAAATGAGAGAAAACATAGAAAAACATATATAACTCTGCATGCTATCTGAACATTTAAGTAAAACACCAGCAAATGCTTTACAATAGGTAAAATATCTACTCTATCAAACATTTACAAGTTACCTCTGTATATCTCATGGCTTTTTTACAACATTACGTTTAGAATACTCTATTAAGCAATTAAATAATAATTAAAAAACAATAGTTGGGCTGGGACGTTTGCTCAGTGGTAGAGTGCTTGTCTCACATGCATGAGGATCTGGGTTCGATTGCTCAACACGACATAAAAGCTGGAAGTGGCACTGTGGCTCAAGTGGTAGGGTACTAGCCTTGAGCTGAAGAGCTGAAGGACAGCACCCAGGCCCAGAGTTCAGCCCCCACGACCAACAAAAAATAAATAAACAATAGTCAATGCAGAAATAAAAGTAATAAGAAAATAGACCCACTATTTTAAATCTAGATTTAAAGAAGGTGGCCATAATGTCTCAAATACCTGGTGTCTGAAATCCAGGATCGAAACCAGCAGCCATTTTGCTGCTAAGCACTTGAAATGCAGCTATTGTAATAAATTTTAGTAATTAAAACATAAATTTGAATAAACTGGTTGTTTCCACCAGGAAAACATAAAGATCTAACCAATAGGCTGAGTTGAAATGTAATTTATTTCTCATGTTCAACCTAGTTTGGTCAGTCTTGCTGCCAAATACCCATAATCCCAGAACTCTAAGAAAGCTGAAGCAGGTGAATCATGATCAGGGCCAGCCTGAATTATATAAATGAGAACCTATCTCAAAAAAGTGGGGGTCAGGCTGGAAAGGTGGCTCAGTGATAGAGTGCTTGCCTTGCATGCATGAGGCCCTGGATTCGACTCCTTAGCACCATATAAGCAGAAAAAGTCGGAAGTGGCACTGTGGCTCAAGTGGTAGAGTGCTAGCCTTGAGCTGCAGAGTTACGGGACAGTGTCCAGGCCCGGACGTCAGCCCCCACAACTGACCCCCCCAAAAAAAAGTGGGGGTGGAAGCCAGGTGCCAGTAGCTCACACCTGTAATCCTAGCTACTCAGGAGGCTGAGATCTGAGGTTTGTGGTTTAAAGCCAGCCTGGACAGGAAAGTCCCCATGAGACTCTTATTTCCAATTAACCACCTGAAAATCCAAAGTGGCACTGTGGCTCAAAGTGGGAGGGCACTAGTCTTTAGTGTACAAGTTCTGAGACAACACAAAGATGCTGAATTCAAGCCCCATGACTAAACCACCTCCCCATGAAAAAAAAAAAAAAAGTAGGGGTGGGGTGGAAATCCCAGTGAAGTCTTTTAATATATGTAAAGCAGCACCTGATTCATTTTTCCTTCTATAACTAATCCAAGAGTTCCAAAATGCATTGTTACTAGAAATGAGGGAGAAGTACATAAAATAACATTACAATAGAATGTGTGATATCACTAATGACTAGATTTTCAATACAAGACAGAAAAGAAATGCAAAGTAGGCAAGGAATAAGAAAGCAGTTACTCTGCTCCTGTGGCCTAACTTACTTCTGATACCCCTTCATTCACATTATGGGCATTTCGACTTTCATATTTGCTTTTGAAAAACAGCATATACTTTTGATAAATGCACTTCTTTCAGAATACACACCAAGAAGCTGTTTCTGGAGCACTTCCAGTACCAGTCGTATCTTTGTAAAAACTTCAGATGGTGATGGATGTTCTAAGTCAGTCACCAGAGAGTCAAAGCGAATAGTAACTGTATTAGGCTGGCTTTCTATCACCGCATGAATGGATGGGCAAGAGGCCAGAGGCCTGAGGATATGCTTCAGCAGCATCTGACCTGAAAATCCATATGAGCACTCATCAAAATCCACTGCAAGGAACTTCTAACAAGTCAGCCTGCCCCAAATCCATGCACCTGAGCCTTGTAACCCCAAAACGTATATCATATCACACACTACAACTTTTCCCAATGCTGTTTCCAGACTACTTAATTTAAAATAAATAGATCCAAGCCCAAAATAAAAAGGACACTTAAAATAATTCCCTTTGATGAGTCAAAAGGCTAACCACTTGTCACTAATACTCTCCAGAAAATAGTTCATAATCTTTTCTGTCATAACTTAACTCTCAGCTGTCTGAGATTTCATGTGAATGAAGCAAAGCTGAAGGCTTTACCAAATGATTTGAGCTTGATGGGTAGTTCTCCAAGAATAGAAAATGCCAGGAGGACAGAACTGATGGGGGGCCTAGGGTCCTTCTTGTCTTCATTGGGTTGTTCAGTGGATAAATGAAGTTCCGTTTGCAGGTAAGATTCTAAGCTGCTGGCATCTAAGAAAAGGGGAAAAGCATCAGCTCCCTCAGCAACGTAAGACGTTCCCATCTCTACTTCTCATTGCTTTCTACTGAGGTTCCTAGATGTGCCATTTCATTACAGCATACTTCTAATGAAACCAACTATTAATTATGATACACGTCATTTACTTTCTTTGGTAGAGCCAAAGAATAAATTAAGTGCAAAAGAAAAATGATGTTCCTAAAAGCAATATTTACTAAACATGTATTGAATGACTAAATGAAAGTAAGGACTAAAATATGAGCTCCCAGTTTCACAGACCTTTCCATTGAGAACAGCCTTGTCAAACAAGTTTAACAGACAGGGTGTGTTAAACGAAGAGTTCAACATTGCTGCCAGCTTCTAGTAATTTATAGTCTACTTGAGAATATCTAAAATTTTTCAACATTACTTCCTTCAAAATAAGTAAGATATACATACATACATACGTACACATAATATATGTGGGGGTAAACTAAATATAGGAAACAGAGCGCAGAGGGGGACTGTGAGGTTTTCTCTGAAATACACTGAAGTTAAACAACAGTGCTAGAAAGCATTCTGGATGCAACAGCAAGTCCTGAGGTTCATTCTCAGAACAAACATCACGTCAAAGGTAGTGAGAGGACAAGTAGCACAAATAAAAGCCAGAGCCACAGTAATATTTCTTCATCTTGTAAAGCAATCCACCTCATGTTTTCATCACCAATTTTCCCCTAAAGACTTAAAAAAAAAACCAAACCTCTCTTCTATGAAAAACATACTGCCTCCTTTCCTCAACAGAAAGAATGGCTGAACAGTTTCTTTAAGCTATGGAATTCGGGCTGTTAATAAATTTCCAGTTACAAACCGTTACCACCTCCTCTACCACACCTCACCATATCAACGCCCAGAGGTCCTTCCTGGATTTCTTAGGGAAAGAGACAGAAAGAGGGGCACATGGAACCGGTCACCAATGGCTCACACCTATAATCCTAGCTATTCAGGAGGCCGATCTGAGGATCTCAGTTGAAAGCCAGAAAAGCCCCGGTGAGATACTAATCCCCAATTAACCACTCAAAAAACCAGAAGTGGCGCTGTGGCTCAAAGTGGTAGAGTGCTAGCCTTGAGCAAAAGAATTTAGGGACAGCATACATGTCCTGAGTTCAAGCCCCAGAACTGACGGGTGAAACAAAAGGGGAGTGGAGGAAGGGGGAAATGGGAGGAAAGAAAGAGAGAAAGAGCACCTTAGGGAGTCAGATGAATGGTCCTAACATTTTGTTTAACATGAGAACTCAACACAGACTTGGAAAAGTACTGAGTAAAACCTTCTCCTTTTTCATCCTGCAATACAAACTATTTAGAATATTCACAGGCCAAAAGCATTCAGGCAGATTAAGCAAAGCAGTCCACCTGAGGCCAGCAGCACCTTTTGATGGTGGGAACTTCCACACAATCAGCTTCTGCCACTCCTCTCCGAGGTGGTACAGTATGTTCTGTTTCTGTATTGTGAGCTCCATGCTGAGAGATTTCAACATTTTTAAATCAAAGCATTTTCTGGATTTTAATAATTTCAAGCATTTCTGAGCCTGGTAATGGAATGGAAGTGACATTAAACATTTTATCTGAATTCACAGCAATCAGAATACACCTGAATAATGATTAAGAACACAAGGAACACAGACTATCCCAAAAGCAAGAAAAGCACTAATTTTACTCATGCTTTATTACCTGTTCCAGATGCTGAGCAGCCGTAATATACTTCTTCTCTGTTAATGCACAATTATAGCCTTCAATACCAGTAGAAAACTGAAAAAGTAAGTTCGTATTATTCAGTATTTTTATTTTCTATGTCCTATTATTTCTAGTCTGTCTGCTTTTTAGGTAGGGGGGAAAAAGCAGCATTTGGTCAAGGACTATGAACTAAACAATAAACCATTTGGAAAAAAGAAAACCTGTCTTACTACTAAAACACGAAAGTTTAAATTGAGTTTACTAACCTCTTGTAGCTGTTTAAGCAAACTTAGGACTACTGAGTCTCTTTCCAACTGTTGTTTCAAGTCTGTAAATTCAGCAGTCGATACGTGAAGATCCTGACGGACCTAATTTACACATCAAAAAGAAGTACTTTTAAGTTAATACCATACTTCAGAAATAAAACCATCAGGGCTAATTAAGAAGCCTTATTTAGTAGGGCAATATAATTCTTGTTGAAACTTAAATACTAATTCAGGCTGAAATAAAAATCACAGAAGGTGATTTGAAGGAGAGGCTTGGAGATTCACATAGGCAAAAGCCGAATTCTGTAGGGGAAAACCAATCCCCATCAACACTATATCCTCAGGTCACTTCCTATTGTTAAAGCTGTTCTCTCTCCCAGAGAATTCAGCCACTTGAATTACTCAAAAGGTATCCCCACTGCCAAATGCTAACTCTTTCTAAAGTTTAAAAGCCTTAACTATTAAGGTATTTTGATGTTGAACAGACTCCATTTCTGTTCCGTTCCACCTTTGTAGGGACTCTACATCAAACATTTCCCCTCTTTAACTTCTCCCTAATTCATTCACTCATGAAATAGTGACTACGCTCTCATCAGATTTAAATATAGTAAAAATTTCTCCATATTTAAGTAACTAGCCTATTTCTCAGCAATTGCCTTACTTCTCTGCATAAATAAGCTTCTTAAAACAGTGGTCTAGACTCGATGTCTTTGCTTCTCTGCTTTCATTCACTCCTCCTCACGGTGGCTAGTTTCTAGTCCCATTATTTCACTAAAAAGGTGAAAAAACTAATCAATTTTTCATTGCTAAACCAAAGTATTTTTTGCCAGTATTTAACTAATATACACTAACTTTTCTACCTTCTAAAACATCCTCTTCCTTAGTGCCATGACTCGACTCTCTGATTTTCCTCTTTGTTCTGCCATTATTTCCATTTACTTTCTTTTGGAGGAACCACTCCACACATACTGATACTCCTTTTTCCCTGGTTACTTTCTTTCTCTGAGGGAAATTCTGCCCCACCCTCATCCAGAGATTGTTGATTGTCAGTGAGGGAGTAGCTAGAAGCATCAACAGGTAGCCAGGTATCCTACAAAGTACAGTATCCTACAAAGGACAGTGACAGATCCCCCTACAAAGAACAATCCAGTCCAAAACATCAAATGCTAAAGTTTTATTCTGTTTCAGTGAGTGGCATATCAAAGCTAGTTCTGTAGTTATCCTTGACTCCTGTGTCTTTCACTTTCCACAGTGACGTGTCCCAAAGAGCCTCCTCTTAAATGGTACCAGGATTCATCCAAGTTTTACATCTTCATTGTCAACGATTTTAGAGCAAATTACCACACCTTTTCCTGGATTACTTAACTGTTTCCTAACATTTCAACTACCTTCCCATTTCCCAGGCTCAGTTTCCTCGAGTCCTTTCTTTTAATGCAAGCTGAACAGGATTCCAAAAACTCAGATCAGATGTTATTCTCTTAGCTTAAAATCCTTCATGGTTTTGGCAAAGCCATCAAGAATAATAACATCAATATTATTAACCAGAAACACAACATCTTTGTTGACCTTCTGAATCTTATCTCAGGTCCCTTTCACTGCATTCCCTAAGCATCAGTCATTAGAAATATTTTGGGGGCTACCCTAAACTGATATCTCTCAACTACATCATGCCTCTGCCATGCTATCCCTTACACTCCCACCCCTAAACATCCTCCCTTCCCTTGTTGCCTAACCATTTACCATTCAAGTCTTGGTTTGGTTAGCATTTCCTACAGGAAGCCATCCTTAACTACATCTCCTCTAACTGGATTTTTATTCATGTATATAGCATGATATTCACACTTTGAAATAAAAGAACTGACTCAGCAATGATCATGGCATCTTGTACTGACAAGGTGCTAGACAAAGTGACTGAATAAATCAACCAAATTTAATCCCCTTTGGTAAGTTATACAATAAAAAAAAATTTTTTTTTGAGACAGAGTCTCACCATGTAGACTAAATGGGTCTCAAAGTCATAATCTACCTCTCAAGTGTTGGAATTATGCTCCACCACACCTAGCTTTCATACATTTAAATCTCTCATCCTTATGACAGGACTTCAAATACTGAAATGCTTCTCCCTGAGATTTAACATCCTCGATTTATTTCATTGTTCTTCAATGGTACATCTTTTAAAATACAACCAAACGAGAAGTGGTGCTGCAGATTACAATGATGGCACCTGGGAGGCTGAGGCAGGAGCCAGCCTGGACTATATAGTGAGACCTTGTCATTAAAACAAATAAACAAACAAAAAGTCAACAGAACTGAGCCATGGCTAGATTACTCCACAAGCCATAACCTAGCACAAAAGGCAAAAAAAGCCCATCACTAACTTATTCCAGACTTTACTTCTAATAGCACAGTCCAACACTGTACTACTGATCAAATAATCAGTTAAATACAAACATAAGGAATGTTTTTAGAACCATGACAGGTTTACAGAGTAACAGATCTACTTTTAAAGAACTGTGCAGAATGATTGGTGAGTAGACTACTAAAAGTCAATTTTCCAGATAACCAATGTTTTCTTCATTTGTGACTAAATTTTTATTAAAAAATGAAACTTGGGCTGGAAGGTGGCTCAGTGGTTGAGTGCTTGTCTTGCATGAATGAGGCCCTGAGTTCAATTCCTCAGCATCACATAAGCAGAAAAAGTCGCAAGTGGCACTGTGGCTCAAGTGGTAGGGCACTAGCCTTGAGCTGAAGAGCTGAGGGACAGCACCCAGGCCAAGAGTCCAAGCCCCTATGACCAACAAAAAAACAAAAAACACTTTTTTTTAAATTGTGAGAATACCATACAGAGGGGTTACAATTACATGGGCAAGATAATGAGTACATTTCTTATCAAGCATTGTTGCCTCCTCCTTTGTTTCCCCTTCCCATCCCCCCCTCCCCCTGCCCCCCAAAAACTTTTGAAAAATGCATTTGTTCACTTTTCTTACTTAATAAATCTATCATATATGGAATAGAATTAATGTCTTTTCTACAAGTTAAAGAACTTAGGAATCTCTCAACACATAATTTTGGACACCAAAGATCCCTGAGCAACAATTTAGAAATTGTTATGAGACTTAATATGAAACTTTAAATCTCTGACAGCAATATGCTGACCACCAACTATTTACTTTTCCTAAAAGATAACTTCAAGGGGAAACAAAATCCACCTGGTTTTTAATATGCAAATGTTTTTAGAGGTATAAACCAGGGCTAGGAATGTGGCTCAGTGGTAGAGTGCTTGCCTAGCATGCATGAAGCTCTGGGTTCGATTCCTCAGTACCACATATACAGAAAAATCTGGAAGTAAGCCGGATGCCAGTGGCTCACACCTGTAATCCTAGCTACTCAGCAGGCTGAGATCTGAGGATCATGGTTCAAAGCCAGCCCAGGCAGGAAAAGTCTGTGAGATTCTTATCTCCAATAAACCACTCAGAAAATCGAAAGTGGCACTGTGGCTCAAGTAGTAGAGCACTAGCCTTGAGCTGAAGAGATGAGGAACAATACCCAGGCCCAGAGTTTAAGACCCACAACCAACAGAAAAAAAAGAAAAATCTGGAGTAGCCCTGTGGCTCAAGTGGTAGAGTGCTAGCCTTGAGCACAAAGAGGCTCAGGGACAGAGCCCAGGACCTAATTTCAAGCCCCAGGATGGGGGGAAGGGGGAGGGGGTAATAAAGTAGGTTATCTGTTTCTAAATTGACTTACTTCTTTTTGTAATGATAATACTTTAGAAAACATGGTACACACTCCTACCCATACCAGACTCACCATAAGTTTATCCAACACTACAGCATGAAGTGACATGATATAAGAGCAAAGATTTTCAGTACACTAAGGAAAGCAGCTCATAACAGGAAGCAGAGTGGTTGGAATGGAGAAATCAAAAAACTGTCTAGATGACTGTGTTTGGAGACTGTGCTGAAGGTTGAATGGGATGAGTTTAGCTGCAAATTTAAGAGAATACTTTTAAGAGATGCTTTTTTTTTTTGGGTGCCAGTCCTGAGGCTTGAGCCTAGGGCCTGGGCACTGTCCCTGAGCTCCTTTTGCTCAAGGCTAGCACTCTACCACTTGAGCCACAGCACCACTTCCGGCTTTTTCTGCATATGTGGTACTGAGGAATCAAACCCAGGGCTTCAAGTATGCTAGGCACACACTCTACCACTAAGCCACATTCCCAGCCCAAATACTAACATTTCAAACTGTGACAAAAGGCCAAATGATCTAATTCTAAGCTTCCTCTATCTTTATTTTCTTAGGAAAACAATGAAGTCCTGAGATTATTTTCTTTAATCTATAAACTGCTAATAAAATTCAAGAATTATAGTTATTCTGGGTGCTGGTGACTCACACTTGTGATCCTAGCTACTCAGGAGGCTGAGATCTGAGGATCTCTGAAGTCAGCCAGTGTTCCAATTAACCACCTGAAAATGAGAAGTGGTGCTTTGACTCAAAATGGTAGAGCACCAGCAAAAAAGCTTAGGGACAGCACCCAGGTCCTGAGTTCAAGCCCCACCACGAACAACAACAACAACAACAACAAAGCAAGAATTAAAAAAGCTGTACTCAATTGAGTTGTCTGGGAATCAGGAAGCTGAATATGAACTGCAAAATCACTACAATACTTTCCCTCTGCTGACCTGATATAACAGACTCTCCTTACCTCAATCTCTATCCTGGATTTCAGCAGGTCAATGTCAGTAGACAGCTTATCCACCTGGGTCACCAGGTCCTGAGCATTCTGCATGCTAGGCAGGAATTCACTGTACTTCTTGCTGATCATATTGCACACATCACCCTATTTTTTTTAAAAAAAAGGAGAAGTTATGAGAGGAATTTTATTAAGAATATGCAGCTTATCTTCTGTACAACACCTTTCATATTAGAATTTTTTTTAATAGTTACAGCCTTTCACCTTCCTTCAAGCCAATAGAAACTGAACAACATTTCTGGTGAGTTGCCAGTGGCTCACGCCTGCAATCCTAGCTACTCAGGAGGCTGAGATTTGAAGGATGATAGTTTGAAGCCAGACTGGCCGAAGATGTCTCAGATATCCCATTTTCAATAAACCAGCAAAATGCTAGATTTGACATGACTCACGGTAGAGTGCTAGCCCTGAGCAAGAAAGAGAAGCCACAGTGTGAGGCCCTGAGTTCAAACCCTGGTACTGGCACAAAAGGAAAATTCTCCCATAAGAGTCCTATACA
The DNA here is from genome assembly GCF_000151885.1 of Dipodomys ordii. Taxonomy (NCBI): domain Eukaryota; kingdom Metazoa; phylum Chordata; class Mammalia; order Rodentia; family Heteromyidae; genus Dipodomys; species Dipodomys ordii. The sequence goes on from NW_012267226.1 coordinate 17,041,894, forward strand.
GTGCAAGTGTACAATAAGACAATGATTACCAAATTCTAACAGCACCCAAGAATTATATCAATGCTGAAAATGAAAAGACCAAAGTTTTCCTACTATTATCAGACTCTACCCATCAATTTTAATCATATACTTACAATGGATAAATCAAGTCTAAAATCTATATACTTTAATCAATTTGTTTCTATCTTCTTGCCTATAAAATTATTTTCCAGAAAAAGTACAATTTTATTAACATTCTTGTGAGAGCCTTTTACAAGCCATATGCTTCAATTACATGCTCTTTCTCTGGGCTTCTCCATTTAAGGTTTACTTTTTTTTTTTTTTTTTGAGGAGGAGAGGTTGGTCCTGGGGTTTGAACTTCGGCCCTGTCCCTAAGCTTTTGTGCTCAAGATTAGTGCTCTACCACTTGAGCCACAGCTCCACTTTCAGCTTCTTTTTGGTAGTTAAGTGGAGATAGAAGCCCCATGGATATTCCTGCCAGGGCTGGTTTTGAACCACAATCCTCAGATCTCAGCCTTGTGAGTAGCTAGAATTACAGGTATGAGCCACAGGTGCAGATTTAGGGCCCTTTTGTTGTTGTTGTTATGGTGGGTTGTAGGGCTTGAATTCCAGGCCTGAATTCTGTCCCTGAGCTTCTTCTGCTCAAAGCTCCACTTCCAGTCTTCTGGTGATTAATTGGAGGTAAGAGTCTCATGAGCTTTCCTGTCCAGGCTAGCTTTGAACCATGATCCTCAGATCTCAGCCTCCTGAACAGCTAGGATTATAGGTGCGAGCCACCAGTGCTCAGCATATAGGGCCAATTTTTAAAACTCTAAAATGACTGAGTTTCAATATCCCCTTAACAAATACTGCATATTCTGCACTCAATTATTCCATCTTTTGGAAGATGCTCACACAGAAATAAATTCTCTTTTGGTAGGAAAGATACTACTCATTGAATTACCCAAAAGACAAGGCTGAAATGTAATATAGCAATAGACTTACAAGATGATTCAGAAGAAAAAAGATCCAGAGAAAACATGGCATTTTAATACAGAAGACAAATTGAGATAGGAGGTGAAATGAGAAGAAAAATGATGGAAAATGAAGAATTGGTGATGTATGTAAAAACCTGGGAACTAGAAGGGAAAAAAAAACTGGCCTGCTTGGAGCACTGAAAGTAATTCTCATTTGTCTGAAGATTCAAGATGGGAGAGGAAAGTAGTGAAGGCAGTGAATGGGTGAGGTCCAGAGCACACAGGAGCCTTGAATGCCATACTAAAGTAGCTTAACAGGCTGTCCTCTACTCATAACATCAGAAGAAGCTGGTGAAAAATCCTAAAGCCAGGTTACAGAGATGCGAGTGGTATGAAGACTTTTGTATAATTAGAGTTATTAGGAAAAGCTGTCTCCGGTGCCTTTCTGATGTCTGCCAAAGTTGCTCCTGACGGCGATTGAAGATGTGGGCAAATACCTTCGGGTAGCCACATCTGGACCCAGCCAGTCCTCAGCATACCAGTGACGTTTTACAACCCAACATGGCCTCAAGTGCTTGGGGACGAACAACAGAGCTCGACAAACATAACCGCGAGTTTAGGAAAGAAAAATTTCGGGGTGAATGGCGCCATCTTCCCAGAGCCATTCAATGTGTTCACCCACAAATGGGGAAGGGGGGGAGGAAGAGGGTCCGAGGGGAACAGAACCGGATGGGGTGGCGGGTCCGGTCCTGTGCTCCATCCCGCTCTAGACACCTCCAGGGGGGCCCGCAGCGCCCCTCACCAGGCTCGCTTCAGCCCTCCCAGCCCCCAACCCCGCTCCCGGGCTCTCCCTCCCCGCCCCCTGACCCAGGTCTCCTCAGACCGCTGCAGGCCCTTACTGAACCCACCCTTCTCTGGCCTCCCACTCCCCGCTGTCCCCGCCCGGCCTCCCCGCCCGTCTCCCCGGCCGGAACCGCTCCGGGGGGCCCCACAGTCTGCCCCGGGCCCCCCGCCCTCCAGCCCGCGACTCCGCTCCCGGCCCCCTACACCCGCCCCGGCGTCCCACCCCACACAACCGCCGGCACCCCGCCCTCACCTTGATCTCCTCCACCCGCCGGGTCAAGCGGCTGATCCGAGTGCCGAGATCCTCCTTCTCCAGACTCCCCGACTGGGCCAAAACTTCTGTCACGAAGGAAGCCATGCCCGTGACGGCAACCAGGACTCACAGGGAGACGCTACTGCGGCCAGCGCGGCAGTTCCAGTCCCGCCGGCGGTCTCGGAGCGCTGCCTGCCGGGAAACGTAGTCTGGCAGACTGCGCACGCGGAGAAACCAGGGCGTACTACAACTCCCAGCAGGCCCCGCGCTCCGCGGGGCTCCCACGGTGTCCCGGAGTCTGCGCACTGAACTCAGACGCACTTCTTGTCTATTCAAATACCTGTCGCTGCCCGCTCATTTTTTACTTTAAAAAAAAAAAAAAAAAAGAGGAGGGAGGAGGAAGGAGAGTGGAGGGAGGAGGAGGAGGAAAGAAGGAGGAGGAAAAGGAGAAGAAAAAGAAGAAGAAAAGAAGAAGAGAGGAAAAGGAGGAGAAGGAGAAGAAGGGAGGAAAAAGAGGAGAAGGAGAAGAAATAAGATGAAGAAGGAAGGGGAGGAGGAGGAGGGAGAAGAAGAAGAGGAAGAAGAAGTAGTTGTTGTTTTATGGCTATTTTTTTTTAACCTCGTTGAAGCTCTTTCACCTTCAAAATGTATTCCTAGCCGGGCGCTGGTGGCTTATGCTTAGGAAGCTGAGGATCTGAGGATCCAGTTCCAAACCTGCCTAGGCAGGAAAGTCCTTGAGACTTAGCTGTAATTAATCACCAAGAAACTGGAAGTGGAGCTGTGGCTCAAAGTGGTAGAGCAAGTCCTTGAGACTTAGCTGCAATTAATCACCAAGAAATTGAAAGTGGAGCTGCTGTGGCTCAAAGTGGTAGAGCAAGCCCCATGACCCACCAGCTCAAAGTTTTGCATTAAATATTCAATCTCACTCGAGTCAGTGGTTTGTATCTATGCAAATATTGCCCCCTGGAGTTGTGCAACAAAGTGGCATCACTTCATTATAAATAAAACCTAATCACATCTCTCTACACGTGTTACATATAGATTACAACGCTGTGATACACCATATATTTATAGTAACTTAGGTGATAATCCTGTGTGGATTAGAACAAGATACTTAGCACTTTCTATCAATATTACCCAAAGCCTTTAAAAATTAAGTACCATTATTCAAATGGACTGCATCCTGGAAGTTCACAATATGCTTTGTATAGTATTGTTCCTTTTTTAAAGTAAAAGTATTTTGTAAGTAAAAGTATTTCTCAGAGTAGCAGACTTGTGTTTATTTTCTTCTTGTTCCATTCTTTTTCCTGTACTGCTTTAGTTAAAACATTGTATTTTTTTTTTTGCAAAACATATCTTGTGAGAGCTGATCTCAAGTCGACCAATTTTCCATGTCTGCGAGACAATCTACTTGTCCTAATGGAGCCAAAGCACTTTTGTGTTCCCGGAAGGGCAAAGGAAATGCTTAAGGGCTGCCATAATATCCTGGGAATAAAACCAAATCAACTTCATTGTGGTGGAGAACTGGTAGTTCTACTCTGAATTCTAAATGTCACTAGTAATAAATGTCCACTGACAAAAAGGACAAACTGATGAAAACCTGTATTGCATATTTATCAAGCAATTATTATAGTGTGCTAAGCGTGAAGATAAAGAAATATGAATAGTGACAGGAAAACAGGATACTTGTCATTTTAAATGTGGATAAGTGATGGGTCCAAATTTAGTCACATCTAACTATTATGCAGTTGGCGATAGGGGAAGGATTTTTTAAGGAAATAAAGTAACAAACATAAAATAGGGTTTGGGATTTGGAAAGGGCCTGTACAAGCAATAAACCCCAAAGCTTAATTATCTCTGAGGAGGGGGCAGAGAGGAAAAAAATACTGAAGAGTAAGCACCCAGTCTCTGGAAGAACCAGGGGACTTTTGTTTTTGCCAGTCCTGGGGCTTGACCTTAGGACCTAGACACTGTCCTTGAGTTTTCTTTTGCTCAAAGCTAGCATTCCACCACTTGAGCCACAGTGCCATTTGGAAGAACCAGTAGAAAGATGCTACTTTGTGAGGTTCTGAGATCCTCTGCTAGAAAGCCAGTCCAGACATGGCCACAAACATTTCAGTGGCCCTTTCCTGTCCTTAAGTAGAATGACCACTGGATAAGAGATGACTGTCCTCAGGGTCCAAAGGAAAGACAAGGAAGAGTCAGAGTCAGATTGAGGAAGGAGAAGAAAAGACACAAAGTGGATTAAGATTGTTGTGCATACTGAATACAACAATGAGTGAATGCCTGAAGAAACAAAAGGAAATTAATGGATTTTGTTTTCCTTCTTCCTAATTCCCATTTATCTGGTTTATATGTCTCCTTATTCCAGATTTTCACAAATCATGAGGAGAGGGATAAGAATACAGGAGCAATGTCTGAAAAACTTCCTCCTTTCCTACCATGGCTCACATATATGGCCACGTGCGTATAAAGATATACAACTGTGTTCTGGACGCAAAGTATGAAAAGACATGATTCTGGCCATAGATCCTGAGAGCAGAGAGCATTTCCAAGTTTGTATCGTGTTTCACACCTATAAAAGTTGAGGGAACCAGGCACCTATGGCTCATGAATGTAATCTTAGCTACTTAGGAGGCTGAAATCGGATACTGCAGTTCAAAGTCAGTCAGCAAGGAACATCTGTGAGACTCATATCTTCAATAAACTACTCAGAAAAGGCTGGAAGTGGCACTGTGGCTTCAAGAAGTAGAGCACTAGCCATGAGCAGAAGCAGCTCAGGAACAGCACTTAGGCCCTGAGTTCAAGCCCCAAAACCAGCAAAAATAAAAATAAAATAGTTGAAAGTCAGGCATCATGGTACATGTTTGTAAGACCCTGTACTTGGGAAGCAGGAGAATTACAAGCTCAAGAGTAGCCTGGGCTACAGAGTGGCTTCAAAGCCAGTATGAATTATATATCAAGACCCTGTCTTTAAAAAGAAAAACAAAAACCAGCAAATGGATATATGGATTTTTTTTTGCCACAGGAGCCTAAAATTCAAAGAACATCTCATGTATTTCAAAATAGTTTTTAGGGATGCAGTTATAGATGAGACAAAACTAGTATGCATGGATAATTTTTGAAGCCAAGTGCTGAAATATGAGATTTCTTTATCTATTTCCTTAAAAAAAATAGAACACAAGACTAAAGAGCATTCCAGATAATGCCATCTCCCTCCTTTACCAGTCACTAGCTTATCTGTCTGAAGACAACCATCAGATAAAGGCAGGACCCTTGCTGCTCAGGAAGTACTTCCTTACTGCTGGCTGGCCCAGGCCTCTGCTTTCATTTTGCATTTCCACGTGGTGTGTCAGAGCCTAAAATATAAATAGGAGACATATTGATCAGACGTTTGTGTCTTTAATAGAATAGCTCCCAGGGTTACTTTGGGTTTTGTCATCAAGACAAGCCCTTACCCGCATCTGTGTCACCAGTGTGCAAGGGCAGAGCAGAAGAAATCATTGGGACAACTGGGACCAAGAACATGAAAGGTCTAAGACTAAGCCACTTGCCTCAGCTGTTTGTATTTGTGGCCTACTAGCCAAAAGGACCTTGTCAAGGTTCCGTTATAACCTGTATCACCCAGTGGCAGTGTGAAAATTCAATACAGATAAAACATCCAGGCCAAACTCTGGCTTTCAGCCACAGTCAGTAAATACAAATGGTTTCTTTTCCTGTCAGATCTTGCCCCTTGGCAACCAACGGACAGGAATGGAAGCGTGGATGCTGGTTTGAGTGCCTCCTGTTTACAGCTGCTATCCTAACAGCTCATGGCTCATGAGGGCGCACTTACCTTGCAGGGATGTTCAAGGACTAGGTAAGTACCTTGGGTTGGGGAATTTTAATTCATTTTTGAAAACTTAATACTGGTGAGCCTTTCTGTTTACAAAAGAAACAAAGGATAAATTTACACAATTTACTCAATGCATAGGTAATTAAATAAAAACTATCATCCTACCATAGCTACAACCACGTCTAACTCTTTCTGTGAGATATATGCACACTTTACATGTACTTCTTATGAAACTCCTATGTGGGCCCCTGTTTTTCTCATTAACAACATACATACCATTTTTTTCTTTTTCTTTCTTTTTTTTTTCCCCTAAGAGTCTTGCCATACTAGCCTAGCCTGGCCTTGAACTCATGATCCTTTTTCCTCAGCCTCCCTCATTCTGAAATTACAGGAATGCACTGCTATACCTGCCCTTCAAAAACATTGTTCATGTCTAAAATTTGTTAACTAAAATGTTCATAAGTAAAATTTCTTCTTCAATATCACTTTTAAAATGGTTATTTAACATTAACCAGAGTTCACAATTACTAATAATATTCCAATGGCTATTTTCATAAAGTTTTGTATACATTCATAGACATTTAGATAGATTTTCCCGAAGATAAGGTACTGGATCCAAGTGCCCCTATGTCTAAAAGGATAAACCCTGACTGTCCTCCAGAAAAATTATATCAAGATGTATTCCAGGACATTTCTTTTGTGATCTCAGAGATAAAGAGTCATTTTAACTGTGTGACTATATTCATTAAATATATATTGATGGCTTACCACACAGATTTGCCTTTTGTGGGACCCTCTTTCAGAAACCACACCCAGATTCAATCTACTAACCCCAAATATTGCCAAGTTCCTGACACCTGCCTCAGCTGCTGCTCAGAAAACCGATATAGCAACACACTCCAAATGTGAGATTTTTTTCCCCATCCCAGCCTCCAGAAGTCATCGGTGCTAACCAGTCTCTTGAGTCACCCATTCTCCTTCTTCTGTCTTGGTGGAGGGAGCAGTTATGGCTTGGAGTTTCCAGGGGAGAGTCCACCTCGGGGGACTGTTCCTCTCTCTTCTTGGCTGGGTGTGTTCATGTGTCACCACCATCCTGCCCCAATGGAAGACACTCAATCTGGACCTGAATGAGATGGAGACCTGGATCATGGGACTCTGGGAAGCATGCGTCAATCAGGAGGAGGTGGGCACTGTGTGCAAGGCCTTCGAATCCTTCCTTTCTCTGCCCCAGGAACTCCAGGTATCTCGAATCCTTATGGTGGCCTCCCACTGCCTGGGGCTGCTGGGGCTTCTGCTCTCTGGCTGTGGGTCTGAATGCTTCCAGTTTCACAGGATCGGATGGGTATCCAAAAGGCAGCTTTGTCTCCTAGGAGGGACTCTGGAGGCATCAGCTTCACTCACTACCCTTGTTCCAGTCTCCTGGGTAGCCTATGCCACCATCAGAGACTTCTGGGATGTTAGTGTCCCTGATATTGTACCCCGGTGGGAATTTGGAGATGCTCTCTATCTGGGCTGGGCTGCTGGTGTTTTCATGGCTCTTGGTGGGCTACTCTTCATCTTCTCTGCCTGCCTGGAAAAAGATGTGCCTGTTCTCTGGATGGCTGATGCCATAGCCCCACCAGCCTGTGCTCCAGCAGAGGAATTGGATGGCTCCGTCTACCTTGCAACACAATCTATGAACATAGCCATCTAGGACTGGTTGCTGTAAAGAAATCCCTGCAAGAAAGATGTTAGTAGAATCTTTTTTCTTCCTTACCCCTCAGCATTAACTCATTTAGAGGAAACTGGTCACAAGGATTTGATTATGTTGTGATCTTCAAAGTTTGGGGTTGATTTTTATTAGTGATTTTCAGAATTAAAAAAAAATCAGGCACAGTGTCTAACGAATGTGTCTGTCTCATTCAAGATAGTTTACATAAATATGCTTTGATATTCATAGCTTTCATTTTGTGCTCAATAATTTTATTACTAAGAAAAATATATTCAACAAAGTTGCGTTCAGCGGAGAGAATTTAGTCTAGAGAGGCAGTGTATATTCAACTAAAAAAAATGGATGAGTTATTGGCACAGAATAGTACCTTAAGGTGGGGCTCCTCCTCTGGTGTGCAATTTGAAAGGAAGCTTCAAACTAGATCGTTGCTGTTCTGCAGATTCTTAGTATCCCAATGGGAAGATCGATTCTTGTTTCAGCTATGAGGCTGCATTATATTATTCCACTATCTTATGGTCTATTACCTTCTCATTGAAGGCAATGGTCACCGTGTGTGAGAGGTAGGGCAGCCCATCCTATTTGCACAAGGCTCAGTACTTCCACTACTAATCCTAGCTAAGGGTCAGGCACACTGAGACAAACTGGTCACCACCACTGCCCAGTAAGTGCATGGATGTGGAGAGAATTATCAGGTCCTCAGAAATGTTCTTTGACACGAGTAAGATCACATTATAAACCCTTTACACTTTAACCTAAGTATCAACAGACCTATCCAGGCTATGGCTACCAATGAAGCCCCTTTCAAAACAACAGTCTCAATTGTTTACTTGCCCTACATGCACTAACCTATGACTACTCATGCCCAGGCTTTCTTAAAGACTTTTCTCAGTCCTCCAGAAGCTGCCTCCTGTTACTCGTGAGCCTGTTTCTCAGCGGCAATCACCCTGCATGGCCAACCAGCTCCCTCACTACCACCTTTCCCCCGCTGCCATAATCAGGTTAAGAACAGTCATCAGTGGCCCGGCCAACAATTCCCACAGAAAAGTCCCCAGATAAGTTCAGAGGCTTGCTAGACTCCAGGTTGAACTGGGGAGATGCTTTCCATTTCCAGTGGGATGAAGCTCTACTTTGCAAGCTCAGTTCAGAGTTCCTCACCCCAGGATCTTTCAACCCTTAAATTACCTCTAGATCATGAGATGGCCAATGCTCACTAAGCATTACCCTCCTTAGAAAAGGCTCCTTTCCTCTGAGGTATATTTATTTGTGTACATCTGCTGTGGCACATACAAATCCAAATACCTTGAGTACCTTGAGATAAACACATTCCAGAGAACAAAGGGGTAGTCTGTCTCAAAGACTTTTCTTTCTCTAATAAATTGGAAAACTGACTCCAATGATGGTTTTTGTCAAATTTCCCTTCTCAATAGGTTCAAAATTCTGTGTGCCAAGTTTCAATAAGGAATGAGGCTCAAGTATCCAAAGTGTTTTCTTTTTCCTGCACTGTCTACGAGAAGGAATCACCACTCACCCACCTAATGATTTATTCCTTTATCAAATAACCTGAGCATTTACCATGTGCAAGGCACTGTGTTGAGAACCATGGATACAACAGTAAATAACAAACTTAATCCTTGTTCCTCATTCAGGCAAATAAAAACAGGTATTACTACAAAATCACTCAAATAAAGGCAAATTATAATGGTGACAAACTTAGCAATGTAATAGGAAGACTCTGTCCTACTCTTAAGAGTGATGTTTAGTAACATGACAAAGTGGTAACTTAAAATGTAAAGGGTGGAGCACAGTTTTAGATGAAGAGGGAAGAAAACAGATAAACCTTGGTGAGACTGGTAATGCAAGGGGGAGCCTAACTTTAGAGGGACCTGAAGGCCTTGGTAAGGAATACTGTCATCTCTATTTTAGGTCATGACATGAGAAACCAAGCACCTGGCCTAGCAATAGGAACTTTGCCCAGCTGACTGTGCAGCAGTAATTTGCAAACCTCGTGTGTGTTGTGTGTGTGTGTGTGTATCCTGTAACAGGGCTTGAACTCTGGACCTCACACTCTCACAGGTCCTTCTTGCTCATGACTTGCGCTCCACCAATCAGGCCATACCTTCAGCTCAGCATTTTTCTAATTAATTAAGAGGTGGGAGTCTGATGGATTTTTCTGCTCAGGATGGCTTCAAACCATGATCCTCTAGGACTCAACCTTCTGAGTAGCAAGGACCACAGGTGTGAGCCACCAGTCTCCAGCTTTTACCTTTTTATAATAGTATGTCTCTGTGCAGTTTCCTATTCATACAGCCTAGCAGAATTTAAAAACCTTCAAATCACTTGCATGTTATCTTGACAGTTTCATTTAAGATATCTTGAAAGATGTTTTTTTTCATCAGGAGAGCATATGTTACTGTTTTACTAATAAGGAAACTGAGAAATTAAGGAAGTTAGATAACATGATTATGACAGTAATTGGCTAAGTCAGGACTTGAACTCAATGCTTTATACTATGGTTCTCTTTTTCACCCCTCTTACTTTCCTAGACACTCCACCAGACCAAAGGAAAAACTAGCTTTGAAGCAGAAGGAAAAAACAGAGACCAATAGAACGAAGTCCCTTTTGTGCTTATGTTTAAGTCATTTCCAGGACTTGGCTTCCAGCTGCTCACCTGCTCCTGCTGCAGGTTTGAACCCCATGTGTGCAGGTGCAACAAGACATTTGTTTCAAAGCAACTCTCATTGAAAAGAGATGGAAACAAACTGAAGATCTGTTGAAAAAATGTTGTGTGTCCAGCTCTCCTAAAGGACACAAGGACTTTTTTTTTAATAGTCAAGGGCCGGGGATTTCTCAAGTAGCCAATGAACATCATGCCATGTCCAAAAAGGAGTGTGATCTGCATGCTAGTAAGAATCAACCTTCACTCTGAGGAAAGTGCTATGTGCCTAAAAAAAATGCCTGTTTTTATGTACCTGGTTTGAAAGGAAACATAGTGAGAAATAAAAATAGAACTAGCATGACTCTGGCAGCACATACCTGTAATTCTAGGCTGAGATCTGAGGCAGTTTGAAGCCAGCCTGGACAGAAAAGTCTGAGACTCTTATCTCCAATTAACCACTAAAAAGCCTTTAAGTGGAGACAGTGGCTCAAGAGGTAGAGCACTAACCTTGAGCAAAAACAAAAACAACAACAACAAAAAAAAAAACAAGCAAGGGTGTGAAGGCTTGGGTTCAAACTCCAATACTGGCACAAAGGAAAAACAGAACCAATGAAACCTCTCACTTTTCCCATGTAGGTTTTGCTCTTTTGTGGTACTGGTGTTTGAACTCAGGACCTCACAACTTGCTAGGCAGCTGCTCTACATACCACTTGAGCCATGATTCCAGACCTTCTTGCTTGTACTTTTTCATATAGGTAGGGTCTTACAAATTTGCCTGGACTGGGTCAAACCATGATCTTCCTACTTCTGCTTCCCAAATAGCTGAGATTTTAGGTATGAACATATAGATTTATGGTAAATTATACTAATATGGCAAACTTTTTTTTTTTTTTGCCATTCCTGGGGCTTGAACTCAGGGCCTGGGCACTGTACCTGAGCTTCCTTTGCTCAAGGCTAGCACTCTACCACTTGAGCCACAGCACCACTTCCAGCTTTTACTGTGTATGTGGTACTTAGGAATTGAACCCAGGGCTTCATGCCCTGGGCCCTCACTCTACCACTAAGCCACATTCCCAACTCCCACTTTACTTTGATTACACATGGAAAGATGTGTAGTCACATATATTAGAAAAATGAAGGGATGTGAATCAACTAGTATTCCAAGTTAAAAACTTTATAAACAAGATGTGATACAGCTAAAAGTAATGTGACTCAGTACTAACTTTGGGTCTGAAAATTTTACCACTAGAAGTTAAGGCATTTCTCCTAGTATCCAATAAAACACACATCTGATACTTTTCTGAGCCTCTGAGATCAACTCCAGGGAAATCACTGCAAGGGAAGCTGATGTGGGTTGGAGCCACATGGGATGAGAGGCCAGGTGTCAGTGGCTCACATCTGTAATCCTAGCTACCCAGGAAGCTGAGATCTAAGGATTTCCCTTTGAAGCCAGGCTGGGCAGAAAAGTCCATGACACAATTATTTCCAATAAACTATTCAGGAAATGCCAAAAGCAGCATGTGGTTCAAGTGGTAGAGCACTAGCCTTGAGCAAAAGCTCAGGGACAGCACAGAGGCACTGAGTTCAAGCCCCAGAACTGGCATCTCCCCCCCCCCAAATTGTACTTTGTTTCTTAGTCCCCATAAGCCGTCCCATCACACCAGCTCTTGGGGAATCCAGTTGGAGACAAGAAGAGGGAATGGATGGGAGTGCAAGCAATACTGTGGCTCCTTCCCAACTGCTGGACTCTGGACATTAGAGAAGGGTCTGGAATAAGGGAAGGAGAGAAACTGAAACAAACAGGTGAGAAGGAATTCTAGTGTAATCATCTGTACTCTTGGAGGTAATTCTGCTTTCATACTCATACATGACAAAAAGCTATGAAATCTCTTGGATATGCTGTTAAGGAGCAGAGAATGGACATCCAAAACATCACAGTAAAGATAGTAGGGAAATTAAAACAAAAACAATCGTCATCTTAAGACCCTGCCAAGTTTGTATCACTTGATAAAATGACTAAAGAAAAATAAATCTAAAACAGTCAGCTATGGGGTGATTTCTATATTCTGCATAAGCCCTGAGCCCTTTAGTAATATTGTTGTCCAGTCAGTTGGCTAATATGAACACATCCATTTATGAGACCATAACCCCCTGGTGACCTGGATATGACCTACTTATGTAGTAGGCATAATGCCCTATGTAAGACAGAACAGCTCTTAAAATTCTTGACCTATGATGAATTTCCCTTTGAGAACTATTCAGAGTACAACTTTAAGCTGAGTCATTGCTACAGCTTTTCTCTCCTTTCAATCCTTCAAAGACAACTACAGACCAAGGAAACAGGCTCAGCCAGTATTTGAACTCCAATGCATTAGACTAATTTTTCTTTCCATGGAACTAGTATATGTTTTACATGTAGAGTGAAAATAGGAGGGTCACAGTCTGGGTGAGTAATGACAAAAAGATTCATCTCCAAAATAAGCAAGGCAAAAAAGCTGGAGGGTGTGGCTCAAGTAGAATACCAGCAAGCTCAAGGCCCTCAGTTCAAATCCTAGCACTGTAGAAACAAAACAACAGTAATGACAACAAAATACCAAGGAGAATCTGGAGCAAATGGAACCTATAAATTGATGTAATTTTAGAAAATTGTTTGGTAGCCCCTGATAAAAAGACCTACTTACCTGTATCTACATCCACTTTTCTGACTCAGTAATTCTGCTCCTAGTTATATGCCAAGAGAAATGCACTTGTGCACATCAAGGATGCATGTGAAGATCTCAGTAACATTATGTATTACATTCCCAAACTGGAAATAAATCAAGTGACCACCTTAAGAAATTATGAGATACAGTCTTACAGTGAAATACAGTGAGCTGAGTTACAATAAACTGCAGGTCCTAGCACAATTAATCCCCCACCACACTACCGGCTCTCATTCAGTCCTTGTCATTTGTTCATTCATTTGGCTTTGCTATAATATATCTACCGTACTTCCCTCGAATGGTGTAGGGTAAAAATTTAGTGTCTCAGTTCTTATAAGGAGTTCAAAAACAGAACACACTAGATTGTGACTCATTAAGTATGGAAATCTGTGTCCAGTCTCCAGAAGACCCCTGCTATGCTGAAATATCCTACTCAAAACTCTTGAATCACTTTAGCCAAGGGCCACGTAAGTTTCTTTCTCTACACTTTCTGCTCCTCCTTCTTTTTCCTAACTCTTACAGTGTCAAAACCAGCCAAGTACGGAGGTACACATCTGTAATCCCAGCTAGGAAGGCTGAGGCAGGAAGATCACCTAGCTAGCATGTGAGTTACAGAGCAAGATCTTGTCTTGAAGGAGGAGGAGGAAGGTTGGAAGAATGGCTCAAGTGGTAGAATGCACATTCAGCAAGAGTTGAGGCCCTGAATTCAAACCTCTGTATTGCCCCCACCCACAAAAAAAAAAAAGAAAAAACAATCAAGACCACTCTTGACCCAGACTATAAAAATCATGAGACCTTAGTTTGTGGAACCCTAAAAGAAATGAGATTACACCTAAAATTCATTCTTAGCACTCCCCCTGGTGGTCTGAGAGGATCCAGATGAATTTCTGCACACTGCAGACATCATTGGCCTGTGTAGATTCCCAACTGCCCACCAAGACAACCAAGGCCAGTGGAGCAGTGGTTTAAAAGTTCACATTATAAAGACAGATACACCAAGACAAACTAAGGTGGTCAAAGTTAGTGGCCTAACGTAACTTAAGCACTGTGTACATTACTCAGTAATGGCAGGTTAAGTGAGTCAGAAATGGTGCTATGTATGATTTTAAACAAGAAAATGGAGAAGAAAAATCAATCAACTTCCCTGGAAACAATATTTTCCACAAACTCTAAAACACAAAAGGACCCCTATCATGAATGTAATCAAAACACAAGTTCACTTTAAAAAAAAAAAAGCCCTTCTTTTTCATTCTACATCTTGACAGGTTCCAAAGTAAATACCTTCACATGCAATGTAAGTGACAAATGAGATCTAACACCAAGGTGCTGGTCAGTAACTGCTGCTGCCTGAAACAAGACAGGTGCTTGGTAACTCCATCCATTTCCAAACTGAAAATATAGACTTAAATAAGGACCATGCTGTACACCAAAGGTAAAACAAATACTTTTATTGCACATTTATAAAATCTGCATAGTTGTGTGTTCTTCCCTACCATGATTAATCTCTAAAATTTGGTTAAAACATTAATTTCCAAAGACATAAACCCCAAAGGACACAAATCCTTTAAAAATGGTTTTTTCTCTCTATATACATATATATAGATAATTTTTTTTCTTTTTACAAATCCACATCCCTTATTTGTTAAAATCAAAGAAAGGGGATTAAAATGTTCTACTGGGCCAGTAGCAGCCTTAGACACCTGTTTTTGAAAACTGCCTAGTTAACAAGAACTAATAAATGCTATATTTAGTCAAGCTTCATAATGCCATCCTGTCTAAAGTCCTTTACGCTTCCTTTCTCTCACTTAGGACTATGAGGTTTTCTGGTTTATTTAGAAATGTAACAGAGGAGGAGGAGAGAGGCAGCTCTCCTTCCACTTTCATCATCTCACTGCCGTGGGGCCTTAGGTTCTACCCACAGGGAGCCGGGTGGAGCTTCATCAACAACCCATTTTACCATCACCTGTCAAGAGGCAGGCAAGCCTTGTATTAGTAATCTCTGGTGGCTAAGTCTTAAAATGTCACTGTGCTTGATAAAATAACTCGTAGCTGCTCATCTGGTTCAGGTTCTGATGAATCACTCCTCTATTCTGCTGTCAAAAATACTTATGCCTGAAGCATAATTTAAGAGGTGCAAGAGGCTTAAAAATAAGTCCATGCATTAAGGTAAGTTCGAAGGCATTTCAGGTCTTCTGGCTTAACTCAATACCTTAATATGATGCTTCCTGCCTTTGCTAGTGGATTAGCTTTCTTGTACCAGTACCTAAACAGTGCAATCTTTAATCCTTCTTCAAACAGGCAGCAAGGGTGTGGTGTGGATCTGATTCTTACTCCTCCCTATTCTCTTTCCCCAGGGGAAAACCATGACAACAGACTGACGTGCAGCAGGTAGGCAGCCTGAGACTAGGGTGGCCTTGAACATAAGGGCCTTATTTCACTGTCACAGTTGAAACTCCTTGAATTGACTCCATGACAGCTGCAAATCTGCTACAAAGGTCATAGGGAGAATGGGGCCGAATCGTTGGAGGTTCCTTCAAGACAATGATTTCTGCAGAAGGATCTAGAAGCCTAGGTAGAAATTCTCCTAAGCACAGCTGCAGATTTTCTGTAGAGATAAAGAAGACTGGTTACATATACAACTTAACAGATTTTTGACTAAAAATCAGAAGCTACAGGTATATAGACACACCATTGATAGCCCATTATCCAGCCTCAAAGACAGAACCTGATGTTGGCTACCTAACAATAAATGGTGATTCCTTTAGGCCAACCCAGAATGAAGACCTACTTGCCAAAGCCACCAAAGCTTTCAGTTACTGCTTTAAGATAGCTATTGGTGGAAGATGCTACATAATTACTGTATGATGGATAGGACTTCTAATCATCTTTTAAAGTTTGAAAAAGTACTCTATGTTGTACTAGACATATAATGATGCTATTTTCTTTCAAATGTGTAAAATATACCAATGTGCACATATGGCCTTAAGTAAAGCTCTATATCACATATTGCCTAAATAAAAACTGAAAACATCAAAAGGAAATACATAGCAATTGTTTATTATAGAAATCATCAATAAATAACAGTCAAGTACATGAACAAGTCACTGGACTGTCCTTATATTAGTGAGAAACTAACAAAGAGGATTCATACCAGAATTGTACCAAACTTCCAATCTACTGAACTCACCTAAAAGTAATTGGCATTAGTTTCCCTCTCCAAGATGCTTTGACAAGCAAGAATATCACATGTGCTAATTTATTAATCTTGACACCATTACATTTTATAATATTCTTACATTATGCAACTTTAAGCCATAAATAAATGTGGCTAAGATACCATCAGGTAATCAGACTACGCGTATACAGATTTTTTTAGTCTTAAACTAGGAAAGCATTCAGATTTTGTCAGATGTGAGAGAAATGGAAGCCTGACATTGTTTTTCTAGAACCTGCTGGCTGTTTGTGGTGGTGCTTCTACAGTCAGAGGAGGTAAGGGGAAGGGGAAAATAGTAGAGCACTGGTTCCCATTCTTTTTTTCCACACCACAGACTCATTTCCCTCACCTGCATGTTGGGATGTTCCAGTCCCCTCAAAGCCTTTGACAACCAGGACTAAAGAATGAGTTCACTGTAATTTCTAGAAGTCCCAAAGCCTCAGAGATTCTAAGAAGTGCTTACAACAACACACCTGCAATATCTTGCCCAAGGTAAGAGCACCAGTGGTTTCTCATGACCTCAATGGCATCCAGATCATCCTTGGAGATGTCATTGTTAATGATCAGGTGAATGCAGGGAATGATCAACTCATTCATCACATTAATCCCTTCTGTTACAGAATGATCATCATTTGTTTCAAAGAGAGAAGCTGCTCTGGCATTCAGTTCCTACACATAAAAGGCAGAGTGGGAGAAAAAAAGGCTGAAAAGGTAAGCATCTATTAAATAAATCTATTAAGTCGTGTGGCTCCCATACTCCCCTGCACATTGGAATTACCTAGGGAATTTAAAAAAAATTTTTTTGGTCGAACCCCAGATGAGCTGATTTAATAAGAATGTAGATGATCTGGACATTTGGGATTTAGTAAAAGGTCCCAAAGTGATGCTAATGCAGCCAAGTTTGGCCTAAACTTACAATTCAAAGTCATATTTAGTATCTGTTTCTACCAAAAGACCTATCCGTTGGTTCTCAATCTCCATGAGGGATCAGAAACACCTACAGAAGACACATGGATGGGGCAGGGAAGGTGGCTCAGTGTTAGAGCGCTTGCCTTGCATGCATGAGGCCCTGGGTTCGATTCCTCAGCACCACATAAATGGAAAAAGCCAGAAGTGGCACTGTAGCTCAAGTGGTAGAGCGCTAGCCTTGAGCTCAAGAGCTGAAGGTCAGAGCCCAGGTCCAGAGTTCAGGCCCCATGACTGGCAAAAAAAAAAAAAAAAAAAGACACACGGATGCCGAGACCCCATCCTTTATTGTCCTGGGGGAGAACCTGTGCCTCGCCAGCTTGAAACCTCATTTTGTGGTTCTTACACACACTGGAGATTAACAACAGCAACAAAAAACTCAGTCATTCTTATATTACACTACTGTGGAAGGTGAGATGTTCAAGATGCTGAGCTGAATTTGGTGATTTAAAATATAGAATCACAGCTCTAAAATTCAGATCATGGGGCTAGGAAGGTGGCTCAGTGGTAGAGCTCTTGCCTTGCATGTCTGAGGCCCTGGGTTTGATTCCTCAGCACCACATAAGCAAAAAGAAAAAAGCCAGAAGTGGCGCTGTGGCTCAAGTGGTAGAGCACTAGCCTTGAGCTGAAGAGCTGAGGGACAGTGCCCAGGCCCAGAGTTCAGGCCCCACGGCCAGATCCTAAATAAATAAAAAATTCAGATCATTAACTCTGAAATGCTTTTATCCAGCTTCCAAGTAGCCCTGTCACATCTGTAATTGTCATACAAATCCAAATATAAATCAAAACATGAAGCTGTTGAGATGAATATATCTCATGACTTAATGGCCTCCACTGGGTGTTAAGAGGACCAAGACATTGGTGAAAATGTAGCCTTGATTTCTGAGAAGGGAAAATTTCCTGGGAATGAAGGGAAGTAAACACAAGTACACAATATAAAGGCAAGCCACCTCTTCCTAATTCTCTGAAGAACAAGCACAATATACTCCCTTGGGGAGTCAGAGGGGATTGTATCTGCCTTCCATCCTGACTAATGTGTGACAATAATGCTAACAGGTCAGCAGGACTGATTCGGTGGTTCATTACAGTGCTCTATAAAACCAAAGCCATCTCACAGCCATCAAATTTCATCCACTAGCTTTAGGTAGGGAATACTGAAAAATACCTATTCCCCAAATACATACATCATGCCAGATTCAGAACAAACTGCTGAGTAAGAAAAAAGAGAATCTAAGCTCTGTGAACTCACTATCTAGTAGAGAAGAGATGTGATAAAAGTGATAATGCAGGCACTAAGCAAGGGCACAGAGACGGACGGCTGACTCTCAGAAGCTGAGAGGACTGAAGAATGGAATTCACCTAAAGTAAGGTCAATGACCCTGTTCGAATAGAAAGTTGCCCATGAGTTTGGAAAAAAAAAATTCAAAGTTTGGTGTAGATAATTATTTGGCTTAAGCTGGATTTTTAAATGGCTTCAAGGGACAGACAGATGACAGACAGACACACACACACAAATAAGTACAAACCAGAAGGCATTTTCTCCGGTATAAAGCAATCACTGATTCCTTCACCCCCCTGTGAGGGCCCTTCATCAGCAGTGCAGCGTTGCTCTGGTAGGCATACACCAAGTAGGACAGCGCTTCTTGGTACCTTAGAAAATGCAGGGTAAGTTTAATCTGCAGTAGCAGGAAGGGATGGAGATAAATCACAGCTCTCTTTTGCCAAACCTCACTGCTCCCCAATATAAGAATATACTTTGTTACCATTATGGACAAGTCTTAAAGACAGTCAAGCATAATGTATGGGAAAAGCCTGAGGGCCAAAGACCATAGCCAATCTTAGGTCTTCTAGAAATGGGACAAGAAATGGAACAGATGCTCACTGGGGTCTATGCCAACTTGAAAACATTTTCTGAGTTCATTTGCCACAAAGAAGGTCTAGCACAGTGATCTCTTCTCTAGAGAATCCACTACTGCTGATGGATGAAAAATGTGTGTGATGTTCAGAGCAAAGTCAAAGGAAGCACCAGAAAGAACAGAGGCACACAGACTGAGGCATGGCTCAAGTGTACAATACCTGCCAAGCAAGCAGACAAATGTAATCACAGTACTGAAGAGTAGAGGCACCTTGTGTGAGTGATAAAGGAGGTAATGCAGGCCTGTGACCTCTAGTATCCTCAGCTGAGCATCAATTCAATCAGTATAGTGATCAATAATCTCTCTCTCTCTCTTTTTTTTGTCAGTCATGGGGTTTGAACTCTGGGCCTGAGCGCTGTCCTCAGCTCTTTAGCTCAAGGTTAGCGCTTTACCACTTGAGCTACAGTGCCACAGTTTTCTAGTGGTTTATTAGAGATAAAAGAGTTTCATGAACTTTCCTGTCCCGGCTGGCTTTGAACCGTGATCCTCAGATCTCAGCCTCCTGAGTAGCTAGGATTACAGGCGTGAGCCACCGGCGCCCGGCTGTGATCAATAATCTTAGTGAAACAAAAAACAACATACTTTCCTTTCTGATAGAGTTCTAGGCCTGTCAGGAGATATACAGACACCTTTCGGAACAAACTATAATCTTCATGCCACTTCTGTAAAAGAATAACAACTATTAATTATTTGGTTTCAGTAAAGTAATGCATTTTATACCACTGCAAATTTCAGACTCAGTATAAACATTTACTGAGCACATTTAGCCAGGTCCAAAACCACAAACTTTCAGATAAAAAACATTCAGTATTTAGTCAACCACTGACCTTTAATTATCAATGTTCCATCCTAATTCTATTCCATCTTTGCCAGTACTGAACTTAGCACTTCATGCATGCCTGGCTTACTTACTCACCTGGCAAAATACCGTTTGGGCCAAGCCTCTAGTCTAGATTCTTGTTGGTAATTTTTATGATGGACTCTCCCATGGACTTTTCTGCCTGGGCTGCCTTTGTACCATGAGCCTTTGGATCTCAGACTACTGAGTAGCTAGGATTACAAATATGAGCAACTCGTGCCTGGCCGGAAATATTTATTTCACATAAACTTTATAATTTCCAAAATCCATGTCAAAGTCATTCAGCTTTGGCTTAGTCAGTCTCTGGAGTTCTGATAAGGCCTCATAGACATAGTGAAGATAGAAGAGCAAGGCGGCTGTACATGTGCAGAATATAACTTGGCGGTGTGGCATACTGTTTTATGCCGAATGCAATGGCTTTTAACAATGTGTAGGCCAAAGGTCTCAGCCTGTAACTCCAGTTACTTATGAGGCAAGGACAAAATGAGGGCAAGGAATTAGCAAGATCCCATTCTTAATAAATAAGGACTGGGAATGTGGTAGAGTGGTAGAGTGCTTGCCTAGCAGGCATGAAGTCCTGGGTTCAATCCCTCAGTACTACATAGAAAAAGGTGGAAGTGGCACTATGACTCAAGTGGTAGAGTGTTAGCCTTGAGCAAAACAATCTCAGGGACAGTGCCCAGGTGCTGAGTGCAAGCCCTGTGAATGAAATAAAGTTGATGGTCCTTATCTGTAACCCCAACTGCATGGAAGTAGGAGAATTGAAGTCTGAACCAGCCCTGGGCAAAAACTTGTGACCCTATCCAAACCAATAAATAAAAATAACAAGATTGATCGTGGTATTTTGTACTTATAAGTCGACATGAATGGTAACCCCCTTATACAACTACTTGGAGGTAATAAAAATATAATTATTAATCAATCAATCAAAAAGGGCTGGAAGTATGTCCCAAACGGTAAAACAAACAAACAAAAAACCTAGCAACCACCAAGCCCTGAGTTCAAACCTTAGTAATGTGAAAAAAAAAAGAAGGCAGATGTATATACTTTAATGCATAGTAGAAAGCTGTACCATCTTTTAAAAGTCAATTAATGTTATTACACAGTAGGTACTTAAGGAAGATAGAGCACAGATGCATTCTAGTAAAAGAATGGAGCTATTCTGAAAGTAGGAAAAGATCATTTACCTATTCTTCCCCAGGTCTTTTTGTGCAAAGGGAGAGCAAGGCAATCTGTGGTAACACTAAACTATTCACTTTGCCCATTGTGTCTGGAATTCATATTATTTTTTAGAATTCATATTTTTATTTTACAGATTTAAACAAGCAATCAAAAAGTTCACCTTGTACTCTTCCATATTCATGTCATCTGGTCCAATTTCCCTCAGCTTAGCCTGAGCCACCTTCATGATACTGATTGACCTGTGTGGGACAGAGTTGGGATGGCAGTGAAAGGACACGAACCGGCTCACAGCTGGAGGCCTCAGCCCAGTCAGAGCCCATGGAGAGAAAGCAGCACTGAGTAAAAGGTTCCCTTCTCACCTTTCATCATAGCTAAGATTTTTATCCGCAAACTGTTCTAGAAGGGTCCGCTCTACCACCCTCTTGGGAGCTTCATTTTGGAAAAAGTAGACCAGAACATGCTGAAGTCGAGGGTCGCTGTGGGAGGTGGGTGTCTCCTTGGCGAGCTGATAGAGCCTGGAGTATTCTTCATGGAACGCCTGTTGAACACAGTACACATCCTTAGGAATCTGCACACACAGAGATTGGTGCCTAAGGCTGGAGGGTCTCATAATGATGAGGTTAGTGCCTAAGGCTGGAGGGTCTCATAATGATGAGGTTGGTGCCTAAGGCTGGAGGGTCTCATAATGATGAGGTTGGTGCCTAAGGCTGGAGGGTCTCATAATGATGAGGACCTTTCCTATCGAGGAATTACAAAAGCAATCATGGAATCTGTTTGCTGACAAATCATGGAAAACAAACTGCTTTAGCATTCTGCTAAGAAAGACACACCACTCAGGAGACACTCATTTTCTCAGGAAGGTCTTGAAAAACCAACGACTCAGTCCTAATTGTTTAGGGTTTATATTCCTGAATCCAATATAAACAATAAATATAAATAAACTAATATAAATGGGATTTCAATCAAGTGTCTTATACTTTTTTCAAGGATCTTAAAAAGCATGACCTACTTTTTAAGATGAAGGCCCTCAAATTGCAAAGGCCAACCTTCATCTAACAACAGCAATGAGTTTTATGTTTTGCTTTAATAAAGGCTATTTGAAACCCCACCCTGCCAGGTTATATATGTACTGCCTCAACAGTATGATACCTGGTTATAAGCGTTAAAGATTTTAAAACAGAGGTACCTTAATGAGCCCTGCTTCAGACCCATCTCGGTCAAAGGTCTGACGGGCCTTAGCTATGGCCAGGATGACCCCTTGCATGGCAGGGCTCAGCATCACCTACCACAAGACAGCACAAAACACAGAGAGAAAAGGAGAGAAGAGAGGTTCAAAAGGAGCTTGTGTGAAGGCAAAGTGAGCAAAGGCAAAGTATGGAAGGAAAGCAAAGCAGTGTGACCCATGGGCAGCGTGAACTACAAATCAGCTTTATTACCCACCCCTATGCCTATATGCCTTTGCCCCCTACATGCCAACCTAGAACAACACAAGTCATACCTATCCTACAGGTTCTAATTTTGCCAGATAAAGACATATGTCAGCCAAGCACCAGTGGCTCATGTCTGTAATCCTAGATACTCAGGAGGCTGACGATCTGAGGAGCCAGGTTTGAAGCCAGCCCATGTTGGCTTTTGTCTCCAATAAACCACCAAATTAAAAAAAGCCATAAGTGGAGCTGTGGCTCAAGTATTTGAGCACAAACAAAGCTCAGGGACAGCACCCAGGTCCTGAATTCACGCACTAGGACTGGCACATAAAAAGAAACCAAAAAAGGAAGATTTCCAAAAAGATCTCCAATGTGACACTTCCAAAGAACTAAGTTAAATTATAGTTCTCAGAGAGGGAAGTATCTGAGCTCAGGATTCCAATTTAACTTGCAATTTTAAAGAATAGCTTAAATATATAATTGGAAGTTTTACTTGGATGGACAGACAGCGTATTTACAGTTGGCTGGAGACTAGAAAAGGAACAAATATGACTATAAAATATCCTAAAGGAGAGAAAATAACAGGACTCATGCTTGTTTATGTGAAGCACAGCTGGAAAGGAGACTTAGCTTCTTGCTAAGTTTTTGAATTAAAAGCAAGACCAACTTTAACTCATGTTTTGTTTGCTTATTGGATAACTAAAAAAATTATCTGAAGGAAAATCAACAGACTAATATAAAAAACAAATATTCCCAACCAGGCATGGTGGTACATACATACAATCCCAGTACTCATAAGCCTGAGGCAGGCGGACCATGAGTTTGAGGCCAACCTACACAACACAGAGACACTATTTCAAAATACAAAACAGGACAGGTGCTGGTGGCTCACGCCTATAATTCTACCTACTCAGGAGGCTGAGATCTGAGGATCAAGGTTCAAAGCCAGCCTGGGCAGGAAAGTCTGGTAAGACTCTGATCTCTAACTAATCACCCACAAATTGGAAGTGGGGCTATAGCTCAATGTGGTAGAGCCTTGAATGAAAAAACTGAGGACAGCACCCCAAGTCCTGAATTCAAGCCCTACAACCACCACCACCACCAAAAATCAAGATTCTTTATAAAGCTATTTTTATTATAATACCAAAAGAAAAATAAGTTCTGCCTGAGACAACTAGACCAAGCAGACCCACCCCTGTTCCCCACCAACACATATGAGGAAAAAGCTGGGTGAACACACACACACACACACACACACACACACACACACACACACACACACACACACACACAACACACACACACACACACACACACACACACACACACACACACACACGGGGACAGACACACACACACACACACACACGGGGACAGACAGACACACACACACACACACACGGGGACAGACACAACAGGAACAGGAGATGATAACCACTTCACAAAGAGTGAAACTGAAGTGAAAACTAGGAGAGCCTCTTTGTCCATTACTTGTCTCAGTGAGGAACTAGTAGCCATTGCCAAGCACCTTAAAGAAGGCTACGCAGTCACAGAAGGGACTCAAGACTGACAACAGGCAGCCCCGTCCTGCCTATCTCTGTACCTCCTCATCATATCCACCTGCATCCGATCTAACCAGAATCCTCCCCACACTGGGGATCTCCACTTCAGAGGCCTCAGAGTTAGGCTGGGCAGCACTTTCTGTGGCATCAGCCCTTGGGGGCGGTTCTGACTGCTCTGCCAGGTTTGATTCCTGGGGCATGGGCTTCTCGGGTTCAGCTTCCTTAAGCTGTGGCAACAAGATGGAGAAGAGTAAGGAAAAACAGGAGAAATAAAGATGATGGTTAAATGCAGCAGAAACACAGAATAATGGAAATGTGAGAAAGCTGGCACTGATGAGACCCTCTTCCATCTGCCCTCCCGATCAGTCTCACCTCACTCAAAGCTGCTTCCACCCCACTCTTCTCATAGGCTCTAGCTGTGTTTGCGATGGCCTGGGCAGTCTGCTCCTTCACAATCACTGCGTGCTCAGATGACAAGCAGCGAACCCCCGGAGGAGAGGCTGCTGGTGGCTCTAACAGAGAATCCACAAAGGCATTAGCATCTAATAATAAATAACATCTACAACACTAGTAAGTGAGCAAAATGAACACACAGTGTGATAAAAATCCTTCTAACACAACTTTTATAAAACCTGTGCAAATTTGCCCTAGAATTAGTGATTACAAGAAATGGCTAGAGAGCAATTAAGATCTGTACAATTTATTGTACTCCCCATTTCTCTGTACCATAAAAGCTGCCTACAAACAATAGTCTGTTAGCAAGATCTCCACTGGAGAAAGGTTTCCATTAACTCTACCTTTTAATTCTACTACCGTCTCTCCTACTGAGCACAAGTACACACACACATTACAGGTCACCTCTGTGACATTATTTCTGCTCACTGGAAATCACATTCCAAAGTCAGACTGTGCAACACCAACTATAAACAAAATGGTGAAATCTGCCATCAGCTACTGGGCTGAAGGCAGGCTGGCAGGAAGTGCAGTGTACATGTACTAGTTCACTGACATTATGCCCTTCATGGCTACCTTGTGACGTAGAGAAATCCTGGGATGATGGGCTGCTGGAGGATTCCATTTGAGGGATTTTGCATGACTGTTCTTCCTCCCATTCCTCAACTTCCTGCTCAAACCGCCAGTTATCTTCTTGAATGTAATGCTTGAGCTCCACAGACAGGGCATCCAACTCTCCCAGCATCTGCTCTGGTTCACTTGGGGCTGCCTCCGAGGAAAAACAGTTAAATGGAGCAGCATCCAGAAAGAGGGACTTAGGAAGTAAAAGGGCCTTCCAACACAGGAGGAATACAGGTTATTTTATCTTTTGTCTTGTTCCTAACTGAAAATAAATGAATCAGTCAGTCCACTCATCCATTTATATAAGCATATGAATAATCCATCAGGAATTCTGACAATGACAGGCACAGCATATCAGTAACGCCCTGGCATGTTTGTAGACAGGTGCACATTCAATAACTGTTGGATGAATGAATGAATGATGATTTAATTGTGGTCCATCACTGGATGTACCAAACATTTCTTAGAAATCTGGAAAATCAATACACTCAATATAAATTTCAGGTCAAATAATTATGCCAATTTAACCACTGCATCTATTATTGGTAAGAATTTCCATCTACCTCAAAAGATTAGATATGAATTTCAAGACATTTATACTTTTTCACAATGCTATTAGAAAACAACTACTACAAAATGGTCAGATGGGCCATGATACCTGGCTCATAAAAAACCATGATGAAAAATGGCACACGTCAGGGATACATATGTTCACTTTCAAGCTGTCACAAGCCTCGTCACTAAACAAATGAGCTCCCACTCAATATTTCTGTTTTATAAAAGTGAACAATGAGCTGGGCGCCAGTGGCTCACACCTGTAGTCCTAGCTACTCAGGAGGCTGAGATCTGAGGATTACGGTTCAAAGCCAGCCCGGGCAGGAAAATCCATGAGACTCTTATCGCCAATAAAAACCACTAGAAAATCGGAAGTGGGACTGTGGCTCAAGTGGTAGAGTGCTCTCCTTGAGCTGAAGCGCACAGGGACAGAGCCCAAGCCCAGAGTTCAAGCCCCACGACCAACCAAAAAAAAAAAAAAAGTGAGCAATGTGAGGCCTAATATAGTAGCTCAAGCTTGTAACCTTAACTACATATGAAGTAGACACCAGGAAGATTAAAGTTCAAGGACAGACTGGACAAAAAAGTTTTGAAACAATATCTCAACCAATCAAAAGCTGGCCATAGGCCATAACTATCATCCATCCCTGGTATTCAGCAAGTATAAGTAGAAAGACAGAGGTAAAGACCAGCCCAGATTCAAAATTGAGAACTTATTTGAAAATAGTAAAGCAAAAAGGGTAAGGTATGACTGAAGTTGCAGAGCACATGTCTGTCAAGTGCAAGGCCCTGAGTTCAAATTGCAACACAGAAAAAGAAAAAAGAAAAAACTATATATACAGGCAATAGTAAGACTCTGATATAGCACCAACAGCTTGTACAATGACTCCCGCAGCAACTGTTTGAACTTCAAGGTGCAGATGCACAACTTTTTGCTTTTTTTAAAAAAATAGAGTCTTGATTTGTAGGCCAGGCTGGTCTTTAACTTATGATCCACCTGTGCCAGGCTCCAGAATGCTGGTATTGTAGAAGTGAATCATGATGCCCAGCTAAATATACAACTTTAAATGTCAGTGATTAGCAAATTACTCCCCATTCTTTTCGTCAGTCATGGGGCTTGAACCCAGGGCCTGGGTGCTTTCCCTGAGCTCTTTTTTTGCTCATGTCTAGTGTTCTAACCCTTCGAACCACAGCTCCACTTCTAGTTTTCTGGTGGTTACTTGAAGATAACAGTCTCATGGGCTTCCTTCCTGGGTTGACTTTGAATGATGATCCTCAGATCTCAGCTTCTTGAATAGCTTGGATTACAGGTGTGACCCAACAGTGCCCATCTTAAGATTCCGTTTGACTGCCCTCACACCACCAACTATCCTGGCAAGTCAGGATGATAAGGTGCTTTCTGGACAAATGCCTTGCATGCTTTCTATAAAGCACAGAAAAGTTTGAACATCAAGAGAAGCCTTTGATTATCTTAACATAAAATGCTGGTTAGAAGACCTCTCACAGAGATGTAAAAGAAAGAAAGAGAATAATATAAACTGCAACAGCACAGAAGTTTAGGAGTCCCAAATGGATCTGAAACTTAGGCCTGACATTTATTTCTTAGTTGTGACTCCAGACAGCTATAGATCCTCTTAAATTTGGTAACCCAGCTGGAAAGTGAGGACAGTAAGAATTTCTACTCTGCCCACCTCTCTTTCAGAGTTAAGTTATTGGAGAAACAAAGTTTTTTGAAAGCATGTATTAAGGTATAAAGTAAAGGGGCTGGGAAGGTGGCTCAGTGGTAGAGCGCTTGCCTTGCATGCATGAGGCCCTGGGTTTGATTCCTCAGCACCACATAAGCAGGAAAAAAAAGATACAAAGTAACAACATAAAGAAAATTATTAGTGCTTTATTATTATGAAAGA
The DNA here is from genome assembly GCF_000151885.1 of Dipodomys ordii. Classification (NCBI taxonomy): domain Eukaryota; kingdom Metazoa; phylum Chordata; class Mammalia; order Rodentia; family Heteromyidae; genus Dipodomys; species Dipodomys ordii. The sequence continues at coordinate 17,069,512 of NW_012267226.1, forward strand.
ATGAGACCATTCAGGAAAATTCACTTTTATAATTTAGCTATTCTGAGGTAAAGGAATGTAGCTCAGTGGTATAGCATGCTTTAGTAGCATGTGCAAAGTTTGGGTTTGGTCCCCAGCACCGACAAAACATTAAAAAATTTAAAAATTTAGCTCCTCTGTATGTGGAAGGTCATCACTAAAAAGGAAGTCTAGAACACAATTTTTCAATGCAAGGCTGGTTAAATAACCTAAATATAAATAATTATATATAGCAATCATATAATACATATTAGTTATATGATAATCTAATTATGTAATAATATTGTAATAATGCAATGGAAATGCATAGCTATTTAAAACTACAAGAAAGGTCCTATTTATAACACGTGCACCTCCATGTTTATTGCAGCACTGTTCACAATAGCTAGGATATGGAAACAACCTAGATGCCCCACCACAGATGAATGGATCCAAAAATTGTGGTATCTATACACAATGGAATATTATGCAGCCATTAGAAATGACAAAATAATGGCATTTGCAGGGAAATGGATGGAGCTAGAAGGAATCATGTTGAGCGACGTAAGCCAAGAGCAAAGAGACAAACGGTACATGGTCTCCCTGATAAGTGGATGCTAAATCCAAAATGTTAGGTGATACAACATAACTAATAGGACTCAAGAAACAAAGAACTCCCACTCATCTGGTCGGACCACCACTAAATATCCCCATGCTGCTGATCACATGTATGGTGTATATGTGTACACTGTTATATGTTATAGACTGTGATAGACAATTTGCTCCAGGACAGTTAGAATGAACTTGTGACTTTAAATGAGCATCATTATTCCACAATACTGTGAATTTCCAGAAATTATATGTAATCCTTAATCACAATCAAAAAAAGAACCTTGGGGAAGGTAGGGAGGGAAGGGATGATAGGGGGAAAACAATGGAGGGGGTAACAATGCTCAATAGGAAGTGTACTCATTACCTTACTCATGTAACTGTAACCCTCTGTATAGTATCTTTACAATAAAAAATTAAAAAAAAATTTTTTTTTTGGTCCAGTCATGGGGCCTGAATTCTGGGCCTGGGAGCTGTCCCTCAGCTCTTCAGCTCAAGGGTAGTGCTATACCACTTGAGCCACAGCGCCACTTCCGGCTTTTTCTGCTTATGTGGTGCTGAGGAATTGAACCCAGGGCCTCAGGCATGCAAGGCAAGCGCTCTACCACTGAGCCACCTTCCCAGCCCTAAAAAAATATTTTTTTTTTTTAAAAAAAGGTCCTATTTATAAAAATAGGAGATCACTAAATACTTGACCTATGATTGAAGTGCAGATGTGAATGGAAAAGTATCTGATTTAGAGGGAAAAAAACAGAGAAGGGGAAAGATAAATAAAATCTACACACACAGATCATTTTTGAACACTACGTAGGAAACCTAACAGCATACACTTCTTGGGCAGTCAGATTAGTGATAAAGGTTCTAAGGTAGGAAATCTTTTTATTCCCTTTTATACTATTAATATTTTAAAATTCCTTAATACATAATAATTGCAGTTTGAATTACAAAGGACGTATGAGTCTGCTCATCCCTGGGCAGTATACATTTTTCCCTAATCCCTGGGTTTTGTTAAGGTATTTTTACCTGCATTGAAGTGGGGTAGCTTGTCATTGATATACATCAAACAGTAAGCACTAACATTTCTCAGGCCTCCATAAGAATCTCTTTCAAGTTCTTCCCAGGAAGACTCAGTGACAGAGATATCATTGTACTTGAGCCAGGTTTGCCGAGGCTGGTTATAAATATAGGCCCAGTAGTGTCCAGCATTTGCTTGTCCTTCATGAACAAGAACTGCATGTAAGCGGTAAGGCACCTGCCAACCAGAAAAACATTTCCTCAGACAAAGCAAAGGCATAAGATAAAGCCTAGGTTATGAAAATTCAAAAAGGTTTCCAAAGTATTCATGTATTCAATATAGTTTCACATTAAGCATCTTGCTAGTTAAAGATGAACTAACAAAAACACATCCATGGAGTACGTCAATTGTATCTTAGTTCCAGAATCTTTAGGAGACAGTTAAGATAGGCCTTCTGAAGGTTTCCTAAACTCCTATCAGTACCTTGACATGCTTCCACTAGAGACTCCCATGGTACATCCCTGCTACCTAGAAGAGTCCTGCTCCTTGCCCTTCTTGGAGGAAGCTATCCTCTGGCAGCTATGTTCACACAAGGTCTCTGCAAGGCCATGTACAGAATGCTACTATGAACAAAATCATGTGTAGACAGTAAGAATTTGTCTTGTCTGACTCCCTTTTGGTCTTATAAGTTATTAGAAAAAGAAAGCCTGAAAGCACACTGCAAGGTTATTTCAGAACTGGACCACTTAAAAAAATAGATAAAAATCCTTGGGTTAGTTTTCCCCATTGCAAACTTAGTTGTCACTTTGTGAGAAATTTTTGTTAATATTTGACAACCAATTTTTCTACTTTTTGATAAAATGTCACATGACAATGATACAATGTATTTGCAAAACAAATTTGTTTTAAGCTCTCCTATAGGTAAAGGATGCATTGCTTTCTTTACCATACATAGTAAGGAAACAATATAGTTTCAACTTAAGTTTATTCTTATGTATCAGTGTGACCCCCATCTGGTTTCTAAGAAAACTATTTTCTTCCATCTACCATTAGCACAAGTCTTGACTTTCCCACTAATTTTCATTCTACCTGACAAAGAAGAGGATCGCGGTACATCTCCTCAATAGTCTGGTTGGTGTTTGCAATACAATTCTTTAAATCTGTTTGGGGGGGAGGAAAGAGTATCATGTTAAAATGTCCCATTCCACATCACACCATCTGCATCAACTAAGCCAGTAGAATTCATGTTTCTAATGATTTCAACTTCTCACTGTGGACCGTGGAAGTCTGTAAGAGTCTTAGCTCCAATTAAACACCAGAAAACCGGAAGTAGAGATGTTATTCAAAGTGGTAGAGTGCTAGCTTTAGGTAAAAGAGCTCAGGGACAGTGCCCAGGCCCTGAGTTCAAGCCTCTCAACCAACAAACAAAATAAAATAGTGCAAGCTTTGATTAAAAATATTTTGTAATTATAATAAAAAATAATTTTATTATATATAAAGAAGAAGCCATCTTATTTTAGGAAATAAACTTCACCATACTGGCAGAAAGAAATATAGGGCTAAATTTCTCAGATTAAGAAATTTGAAGCAATCTAGAATTTAATTTTTTTAATTAAAAAAAAGCACAGAAGGAAAGGAATACTTTGAGCAATATGATAGTGAGGCCAAATGAATTTTAAGATATGAAAGCTAATTCAATATTACAATGTGTGTACCACTCAGACATTCTGTCTCATTAAGTGTCAACAAAACATGCTTCACATGGACAATAATTAAAAGAAGGAATCCAGGACTTCTGTTTGGGCAATCAAAGTGTGAATTTAGAAGCATGCTACAGAACAGAAATCTGATGTAGGAAAATCTGAGCTCAGGTTGTAGCTCAGTAGTAGAACATGTGCTTAGGAGGGAGGAAACAGGGATGGAAGAAGGGAGGAAGGAAAGGAAGACGGATCTCAGCAAAGGTAATCCCAAGTGTCTAAGCTTCTATAGGAATTTTGAGGCAGTAATCTAGGAAGGATCTTCCATAGGTATACAATGGGGGCATGCACCAGTCTTACCGGGCATGAAGAATGCAAAATCAACGACTAGCTAAAATTCAACAGCTTGTAGGATAATAGCAGGAAGCCTACCCAAGATACCAAGCATCCAAACACTTAAACAAACAGAAAGTCAGGTGAAGAGTGCCAACCTTGTATGTCTTGTTCAATCTCACTCCTCCACCTCTGAAGACAGGTCTTAACGAAGTTCATCTCTTCATCAGTGACTGTTCGAGGAGCAGGGAGCATAGGCATTCCCAGGGAAGACCTTGGAGGGGTAGTCATTACCTCAGACTGGTGTAGACAGTCTTCAGGAGAAGAAAAGGAACTTTCAATATTCTGAGAAGGGCCTTCTGCACTTGTACTAAAGGAAGACCAAAAAAATAATGCTCAGCTGATATTTTCCACAAGACAGTTCAGCCAAAAATTGGAAAAAAACAAACTGCTTTATAAAAAGAAGCACACACACACACACACACACACACACACACACACACACACACACACAGAGCTATTATTTGGTGAGTAGTAACTCTAAACATATATTAAGCTAAAGTTTTAGTCATATAAATCATCTCACTTAAAAAATTTGGCTATGCAGCTGATGTTATTATCTTAATCTGAGCCCTTAAGAGGCAGAGGTAGGGTGACTGTGAGTTTGAGGCTGCCCTAGACTATGTATCTCAAAAAACAAAAGTGGGTGTGGAAGACAGAACAGTTACTAAGCAACTCACCAGGAGGTGATGGAAAGAGATTCAAGCTCAGATCTTCCTGAGTCTATGGTTCATGTTGTATAATCATTAATCACAATGTTTTTTTTTTTTTTTTTGGTCAGTCATGGGGCTTGAACTCTGGGCCTGGGTGCTGTCCCTCAGCTTTTCAGCTCAAGGCTAGCACTCTACCACTTGAGCCACAATGCCATTTCTGGCCTTTTCTGTTTATGTGGTGTTGAGGAATCGAACCCAGGGCCTCATGCATGCGAGACAAGCTCTCTACCACTAAGCTACCTTCCCAGCCCCTCACAATGGTTTCTCATGAAGAAAAAAAAAAGAACCAGCAGGAACTTGGAAAAAGCATGTGGTTGGAAAAATTTGGGATCATCTACAGTTTTGAGAAATGCAACTGCCTGAAGTGAGGCTATCTATTCAGGAACAAAACACATGGAAGAAAAAAACAAACAGCTGAGCATCTAGCTCACAGGCACATGCAATTTAGGTGACCCCTTGCAAGTCTCAGAGGGCATAGCTCTAAGACAAGTAATCCCAGATAAACTACATGTGAACTGGAGGGACTAGCCTCAGGAAGGAAATAAAAAATCTCACCTACAAAATGGAAATCTATCTTCTTTCCATTAATGCTGTCAAATAACAAAGACTGAAGAATTAAAAGTAGGGGCTGGGAAGGTGACTCAGTGGTAGAGCGCTTGCCTTGCATGCCTGAGGCCCTGGGTTCGATTCCCCAGCACCACATAAGCAAAAAGAAAAAAGCCGGAAGTGGAGCTATGGCTCAAGTGGTAGAGCACTAGCCTTGAGCTGAAGAGCTGCGGGACAGCGCCCAGGCCCAGAGTTCAGGCCCCACGACCGGACCCCCCCCCCAAAAAAAGGAAAGAATTCAAAGTAAATGTTAAGTACTAATTAACTGTTCAAACTGAAGTAACATATAAACAAACCAGCAATTATATTTGTTTCAAATTATACTTTGTCTCAAGCCAAAAATGTAAAACATCAACTTCCTTTTGCTTTGCCTTAAAAGAAATCTCATTGTTCACTCTGTCATGCACAAAATGGAGGGAAATGGAGGGAAGCCTCTTTTCTAAAGGAGCTAGATGGGAAAATAAACCCAGTATCAGCAAGAAAGCAGGTATCTCAGTCTCAGGACACACATACACACACACACACACACACACTCTCACACTCTCTCTCTCTCTCTCACTTAATCCAACGAATACAAATATTGATATGAAAAATTGGGGAGAATGATGTTTTTTGTTGTTGTTGGTCATGGAGCTTGAACTCTGGGCCTGGGCACTGTCCCTGAGTTCTAGCACTTTACCACTTGAGCCACAGCGCCACTTCCAGTTTTCTGGTGGTTAATTGGAGATAAGAGTCTCGCAGACTTTCCTGCCTGGGCTGGGTTTGAACCATGATCCTCAGATCTGTCTCCTGAGTAGCTAGGATTACAGGCATCAGCCAATGGTGCCTGGCTGACAGGGTTCTTTTTAACATAAAACTCTTTACCTTCATGGATATTGATGGATAGTAGTACTTTACTTAGCTATTACATACATGAATACTTTTATGAATGTAGATACAAAAAATTTTTAGTACAATACTGAACTCAACAATATGTGGTCAAGTTGGTTTTGTCCTAGGAATGCAAGGATAGTTCAACACATGCGAAAGAATAGACATTTAAAAAAAATCTACTTTCATTACCTTTCCTTGGATGTCAGATCAGAAACTGGGTAGTGCATTGAAGGAAGTGGCAAAGTCACGTGTGTGTCACTCTGAGACAGACAGCTTTCTGAGGCAGGCTTTGTACTGGCAAATTCAATAACATATTTCAACATGTCTGGGAGTGGGAACCGAGCAGGGCCTGAGCCATACTTCACATACCTAAGAAGCAAAGACAGTGGTGCTCTACTGCTCAGGTCTGTGTGCATTTGAAGACTTGACAAAAAGAACTATCATTTAGTAGAGTCAAAAAGTTTATTCATAAAGGCATACAGTGAGTAGTTAATAGGATTCTTATTCCAGTACCAAACAAAAATCAAACTTATTTGCAATATTATAACATTATCTTAGAGCAGAAATGGTGAATGGCTTTATTCTTAAACAATGAAAGTAGTGCAGGTAAATTTGCTAAGAAAATTCAATATAAAAATGTACTATAAACCAAGAAAGTCACTCCACCCATCTCAGTTCTACTCACTAACAGACTCAACTAACAGGTTCTGGTAGATTTTCCCAGCAATGTCTCACACATGTACAAGCAGATATGTGTAACCTTTCAAGTATATTAAAAAATAAAGTCACCAGAATTTTAAAGTTATTTGTTAAAAAATATTAATCTAAGGAAAATACTCCCATGCTCTATCTTAAAATCTGAACAAGCTAGCATGTCTTGCTTGTTCCTGCTGGGTATATTTGATTGTATAAAAATAACTAAAAGTTTCTAGCAGTATAAAGTAAAACACTAATGAATTTAGGGTTCTATAAAATAATTCTTGGGTTGGTCTTCACCTTTGTCTCTACTCAGATGGTGAATAACAGGTCACAATACAAACTAGAGAAGACCTTCCTGGGGGAGAGGAAGATGCAAGGGATGTAGGGGGCAGGGGCCACCTGGAACCTGAGAGGGAATTGTGGCCTCTCAAGGACAATTAATAAACGAGCTCATAATGGAGTAGAGCTGGGATTGATGTAGCAGGAAATCTAAAGAGGAAAAAGAACTGATAATTAAGGAGATTTCCTTTGTAAATGTTTACCTAGACTAGGAAGAAATCACACTGACTCCTACTAAGGATATTAGCCCATATCCACGGAACTTGCAATTGCAAAACAAGCAAAAAAAGCAAAGATTCTGCTATAAGAAAGGACTTCCCATATGTCAAAAATACCAGCCCCTTTAATCAATTAGCATCACCTTAAGCACTGCTCTTCTAAGACCTACAGTGGAACATCACAATAGTCATCTCTTTTGTGTTTGTGAAGAAGACAGTAGGGGAGTAGAAAAAGTAAGAAAGATATGTATAATCAGAACTTGTGTTACTTACTGGTAATCATAATAAGTAATGGTATGACTTTGGGTAACTTCAGTCCCTGGGGACTATTATTTACCTATGAATAAGGCTACTTTAAACCTAGGAAAAAAATCGTTTTGTTTTTTTTTTATATATAAAATATTATAGGTGGTAAATTGTGACTTATTTCTTTTAAGTGCATCTGGGGCTGGAACTCAGGGCCTTTTGCTCTCATTTGGCTTGCTGGCTTGCAGAGGGTACTCTACCATTTGAACCATATCTCCAGCTCACCATTTTGCTGGTTAACTGGAAATGGAGTCTCCTAGACTCTCCTACCTGGGTTGGCTTTGAAACCATGTCTTAGCCTCCTGAGTAGCTAGAATTTCAGACCTAAACCACCACATCCAACTATGAATTAATGTTTACATATAATCAAATTAACAATATTCTACTCTTTATTTTCTCTATTTCTTTTTTTTCTTTTCTCTTGGTCATGGGGCTTGAACTCTGGACCTGGGCGCTGTCCCTCAGCTCTTCAGCTCAAGGCTAGCATTCTACCACTTGAGCTACAGCGCCACTTTCGGTTTTCTGAGTGGTTTACTGGAGATAAGAGTCTCATGGACTTTCTTGCCTGGGCTGGCTTTGAACCTCGATCCTCAGATCTCAACCTCCTGAGTAGCTAGGATTACAGGCGTGAGCCACCAGCGCCGGCTATTTTCTATATTTCTAAATGCAAAAGTATTCACAAACGTACCTTTCCAATTTTTGTTGAAGAACTTTTATTTCTTCCTTCAACTTTCGGACACATTCTCTCTTACTTCGAATAAGCTCCTTGCTCCTGTACATGTACCTAAACAAATGGTAATCCCACATATTTATTCTTCAAAACATGATACAAGTCTTACAAGTAGGGATGCAAAGAGACGTCAAGCAAATAAAGAGAATCTGTGAAAAGCAGTTAATATCATACTTAATAGTGAAAGACTGATACATTCCTCTTAAAATCACAAACAAGGCATGGATATACTCATTCACTTTTATTCACTGTTTCACTGAAGGTATTGTCAATTTAATAAGGTAAGAAAAAGGAACAAAGGAAGAAGTAAAGCTCCTCTCTCTCCTTTTTGTGTGATCCTAGGGATTGAATTCAGGGCCTCAAGGCTTGTGCAGCAAGAAAGAGCTCTATCACTTGAGCCATGCTCAAGAGCTGCCTTTTAGTTGATGACACTAGCTGTTTAGAAAATTTTGGCCCAGTGATCCAATGTCAATTTGGAAAGAGATATGTTCTTATGCATATAAAGAACAAATAGAAAATAAAATTCAAAGACATTATAAAAACATCAAAACCATGATATATATATATATATATATTTAATGGAATATTCACTAGACTTTTCATCAAAAATTATTGCTCTGAGAAATTAACAAAGATTTAAATAAGTGGATAGGCACCATGTTCGCAGATTCAAAGACTCTTTACTGAAAGATTCAAATATTTTTTTAAAAAGCCAATAATTTTTCTTGTAGCTCTAGAAAAGTTGGCCTATAACTGTAGGCCAGTCCAATTTCCTTAGGTTATATTCCTAAAATCACAAAGCAGGCACAGGGAATCTCTGGGTGATAGAAATGTTTTCTATCATAACTGTGGTGGTGGTGGTGTTTACATTTGTCAAAACTCATTAGCAATATGCCTAATAATAGTGACTTTAATAGGGTTAAAATTCTATACAGTATGTCTCTCTGGGTTCCCACCACCACTACCCTAGGAATACAGATAGAATTCACAATAAAAACTATACACCAGCTACTCTACATATAGCCTTGGCCCCATCCAGAGAAGCAAAGCATCCACCTAAAGCCTAGTTATTCAAGTTGTAATCCAGGGTTCAGAAGGGTCATTAACATGACTCTGGGAACTTCTTAGAAATACAGCCTCTGGAATTCCAACCCAGAACCACAGACTCCAAATAGCCTATTATTCAGATCACCAGATGATTGCTACACAGGACATATTGGGTGTAAGCTTATTTCTACTGCTGCATTACATCAGGAAGACAATGGACCAAGGACTCACCTGTCCATATAAATAATCTGAGGAAATTCCAGTTTATTATGAATTTTCTCTGGCTGCCCAAGAGATTGATTGAACTCAAATCTAGAGAGTTCAAAGGTCAACACTGGAGGTAGCTTTGTAAACCAACGCTATGTCCAGGATATAAATGAAGGAAAAAAAGAAAAAGAAAGATTTGAGTAATATAAGACCTACATTTAAAATCTCTGTCTCCAAACTATAGTCTTTTGGTAATAACGTTCAAATCAAATTTACAACATCTTTATCCCATACAGCAAATACACACTTAGAATCAGTTTATTAGAGAATATGATTAGACTGTACTCAAGACTCTAAATTTACGAGTCAGTCAACATTTTATTTAACTATTGTCCTTACTCTCAATATGTGAATGGACCAAGCATCTACACAACTCATTCACTAAATGAGTTATCGGTGTTCAAGAGGTTCAAATATTGAAGAAAACAGAGAGTCTAATCAAAGAACTGGAAATAATAATCTAAAGGGCACTATTAAGGGTTTAACTATCTCCAGAAATTATCTAAAAAGACCAACACTGTATATAAATTATGCGCTGTTTATTTATACTTTGTTAACCATAATTGGAATCCCCTTTTCATCTATAAGGAAACAAAAATAATCTCATGAATTCTTAATCCCTCAAATTTCTGACCAAAAAAATCCCTGCTCTCCAATGTAGCTATGTCTCATAAGAAAGCCAGTCAAGTGGACTGTCCTTCAATTGCAGGTTAACCGTTACTCAGTTTCAAGAAAGAAAATACTGACCTATCAAAGAAAAAAAAGTTTATTAATTGTCAAGGATCCTAGGTAAGAAAAAGCTATACCAGGAAAGGCATTTTGGTTCAATTTACCTGTATGCCACAGGTTCCCTTGAACAGCTTTTATTACCAAAGATACAACAAATAGTGCTCCATTCAGATACCCAGTTGGCGCAGCATGGTGAATCCGGACAGCCTATTTGACTTCTTCAGAGTCAAATCTAAATAAACAACTATATTTGTTTCTGTTTTGTTTTAACAGAGTTTCCATCTTTGACTACTGAGATCTGAGTAGCTAGTGCCCATTTCTTCTATCATCAGAAAATCCACTGGGTTGTACAGTGATATGCCTCCTCTTAGGAATTAGTTCTTCCCTTGAAAAGTTGAGGAGGCAGAAGCTCTTCTCATATTCCAAGACATAATGGACTTTCAAAAGGCTCCAGTTCAGCTACCTATTTGTATTGTTGTTAGGTTGGTTAATTTGTTTTCCTTTAGAAGAAGCAATCCAAGAAGTCCTGTACCTATTGAGAAGTGCTAATCACCCAGTCACATCCCTAGCCCCAGACTCCCCATTTTAATTCAACAGAATAATACTTCTTTCTCCTATTATAATCCTTCAACAGACTTCCTGAGCATCACAATTTTGCCTCAAAATATATGATCAAAGCACTGTAGGGCAGGCAATTATACTAACAAATGCTAGTCACAAATTCTTGCCCTATGGTAATTTTGAGACAAATACCCTTCCTCTCCCTTTAACTCCCCCCCGCACTTTGTTTCCAACCCAACAAAAACAAAAACAAAACCCCACATAAATAAACAAAAAATTTAAAGTGTAAAAGCAAAGGCAGAATTTACAATTGAGAACAGTATATACTATAATAGGGAAAATATTCTAAATGGCATACCATAGGAGTTAATCACTGTACTTTTACCCTCCGAAAATATGGAGGCAGTGGGTTCTCCCTACTCAGGTACAGGTAGGCTTCAACAGAAAGAGAGAAACTTGATCATACTTACAACATCAGAAGTAGCATATAACCTTTACATGATCAACTCAATTTCATAGTTTCAGTCAAGAATTTAGTTATCAAAGCACCAAGACACACTAACTGTAAATACTGTGAGACTTAAGACAAACTCAAATTCCATTCAGTGTAGTTACTTAGCATGTGCCTATAAGTTCATTCCTAGCAAACTGGCTTTGTTATTGGCAGAGTAAGTAAAAATATCCACCTTACCTCTTGGCCATACTTCACTGAGTGATCCGAAGGAAGAAGCTCAAAATCACCCTCCACCATGGCCCCTTCCAAACATTCATCTAAGTTGCGATAACCATTTACCTGGAGGGGATACTGGCCGAAGGTCTCATTGTTGCAAAAGGGCTTTCCTAGGCAAAGAGAGAGACAACTTCAAGAAATAACTTTAAGAAATAACATCCACATTGAAAATATCTATCACCTACTTTCAGGCTCCAAGAAGACAATATATTCTAAAATTCAGGAGTCTCCTGAAAACTAGTTAGTAATGAACACAGGCCTGGATGAGGGCCTCAAATGCACCAGTGGATACAGGCACATGGAGGTAACAGGTGCAGATACGGCAACAACAGAACCAGCTGTGCACCTCTGATCAAAGACCTGCCTGACATCTGCAAAATGGTCTTGCCAAGAGAAGCTTTACCTAAACTAAACCCAACTTTACTCTAGTTACCAATTTGAAAGAGTAGTGAGAATTATATTAAAATGTTAAATATGCATCATGGGAATGTAAGCATCAAAATGTCAGACTCTGGGGTAGACCAGACAAGCCAGTCTCGAAAATGTGTGTCAAAGAAAAAAGGATGGAGTCCATGGAGCCTATAGGTCTGTTGAAAAGACCTAAAAGATGAATCAGTCACAAATACATCACAACTGGATCATGAAAACTAACTAATTAGAAAGTTTTATTTTTTTTGTACACTAAGGATTTAAAAACTAACTAGGTATTTGATATTAAAATGCTATTTTTAGGGCTGGGAAGGTGGCTCAGTGGTAGAGTGCTTGCCTTGCATGCATGAGGCCCTGGGTTCGATTCCTCAGCATCACATAAGCAAAAAGAAAAAAAGCCGGAAGTGGTGCTGTGGCTCAAGTGGTAGAGTGCTAGCCTTGAGCTGAAGAGCTGAGGGACAGCGCCTAGGCCCAGAGTTCAGGCCCCACGACCAGACTCAAAAAAAAAAAAAAAAATGCTATTTTTAGCTGGGTGCCAATGGCTCACACCAATAATTCGACCTACTCAGGAGGCTGAGATGTGAGGATTACAGATATAAGCCAGCCTGCACAGGGAAGTCAATAAGATTCTTATCTCCAATTAACCAACAAAGTGGAGGTAGATCAGTGGAGGTGTGGCTCAAATGATGTGCCAGCCTTAACTGAAAAAGAAAGGGACAGCATGAGGTTCTGAGTTCAAGCCCCATTACCCATGTAAACACAAATCATGAACATGTCTTTCCTAACTCAAAGCCAGACAGGGCAGGAAAGTCCATAAGACTCTTTTCTCCAATAAGCCATCAAAAAAAACAGAAGTAGAGCTGTGGCTCAAGTGAGTAGAGCACCAACATTGAGCGAAAAAGCTAAGAGACAGCAACAACACCCTGAGTTCCAGCTCCAGTACTAGCACACACAAAAAAAGTCCTGTTTTTTTGAGTAGTAGTGTTAGGTTATGTTACAAAAAGATCATCAGGGGCTGGAGTATAGCTCAGTGGTAGAATATATGGGCCACCAAACATAAAACTATGGATTCAATCCATGATACCAAATATAAATAGATAATAAATTTAAATAAGTAAAAGACTATCAGAGTAAGAGTAGGCATGGGTTAGATAAGGCTAGATGACTGTGGATCGACATTGGGGTCATGGTAGATGGTGATCCTGTATTTGCTCTATTTGTTCAGAATTCTCCAGTTAATGGGAATGTGGCTTAGTAGTACAGTGCTTGCCTAGAATGCAGGAAGCATTCCTCAGTATCACATACACAGAAAAAGCTGCAAGTGGCACAGTGGCTCAAGTGGTAAAGCACTAGCCTTGAGCACAGACAGGCTTATGGACAGAGCCTGGTCCATGAGTTCAAGCCCCAGGACTGGCAAAAACATAAATAAAAATAAATAAAGTAAAAATTGTGAGGAAGGTATTAAGGGCTTATGCCAAATTTTACCTGATGATATTAAAAATGCTGCTGGGCCAGGTAGCAGTGACTCAGGCCTGTAATCCTACCTACTCAGGAGGCTGAGATCTGAGGATCACAGTTCAAAGCCAGCTTGGGCAGGAAAGTCTGTGAGACTCTTAACTCCAATTAACCAACAGAAAACCGAAAGTGGCGCTGTGGCTCAAGTGGTAGAGAACTAACTAGCCTTGAGCTGAAGAGCTCAGGGACAGTGCCCAGGCCCAGAGTTCAAGCCTTACAACTAACCAAAAAAACCACAAAAAAACAAAAAAAAGGCTGCTGGCTTTTATGAAAGGTGGTTGAACCTGTCAATTTGTTTCAAATGAATATAATAGTTGAAAAACTGTCCCTCTTTGCTCCATCAGTAATAATAGTTAAAGTAATGAATGAAACCTTATATGGAGCTCATATACTCAATCTAATAACTGTTAGATTGGGAATAATTCATTAAGCAATGTAGAAACTTGTCTACATGTTTCTTTAGGATGTTAGGTATTTATGAAATTTTTAAAAATCAGGTATTTTTATACTTGCTTTTTTTCAATCTGTTCTTCAGATCTAATCATAATAAATTGATAGTTTGATATTTAGCAACATAAAAAATAAATATAAAAATTGTGTTCAGCACACAGCTTGAACAAAGCTCTAGAACAGAAAAACATTTTTGGCAGTTTGACTCAATAAACTCTTTTAAAATTAGGTTTTGCATCGGAAAAGGCAACAGAGAAAACTGAGTCATATCATGTATATCTGACATGAATACTACATTTGGCTGTGCAGATGTTAGACAACTTTACATACCAACTTTACATACAGGTTGTGCCCACTTTACAGAGGAAGAAACTGAAGATCTAGAAATTCCCATACTTCGACCACAACCACACAGATCCTAAGAGGCAGTCCCTGTGTGCTGGACTCTCCAATTATTTATCTCACTGCCTCTCTGGAAGGACAGAAGGATGCAAATATGGCTGCAGAGCCAGAATTTACCTTCACGAACCCCTTCTGTCAGGAAAGTCCCGTAGAATAGCTGCACCATAGGATTTTCAGATTTGTTCCTGGGATTACTGCTATTACCAAAAGAAAAAAAAGGGGGAGACAATGATGTATCATCTGGATCAAATATGTGCTACAGACAAAACCTAAGCAAACATAAAAACAGTACATTCTCATCAAGCACAGAGTCAGATACAGTCTACAGTAGAACAAACAAATCAGCTCAAAATATTCTGAGTGGCAACAATAAAAATGCAGTAAAAGGTTTCATTCTATAAGCTCCCTTAAACTGTGTAAAGTGCTCTTTGCAAAGCCATTTTAGGATATTATTTTGTGAACTCAGAGTTAAACTATTTAAAGAAATTTCTCAGGATCTTATTACGTGCGGGTGGCAGGCATTCCTGGCTCTTCTTTTCTGCAGTGACTGAAATGAATAGTACCCATCCTCAGCACATTCAAGCAGACCTCATGAGTGACCTTGATGAAATGCAGTGGCATGCATTCACATATGCAAGATTTCATCCTTGACTGATCTACCTGTTTTCAAATATAATTTACAGCAGTGGCTAGGATTTTAATGAATTAATAGCTAGGGTCCTGGGGATTAGTAAAAAGGTTGAGGTTTAAAGGATGTATATTCACACAAAGGAGGGGAAAGCTAAAGCAGTGGGAATACACAATGATAGCTCAATGGTCACCCGTAGGTCTGATTAAAACCAGTAATGCTTTCTCCCATACCGTATTCTCAGAGGTCACCATGAGTCAGAAGGATGCAGAAACAAACCCTCAACACTCACTTAACATTAACAGCTAGCTGGAACGCGTCCTCCAGCCAGTCCAGGAGCTTGTGTGTGAACTCACTCACATCTTGCTACAAGAGAGGCACAAATTGTGTAAGTTAGATACAATGTTGTTTGTAGGAAAGTGAAAGTTTGTCCTAAATCCCAATAATGAATTAAGAGTCTACTGGTATGAAAGCATTCCTTTTGCAGGACCAAACATGATGAAGATAGAGGAAAAACTGGGACCAAGCTACTGCAGACATAACACAATGTGTACTTGGGCAACCTGATTAAGTTCTCCTGAGAAGGAAACTAGAACTACCACTCCAAATTTCCCAAACAGGTGCTACAAACAGATTGTGATCCTCCAGAACAATGAGGGATCTGAATGAAGAGAGAGAACATTCATAAAATGTTTCAAGAGCACTGGATCCAGGAAGAACTGACCCAACTGCAAGGCATGGTTTTGTGTGTCAACAGGAGGCCAAAGGAGCAAAGCATTAATGGCTAAAAGAGAAAGTGCTCAGAAAAGCTGCTGAACTCAGGTTTCCATGGTCTGAAAATAGGATCTCTACAAAGAAATGCACTTTTCTGGGTGACCCTGTGCTATGGTGGGTTAAAACATTTTTTTCAATCTCCCTTCTACTTCAATGGTCTCTAAGTGTAACATTTCCTCCTCTCTTCAGAACACCAGCTCTACTTAGCTCACTCTCTCCCTTCTCCTTCTGTCATGCACATGTGTACTCTCTCCTCTTTCTGTCCACTGTAAAAGCAAAATACAGGGCAAAAGCTGGTATCCACAGACCTGTTTAGTCATGTTCTCAGCTTGTTTCAATATTGAAATAACATCACAGTAATGCTTCCTTCCAACTCATACCTGCTGTTCCTCTGATGACCGGAATGCTCCCTTTAACAGGTCCAGGGCTGCAGAAGGGTCTACAAATTTTCGATTTGATCCCATCATCAAAGCAAATAAATATTGAAGCTCTTGCATAAAAACAATATTTCTCTTTTCCTGTAGAAAACATGACTATATGACTCTTGTAACATCTTAATTGGAAAATTAGACCATATAAAGAGAAAAGTTGTCAGTAATCACTAATTCTTATGTGTCCAAATCAAGGTCAGGGTGAGGCCACAAACTACACCCAGCGACTCTGGTAAGGACTGCCTGTGTAGAGGTTTCTCTACCCTAAAGGGTAACTACAGAGAGGCCAAGAGAAAAGACAGAAAGGTCCATTTTTTGAAGCTGTCTCCATCCTGTTAGAGGATACACTACACTAAAGTGAAATCTAGGGTTATATTGCTGGAAAGAGATTATATTCTGGCTTCCATATCAGGTCATCTGCTCTGTACTACTTGGCCTGAGCAGTCAATGGTAGAGAGTTGGATGCCACACAAAGAACAGGTATTCTGAGTGTCCCACCCCACAGGAGCACACTGCTAAGCTGGTAAAATAGCTCAACACACTCTGTTGGAACTGTTTTTCTACTTTTATTTCTAATTTTATATTTTTACAAATTTTTATCTCATGTCACTGAGGAAAAAGAACAATTAAAAAATGAAAAGGAGCCAGGCATTGGTGGCTCACGTCTATAATTCTAGCTACTCAAGAAGCTAAGATCTGAGAATCATGGTTCAAAGCCAGCCCTGGCAGCAAAGTCTGTGAGATTGGTTTTTTTTTTTGTCTATCATGGGGCTTGAACTCCGGGCTTGGGCTCTGTCCCTCAGCTCTTCAGCTCAAGGCAAGCACTCTACCTCTTGAGCCACACTTGTAGTTTTCTGAGTGGTGTATTGAAGATAAGTGTCTCAGGGGCTTTCCTGCTCAGGCTGGCTTTGACCCGCGATCCTCAGATCTCAGCCTCCTGAGTAGCTAGGGTTACAGGTGTGAGACACCGGCGCCTAGCTCGTGAGATTCTTATCTCCAATTAACTACCAGAAAAAACCTTAAATGGCTTTGTGGCTCAAGTGGTAGACTGCTAGCCTTGAGCAAAAGAAGCTTAGGACAGTGCCCAGTCCCTGAGTTCAAGCCCTAGGACCAGCAAAAAAGAAATGGTTATCATCTTTAGTCAACAAGCATCCACTTACTGTGTGACTTCGACAGTTTTCAAGTATATTCTGTGGTAGAGTATAGCTGAGAACAAGTCTTCGGAATTCAGGCAACTGAAAAAGAGACTGGAAGGAAGAAAGAAATTCATAAACTGTTTTTCCAAATAACTACAGCAAAAATAAAAAGAAATCTGAAGTATTTATTTTCTAAGTATATCACTGTCAACCTAACAAATCTACTTCTATTATTCATGAATGTTAGTCCTATTAGGTAAAAAGAAATAATCTAAAGCCTATAAGAGGATTAAATAAATTACTACATTTCTACGATAGACGATTATGTTGCTATTAAAATAATACTGAAAGATACAGTAGTTCCTGCTGATAATCCCAGTAACTCTGGAGGCAGAGATTGGGAAGATTGCAGTTCAAGGCCAACTCAGCCAGTAGGCTGGGAATGGGGGCACATACCTCTCATCCCATGAGAAGCATAAATAAAAGGATTGTGGTACAGGCCAAAATACAACCAAAGAACTGGGTGCATGACTCAAGTGGCACAGCACTTGCTCAGCAAGTTTGCCAACAGGGTTAGGTGTACCTGGGCCCATGACACTGCCCATGCTAGTAGGGCCGGGTGAGCTGCATGCTTCTGGCCCTCAGTTGTCCCTTCTCTCCTCCTCCCAGCTCATGGGTTTATACAGCACACTTTTATTCCTGCTCTGCTGGAGACCCTCATAATACTCTCCAGAGTATATGGCTTCATATTCTCAGTAGCCTCCCATAATCTCGTCACTTCTAAATTCATCACTTCTGTTGAACGCTAATTTCCCCCAAGATGCCTTTATTTTTCAAAACCACAAAACTGCAAACTAATATGACCCACTATCAATATGGTTCTTTACCAAATGCTGGCCACTTCTCTGTATGATTTACATCCTCCTCCTCCTCTTCCTCATCCCCTTCCCCCAGTCACCAAAGTTCAAAGCATCAGTAGGACTCATCTTTTCCTTCCTTAGGCATTCACATCCAATAAACCCCATGGTCTTTCAACTCCACCAGTGGAGTTTTATATCTACTCCCCATCCCTACTACCGCCTCTCCATCTCGCCATTAAACCATCACTGCTCTTCCAGCTCACAGAGGCCTTCATTGCTTGCTTAGACCACCGCTCACCTGATCTCCCTGTCTCTAGAACTCCCCATCTACCAACTCATTTGCTACAGGTTCTTCTGACAACTCCTTAATACATCTGAAGTTAAGCTCACACAGAAGCTTACTGAGTACTTAACCTGCTAACAGTTCTCCTTCCAATTCCAAGTTCTGCCATGTTCCAAGGTGACATCAGTCAACACCCATGAGGATATCTTAAGCCCCGTATTCAGAATATACCACAGATCCATGGGCAAGAGGCATGGCTCAAGAGGTGCAGCACCTTCTTATCAAGTGCAAGTCCCTGAGTTCCAACTCCAGTACAAGACAGACAGACAGAGCAGGGTTGAGCAAAAACAAGAATCCAAATACTTCTCTACTTCTATGGTCCAAGCCACCATCACATCAAGAAGATAAATGCAATGGCTTCTGCCCGACCTTCTGGAACTCCTCACCACATGTGGAATGTCATTTGCAGTGAGTCTTCCCATTGCTCTTAAGGTCTGGCCACTCAGGACTCCTCGATGTTCTAAGAACACATCAAGCCCATTCATACCTTAGGGCTGTTACTCTGGATTTCTTCACTTGTAATACTTTTCTCCAATCTGACGTGTTCTCTCCTGGACCTCCCCTTAGCTAGACCTTCCTAGCATCCCTACTATATCTCCTTTAGCAATTCCAATCTTACCTTCTCTTTTCTTTTCCTTTTTTTTGGGGGGTGGGGTGGGGTGGGGTGGGGTGGTGGGAGGTTGGTCGTGGGGCTTGAACTCTGGGCCTGGGTGCTGTCCCTGAGCCCTTCAGCTCAAGGCAAGTACTCTACCACTTGAGCCACAGCATCACTTCCAGTTTTCTGGTGGCTAATTAGAGGTAAGTTTCATGGGACTTTCCTGCATGGGCTGGCTTTGAACCATGATCTTCAGCTCTCAGCCTCCTGAGTAGCTAGGATTATAGGCATGAGCCACTAGCACCTGGCTGTTTTCTACTGGACCAATTACAGACTAATACAGCCTGTAAGTTTATTTAGCCAGTTAATCATCCAGTTAGTTTTTTAGTTAGTTTTGTCCACCTCACCTCAAAAAAAATTTGTAAAAACACATCTGTCTTTTTCACTCTATTTCAAAAGCCTGTAAGTCTTCTTCAACTCTCTCGCATATACACAGTTCACCAAATCCTACAGGTTTGTTCTATTCAATACCTCAAGAATGCTTTACTTCCCGACCTAAAGCCCTTTTACTACCTCTACTTCAGTCTACATTCAACAGCATTCAGTAGATGCTGACCCTAAACTCTTATTCATTATATTTACAACCACAGATTTTATTTTCAAGACTGCCCATTTTGGACATCAGAGCATGGAATCCCAAAAAACACAACATCAACTATAAGAATGCTACAATAGGGGCTGGGAAGGTGGCTCAGTGGTAAGAGTGCTTGCCTTGCATGCACGAGGCCCTGAGTTCGATTCCTCAGCACCACATAAACAGAAAAAGCTGGAAATGGTGCTATGGCTCAAGTAGTAAAGGGCTAGCCTTGAGCTGAAGGGCTCAGGGACAGCGCCCAGGCCCACAGTTCAGGCCCCACAACCGAAAAAAAAAAAAAAAAAAAAGAATGCTACAATAAAGACAAACCAGTTTCATAAAACTTTTGATTTTATTGAGGTTTATATTTTCACATTTGAATTAAATAAACTACAAAATTACTTTCAGAAGGCACCACTGGTCTCTAAAATATATCATACCTTTGGGCTGGGAAGGTGGCTCAGTGGTAGAGCATTTGCCTTGCATGCATGAGGCCCTGGGTTCGATTCCTCAGCACCACATAAGCAGAAAAAAGCCGGAAGTGGTGCTATGTCTCAAGTGGTAGAGCGCTAGCCTTGAGGTGAAGAGCTGAGGGACAGTGCCCAGGCCCAGAGTTCAGGCCCCACGACCGACAAAAAAAAAATAAAAATAAAAAAAAAAAACAAAATATATCATACCTAGCTGGATACTGGTGGTTCACACCTATAATCCTATCTACTCAAAAGGTTGGAGGGCTCAGTAAAATCAGCCCAGAATGACTTTTTTACGTCTGTGAGATTCTACCTTCAATTACCAGCCAAAAAAAGCTGGACTGGAGATGTGGCTCAAATGATAGAGTACTAGCTATGAGCAAAAAAGCCAAGCAAGAACACAGGGCCCTGAGGTTTAGCCCTAGTAAAGACCAAAAACAAAACATACCTGAATAACAGCACTGAACCAACATGTGTTGCCAACATTTTTCAGCCCAACTGGCCAACCATCGACTCTCCTCCAGTCATTGGGATTGGGGTTTTCTCCCCAGACTTCACAGCGTTTTCTCTTTGAGCGTTTAGTTTCTGCACAGGTTGCCTCATGCATCCTATATTGTGCCAACAACCACAAGTCAAAACAAAAAATAGTTTAACAACAGTGTAGAGGATGTCAGCAATTTTTCCAAGACTATATAAAATGCTGGCCCGGTAGCCCTCTCAAAGCATGCTCTTTACCAAGGCAACACTAGGCCCATTTAGTAAAGGCAGTAAATGATTAGCCTCTACCCCCTTCACCTGAGAGGACTCTTCTCTGGGACAGCTATAACCATATAAGGCAGCAAGATCACCTAAACCTCACAGGTCATATGGGTCACCTGAAGGCACACCTTTGGGGCAGCTATAACCATATAAGGAGCAAGATCTCCCAAACCTAGGAGGTTATAAAAGGCTACCTGAGACAATAGCCTGTACTTCCCTCTGGTGAGAGGGGGGGTCTGGTTGGTCTCTATTGACAATAAACCTTTTCTTTGTTATTTGTACCTGGAAGTCTGTGTGTTTTTCTGGCAATGTTTTATTTACTAGAAAACAAAATGCCTAGAAACTATTTACTGTGTAATCAATGGCTTTGGTGGCTGCTGAAAGATAAAAGTTTAAGTGGGGGGTAGCAGATGAAGCTCAAGAGGTAGAGCCTGCCTAGCAAGAACAAGACCTGAAACTAAATGCTAGTACCACCAAAAAGATTAGAATGTAAGTAAAAAGCAAAGTTTAAACAGAAACAATAACTGTTTCACAAGAGACTTTTACTATTGGGATTCTGATGAGATAGAATTGAGACTTCAGACTATGGCAAAATGCAACACTACCTCAAAAATAACCAGAGCAAAAAAGGCTAGGGGCATGGCTCAAGTGGTAGAAGGTTGCCTAGCAAGCTCAAGGCCTTGAGTACAAACTCCCAAACCATAAAAAAACAACAAAACAACAAAATACTGTAGACTGCGATAAGACCATCGTATATTTGGCTTTTTCAAAACTGACTCCAAAGAGTAAAGTAGGCTAGTGTGTACTGTTCCTCCTTAAATCTTATTCAGTGCTCCTAGTTACATAATCCT
Organism: Dipodomys ordii; assembly: GCF_000151885.1. Lineage (NCBI taxonomy): Eukaryota > Metazoa > Chordata > Mammalia > Rodentia > Heteromyidae > Dipodomys > Dipodomys ordii. Next base: position 17,091,318 of record NW_012267226.1, read on the forward strand.
AGTACTAAGGCAGCAGGAGGATCACATGTTCAAGGCAAAACCTGGGCTACATAGTAAGATCCTGTCTCAAAAAAAGAAAAGGGGTGGGATATGGCTCAACTGATAGAGAACCTGCCTAGTAAGTGCAAAACCCTGAATTCAAACCATAGTACCATAATCAATTCAATTTTTTATTTTTTTAAAAAAGGAAGACTGTAAGGCTGGGAGGAAGGTAGAGAGAAGAGGGAAAGAGCTAGGGAAGGAGAGAGAGAGGTGGAGAGAGAAGAGGGAGAAAGGAAAGAAGGAAGGGAGGGATTTTATTCAGGTACCTTTAAAAAAGCTTGGCATAATTGACCCTGATGGGCATTTCCAGACTATTACTTTGAGCTACACACAAATATTATAAATTAAAGGAATAACCTGTTAAGATCTCTTCCATCAGCTTGAATTTTGGGGGACTCCAGAAGACTCAAAGCAATGGCAGCCTGAAGGTCATCCTTGTTATCATGAGTAAGGTCTATTACTTCTTTAAAATAAATAGAAATTTAATTAGTCCACAAGCAAGAAACTGCCTCTCTGTCTGCAGACTAAAAAAAAGTAAAAACATTCCCCATATCAGATATACTCCCTAAGCTCTTACCACAATGGCACATTTGTGCAAGAACAATTGTACTACTCTGTCCTTGAGTCAAACGAATAACTTATAGCTACACTGTAACCTTACACTGACCAACAGTAGAGAAATAAGCCAGTAAAATGCAACAAATCAAATATTCTTTCTGTAATCTCCTTCCACAAACTCAAAAATATAACTTGCACCTCTATTTATAGGCTCTATAAAATATCCGCTTAATGTAGAACATTTAAGGAAGAACTTCTGAATCCGGAACTCATCTAGAGAATGGAGAACCTATTTAACACACTTTAAGTGAGTTTATTGGACACCCAGTACATGCTTACAGAAACTAGTTAAGAATAGCTAAGAGAAAGGAAAAATGACAAGCTCACACATGACCAAAAGATACAAAACCTCAAAATGTTAGCAAATACAATATTGTAAAAGAAAGATTACTTTTAAGACCAAGTTAATTTCCAAGTTAAGACCAAGTCAACTGTAAGAATGCTGAGTTAATATTAGGAAACTATATCACTAAACAGTTTTTAAAACTGATCACGATCATTTCAATTGCAACTGAAGAAAATATTTGTTAACTTTTAGGTAAAAACTCCAAGCTAACTTTAAAGAGAAAAGAATATTCTCAGTCTGAAAGAGACCACCCATGAGAATCCCACAACAAACCTACACTTAATGGTGAAATAATACATTTCTTAAAAAAAAGACCAGCCTCGAATGCAAGATCTGTATTAAAAAAAAAATCTATCTCTCCATCCATTTGAATAATAAGAAGCAAAGCATGCAGTGCTAAGTCAGGGAACTTTCTCTTTTCTGAGCCTGCTTCTCTGGAGAGTTTATCAGGCTCCCAGTGTTACTTATCAACCACCACAATTGCAAATTTACCTATTCTCGCCTAGGTTTCTTGCATAAACTGCTCATCTGAGATTCTACTGCCTTACAGACACCTCTGCCTACACATCTGATAGTATCAAAACTGATCTCTTCCCATCTCAAGCCAGCCAAAAACTCTAGATCTTCCCATCGCTGCCTCTTCAGCACTGAAACTACAGGTACGAACCAATGGACCCAGCATACCATCATCTTTAACTCCTTTCTCTCATAGCCTGCTTGTCCTCTGTACGCCAAACCCATTGCCTTTATCTAAAGAGTACTATACAGCCAAAGACCAGCACTTCTCACCTCTCCAGCACTGCAGCCAGGCCCAAGCTTCCATCATGCACTGTAATGTATGGTAGCCTCCTCACAGCCTCGGCTTGCTGACCATTCTGTATTCCTCACTACACCCTCTTTCATCTCCTATGCACAACATAGCAATCTGAAAGGCCTCAACAAATGGAAACTAGTTACACTGTTCTTCTGATCCCAACTCTCCAATGGCTATCGACTGGGTTCCCAGTAAAAGCCAATACATAGGGAGGCCCTGCATGACCCGCCTCCTATCCCTCCAAGGGCTCAGTGCCTCTACACTCACCCAGCCTCAGTTCTCTCCTCCCGGCAGCTCCTTCAGCAAGCTGATAAAGCAACACCCACTCCCACCCTTGGCTCTCACATGACTTACTCCCTCCCCTGCCTTGCATCTTCTTACAAGCTGAGCTCTATCTAAAACACAGTCCCCGCCTTCCTTCCATTTCTTTCTTTCTTCCTTTCTCTCCCTGGTAATAGGCTAATACTTTTACATTTACTTGTTGATCTCCCCACCCCCACCGCAAGTAAAACATAAGCTACATGAAGGCAGAGAAGCAATTGTACTTAGCACAATATTGGTGCTCCCTGAATAAGTACTAATGAATGACTAAGTCAGATGGGGGCTAGTGGCTCACACCTATAATCCAAGCTACTCAAGAAGCTGAGATCTGAGGATCTTGCTTAGAATCCAGCCTGGGCAGGAAAGTCCATGACATTTATCTCCAATTAACCACTAGAAAACCAGAAGTAGTGCTGAGGCTCAAAGTGCTGGAGCGCTAGCCTTGAGTGAAAAAGTTGTGATAGCCTCCAGGCCAAGTTCAAGACCCCCAACAATTGGAAAACAAAAACAAAAAACAAAAACTAAGGCATACTGACGCATCCTGGTAATCTTACAGGTAGCAATTGGCAGGCACAAGCAAGCTGAGGAGTTTCAGGCTACCCTGGGCTACACATAGAGACTTCGTCTCAAAAGAAAATATGAAAAAGAAGAACATGACAAGAAAACTTCAAAGCTTGGAACTGTGCCTGGCATACAGTGATGGCTCAACAGCAAGCTCTTTGAGGGATGTGAGGGGGAAGTACACACACTCTGCGCTGTTTTCTGCTAGCTTGGAGAAGAACAGGGATGGGAGCAGCACCTACTTGCTAACACTTCTCTGCTGGCAGCACTGCCCTCTATTTCCGATGGTTCTGTAGCAACAGTGTCTTCACTGGGCTCCTTTACTCTTTCATCAGTGAGAAGGCTGACGGCCTGGGTAATGTCACCATTACTAGCCTAAGAGGAGAAAATATAGCAGAAATCTCAAAAGGAAAGCATCAGAGAATTTAAGTAAAGAGCATGTGTGATTTTTGTCTTTGTGTTTAGTGATATCTGCATAGTACCTTGATGACAAATTGAGTATGTCTAAAATACAACAGAGGTTGAATTAAAAAGTAAGGCCATGTCAGGTGCTGGTAGTTCATGCCTATAATCCTAGCTACTTAGGAGGCTGAGTGATCTAAGGATCATGGTTCAAAGCCAGCCTGGGCAGGAAAGTCCATGAGACGCTTATCTCCAATTAACCAACAGAAAACCAGCAGTGGTATTGTGGCTCAAGTAGTAGAGAACTAGCCTTGAGCTGAAGAGCTCAGGGACAGCACCCAGGCTCAGAGTTCAAGCCCCATGAACGACCAAAAACAAAAAAAAAGAAAAAGAAAAAAAGACCAGTCTTGATGGCTCAAGCCTTTAATACCAGATACTCAGAGGTTAAAAGTTGGGAAAATCACTCTTTGAAGCCAGCCTGGGGGAAAAAAAAAAAAAGTTACCAGGAGCCCCCTTCCCCCATTTTTAACCAGGGGCATTGTGGTACAACTGTATTATCCCACAATGCGGAAGGTATAGATAGGATTGTGGTATGAGCTGGGTGCTGGTGGCTCATGCCTGTAATTCTAGAGTCTCAGGGGACTGAGATAAGAAGACTGTGGGTCAAAGCAAGCCTGAAGAGAAAAGCGCCAGGCTCCATCTCCAATTAACCATCAAAATGCTAGACTAGAGGGATGACCCAAGCAGTAGAGAGCCAGGCATGAACAAGAGAGCCAAGCAAGAGTACAAAGCCCTGAGTTTAAGCCCTGGTACTAGCATTAAAAAAAATACTAAAACCCAAACAAACAAAAAACCCTGCCTTACTTTGGACTTCTTCCTAGAGGAAAGCTCATATTTTCCTCTCAGGGCTGAGGGGGAAAATAGATTGTGGTCCAAGGCTTACATGGGTAAAGAGAGGGCCTATCTGGAAAATAACTATATCAAAGTAGCCCAAGTGGTAGACTGCTTACCTAGCAAGAATTAAGCCCTAAGTTCAAACCCCAGTACAAAAGGGGCAGGAACAAAGACGGTGCACTGGATACACTTAAAGGTATGTCAAATACCTAGTTACAGAAAGTAACCGCTATACTTGGATGTCCCACAACATGTAAACAATGAATCCTGCAGGAAATGTGTTGTCTTACTTCCAAAGATCTCGATTTCACAAAATATTTAAGGCACGGTAATGAACACTGATTCCAAATGAAGTCAGCCTCCATAGTAAATAACCAGTAGAGCCATATTCTATAGTAGTGATATATGTGTTTTTAGCTTTTTATTAGAAAAAAATCTCATGGGTTAAGAGAGATGGGTGACAATGTTGTCAGATACTTTGTACTCATATACTGTTTTGCAGAATGGGAACTTCTTTGTACAACTACTTAAAGATAAAAAATAAAAATCTCTAAAATATACAATAGCAGAATGAATATCTTTTCATAATGCCATCTCAATTGGTTTCAACAATTACTCATTTATTTTTATTTTTTTTTGTCGGTCGTGGGGCTTGAACTCTAGGCCTGGGCGCTGTCCCTCAGCTCTTCAGCTCAAGGCAAGCGCTTTACCACTTGAGCTACAGCGCCACTTCCGGTTTTCAGGTGGTTTATTGGAGATAGGAGTCTCACGGTCTCTCCTGCCCTCCTGCCCGTGCTGGCTTTGAACCGCGATCCTCAGATCTCAGCCTCCTGAGTAGCTAGGATTACAGGCGTGAGCCACCAGTGCTCGGCTAACAATTACTCATTTATAAGCAGTCTGGTCTTATCTACCTGCCTTCCCCTCTCCTAGATATCTGAAGTAAATCCTAAGCATTTTAGCATTTTATTGGTCAACATATCATAATGTACCTTTTAACTATAATCCACAATCCTTAAAACTACTCCATCATACCTTAAGATTAGTAATTTTTTAATAAACAATAAGCAATTCAAAGTCTCCCGTCTAAAATATTGTATGGTTTGTTGCCTTCAATCGGGATCCATATAAAATCTGCTAATGAAATTGGTTAGTATGACTCTTGATTTCCTTAACCCTGCAGATTTCCCTCACTCCTTACAATTTACAGGTTAAATAAGCTGGGCCATTTGACGTGAAGAGCTTCTGTCCCAATGCATTCTTGTAGCATTAAAAATAGCTTCCATTGACAAGCTATGGCATGGACAACTGTTTTAAAGCCTTCTGAGTAAGAGCAGTCTGGAAACCAACCTTGAGAGCTTCATGAAGAAAGGAAGGATCCTGAATGCCTGTGATTTCTCTCAGTTGATTTAACAGCATCTGGCAGCTCTGTAGTTGAGGAAAACCAAAACAGATACATGTCAGTCAGAAAGTAAACTTGGATACACAGGGATAGGAAAGCCTGGGTCTTTAAACTTAACAAGCTCCATTTAACAAGGTACTGATGGTCAGATGAATTCTAAAATGTCAAATCTATTACTCATTTCAACATCTAATTATGGAAGATAATTCAGGCACTTATGAAAGAAATATGAATCTAAAAACATTTTTATGTAGTATTTCAGCCCTAATGGTCGCTTAAAGTGCATCAGGTTTTCCTCTGTGTAGGCAAAGCATAAATAGGTCACAGATCATAAAACACGTGTGCATGTGAAGAGCATCTATTTTAAGCTTTACTGCACATGCCATTGGTGTGTGTCATTTTTCACTGACATTAAGTTTCCAATCATGTAATTAACAAATGATCAGTATAACTAATGTAATATTTAAAAGTTAAGGTTTGGTAACAAAAGTATAGCTAAAGCAGGAGTTTTCTCAAGTAGTAGGTAGTATAAATTCAGAAGAATGAGCTATGGAATGTTTTAACTGGTTAGCTTCCAGATACGCTTATTGAGTTTATGATCTGTTTCAGCCTCAAATCTTCACCGTGCATCTTCTCTCATTTGACACAGTAGTCAACTTATCTACAGTTCACTTTAAAACAACTGGCTGGCCCAATTGGAGACCCAGTTATCTTCTAAATGAATACTGACAACAATATAGCTGAAAATTAATTCAGAGAGAAGAAATCTAATTCTAGATTTACCTTAGCAAAGGTTATGCTAGAATTCAGTCCTTATTCAGTATTTGATGTCTTGCCACTAACTTCAACTGTGTCTGAGAGACAGCCTGCATTTACTGCCAGCTGTAACAGAAACAGTATCCCCTGTTCTTCAACAGCTGAGGGCCCCATAATGCAACATGTAAGTATCCACAAGTAGGAATAACTAATTGAAACACCCCTCTCCAGTCCTCAAAAAGCATTCACATAGTTCTTGTTCTGGTCAGAGGCTACAGTCAGAGCCCAGAAATGGGAAGACACCCTGCTGAGTGCTGAGACTAGCAGTCTTCAAAGCCAGTCACTGTGGGGAGGGGAGGGGAGAATATACCAGAATAACAGGTGTTAAAAATTAGCCTTGGCAAAAAACTGAAAAATAGCATGTCAATTTTTTATGAGATATTTCTCCTAATGAATTGTAATCCCACTTGATTTAACTGTATAAAAATGTAGATATCTATTTGGATCCAAAGTTCCAGAAGTCCTGAGTTTAAGACAGCATCAGCTTGTGCATGCACATACACAGAAACAGTTTATCAAACCGGGTGCAGGTGGCTCATGAATATAAACCTAGCTACTGAGGAGGCTGAGATCTGAGGACCACAGTTCAAAGCCAGATGGGGCAGAAAAGAAAACTTATCTCCATGTAAAGAACAGAAAACTAGAAGTGGCGCTATGGCTCAAAGTAGAAGAGCACTAGCCTTGAGCAAAGAACTCAGGGACAGCACCCAGGCCCCATTCAAGCCCTATGATCAACCAGGGTTTGCTGCTACTGATACTATTCTAAGTACTTTGTTATTAATTCATTTAACCCTGTAACAACAGATCTGTGAAACAGGCATCATGGTCACATGACAGACCACTGAGTTATGAAAAGGTGAAGTCACTTCCCAAGTTACTGTTAGCAAGGAGAGGGGACTAGGATTTGATTCAGCCTGCCTCACAAAACTGTAGGTGAGAAGACAAGAAAATAGGAGACACTTTGAACAAACATCATATTCCTGAATTTGACCTTGATCTTTGTATCTTTACAAATTTCCTGTTTAAGAAAACAGCAGTACAATCTGTTTTAAGCAAGCTACCATCAGGAAGTAGAGAGATAAAAACTACTTGACTCACCAATGGTGCCATCAGTTATAAATTAAGAAAAACTGCTGGCACTTAAACTCAGACACAATGCATGAGTCCTAGGAGACACATTTCTGTTGAACAATACAACCATGTCCCAAATGTGCTGCCTGGGGCCTGTGACAGGCAATTCTGTGTATTTCTCAATATCAAAACTAACCTAGTTGGGCTGGGAAGGTGGCTCAGTGGTAAAGTGCTTGACTTGCATGCATGAGGCCGTGGGTTCGATTCCTCAGCACCACATAAGCAGAAAAAGCCAGAAGTTGTGCTGTGGCTCAAATGGTAGAGCACCAGCCTGGGCTGAATAGCTGAGGAACAGTGCAGAGGCCCAGATTTCAGGCCCATGACCAACAACAACAAAAAAAAAACTAAGCTAGCTTGAATACCCTATGGTACCTTCCTCTCTAGGTAACAAAGTATTTGATTGGTGCTATATAGAAAACCTTGAAACAGGAATCATTCTTTTTGTTGTTAGTTGTGGAGGGTTGAACTCTGGGCTTGGGCACTATCCCTGAGCTCTTCAGCTCAAGGCTAGCACTCTACCACTTGAGCCACAGTGCCATTTCCAGTTTTCTGGTGTTTAATTGGAGCTAAGAGACTCATGGACTTTCTTGCCCAGCTGGCTTTGAACCATGATCCTCAGATCTCAGCCTCTTGAGTAGCTAGGATTACAGGCATGAGCCACTGGCATCCAGCTTCATTCTTTTAGTAATAAACATTATGCTGCACAGAAAATCAAATTTATACTTTGCTCTTCTGTCTCCATGTCTCTTTCTCTATTCTTTTTTTCTTTCAATGCTGCTGCAAATATAATCTTTTTGCATGTGTGAATATGTGTGTGTCTCAGCCCTAGGGCTTCAAGTGGGCTTTTTGCTCAAGCCTAGCACCCTACCACTGAGCCACAGTTCCACTTCCAGCTTTTTGGGATAGTTAACTAGAGTCTCAGGGACTTTCCTGTCTAGGCTGGCTTTGAACTGTGATCCTCAGATCTCAGCCTCTGAGTAGCTAGTATTACAGGTGTGAGCCATGGTCGCCTGGCAAAGTGTACCTAAAATGCCAAGAGAACCATGTAGTGCTAACAGAGCATGTGACTGATTATGCTGGCCATAGGAGGAATAGCTAGGACCACATTCAGAGTGTGGAGCTAGTGACAACTACATCCTGTCTGTCACTAGATGACAGTAAATGTACAAGTGGTAGATCCCAACCTAGCAAAGAGTTCAAACTCCAGTCCGGTCTCCCCATAACCCCAATTTCTGGGGGAAAAAAATCCAAAAGATAAAATCAGCCAAGCAAGTAATCCCTCCATTGAGGAGGCTGAGGTTGGAAAATCATGAGTTTGAGGACAGTCTGAGCTACATATGGAGACTTTTCTCTAAATAAATAAATAACTAAAATCATAGGTGGGCATGGTAGTGCTCACCTGTATTCCCAGCATGAGGCAGAAGGATAGGTTCAATACCAGCCTGGGTTACATACCAAATGCCTGTCTCAAAAAAAGCAAAACATAAAGATAAATCTAAGATAGCTCTAAGACTGATTCCACAAGGCTTATGCTATGCTCCTGATACACATATAGAACTAAGCTACCCATACCCCAAGTCCTGACAAATACAACACATTTAAATATCAGTTTTACAATGACAAACTAGATTCATTAGGATGGTTATAGTTATTACTCACTGTTTCTCTTGGACTTCGCGGAAAAACAAATTTAAATATTAACTTGTTCTAACTACACTGCTGCATGAAGTACACACCCAGGAGGAGACAAGACAAAGCCTGTACTCAGCTCAGTCACAATGAAGTCAAATAATTGGCAAGAGCAAACAGGTTTGCACTTCCTTGGCTAAATTCACAGTTTTCACAAAACAAAAAGTACTCTCTTTTCCTGCCCTGAGGCAGTGAAGATAGATATGCCAACATTAAAGGCTCAAACTGAGACTTCAATGCACTCCAGACTACCATGAGAACAGTTTTTTAAAGCAAAGACAACTCCCTTCACAACAAGCAATGCACAGGATTATCAGGACAATAAAAAAAAAAAAATTAAGCTACCAAGTTTCCCTAACAATAATTGGTTAATTCCAACAACCAACACATAAAACTGATTAAATAAAGCAACACTACCAATTACTCATCTTTAACATTTCATTTAGCCTTCAGATGAGGTACTTTCTAGATTATGGCATTCTTTCAAACAAGGGTGCTACATATATTTCCTGATCTTAATTTGTGTAGTTTTAGGGAGACTTTTCTAAATTAAAAACCAAGTGGTTGATAAAATGTTCTTTGACTGCAAAGAATTACAAAAGTGTGGCCTAATTAAACTCCCTTCAAAGGTCAAGATCTGATGACTGGGGCTCAAGTGGCAGGGTGCCTTCTTAGCAAGCATCAATCAAGCCCCGAATTCAAACCCCTGTACCACCAAAAACCCCCAAACAAATGAAAGTTAAAAGATTTGATGCTTCAATTTTAAAATAAATGTCAACACCCAAGAAAGGAACTCCAGAAATTCTTGTATTAATCTGAGACTGTCACTAACCCTACCAACTCCCCCCAAACAGGGAAACCACTGATTTTTTTTTTCCTTTAGTTTCTTCTAATAACAATGTTCTCTAGGTCCAAATTATTCCTAGGGAAGAAATTTAAGGTAGTCATGATGAACTGATAAAAAATGATCAATAACTTATCCTGGATACAACGACATTCTTTAAATATAGGATACCTGATAAGCTTATGTGAATGATACAAATATGGCCAGTGTTGATTCAAATTGGGTTCTTTATCCCTCTCAGAACTGAGGAACCAATAACAAGAATGGGCACCAAGTGAGCCTAGATAGAAACAGGAGCCAGACTACCCATTCAGATGGTGGGAAGTTATAAACTAAATAAAAGAAAGGAAGGGGAGGGCTAATCAAAGGGAGGAATATTCATGTATTTTCTGAGAAGGGACAGAGACTTTGTGGAAATTTGGTCACCACCCTTTTCCCCTCGGGTGGTCCTTTCCTGTCAGGTGAGAGGGTGTGTCACTGAGCATGCAGGTGAGAATAAAAAGAAGTTGAAGCCACTCTTGTTGCCACTTTACACATAACTAGTGTAAAACCAATTTCTAGCCTCCAATCATTCTTCCTCAAAGACAAAAAAGGTCAGCACAGGTAGAAATTCAGTGATGTCACTTAGGCAACAGATTAAGGCAGCAAAGCAAGTCAGTATATGATTCCAAAAAAGCCTGTTTCAGTCAGCCAAGTGCCTTAAAATTTCAAGAAGCATTTGAAACATTTTAGAATGTAGCCGCTCTTAAAGCAAGAAATAAGCACTTACCATTATTTACTTTTTAAAAGATATTTTACCTTTTCCCACATTCCCAACAACACCCAGGTGCCGGTGGCTCACGCCTGTAATACTAGCTACTCAGGAGGCTGAGATCTGAGGATTGCAGTTTAAAGTCAGCCCCGGCAGGAAAGTCTGTGAAACTTTTTTTTTTTTTGGTCGGTCGTGGGGCTTGAACTCTGGGCTTGGGCACTGTCCCTGCACTCTTCAGCTCAAGGCAAGCACTCTACCCCCTTGAGCCACAGCACCACTTCCAGTTTTCTAGTGGTTTATTGGAGATAAAAGTCTCACGGACTTTCCTGCTCGGGCTGGCTTTGAACCTCGATCCTCAGATCTCAGCCTCCTGAGTAAGCTAGGATTACAGGTGTGAGCCACTGGCGCCCGGCTTTGTGAGACTCTTATCTCCAATAAACCACTAGAAAACCAGAAGCGGTGCTGTGGCTCAAGCATAGAGCACTCGCCTGGAGCTGAAAAGCTGAGGGACAGTACCCAAGCCCAGAGTTCAAGCCCTACGACCGACAAAAAAAAAAAAAGAAAGAAAATTCCAACAATACAAAACAAAACTTCCTTTACTTCCCTAGTCAGTTTTTATTCCCCAGGGGTTACCTCTATGAAGAATGTTAGAGCTGGGTACCAGTGGCTCATGCCTGTAATCCTAGCTACTCAGGAGGCTGAGATCTGAGGATTGCAGTTCAAAGCCAGCAAGGGCTGGAAAATCCATGAGACTCTTTATTTCCAATAAACCACCAGAAAACCAGAAGTGGTGCTGTGGCTTGTCTTGACAGAAGAACTGAGGGACAGAGCCCAGGCCCAGAGTTCAAGCCCCACAACCGACAAAAAAGAAAAGAAAAAAACAGTTACATATCTTTGTTATAAATCTTTTTCTATATATATGTACGTTTTATATGTATACATATCTGTCTTTATCTTTCCATGTCTATTCCATATTTTTTTCCTAATGTACATAATGCCCCATACATTTCTTCTTTCCTTGAATTACATTAAGACATTTCTTCTTTGTTCATTTGCTTATATACATGCCCAACTAATTCTGAGCAGTGGGGCTTGGAAGCCAACACCTTGACATGACATTCAACTCTGAAAATTAAAGAATATTAAAGAATATACCATGTTTAGTTATACCTGGCTAGCACTAACTGAGAAACTAGGAAAATATCAGGGAAAGGTAAGACATCAGATTTATATCTTCAAGTTTTAGAAATCTAAGAACAGTAAAATTTTAAGTTCTTATTAGGTGAGCCTCCGGTGTGTACTTTCTATTTTTGATAAATAACAGATCAGAGTGATGATGTGTCACTGGATTACAAAGGGGACTAAATGTCAGGATGAGCTCTGACTTCAAAGGATGAACAATGGATCCTCAGCAAGGAGAGCTATGGCAGGGGAGGTACTTGAATACATAAATCTCCCACATATGAACAACTGGTTCTAAGTGGGATGCAACTAGGGAAAGAATCCTAAAAACTGAGTCAAAGAACTACTGAGCAAAGCAGGTGTGATGAGAAAGGCAGAGTGCTTCCAGGGAAAGCAGGAAGGTAGGACATACTCATAACACCTCCAAGAATGGAGCTAAAGCTCAGTCAAGTATTTGCAGAGGATGTTGAACAGAATGCCATCTCCAGCACCACAGAAGGAAAGCCAGGTATGTACACTCAAGGACAGTAATGAGTTCCAGGCCAGCCTGGACTATACAGGAAACCCTGTCTAAAAAATAAATACATACATGCTCTTTTCTAGCTCTCTTTCCCAGCTCTCTCTTTCTCAGCTCTCTCTCTCCCAGCTCTTTTTTTCTAGCTCTCTTCTCTTTCCCAGCTCTCGTCTCTTCTCTCTCCCAGCTCTTTCCCAGCTATCTCTTTCCCAGCTCTCTCTTCTCTTTCCCAGCTCTCCTCTTTCCCACTTCTCTTTCTCAGCTCTTTTATCCAGCTCTCTCTTTCCCACCTCTCTTTCCCAGCTCTTTCTCAGGCCTTTCCCAGCCACGTGCAGGGCCAACCTGGCCTGGTCCCAGCAGGTCTACTGAATAAACCAACCCCTTACCTGAAAAATAAATAAATAAATACATACATACACACATGCAAACAACACATCACATGATCAAATGAATGGTGAAAATATGCACCCCTTAGTGGATGCAGAAAAGCATTTAATAACATCCAACACTCATTCATGATTTTTTTAAGTCAGAAAACTAGGAATAGAGGGAATTTCCTAGCATGATACAGAATGAAAATGAAAATGAAAAAATGAAAAAAAATTTAAGTAACACATCTTATTCAATGGTGAAAGACTGAAAGCATTCCCCTAAAACCAGGGTTAAGAAAAGAATGTCCATTTTCATCCCTGCTATCAGACATCTTCCCATAGGTTGCAAGATCAATTAAGCAAGAAACAGAAGTAAGACATCTTCCCAGAAGTTGCCAAATGAATTAGGCGAGAAATAAAAATAAGACCTCAAAAATGGAAGAAAAAAAATTAAGCCATCTCTATTGACTTCTGACATGATCCTACATATAGAAAAATCCCCAGACTCCCAAATACACACATACACACACACACACAAAGTTACTAGAACGACTAAACGAATTCAGCAATCCTGCAGGGCATAAGGTCAACATGCAAAAACCAACAGGGCTTCTATGCAATAAGAATGAAAAATCAAAAAGGAAAATGAGAAAACAACTTCATTTACAATAGCATCTGAAAGAATAAAATACTTAGAAATAAATGAAAATGATCATATATGTCTATCAGAAGTTAAGTCTAGCCTGGCAGAAGTTAAGTCTAGCCTGACACTAGTGGCTTACACCTGTAATCCTGGCTACTTAGCAGGTTGAGATCTAAGGACTGAAGTTCAAAGCCAGTCTAGGCAGGAAAGCCTGTGAGGCTCTTATCTCCAATAAACCACTCAGAAAAAGCCGGAAGTGGTACTGCAGCTCAAGTGGTAGAAGGCTAGCCTTGAGCACAGAGAGGCTCAGGGACAGAGCCAAGGCCCTGAGTTCAAGTCCCAGGACACCCCCAAAAAGTTTAAAAGTCCCAAATAACTGCAAGACATCAAGTTCACAGATTGGAAGACAGAGAACCAACAGGAAATATGGGCCTATCTAGAGAGAGATTATAAGGAACTGGCTCACACAACTGTGGAGGCCGCCAAGTCCCAAGATCTGACCTAGGTATAATTCTAGTCCAAATGCAAGATGAGATAACCAGGAGAACTGATATGTAAGTTTCAGTCCAAGTCCAAAGGACTAAGAACCAGGAAAGATCACTAATACAAGTTTCAGTCTATGAAGCTCTAAGAACAAGGGAAACCGATGTGAGTTACAGTGAAAGACCTAACTTGCAGTTCAAGCAGTCAGGCAGGCAAATCAGCTCCTTACTGGGCCTTCTATCTTATCAGGTCTTCAATTGATTAGCAATGCCCACCTACATAAGGGAAGACACACCTGCTTTACTAGACTGACTGATTCAAAGTTAACCTCATCCAAAAAAGTCTCATATTTACATCTACAAGATTTAGTCCAGACCAAATGTTTAGACATCACATTGACTAATTAACTTGACATATAGTTAAAACTCTCACACACCTAATATTCTAACAGTATCAAAGTGATTTATAAATTCAATGTAATCTCTATCAAAATTCTAAAGGTTCTGAGGCAAGTGGATGTTAAGATGCAGGCCAGCTTGTTCAACAAGGTGATAGTCTCAAAACAAACAAAATTCCAATGTCTTTTACATCAGAAATGGAAAACCTGATTCTCAAATTAGCACAAAATTTCAAGAGGTAACAAGAAGCCAAAACAAAAGTAAGAAGAAAAACAAATTTGGAAGACTCTATCTGGACTTTCATCTCCAAATAACCAGCAAAAAAGAAGGAAATAATGGGGGCTGGGGCTCACACCTATAACCCTAGCAATTCAGGAGGGTGAGATCTGAGGATCTCCATTCAAAGCCAGCCAGGGCAGGCAATTAATTCAGTGAGACTCTTATCTCCAAATAAGCATCCACAAAAAAAAAAAAAAGCTGAGAGTGGCTCAAGTAGTAGAATGCTAGCCTTGAGCACAGAAGCTCAGAGACAGTGCCCAGACTCAAGAGTTCAAGCCTGAATATGGACACAACTTGAAAAGTATTTCTCGAAAGAAGATATACAGATGGCCAATAAACTTACTTTTAAAAATGCTTAACAACATTAACCATGAGGGAAATGTAAATCAAAACCATACTTAGGTCCTCATGGTAAATCCCCAAGACTAAGGAGGCTGAGGCAGGATAGTCATTAGTTCAAGGCCAGCCTGAGCCATATAGTGAAATTGTCTCAAAAAAAAAAAAAAGAGAGACAACAGCAATAAGATATTACTTCACACTCCCGAGGATGATTATTGAAGGGAGAGAGGCTTTTGGGAAAAGGTAAAACAGTAAGTGTTCAGTGAGGATTCAGAAAACTAAAACCTTTGTGTACTGCTGGTGGGAATGTAAAATGGTACAGCTGCTGTGGAAGTTTGGCAGTTCCTCAAAAAGTTAAACATAGAATTTCCATATGTCTCAGCAATTCCACTTTAGCCAAAAGGTGGAAAAACTCCAACATCTACCAATGGGAGAATGAATAAATGAAACTGATAGTCATTCCTCTATATCCAAAGGGGATGAGGGATGGGTCCCAGGTCCCTGTGAACACCCAAGCTGCAGAGGCCAATATCGCTTCCAGACAAGGGCTCAGCATGTGCACAGAACCTATGTGCATCCTACTGTGTGCTTAGTCACCTCTAGACCATCTACACCTCATGCAGTGGGAATGAGAAATGAAATGTTCTTTCAAGAATTATGACAAGGGCCGGGCGCTGGTGGCTCACTCCTGTAATCCTAGCTACTCAGGAGGCTGAGATCTGAGGATCGAGGTTCAAAGCCAGCCCGGGCAGGAGAGACCGTGAGACTCCTATCTCCAATAAACCACCAGAAAACTGGAAGTGGCGCTGTAGCTCAAGTGGTAGAGCGCTCGCCTTGAGCTGAAGAGCTGAAGGACAGCGCCCAGGCCCAGAGTTCAAGCCCCATGACCGACAAAAAAAAAAAAAAAAAGAATTATGACAAGGGAAAAAAATCTTACCTGTTCAGTACAGGTGTAATTTTTTGTATGTGCCGGTTCTGGGTCTTGAACTTAGGGACTGGGCCCTCCCTGAGCTTTTGTGCTCAAGGCTAGCTCTCTATCACTTGAGCCACAGCACCATTTCCAGCTTTTTGGTAGTTAATTGGAGATAATAGTCTCACAAACTTTCCTGCTGAGGCTGGCTTTGAACTGCAATCATCAGATCTTCAGCCTGCTGAGTAGCCAGGATTACAGGTGTGAGCCACCAATACCTGGCTACAGATGAAATTTTTAAATGTGTTTTTTGTGCAGGCCTGGTTGACTCCAAAGATTCAAGACAGGTGTATACAAATGGCTAACTGCATACATACAGTGTTAAGTGAGTCATTAAAATTAAAGTACCAACACAGGGTACCAACTGGATAAACCTTAAAATTATTACAAAAAATGAAAGATGCTGTATACACTGTCTTACTGCATGACAGTGCTAATAGGGAACATTGGAATAGGTGCATGCGGAAACAGAAGGCAAGTCTCAGTTGTGAGGCTGAGGCAGGGAGGAAGAAGCAGACTTTTCTTTTAGGGTGATATAAATGTTTTAGAACTAAACAGAGGTGGTGATGGCATAGTACTGTGAACATACTATTTCTAGATCTGTACATTTCCAAGCAGCTATTTCTATGTTGTATAATTGGTTTTTGTTGTTGTTTTGGTTGGTCGTAGGGCTTGAACTCTGGGCCTGGGTACTGTTCCTCAGCTCTTCAGCTCAAGGCAAGTGCTCTACCACTTGATCCACAGCACCACTCCCAGTTTTCTGGTGGTTTACTGGAGATAAGAGTCTCAAGTACTTTCCTGTCCGGGCTGGCTTTGAACTGTGATCCTCAGATCTCAGCCTCCTGAGTAGCTAGGATTACAGGCAAGAGCCACTGGCACCTGGCTTGTTATATAAATCTTTTTATCAATTAAAAAAATCAGTTTGGAAATTACACATTTCCACTCCACATCAACATACTGGATTGGTAGATTAGAAAAGGGAATATTGCTTTAAGACTTCTTAATTTCCTTTTTTTGAGACAGGACCTCACAATATAACACAAGCTAGGCCAGAATTAAAAACAAAAACAAAAAAACCTTTCTTTCTCAGACTCCTGAGTATTGGGACTTCAGGCATGCACCACCATGACCAGCAGAGTTCTTAAATCGGCTAGCTGCCAGGTAGCATACTGCTGACACCCTCTCATGAAGGTCTTTAACCCTATCTGAAATGCTGACCTTCTTTATTATGTAGAAAGCCAAGACAGGGGTGCTAACACTACACAGCCCAGACTCTGACCCACAGAAGCCTCCTGGCAAGCAAGTCTCAGTCTTCTGAAGCACCAGATTTAACACCTGGAAAATGAAGCGAAACTACTGCTATCAGATGAAATTAATGCCTGTGGCTATTGTTAGTAAAACAGTATATAAATATAAAATATGTGATACTTCTGTTCAACTAAATTCAGCTATCTTGGAATAAAAATTATATCCCATGCCCATGATACTTTGAAAATTCAATTTCTTGGTCCTAGTAAATATTTCTCTGAGTTACTGAGGGGGATCAATGAGCACACAAGTTTCTAGTATTTCAGAGAAAACACTAGTCAGGTTGAGCCCAGAGGTTCTTTCATGGCCTAGCATATGCAAATGTATACAGGAGGCGGGTACCCAAGTAGAGCCAGTTAAAGAGAGGGTGTGAGGCATTTGCACCTAAAGATTAGAAATGCAGATTTGGAAGCAGCTGTGTAGAAAGGAGACTTAAAACCAAGAGAACAAATGGTCAGTCCCTAGGAGAAAATAGGTAGGACTCCAAAATCCAAGGAAGTAGTCAGAAAGGAAGCTAGCAGTATTAGAGGTAGGGCTCCAAAAGGATGTTGCAAAGAAGGCAGAAGCCCATAGTTATGCCAGACAGCCAGGAATAAACCAACTCCCTAAAGAACACAGTTCAGAGCCAGTCCAGGCGGACAAATGTGAGACTCTGATCTCCAACTAACCAGGAAGAAAGCCAGAACTGGAGGCATGGCTCAAATGTTAGAGGAACAGCAAGCAATGAAGGAACATCAAGCAAAAACTTAAGGCTCTGATTTCAACAGGCACCCTTTCCCTGCTGTGAACGCGTGTGCGCGCGCGCACACACACACACACACACACACACACACGCGCGCGCGCGCACACACACAGCAACATTCTGCAAGTTGGGGTGGGAATAACAACTAATGAGAATAAAAGTCAAACTCCAAAACAAGTATCAATTAAAAATAGTAATGAGGGCTCATAAAAACACAGTATTAACACTACAAATAAGAGTAAGACACTGGCACTGGTTGCTTAACCTCTAATGCTGAGATCTGAGGATCACAGTTCAAAGTCAGCCAGGGCAGGAAAGTCTGTAAGACTTTTATCTCAGAAAAAGCCAGAAATGACCCTATGGCTTAAGTGGGAGAGCGCTAGCCTTGAGCAAAAAAAGCTCAGTGACAGAACCCAGGTCCTGAATTCAAACCCCATGAATGGAAAAAAAAAAAAAAAAGTGTAAGAGCTGTTGTCTGTGGCTCACTCCAATAACCCTAGCTACACAGGAGGCTGAGATTTGAAGATTGCAGTTCAAAGCCAGCCAGGGCAGGAAAGTCTGTGATACTCTTATCCTCAATTAATCACAAAAAGCTGGAAGTGGAGCTGTAGCTCAAGTGGTAGAAAACTAGCCTTAAGCACAAAAGCTCTGAGACAGAGCCCAGGCTCAGAGTTCAAGCCACAAGACCAGTATAAGAAAAATAAATCCATCAAAATAAGCAAATAATACAAGTATGAGACTTTGGATAAGCGCTTGGATCACCATAGGAGATGTTATCGCTAAGAGGTCTGCTTCACTACATTAACAAAATTTTTATTAAAAGCCTACTTTGGAATCAGGCATCAGTGGCTCATACCCGTAATACTAGCTTCTCAGGAGGCTGAGATCTAAGGATTGTGGTTCAAAGCCAGCCCAGGCAGGAAACTTATCTCCAATAAACCAGAAAACTGGAAGTGGTACTGTGGCTCAAGTGGTAGAGCACTAGCCTTGAACTGAAGAGCTGAGGGACAGCACTCAGGCCCAGAGTTCAAGCCCCATGACTGACAAAAATAAAAAACAAGCCTACTTTGGAAAGCCTCACAATGAGGTACCTAGTAGGTGCTACAACCCACTCTGCCTTGAAGCTTGGCCAGCTTCTTTTGCAGGCCACTGGCCCATGAGCCCTAGTCTTGCAGGAGCTCAGACTTGGGCAGTCAGCTCATAACCACAAGGCCAATTCTTCTGCAGAAGCTGTTGTTGCCCTCAATCTCTGTAATGGAATCTAGAAACTTGTCTCATCAACTATCACCTACCAGTTAATCCTGCTCAGTTATGTACACATTTTCCAAATTAAACTTGCATTATGTCGTCATGGGGGTGGGGGAGAAAGCTATAGAAAAGAAACTGGTGGGCTTGGAATCTTTTTGCTAATGATAAACAAAATGCAAGAAAGTGAACAAGAAGACAACAGAACTTAGTTGTTATTTTTGTTTCAGGATTGTGGATCTCCATATACAGCAAAATGGGAATTGTAGTCACAAGCCTCTCAAAATTTGCTGTTCAGGAAGTGGTGCTGTGGCTCAACTGGTAGAGTGCTAGCCTTGAGCACAAAAAGGTTTAGGGGACAGCACCCAGGCCTTTAGTTCAAGTCCCACAACCGAACCGCGCCCCCCCCCCAAAAAGCTTTTCAAATGAACCATCCAGAGATCTTGTCCAAGGGCATACATCTTGATTCCGTGGGTCTAAAGTGGAGTTCCAAGTGGGGTACACTTGCTTCCTTGATGTCAATAGTCCCACTACTGGGTTTCAACCTGTCAATGCAAGGTCACTGACCCAGATCTGTGGGATACACACAGCTCAGCTAGAGGAACAATACAGGGATGGGAAGGTCCAGGCTCATGTGCACCTGTGGTATAAACTCTCAGACTTACTGCTAAGAATGATAGATTTCTGAGAACCAAACTGACTTCAAGTTATTTATCCTACAGTAAAACTTCCCTGCTGGTTGAAACACAGGACCAGACACTAAGTAATCTTTAGGAGTACTCTGGGGGATTTAGTGGTTTCACAAAGTGCTCACACTCAGATCCGAAACACTAACAGCGTATTTACAGAGTGCTACTGTTTTTATCCTACTACGATTCTAGGGGAGTCTTATAAATGGCTCTGCCTGTCCTTTGTACAAATGACCACAGGAGAAGCGCTGTAGGTTTTAAATAGCTTCTGCCAAAGGAGGATAGCTATTCTCAAGATATTAAACATCTTGTAAGGGAAAGGCATGAAGTCTTAAAGAACTGCAAAGGAAAGAAACCTTTTTAACATGAAACTTCCCAAGAGCAGGAAGTTATTAAAATCTTCCCTATAAGAAGTAAAGGTCCATTTCCTATTAAGAGCCTTCAACCTAATCCACTAACTTTAAGCATTTTACATTAGCAAAAGTAAAAAAGGGCACATGTTATCGGGCTTGCATTCCAAGCTTATCATCTGTCAGTGCTAGGCGAATCACTGGGAAGAACAGTAAATGTCATCACTCTGCAGGTCGCCTGGAATCAGGGTACTGCAGCCAGCCAGTCACTGGAGTGCCAAGCCTTCCCAAAATAGCGATGACTTCTATACAACTGCTCATCAAACTCCTCACATATTCACCCTCAAATAGAGACTACTGAAATTGGGGTCACTACTCAAACTGTGGCAAAAGTAAATGAAGGTGCCACTGATGGACAAGCACATGGTCTTTAATGACAGAGCCTGAACAAATTTAAATATGACTTCCTGTCCCTTAAAATAGTCTTGTGTCTAAATCATAGGACTGTCGCAAAGCTAAAATTTTCCCACCTGTTTCTTAAGTCACTGTCCTAAAAACAAACAGACGAGTTTGATCTCTGAAACACAGAAAAATCCTGACTCAAATTCCAAAAAAGCACTGACTGGTGAACCCTTAGCAATAATACGCCCATTAGAAATCAGTACTTCAAACACCAGCTGCAGTTTCGCCTTGGAGGTATCTTTTACTACACAAGTTTTAAAAGCATTTCTTTGTTATAAATTCCTGGTCTTGAGTGAATCAAAAGAATAAAAAGGGGCTGGGGTGTAGCTCACTAGTAGAGCACTTGCCTAGCAAGTGCCAGGCCGTAGGTTTGATCAGCAGCTTCATAAATAAATAAGCAGAATTAAATTAAAAAGGCTTTTAAAAGGCTTCCCAGTTGGAAATATCTGACAGCTTGTATTATAAATATTTTATGAAATTTCTCACTTTCAAACTTATACTCGAAAATCTGGTATTTCTGTCTGAAAAGAAAAAAGCAGTAGTTGAGGGGTGAGGAGGTGGTATTAAGTTAAAACATTCCAAAGTAACATTAGAAGGCATTCTCAAACTGCTCACTTTCCCAAGTTTCTTCACACAGACACTAAGCAGTTTGGGTTTCTCCCAAACCAGTGTTCTTATACACTCGCCATCTTAGCCCAGCAATCTTTATGTGATTTTTTTTTAAACGCTCTTAGCTATTAGCGGCAGTATAAAATAATCAGTGTTCCTACCATTCATTACGCTGTCCACCCCCTATCACCGCCACCCCCTTTAAAACCTAGAGTGATGAATGCAATAATTGGGGAAGCCGATCTGTCTCAAAGAAGGAGAAAAAAGAGAAAGAAACGCCGGGCGGCGAGGGAAGGAGTGGTGGTAACTGGGACCGCGGGTCTTTCACACTTTGTTGATAAACCCCGGATTTAAGTGAGATAACCGGTCCGCTCGAGACGCTTCACACAATACTGCCATCAAATCGATTCGAAACCCAAGCCACCAACTCTGCCCCGTTCGGAAGTTTCAGCTCCGTGGTCCGGGCCCCGGAGCCCCGTGCCCGGTGGACCGGCCTCCCGCCCCCACCCCGGTGCAGACCACCCCGGGTGCAAATCCCTTTCTATGTGGGTTTGCAAAGTACCCAAGCCCCTCCCTTCCAACTTCGGCGGGGACACGGACGCCCGCGATGAAGTCCCGCGTCCCAGCGCCCCGCAGCCTCCCCGG
>NW_012267226.1:17113754-17131704 GCF_000151885.1 Dipodomys ordii
AGCCGCCCAGCGTGCTACCGCCGACGTCGGACTCTGACCCGGCGGCGGCCACGTGACCAGGGCTCCGCCCCTTCCCTCCCTTCCTGCCCCCCCCCTCCAGCTAACGGTCAGCGTCGCCACCCTTGCGGTTCGTGCCTCGGGGGTTCCGGAAGTGGGCAACGAGGGCGCAGCGCCCTCAAGTCTTCTTCTCCGTCCTCTGCCTGCAAAACTTGCCCCCTGTCGAGGTCCCCTCGGCTGAGTTGAAGCTGCTTGTAGCGTGGACCCCTGCCTAGGCTTCTCGGGCCTGGTAGCCATTTCCTTCTCGAGGGACAGGAAGCGGTGTCACGTGTCTTTAAGGCCAGGACAGACAGACAGACAGACATGGGTTTGTCTGATTGCAGTGCTTTATCTACAGCCAGCAGAATGGCCCGGAACCCCTTTGATGGGAGGATGCCCAGCCTTTCAGCTTGAGCTGAGTGAGCATGGCGGGCAAGAAGACCTGCCAGTGCGCCCAAGTCACTGCAGTGTCCATGTGTGTGCTGGGCCGCCCCAGCGAACGCACGTCCCCAGCGCAGCGAACCCTGGGGCGCATGTCGGGGTCCACGCCCGGCTGTCCCCCACTCTGTGGAGGTGGAAAATGGAAGGGCCCAGCTCTGCCTGCCTGGTGGCCCTTCCTGTGGGTGGTGGTCTTATTGGGGCTGCTGGCTCTGCTGTCCTTGTGGTTCACCTGTAGACCCGTAGTCTGTGATGGTGGTAGCCGTTACAGCCATTCCAGACCCATAGTCTGTAATAGGTCTGGTGCGGCTCCCCAGAGTCCTCCTGGCCTCTCAGGGGCCAGGCCGGGATTGCTGATGCTTCATCACCTGGAGACAGCCCTCGGCAGGTTAGCATGGCTTGACTCAGAATCTTCTGGGGACAACCAGCCGGCTGTAGGTGTGACTGACGATTGTCTGACTTTTTTTTTTTTTTTAACTGTTGATTTTCTTTATTTTTTACATGTGTAATCAAAGCCCATTCCTTGCGCATCACTGCAGAGTAAGTTGATTTCTGAAGTGTGTGTGTGTTTAAGACAGGGCAACAAGGGAAGGGGTCACATTGTCCAAAAAGAAACGTAGTCATTACCTGACTTATGTAACTGTTCCCCCCCTCTGAACATTGTCTTTATAACAATTTGTTTTTAAAAGACAGATTCTGTATAACCAAGGCTGGCCTCAAAAATCTCGATCTTCCTGACTCTGCCACTTGTGTGTTGGAATTACAAGCATGGAATTACAAGCATGAACCATGACACCTGGAAAGTTGACTTCAAAGTCCAGTCTATTTGCAGCTTAACATACTAGAAAGCTTTCTTTTCCTTCCTTTCCCCCTCTTCTCCCTTCCTTCCTTCTTTTTGGCAGACCTGGGGCCTCACACTGTTGGGCAAGTCTTCAGAAGAAAGCTCTATTTCTACATATCTACTATATCTTTGAACAACCCTCATTTATGTTTGCACATTTATTTTAGCATTGTTAGTTGAATGTGTATAAGTAGTTTCACAATCCTTGAGATTTCATCAGAGGCCTCCTGTAGTCGTATCTCTGAATAGGGTCTATGCATGCAGTTTGGTAAGCATAGGCCCTGAGTTTTGATTAATCCTCTTTCTGCAATATGGTTCTAAACAGGACTCTAGCTGAAGTAAAATTTCTCAAGAATTGTATATAATCAACCTCACAGTGCAGATGTCCTCTCAGCTTCCTGCAGCTTCCTAGTGGTGCCAGATATGGTAATCAGCTAGTCACCCTATCCATTCATAGTGTTGAGTGAACAGATCTACATGCTCTCTAGCCATCAGCTGGCAAGCCTCACTGTAATCAAATATCAAAAGTAGGTATCGGCCAGCTGCCGGTGGCTTACACCCGTAATCTTAGAGCTACTCAGGAGGCTGAGATCTGAAGATCATGATTCAAAGCCAGTCTGGACAGAAGAGTCTGTGAGACTCTTATCAATTAACTACTCAGAAAAAGCTGAAAGTGGTGCTGTGGCTGAAGTAGTAAAGCACTAGCCTTGAGCACAGAGAGACTCAGGGACAAAGCTGAGGCCCTGAGTTTAAGCCCCAGGATTGGCAAAAAAAAAAAAAAAAAGTAGGTATTGCTTAGCGTGCATAAGGCCCTAGGCTTAAAACCTAAACCCACATACACACAGTGGCTATTGTTTTTCTTTCTTTTTTTTCGGTCTGTCGTGGGGCTTGAACTCTGGGCCTGGGCGCTGTCCCTCAGGTCTTCAGCTCAAGGCTAGCTCTCTACCACTTTAGCCACAGAGCCACTTCTGGTTTTCTGAGTGGTTTATTGGAGATAAGAGTTTCACGGACTTTCCTTCCCCAGGCTGGCTTTGAACTGAGATCCTCAGATATCAGCCACCTGAGTAGCTAGCATTACAGGCATGAGCCACCTACGCCTGGCTTTGGCTATTGTTTTTCTAATCGCTTCTGAGCAACTAGACAAAGGCTACAGCTAACTGCCAACTATAACTGGTCCTTGAGCTATGAATTCCTTCCTATTAATAATCTAGACAAAAAATTTTTTGTAGTGCTAGGGTTTGAACTCAGGCCTCATACTTGCTAGACTGGTGCTCAACTGGAGCCATGCCTCCAGTCAAACTTTTTTCTGGATATTTAGAGATGGAGTCTAGTGAGCTTTTCTGCCTAGGAGCCTTCAGCCTCCAGAGTAGCCTAGGATTACAGGCTTGAGCCTCTTCTAGTCACAAGAATTATTTTTGAAGGAGTTAGGAAAATGGCCTTTCTGATATTTCTGTTATCACCACTAAAGAATCATATATAAGAATTATATCAAATTATATGCTAAGAAAATATATCCATGGTGCTGGGAAGGTGGCTCAGTGGTAGAGCGCTTGCCTTGCATGCCTGAGGCCCTGGGTTCGATTCCTCAGCACCACATAAGCAAAAATGAAAAAAAGCCGGAAGTGGCGCTGTGGCTCAAGTGTTAGGGCTCTAGCCTTGAGCTGAAGAGCTGAGGGACAGCGCCCAGGCCCAGAGTTCAGGCCCCACGACTGGACCCAAAAAAAAAAAAAAGAAAATGTATCCAAAACCATTTTATTGGTTAAAAAATTAGTTTATAACCTTCCCAATTTGTGGGATGTATGCAATTGTATTATCCAGGGCTCTCTTGAAGAACAGAATCAATAGAATATATAATTATGAAAGAAGCATTATTGGACGGACTTATGCAATCAGTGGCTATCTGTAGGTTTGAGAGTCATAGAAAGCAACAGCTCAGTACAGGAAGCTGTAATCACTGGAGATGTAGCTCAGGATACGTATTTGTCTAGAACCCACAAAGTCCTGGATTTGGTCTGCAACACCATTTAAAATCAAACAGCTAGGCTCCTGTGTAATCCTACCTACTTAGGAGGCCAGCAGCATGGTTCTGAGAACCCAGGCAGGAAAGTCTTCAAAATTTATCTCCAATTAAGCTCTAAAAAGGCCAGAAGTGAAGTTGTGGCTCAAGTGGTAGAGTGCAAGCCTTGAGCAGAATAAAAGCTCAGGGACAGCACCTAGGCCCTGAGTTCAAGCCTCAGGACTGGCAAAATCAATCCCCTAATGTTTCTTGGCCCAGTTGATAAAACATATCACAATAAGAATGCTTGAACAGCTGGCTGGGGTTGGGGGTGGATGAGAATCACATTGGTAATTGTAGCTACTCTGGAGGCTGAGATCTGAGGATCATGGTTTAAAGCCACCCCAAAGACTTTTATCTCCAATTAACTGCCAGAAAATCAGAAGTGCAGCTGTGGCTCAAAAGTGGTAGAGCACTCCCTTTGAGCAAAAGAGCTCAGGTATAGTGCCCAGTCCCTGAGTTCAAGCCCCATGACTGACCAAAAAAAAAAGGAATGAACAGTCCAAAACAAAGGTGACACTCATCCTTAAGGCAAATTGAAGATCAACCCCCAACTCAGCTGATGTTAGAGCACTTCATTGCACCTGTTAATGCCACCAGAGTGTTTAGACCCCAGGCCCACACTCCAGGACTTTCATATGCCAGGTGGGGCTTCTGACCCCTATCAGCCAAATAAAACACAGTGAAGAGCAGAGAAAAGGTCTGTTATATGACAGCCACAGGAACACAACACTTGCTCTTCTTCAGCTGTCCTCAGAATGCAAACATAAAGTATAAGCTTAAGTAAGAAACTGTGAACAAGGGACGAAAGGTATACATAGTTTTAAACAGTCCCAGTGTTCAGAGGTGGCCAGAGCTGGCCTGAAGTGTCTCCAGAGGTGGTCTGACAAGTCCATTGTCTTGTTAAAAGTCACTGACACCTGGCAGGGAGTCTGGTCCCTCTCGGATTCCAAGATGGCTGCAAAATGAATGTGGGAGAGAATGGTTCTGTATTGCAGACATAGGTACAACATGGGGGAGTCTGGTGTTCACCCTGCTGGTAGCAAACGCTGCTTTAAGCACCTGTTAGATGATCAGACATGCCCACACCCATGTCTGGTTTGTGTACTATCTTTGGTTTGCTTTGCTTTACTAATAAACTTCTTTGGTCTCGATCTCCATATGTCCTAACATTCTTTCTTTGTAGCACCTGTCAGAAACTTGGTACCAGGGGTTGAGTCCAGGCGTCCCTGGAGCCTCACCAGAAGTCTGGAACATGAGTCGACAGTAACTACTAAAACTTGAAATTGTGAATGCCTCATGAACAGCCATTCCTTGTCTAAGTACTCTAGAAAAGCTTATACATTTGTACCAGGATGCAGATACAAAAATGTTTATGACACTCATAATAAAACAGAAAGCAAAGCACCAACAGCTAAATTGATAAAAATGATGTCTAGTCATTAGATAAAGCTAATATAGCAGTGTTGTGAGACATAATCACAGAAGATAACATACAATCTAATTCCTTTTTTTTGGGGGGGAGGTCCGGTCGTGGGGCCTGAACTCTGAGCCTGGGTGCTGTACCTCTGCTCTTCAGCTCAAGGCTAGCGCTCTACCACTTGAGCCACAGCGCCACCTCCAGCTTTTTTCTTTTTGCTTATGTGGTGCTGAGGAATTGAACCCAGGGCCTCATGCATGCAAGGCAAGTGCTCTACCACTGAGCCACCTTCCCAGCCCCCCCTTTTTTTTTGGCTAGTCCTGGAGCTTGAACTCAGGGCCATGTACTGTCCTTGAATCTCATGGACTTTCCTGCCCAGTCTTAGATCTCAGCCTCCTGAGTAGCTAGGATTACAGGCATGAGCCATCAACGTTCAGCTTCAAATTCCCTTTATACAAATTACAAATCATAACATTGTATTAGAAGATAAGCATGTAGTAAAACTACAAAAAAGAATAAATAACCCAATGGTGGTAGCTCATGCCTGTAATCTTAGCTGTTCAGGAGGCTGAGATCTGAAGATAATGGTTCAAAGCCAGCCCGGGAAACAAAGTCCATGAAATTCTCCAATAAACTACTTAGAAAAAGCAGAAAGTGGCACTGTGTTTCAAGTGTTATCCTTGAGTCAAAGAAACTCAGGGACAGCACCCAGGGCCTGAGTTCCAGGACTGGAAAAAAAAAAAAAGAACAAATAAAAAATACTGAGGAAGAGAAGGAACAAAGTAAAAAGTGACATCCACAGGATTCACAAATAATCATCATAGGCTATTTTCATCATCAGGTGGTAAACATGTAAGTGTTCATTGTATTACTTGCTTGACACATTTTATAAGGGCTTAATAATAAAAGCAAAAGATCAAAAGCACACTGTTATAACATTGAGATTGAAAGACTGCCATTCTCTCTAGCCATGATGGCACAGGTCTGTTTGTACTCATGGACCTCATGCGTGGTAGGCTGGCACTATACCGCGTGAGCTACAACCTCATCTCTAGAATTAAAAAAAAAAAGATTGGGCAAGATGAATAATAACAATTTGCATTTATTTATTTATTATTTATTTGTTTGTTATTGTGCCAGTACTGGGCTTGAACCAAGGGCGTGGGCACTGTCTCTTAGCTTTTTCTCTCAAGGCTGGCTCTGTACCACCTGAGCCACAGTCCTACTTCTTGCTGTTTTGGGTGGTTAATTGGAGGTAAGAGTTTCACAGGCAGGACAAACTTAGATCCTCAGATATCAGCCTCCTGAGTAGCTAGGATTACAGTTGTGAGCCACTGGCACCTAGCAACAATTTGCCTGTAGAAATTTAATACTTTTTCCCCCTAAGGAGAAACGACCATTTATTATGAAACCTTTAAAATAAAAGATGGGCAGTTAGGCAGCAGATTCCAATGTTGCTTGTTGTTGTTGCTTCAGTAAAGGGTTGGGGACAGGCTTTTATGGGGGTACTGGATGGCTTTCTGATTAGCTGTTAAGAAATTAAAAAAAAAACAACAACTGATGACTCTGGAAGGAAAAGAAAAGCTTTTGTTGCTGTTGTTGTTGTTGTTCCTGGGGCTTGAACTCTGGGCTTGGGCTCTTCAGCTCAGGCTACCACTTGTGCCACAGTTCTGCTTCTGGTTTTCTGGTAGTTGGAGATAAGAGTCTCACAGACTTTCCTGCTTGGGCTGGCTTTGAACTATGATCCTTAGATCTCAGCCTCCTGAGTAGCTAGGATTACAGGTGTGAGCCACCAGCACAAGAAAAGCATTTTTAAAGGAAGTAACAACTAACATTACTAAGCACATATTAGTTTAGCAGTGTTTGAGTTTCTTGCATGTATAAGCTCATTTTATCCTCACAATATCCTGTGGAGAGGTTTTTTTTAAAAATATTAATAGTTATTTCACAAATACAGAAACCACCATAGAAAGATTAAGGAATTTGCCTGAAGTCTTTCTAATCCTACAGCCAGGATTTTAAACTAAGCTTTCTCTATAGCCTAGGGTCAAAGATGAAAAGATTCTGGTTTAGAGACACCTTACCTGGAAATGAAGACTATGTTATCTGGAGACAAAAACAGCCTAAAAGTGCTTCCCTGAGGGGGTGCTCCTTGCGCTGGATTGGAAAAAGACAAGAAGATGAGGGAGACAGTAAAGTTTTAGCATTCACTCCGAAGGCTAATCACCGGGTAATTGTAGGTCCTGTTTTGCCTGGGCAATCCCAGTTTTATCCCTATTTTTTCCAACACGATAATCAGTAACCCCTCACTTGTCAAATTT
Source organism: Dipodomys ordii (assembly GCF_000151885.1). Taxonomy (NCBI): domain Eukaryota; kingdom Metazoa; phylum Chordata; class Mammalia; order Rodentia; family Heteromyidae; genus Dipodomys; species Dipodomys ordii. The sequence goes on from NW_012267226.1 coordinate 17,120,867, forward strand.
GCACAAATGGGGAAGCAATTTCATCTTCAACTCCAGCAATGATCCTAAAGGATCTTGCCATAGCATTTCCCAAAGCCTTACAAATACAGTTAAAATGCTAATCCCCAGCTATGCCCATCATCAGCAAGCCTTGTTCACAAGCACTGGTTAATGTGTTTCTAAAGAACAGAGCAAGGGGTAACAAAGGGCATACTTCTCCCCTCCTGCCCCTACCCCCACCCAGTTATGGAGAAATTATTTTCAGGTGTTCCTATCCTTCAGCTATTCCATCCTTTTCACTTTAGTGAATGAAGAAAAATGACTATTAGCACTTGAGGGCAAGGTACCTGAGGACCATTCCAGGAGAAGCTGGAAATACTGTAGAGTTGGAAGAAGGAGAAGTTTCCATCACCCCAGGGATGAACTTGATCTGGCCTTTTTTTCTTCTTTGATAGTTCAAAATGTCAGACCTAGAGTCAGAAAATAACCCCTGCTGGGTGCTTTTGGCTCGTTCCTGTAATCTTAGTTTAGGAGTTACTCTGAGGATCGTGGTTCGAAGCCAGCTGGGGCAGAAAAGTCCTTGTGAGACTCCTTATCTCCAATGAACCACTCAAAAACCAGAAGTGGAGCTGTGGCTCAAAGTGGTAGGGTGTGAGTCTTGAGAAAAGAGCTCAGGGACAGCGCCCAGGCCCTGAGTTCAAATTCCACAAGCGACCAATAAATAAATAAATAAATACGAAAAAAGAAAAATGTTTCAGATCTAGGGATGGCCAAGGACTCAGAAGTTCTGGAGTTCTTTTCATCGTCTCTTTCTCCTTTCCTCTCTCTTTCCTTCCCTCCCTCCCCCCCCCTTCTCATCTTGTAACCATAGCAAGAAACATAAAGCAAAAATAGCAGGTGCTGAATAAGGTGACATGACTCTTCATCCAATGAGGAGCCACAGCCCTTCAGGGTTTGTGAAGAAGTCTCTGTTGCTTTAAGAAGCAGAAGTACAGGGTTCTGAGAACAACTGATCAGAGAGCTGGTCTGTACAAAGAGTTCGGGTTCCATGAAATAGAAAGCTTTTGGAAAGTATTCCAGCTTGAAATTGTAATGTACCTATAACCTGGAGACGCCTCATCTTTTGTTTCCTCAGTCTTATGTAATGATGAGCAGTGATCTGACTGGTGTATGATGTCATTTTCACCTTACACTAAGTTGCAGGGAACTAATTTTCCCTTTCTTTTTTTGCTGGTCCTGGGGCTTGAACTCAGGGACTAGGCACTGTCCCTGAGCCTCTTGGTGTTCAAGGCTATGACTCTACTTGAGCCACAGCACCACTTTCAGCCTTTTTTCTGAGTCGTTTATTGGAGATGAGTCTTACATACTTTTCTGCCCAGTTTGGCTTTGAGCTGCAATCCTCAGATCTCAGCCTCCTGAGTAGCTAGGATTACAGGAATGAACCACCAGTGCATAGCTCTAATTTCCCCTTTTAAGTAACAGATTAAAATAATTTTTCTAAGCCAGGCACCAGTGGCTTATGCCTGTAATTCTAGCTATTCAGGAAGCTGAGATCTGAGGATTGTGGTTCAAAGCCAGCCTGGGCAGGATAGTCCGTGAGACTCTTATCTCCAATTAACCCCTCAAAAAACCAGAAGTGGCACAGTGGCTCAAGTGGTAGAGCACTAGCCTTGAGCTGAAGAGCTGAGGGACAGCACCCAGGCCCAGAGTTCAAACCCCATGACTGACCAAAAAAAAAAAAAAATCTACCAGGCAAAGGCTGAAGTGATGTCAGTTTCTATTCTCTATTTGAGTACTTATGGAATAAATCACTTGTCCACAAATATGGAATTTCATCCCTTCTGTCTATGCTAAAAAAAATGTAGGTTCTTGGGGGTAGGTGGGTGTACTGGACTTTAAACTCAGGGCCTTAAGCTTATGAGGCTGGTATACTACCTCTTGAGCCACATCTCCAACCCTTTTAGTTATTTTATTTTATTTTGTTAGTCATGGGGCCTGAACTCTGGGCTTGGGCACTATCCCTCAGCTCTCCAGCTCAAGGCTAGCGCTCTAGCACTTGAGCCACAGCACCACTTCTGGCTTTTTCTGCTTATGTGGTGCTGAGGAATCAAACCCAGGGCCTCATGCATACAAGGCAAGCACTCTACCACTGAGCCACCTTCCCAGCCCTCTCTTGAACTGTTATGCCCTGTCTGGCCCCAAATCACAATCTGATCTGTGCCTCCCAAGTAGCTAGGATTAACAGGCTTGAGTCACTATGCCCAGCCTGATATAGTTTTAGTAATGCACCTGTGGAAAACCCAGTGTTTACTTACTCCTGTTCGTATGGAAGGCAAAGGAAAGTTACCAGTTAAGAAGTCACTGAGGAAACTTAGAGCCCCTTAGGGGAGTAAGGGTTTTGAAGGAACAGGAATGCAGAGGTGAATTTGTAAACTGAGTAGGAACAGACTGGACCGACTAGTGTGGGTTAGTGTTGGGAAACCCAAAATAACAGCAAATAACATGAAGAGAGAAGAGCCATGACTTTCAGGTCATCTAAAGTAACCCTGTATGGAACAATGTATAAGGGTTGTATGTAGTTTTTCTGCCTGCCCAGAATTTGTTCAGGCAGGCATGGCAGGTGCCACAAGGTGGCGCTCTGATCACACTCGTAGCCCGCAGAGGAGTTTTCCTGGGCGCATTGCAAGTCCCCACCATTCTGCTCTCTCTCTGTCTTAAAAGGCTCTAACGAGAGGTCTGTCACACTCCAGCCATAGTCAGCCAGCCTATCATTAGTGCCAAGCCTTCCTCCTTCCTGGAGCAATGACAGTGTAAATTTCAGCAATGGCAGAAAGGGGACAAATACAGCTGTTGTGCATTTTAGAATAATTGCTACAGGCCATTCAGAGACAGCTTTATAATCAGAGCACTTATACAGACTTATACAATATTTCACTTTCCTGTTCTCGCCTCCCACTTAACACTCTGTATCATGGACTTGCGGATCTATTCAACTCACATGAGTTTGGAATTATGTGCCTGCCATTTTTCAAAGGGAGGCTGTCACTTCCCTCTGGAAGGCATCATGTTCTCCTCTGATCTCCCTGCCATTTCTCCTGTGAGGACCTCCATTTCCCTCTCCCTACCAAGCTAACTATTCAGCACCCATGCCATTTACAAAAAGGCTCTCTCTACTCCCACTCCAAATTGGGGCTCCTCTTTCTATCCCATCTTCTCCAGTTCTTCATCCATCTGTGGACACTTTATCTTTTTCTCATGTGTTGTGTTTGGTAACACTTGAGCTTCCTTCTCTTTACATCTTCAGTGTCTACCACAGTTCCTCTCATAGGGAATGGTTGAAGAGACAAATACACACAAGTTGCAAATGATCGAAGACCTTGTTGAGCCCACAGCATAGACGGAAATACCCAGAAATTGGATCCTGAATCCAAATATCCAACTGGTTGTTTGGATGACCATATCTGGGCTCCTTCACAGAAAACTCCAAAGTTGGTCAAAATGGAAAACTACTAGGCTTGACGGGGAGCCACAAATCAGGAGAGAGTCCCTTGTGCTCAGGCAGCAAGACTTTACAACCCTTGTTTGCATGGTATGGCTTGCTAAGACCATCTGCCAATGTAGTCAAAACGTTTGTAGAAATAGAAGCAACAACTATTTATGTTCTTCCACGTTCCTTCTAAGTTCTCTCTTCCTGTAGTTTTTTTGGGGACATCTGACTCTCAGGAATTATGAGATTCCTGAACACCAGATTTTCTGGGAGAACCAAAGACTCTGCAGCCGACCAACTCAAAGTAATCTTACTCTGAATGCAAACCATCATTCTCACCTTCGTGGGGTGGTTGGGAAGGGAGAGCACCTTGGATATGGTTGTGAGAAAGGGGGAGCCTCTGAGTTCTCCCCTTTCTTGTATCTACACAAATCCATTTCTGCTTATTTGTTAGCTCTTCTGTCTATCCGGAAACAGTTAATGAATGAGACATTTAATTATTCACTAGGTGTCAGGCTGTGGGTTGGAAACCAGATGACTGTGCTGTAGACCTTCACCGTGTTTGCAGAATTGTAGAAGAGATGCAACAGTGGACAAATACAACATTCTCGAACGCCTGTGGAGATAGAAGCTTACAAGGGCTCAGTCAAGGCAATGTATACGGCTAGGTGTGCTACATGGGTGGTAACCAGGAGTTGCCTTGATTTGTATGGTTCTCATGCAACCAATGCCTTCATTGTAACTGATTTTAAGCCACTAATTTGCTATCACCCAACAGATTTGGAAAATGATGTACACCAACTTCAGTCCTCCCCATGGTTTTGGTCTCAATCTACCTGTGCCTGGACAGCTGACTACGGAATGGAGCTAGTAAATGAGTTCTGTTGTTGTTGGCCATAGGGGCTTGAACTCAGGGCCTGGGTGCTGTCCTTGAGCTTTCTTTTTTTTTTTTTTTTGGTCCAGTCGTGGGGTTTTGAACTCTGGGCCTGGGTGCTGTCCCTCAGCTCTTCAGCTCAAGGCTTGCGCTCTACCACTTGAGCCACAGCGACATTTCTGGCTTTTTTCTGCTTATGTGGTGCTGAGGAATCGAACCCAGGGCCTCATGCATGCAAGGCAAGCACTCTACCACTGAGCCAACTTCCCAGCCCTCCTTGAGCTTTCTTGCTTAAGGCTTGTGCTCTACCACTTTGACCCACAGCTCCACTGATAGTTTTCTAGTGGTTCATTGGAGAGAAGAGCCTCACAGACTTTCCTATCTGGTCTGGCTTTGAACTGTGATCCTCAAATCTCAGCTTCCTTGTAGCTAGGATTACAGGTGTGAGCCACCAGCACCTGGCTTATGAGTTTTGTCTTAAGTTACTGTTTGTAGTAATTTGTTACACAGCCATACAAAACCTACCCCATACTTTTTAAACTGCCATTACAAATGTAAAAACTAGGGCTTAGAAATAATCAATTGGCCACTACAAGTGTCTAGCCAAGTGATAGAGCCAAGAGGCATAGAGTATATCTGATTCTAGGCCCTGGGATCTAAGCTTCTATGGTCTACTGCTTCCTATAGGAAGCCATGACAGACAAAGAGCAGGGCTGGAGATATGGAAAACTTCATTCATTCATTCATTCATTCATTCATTCATTCATTCGGGACTAGGAAGTATACATTGGTGTTATTAAACATGAAATTCTGAGTCAGAGGAAAAGCAACTGTTGGGTATGGATTTGGACTTGAAGTGCCGTCTCAGTGGTTAACTTGATATTGAATTCCAAGGACAATGCCTTGAAGTAACAGAAATTACATATAAGACCCCATTCATTAAATGTTTGAGCTTGGCTGAAGTATCCATTTCTGCCTTTCTTGTTTTCTTTCAGCCTGACCAGATGTGCACAGAAAATTTGGTTCTCCCTGAATATGTACATTTGTCAAAATTCCTGTCAATTTTAGCACACTGCCAAGGGAGTGAACAAAGAGAGTTAAGCGATTAACTTCAAAGAACTTTGTTGGAGAGGAATAAAGATATTTAAGGCCTATTTTGTGAACTAATTGCATTTGCATATTTATGGGATTAACTGATATAGCAGTAATTAAAAACTATTTAGTAGTCTTAAAGGACACATAACTCAGTTGCTGTTTGCATAATAAACGCTTCCATATTATGTTTGTATAATAAACTCCCACCCTTGCTTCTTCCAAAAGATATTTGTCCATCAAAGAGGTGCTGTAGTTTTCCTTGGAAATGATGGAGAAACATAGTACAAAGACTCAGGGAACTGTGGAGGGGGAAGACCAGAAGAAATAACCTTTTTAGGTCATCTCTTAATCGTAGGTCTGGACCAGGCTGCTAGGAGTTAGAATGGCACATTCAAATCTCAGACGAGGTTTGTTTACTTTGGTGGTACTCAGGCTTGCATTCAAGGCCTCCTTTTGCTAGGTAGGAAGCACTCTACCACTGGCACCATGCCCCACCCCTACTCTTTGTTTATTTTGCCTGAATGTTGATCCTCAACGAGCCTGAATGAACAGCCCCCTCGTGACTTCAGGTTTTCCTCATAAATAGACTGATGGACTTGAAAAGCCTGAAAGAGAATCACTCCCTCATCGATCAGGCATCCTAGAAAGTTACGCAAGAGGAATGATCAGCTAGAGTGTGTGTACTACACTCTCTCTAGACAAGAAGTGCTATATTGAAGGTAAGTAAGAGACCATTTTCATGAAAAATTAAGGCTGGGGTGACAAATGACACTGAATCTAAAAGCACTGAGTAAATCAACTAACCCCAAGCAAGACGGCGGTGGAAATGAGAGCTCTGACCCTGAAAGAAGGGATTTTGGCCACAATGCATCTGACTGTGAACTATTTTGAGGAGAAGTCACCTACACAAAACCTCGCCCATCCTGGAAGGAGTCATTAACCAAGTGCTATAATGGGTAGGATCACTAGACTGTTGTTAAATTAGCTAATGAAGGTCGCAATGTACCTGTATTACACATCATTAGTAATGGCCTTCCAGTAACAGATGGGCATTTGAGACCGTGGGAAGGAAAGGGAGGGGAACTATGTCCAGAAGATTTGACTTAAGAGTCCTGTCTTGCTCAAATGCATGGCTAGAATGTGATGTTGATCATTATCTATCTGTCTATCCTCTATCATCCATCCATCCATCAACTAGCCATCTATCATCTATCATCTATCTATTTATATATATATATTTATTTATATTTACCTATAGAATTAATTCTCATTTTCTCTTTCTCATATTTGTAACTCTTTTCCTCCACAGCAGAAAATCAGCCAACCTCTATTTTATGGGTAGATGAAAATTATGTAGAGAATTTCATGAATTCTAAACAAAGGAACTGAGTAATTAGGAGAATAAGAATCCAATATGCGCTTCTCCCAACCCTCATTTTGCTCTGTAAAAGTTTTAGCTCAAATCTGTGCCTCCACAATTCCACTTACAATAAAAAGCAGGCAGATGTTGGAAATGGAATGAAATTCGGGTTTCGTTTCTAGAGCACCTATAGAATCGCCTATGGAAGGTAGAATGATTACACAGAATTATCCATATTTAGCCTTAGTAATAAAGATAGTATCAGTACCTAATCAAAAAACAATAAAACCCTTTTTGTTTTGTATTTGCTGGTACTGGGGCTTGATCTCAGGGCTAGCTCTGTCCTTTAGCTCTTTCACTCAAGGCTGAAACTCTACCATTTGAGCCACAAGTCTACTCCTGTGTGTGTGCGTGTGTGGAGGGGGGGGCGTTAAATTGAAGATAAGAGTCTTACAGACTTTCCTCCTTGGTCTGAATTTGAACCACAATCCTCAGATTCACAGCCTCCCAAATAGCTAGGATTACAGGCATGAATCCCTGGTGCCTGGTCCAAAAAAATGTTTCTTGAATGATGTTAAACTTCAGTAGTTCTATGTTCAATAATTGGAAGGGGTGGGGGTCAGTAAAATTTGAAGAAACACTCCTATTTATAAAAAAAAAATCAATGTTTCTGTTAATTAAAAGTGCTTGGGAATAAACCAAAGGCACCTTTTCCATTGTATTGTTTGTGCTTGCTCTTTATTAGACGATACCAAGTTCCCATTAGCTTTCTGTAATTTGAGAGTCTAATGACCATTTCCAAATGCTGAAGATGTTACTGCCTGAGCCTGGTTTAAGACGGCTATTTAGATCTCAATTATTAATGAAATTAGTGTCCTGAATGTCAGCAAGAGCATTGCCTTAGGTAAAAGCTGTAAAGGAAATCATATTAGTGTGAAATTTCCTCTCCTTAGGGGCTCCACTTGTATTACATTATTTACTTAGCTATCTCCTGTCAGGGAGATGGAATTGTTGGCCAGCATCTAATCCCAGGGCAGAACCAAGTTAGAGACATTTAAGGAGTTTTGTGATGACATTAATTCCACAACCTTTGTGCGGTGCTGGCCTAATTGGGATGGTTTTTAAGACCACACTGGTAAGTAAGGCTAGAACAAACGGACAGACGAACAGAGTGGAGAGGAACTCTGGCATGAAGAGTTGAGCAGCATTGCATCTGGTAGAAGAGCGCTCACTTTTCTTCTTTGGTAGCTGCCGAAGAACAATTGGCAAGTGCGATGTCTCCTCTGTGGCCCTGTGTCCTGGTGTCTGCCACAGGTGAGTTCTTTCAATAATTTTACGAAGCATTGAGTTTTAACACTCAGACGCTAGAGACAATATACACAATGGTGCTCCGAACGCCTCATGATTGGACGTTTTTACTCTGCATCTATAAAATGCCAGCCTACCAAGCTACACAGAGACCAGCAGTCTAACTGTTCCTCCAATTGCACATAGATGTATACATATATGTATACACACATATATCACAGTGTGAAACTTTTCAACACAGCTGAAAATAAGTGTCAGCACATTATAATGGTTTGTTTAAGCTCTGCTTCTCTAGAAACCAAACATTCTGTAGCAACTTATATTATGTTTAGGGTACTTCTTTTCAGATCTTCCTTTAAGTACAGATAATGTATATTTATTATTTGACATAGACTTGGCTTTATTACAAGCTTTATTAGGAACAGCCCAGAGAAAGAATCATATAGACTTGTCATGACTACAGATAACTGTATGTTATTTTGGTATTATAGACTTTACATCTAATCTGACTTTGTAAGATGGGTGTATTTTAATGGCAGGTACTAAAGCCTTGAGAATTTTGAATGTTATCTTAAACAACAATTTACAACTGGGCATGGTTATACATACCTGTAATCCCAGCATTAAGGAGGCTACAGTAGAATTACAGCTTCAAGACCAGCCTGTGCTAAATAGCAAAAAAAGAAAAATGGACTTAAATAAAAGGTAAACCAAACCAAATGAAAAGTAAACAAAAATGAAACAACAACACAGTCATAAACATATTTCAGAAAAGTATTTTTAAAAATACTTTATGGTGCTATTAGTGCTACTGATTTGAACCATGTTAGGATATAATTGATGCTTTATAAATCAAGCATTTATGTTTATTCTGGGGTTTTCTGGTACTCTACTCTCTCATGGTTTCTTGGAACTTATATCTGAATTCTCAAGTTTTAAAATGCAACTGACAGCTGAACAAGTCAGTTGCGCACATGAGTAAGGAATCTGGCATCCAAGAAACTAAAAATTAAAAAGAAAAGTAAAGAAAAATGTTAGAAATGCTTTTGATTGGGTCAAGAAGAGAAATATCCACTTATAATTAATGATAAAAATCTTGTATATTTAAAGTATAAAAGCATACCTTAAAAAATAAAATAGAGGAAATTCTATTAAATGCCAGATGGATTCCTATGCAGAAAACAATTTGCCAATATGAAACTGAGATAAAATAGAATAAATGAATGTAAGGAAGATGAAATTCAGCGGGGCGCCAGAGGCTCACTCCTGTAATCCTAGCTACTCAGGAGGCTGAGATCTGAGGATTATGGTTCAAGGCCAGCCTGTGTAGGAAAGGCCAGGAGACTCTTATCTCCAATTAACCACCAGCAAACTAGAAGTGGCGTAGTGGCTCAAGTGGTAGAGTGCTCGCTCACCTTGAGCTGAAGAGCTCAAGGAGAGTACCTGAGACTACCTTTCTGAGACTGCCTCTTGACTTTTGCCAGCTCCAGTGATAAATCCTGACTAACAAATGATACTGGGCTGGGAAGGTGGCTCAGTGGTAGAGTGCTTGCTTTGCATGCACATGAGGTCCTGGGTTCGATTCCTCAGCACCGCATAAGCTGAAAAAGCCGGAAATGGCACTGTGGCTCAAGTGGTAGAGTGCTAGCCTTGAGCTGAAGAGCTGAGGAGCAGTGCCCAGGCCCAGATTTCAAGCCCCATGACTGGCAAAAAAAAAGAAGATGAAATTCTTTCTAGTGTCTTGTGTTTATGTTTTAGTTTTGTTGTTATAAGAGAACAAGTTTTGGTTGTATCTTTTTACTAGTGCTTTGACATCACTTATACTAAGGATACTTTATGTGTGTATGTGCATGCCAATACTGAATCTTGAACTCAGGGCCTTGCAGTCTCTCTTGCTTTATCACTCAAGTCTGGTGCTCTACCACTTGAGCCACACCTCCACTTCTAGCTTTTTTTGGGTCAGTTGGGGGACTTGAACTCAAGATCTGGGCAATTTTTGCTCAAGGCTATTGCTCTACCACTGTGAAACACAGTTCCACTCTGGTATTCTGATAGCTAATTGAAGATAAAAGTCTCACAGATGTTCCTACTCTGGCTGGCTTTGAACCAAGATCCTCATATCTCTGCCTCCTGAGTAGCTAGGATTGTAGTTGTGAGCCACCAGTGCTTCGCCACTTCTAGCTTTTTGCTGGTTAACTGGAAAGTAGAGTCTCATGGATATTTCCATCCTGGCTGGCTTCAAATGCAATCCTCAGATCTCAGCCTACTGCGTAGGTAGGTTCATAGGCTGAGGACACTTGTGACAAAGAAATTTACCCTTGGGAACTTTACTGGTTTAATAGCCAGATGATCTGGAAATAAAATGCCAAGTTGATCACAGATCCCTGGCTGCTCCTGGTGTGTGGTTTGTGTGTGTGTGTGTGTGTGTGTGTGTGTGCGTGTGCGTGCACACATGCGCTGGGATGGAAGGCATCTGCATGAGAGAGAATGGTATCACTGACTACAGTACCCATTAGTCACGTGGCCCTGGGCAAACTTAGGTGTTCAGTCTCTATAAATTTACTTTTATTTGGGATAATCATGAAGATCAAAATAGGATTGTAAAATTGTAAGGTGTAACACATGTATAAGACACTAGTAGGGGCTGGGAAGGTGGCTCAGTGGTAGAGCGCTTGCCTTGCATGCCTGAGGCCCTGGGTTCAATTCCTCAGCACCACATAAGCAAAAAGAAAAAA
>NW_012267226.1:17131754-17191842 GCF_000151885.1 Dipodomys ordii
AAAATCTTCAATTAAGGTACATAATTCCTTGTTTTAAACCCCACAATTTCTTATATAAAAGTATTTTAAAGTGTTTATAAATATTAATTTAAAAGTAGAAAACTTTGCCTTGCATGCCTGAGGCCCTGGGTTCAATTCCTCAGCACCACATAAGCAAAAAGAAAAAAAAAGCTGGAAGTGGCGCTGTGGCTCAAGTGGTAGAGCGTTAGCTTTGAGCTGAAGAGCCTGAGGGACAGCGCCCAGGTCCAGAGTTCAAGCCCTACGACCGGACCCCCCCACAAAAAAAAGACACTAGTAAGACACTAGTAATCTGGAAGCAAACCACAGAAAACAGCCCTGGGAGTGTGGGCTCAAGAATGTACACCTTGACTTGGCACTGTTCCTAATAGTCTCAGAGTCATGCTGAAGAGCTTGGGCTTGGGTCACAAACCAACTGTGTTTGAATTCTACCTCCTTTGTTTGCAAACTAAGCCTTCAGAGAGTACTAACCTCTTGGAGCTCCTGGTTCCTCATCTGCAGTAATCACCCAAAATCGCACACAAAAGGTTGACTTAGCCCTGTGCCTGGCCTATATAGTAAGTATTTAATGGCACCACAAGTAACCAATGGAACATATATCATCTAAATCTCTATATCCTGTATCTGCTCAGATATATGAACCCATATGTAAAGATGTGTACTAAAGAATCTTTTCATCAAAACGTACCCCAAGCACTGTGAGATAGAGAGATGGTATATGAAAGAATGACTCATAAAACAAGGAAAATAAAGCCAGGTACCTGTAGCTCACTCCTGTAATCCTACTCAGGAGGCTGAGATCTAAGAATCATGGTTCAAGTGAGACTCTTATCTGCAATTAACCAGCAAATATCCAGAAGTGGTTCAAGTGGTCGAGCACCAGCCTTCAGCAAAAAAGCTAGGCAATAGTATTCAAGTCCTAAATTCAGGCTCCAAGGCCAGCACAAATAAAAGAGAAAAAAAAAGTGAACAAAACAAGGGAGGTAAAGTAATATTTCTATAATATTCTCTCTCTCTCAAGTGCATCATAGATCAGTCCCTAATACGATCTACATCTCAGAAACCACACAACTGAATTATATGAAGCTGATTATTAGCTTCAGAGAGGTTAGAATTAGAAAGGATTCTTTCCTGGTCTGTTGATAGCTCCCATCAGTGTTGAAACATCACTGAACTCAGAGTCATTTACTGCTCGTGTGAATGTCACATTAGCTTTCAAAGGGCATCGCTTACTGTTAATTAATGGTCACTTAAATCCTTAATCTCTTTCCTGTCATTGATCTTTCTCCTCTGGCAAATTTGCATTTATAGTAGAAATGTAATTTATTATTTCTGCCTATCTTAAACAAGGGACTCTTTTTCCCTTTTGGTTTATTTAAGTGCACTTCCATTTCTTGATAAATTTTCTCTTTCTAGGACTTGTTTCTCTGTTGTTCCTAAGCCCTTGTTTCCAGAACTTCCTCTTCTGACTTATAAACACTTGGGCACTTTCTAGAAAGTTTGTGTTTATCTATAGGACACCCTATGGATGGTTTCCTAGGAAAGGGAACAGAAAAGAATGTGCATCTTTATGAGCACAAGGGACAGTGAGCACACAACTTACTCCTCAGGCTTATGTTTTTAACTCTGTCTCAGATAGTTGCTTGTATTGCATCACTTACATTTCAGCATTTTCCCAACTGAGACTTGAATTGGGGACCCCCAAGAGTGGTAAAAACGAAGCTGCCCCAAGCTAAAGTTTCCAGGAAGAACACCAGGACCAGCTTTGCTTCATGCTCTTGACTTCCCTTCTCTGGGGTAAGGCAAGTGAGCAATGTTCTCAGGTAGAAAGATTCCCAGCATACTTTCTGACAATAACAGTTCAGAAAAGCCCTAAAAATGCCGCCTTCCCCTCCGCCCCCCCAAGCTCCCCACCTCAGTCCTGCATGCCTGAATAGCTCTTACCATTTTCAGCATCTTCTTGGGTGAATAATTAGGAAATTAAAATGCTTATTAGATTCCCAGTTCCCGTGGTTATTGAAAGGGAATATTACACTGCCCCGCAATGAGGCAGACATCGCACCCTCCTGCCTCATTGTGAGCATTTTGGTCATGCTGACACGGACACGTACTAGAAATTGCTGCCCGTGGTGGCAAGTGACATGACATCATTCATAAAGGAATGGGTATCAACAGGATTGTCTCACGGGGAGAAGCGATCTCATTTACAATTTCCTGCTGGAGCCTACCAACTTTCCGCAGCTCATCAAAATAGCCATCAAAACCAGCGAGAGCCCAGGCGAATTCAAACGCAGGACACTACAGATAGATTTCATCACATAACCGTGTCAGGTGGTATGCAATTTGCTTCAGTCCAATGCCTTAGCGAGGCTTTGAATTCCCTCAGGGGCCGGTGAAGCTTGTGAACAAAATATCTTTTTGCAATTCAGAGAGAGCCCTGACAAATTTGTCACTTCCAATTGTCGGTGCTCATTTCTCTTGCTTGCTTTTGCTCGGCTTCTTCTGCTTTGGCACCAATCAAAGGCTCCTCTACAAATCAAGATTCCTAGGTCAAGAGGAAATGGTTATTTCTTGGACCCAGACAGAATTTTCCCAAAACAAAGATCTCATTTTCTGACAAGTGTGTTTTATTCAAAGACAGACGATGTGAGAAAAGAGAGTTTTGAGCAGAAAAGCATGAATTGAAATTTTATTAATTCCACCATATAGGAATCCACACAGAGAACTTATTTGGGGGTCCATGCTTTGTCTATGAAAAATGAGAAATTGAGGGGATGGGTAGGGTTGAGAGAGAATGATGGAAAGAGTCACATGGATCAAGATGCATTGTGTTCATAAACTGTTGAATTGAAGCCTGTTTGTCTCTTTATACTACTTAAAGATAATTGGAAAAGAAATATTTTTGTACAACTACTTAGAGATAATAATTAAAAAAAGAAATGAGCCGGGCGCCAGTAGCTCACGCCTATAATCCTAGCTACTCAAGAGGCTGAGATCTGAGAGTCAAGGTTCAAAGCCAGCCCAGGCAGGAAAGCCTGTGAGACTCTTCTCACCAATTAACCACCAGAAAACTGGAAGTGACACTGTGGCTCAAGTGGTAGAGCATTTGCCTTGAGCTGAACTGCTGAGGGACAGCGCCCAGGCCCAGAGTTCAAGCCTCATGACGGACACAAAAAATAAAAAGAGAAATAAATGAGGTCAATTAAAAGAGTAAAAATAAAAATGAAAAATCAGAACTAAAAACAAAACAAGGAGGGTAGGGCAGGCACTGGTGACCATGCCTGCAATCTTAGCTCTTCAGGAGGCTGAGCTCTGAGGATCAGGGTTCAAAACTAGCCCTGGCAGGAAAGTCCTTGAGACTCTTATCTCCAGTTAACTACCTACCAGAACAAGCCAGAAATGGAGCTCTGGCTCAAGTGGTAGGGTACTACCCTTGAACATTTTCAAAAGCTCAGGAACAGTGCCCTGGTCCTGAGTTCAAGCCCAAGACCGGAACAAAACAAAACAAAACAGCAAGGAGGGAATTAAGTGTGGAAGTGGGCATCTTCCAGAGGGACTGATATAGGAGTGTAAAAATGGATTGTCTCCCAGATGACCAATGTCTGTAAAATGCAATTGCACCTGATTTTGCCTTCTTGGAGATGGAGTTGATTTATTTTACAATGAAATTTCTCTATTAGGCACTTAAGGCTATCAGTTTCCTTTAAAGAGGCGTCTGCATGAGAGCCTACCAGCTAGCTGTGAATTTATGCAGATTGGGGTGAACTGAAGACCATACTCTACTAAGAGCCACAGGAGTCTCCAATGGTCTGAAGTCTTCTAACAGATGCTTCTTGTTTTCATCTTCACAGTGAGAGCTTTCTTTTTCAGGAATTCTAGCCGCAGCCATACCCCATCCTGGGGGTTCTGTCCTGTATAATCTCACCACGCAGTTACTACAGCAGTATCACAAGGAAGTGAGACCTGTTCACAACTGGGCGGAGGCCACTACCGTCTACCTGGATCTGTTGGTCCACACTGTATTGGATGTGGTAAGGGCCATGCTGAGCTTTCTCTTTCTGCTGATCTTCTTTTAAATCATCCATGCTTTTCTGTGGGAGCCGAGAAGAGCTTTTATTTCTGAACTGAGAGGGAAGTTGTGTGATATTCACTTCAGCAGTTAGCCCAAGGTAAAATATTTATTTGGAAAATTGTAATTTTCAGCCCCCCTACTTATATTGTAAAAAGCAAATAGCATAGCAATGCAAGTTTCATAGGATGAAGATATTGTATGGATTAAACCATAGATTAAGGTACATATTTTATGTATGTTGCTGAAACCAGAGATAGCTACAGGTATCTTTTTCTATGGTTTACTTTTTTTTTTTTTTTGGTTAGTCCTGGGGCTAGAACTTACAGCCTTGGCACTATCCCTGAGCTCTTTTGCTAATGGCTAGTTCTCTACTACTTTGAGCCACAGCTCCACTTCCAGTGTTCTGGTAGTTAATTGGGGATAAGAATCTCAGGAACTTTCCTGCCTGGGGTTAGTTTCCAACCATGATCCTCATATCTCAGGCTCCTGAGTAGCTAGGATTACAGGTGTGAGACACCAGAACCTGGCTTACTTTTTTTTTTTTTTTTTTTTTACTTTTAACGTGATAATAGTAGATTTAAGAAGAGATCCAGGTCTGGGAATGTAGCTCAGTGGTAGAGTGTGATAGAGTGTTTGTCTAACATTCTGGTTCAATCCCTAGCACTATAAGAGGAAATGGGGAGTGAGAGAGACAGAGACAGAGAGACAGAGAAGACAGAGACAGAGAGAGAGACAGAGAGAGACAGAGACAGGGAGAGACAGAGAGAGACAGACAGACAGAGACAGAGACAGGGAGACAGGGAGATAGAGAAAGACAGGCTCTATCTTTTTTTTTTTTTTTTTTTGGGTCCGGTCGTGGGGCTGAACTCTGGCCTGGGCGCTGTCTCTCAGCTCTTCAGCTCAAGGCTAGCGCTCTACCACTTGAGCCACAGCGCCACTTCCGGCTTTTTTCTTTTTTCTTACATGGTGTTGAGGAATTGAACCCAGGGCCTCATGCATGCAAGGCAAGCGCTCTACCACTGAGCCACCTTCCCAGCCCAATTTTATGCTTTTTTTTTTTTTTAAGCTGGAGCCTGTCATGGGCTGGGAAGGTGGCTCAGTGGTAGAGCGCTTACCTTGCAAGCATGAGGCCCTGGGTTGGGTTGGGTTCTTCAGCACCACATAAGCAGAAAAAGCCAGAAGCGGCGCTGTAGCTTAAGTGGTAGAGTGCTAGTCTTGAGCTGAAGAGCTGAGAGACAGTGCCCAGGCCCAGAGTTCAGGCCCCACGACTGGCAAAAAAACCCCAACAAAACCCAAAACATAAAAAAACTGGACATGATGGCTCAAGCTTGTAATCCTAGGTACTTGGGAGACAGAGATTAAGGCATCACAGTTTAAGGCCAGTTCAGGTAAAAAGTTCTCAAGACTCCATTTCACCCTGTTATTATGGGTATGAAAAAGGCACAATAACAAGGTACAATGGTGTACAACTATCCAACTATCCTCCCTAGCAAAAAGGGAAGCGCAAGTAGAAAGATCCAAGCCCAGGCAAGCCTCAGCATGAAGAAATCAGTACTCTACCTCCTAAATAAACAAAGCAAAAAAGGGACTGGGGACCATGGCTTAAGTGGTAAAGCACTTGCCTACTACTACCAAAAGAAAACAAAAAATAAAAAACAAGAAAAATAAAGCAAGCAAGACCCAACTGACTGGTATCAATTGTCCTTGGAAACTGTGATCCTGATTTCTCTTTTAGAGATTTCTTTTAGTACTTTGTTTTAGATTGGTTCTATAGAAGATCATGTTTTTGTGAAGTAAAGATAGTTTTAGTTCTCTCTCTTTGATGTCTAAATTTCTATTTTTTAAAAATTGTCTTGTTGCTCCAGCCAAGACCTTACTATAATGCTAAATAGAGTGTTGCTCTGTAAATATCAAATTAATACATGTGGTTGATAGTGTTAAAATCTTCTGTGTCTTGTTTTGACCTAAAGGCTCTCTAATTCCCTTAAGTGCTATGTTAAAACGCACAATTATGGTTCTAATTTTTCTTTCTGTCTTCTTGTTCTGCCAACTTTTGCTTCATACATTTTGAAACTCTGTTGTTAGGTACAGACACATGTAAGATTCTATGTCTTCTTGATTACCCAGGCCTTCTATCATGAAATCCCTCTCTTCCTCTTTGATAGTATTCTCTCCCTGGAGCTTTTTAAAATATATTTTTTCATGGTATGTTCTTTATAATCCTTTATTTTCAATCTAGGTCACTTGATTTCACTTTTTGTTGTTGTTGTTGTTTGTTTGCTTGCTTTTTTGTTTTTGGCAGTCATAGGGTTTGAACTAGGGGCTGGGTGCTGTCCCTGAGCTTTTTCTGCTCAAGGGGGTTTTCTGGTGGCTAATTGGAGATAAGAATCTCATGGACTTTCTTGCCTGGGCTGGCATCGAACTATGATCTACAGATCTCAGCTTCCTGAGTAACTAAGATTACAGGCGTGAGCCACTAGCACCAGGCTTTCATTTCGTTTTGTTTTTGATCCTTCAGAACGAACCCGATGCATTCTAAGCATGGACTCTACTTCTGAGCTTTGCCTCAATAACTTATGACATCATTTTCATTTAAAATTATTTTTACACTCTGTATTTTAGTTGGGTCTTGCTTTTTATTCCCTCTTAAGTAGCTGAGATTATAGGAATGTGCCACCATGCCCAATTTGGGATTATCCTTATCAATAACTTGACTACTCTAAATACAAATGTCTCTTACTATATTTAGATTGGCTAAGCCTAAACTTAGCCTAAATGGAAGCAGGGACAGTTTTGATCAAAGTGTTCAGATTCTGCACAGACCTGGACATTCCAATGTGAACATGTAACTTGTTGGATCCGTCTGCCAGCCACTGAACTGCTGGGGAGCTGGTGTGTGAGAGGAAGAATTTGTATTTCAGCTCTCCTTGTAGCACCTTGTTTCCAGTATCATGTTTTGCCTCCTGTTTTGTTTATGTAAAGGACTACAGTCTTGTCTTAGCATTTCTGGGTATTATGAGTACCTTAGGGAAATCTGATTATAGAGATAATCTACTCAACAGTGAAGAGCTTCAATTTGTTTCTATTGAGTTTTGTCAATTCCAAATTCCCAGCTACCTTTGTATTCCAGTTCATTGACTAGCGCCTCTCAGCCAGACGTTGAGGCATCTGTTTCTATAGTCTTCGAAACTGGGAAAGATAAATAAGAATGTGGGGGAATTATCTGTATATTTGCTAACCACCAATTTAGATCTAAATAGACTCCCTCTGTTAGGAAGACTAATGAATTCCAATTCTCTGAAATATCCTTTGCTTTTAACAAGCAAGATAGAAGGTATCTACAGAAAAAGAGAGAGAAATACACAGAGAAAAAAAGCTGTGAATAATGTCACCAGAGAACCAATTACGTTCACCAGCTGGTATTGAGAAACTTGTTTCCTTTGACAAAAAAAAAATAAAAGAATTTTGTTTAGTCTAAAACTACTTTTTGACATTGTGTTCTTTAGGGCTGAATGACGAGTCTTAAAATTTTAGGGGGAAAAAAACAAGTCTTAACGTTATTGTTACATGTACTTGACAAAGCAATGGGCAAGAAGAGAAAGAGGAACTGAGGTACCAGAATGGAAATTGATAAGAATCAACTACACAAAATGATAGCAATAATTAAACATTATAACAGGGATTGTAGCTGGGTACTAGTGGCCCATGCTTATAATTCTAGCTCCTCCCGAGAGGCTGAAATCTGGAGAACTGAGATTTGAAGCCAGCCTGGCAGAAAAAATCTGGGAGACTCCATCTCTAAAATAATCAGTGAAAAACAGGGCTGGAGGCATGACTCAGGTGTAGAGTGCCAGCTAAGCCAGTCTAAGGCCCTGAGTTCAAACCCCAGTATAAACAAAACAAGACAGAACAAAACAAGAGACCCTTTTCCCAGCCATGTGATTGAATCGATGACAGTTACAAATTGATATAACAGTGATTTAAGATAAAACTAGTAAGGACAATTCATAGCTGTAAAAGAAATACTTCTTGTAAAAGCATAGTTAAGCTGCTATCTTTCTTAGTAATATAAACTACATTTTAAACTTATTTTTTTCCTATATCAGTGGGGAATCTTCACTGACTGTAACTCAGCCTAGAACGGAGCCTTCTGTGCTTTAGTGGGTGAGGTATGATGTATTTCATGATTTTTCAGCTGGCAAAATTTGGCAAAGAAGCCTTGTTCCATAAGCCTGAGCTCTCAGCAGAAGACTTTTTTTTTTTTTTCAACTACCAGGACCCCTGCTGAGCCAATCAGGGCTGTAAGTCCCCTCTGGTCCTCCCACAAGCTGTTCCTTGGGGAAATATTTGTGAATGCAATCTTTTCCCTTTGCATGCTACTTTAAAACCTGCCTCTCCTAAGTATCTATTTAAAGCCCATAAAAATCTGTAGAACCCATAGATTCCACCACCAGTCTTTGTCAAACCACTGAAGTTGGGTGAATCAAATCTGTTCATCATTTCTTCTTTCTTTTGGTGCTTAGCAAGTCATGCTTAGGAACTAACAATTTGTTTTCTTAGTTACAAAAGGAGAAACTCTAAAAGTTTATGGTTTCTCTTGGCAGTGATGTGGAGAGCCACTGGGTCTATCTATCTAGTCTGTCTGCACTGCACCATTCAGTACCATCTTCAGAAACTAAATGTCTCCCTACTCCAGGCTCCATAACAATTCTTTAAAGTGGTAGTCTTGACCTTGTACACAAAGAATGCATATTTCTAACGTGTTTAGGGTACTGGGGAAGATAAATTAATTATTTACTTCCCTGCCAGCAACTCTCCAATCATGGTTATTTGTTGAACATTTGGTATAGGCTAAATATTACAGAAATTTAAAAAACGTTATCTAAACACTCAGGGGAAGAGATAATTTTTAGCCTTTTCTTTCACATTTCTTCATCTTGGATTTTCTATCTACTTATTTTAAGAGCATACTTCACAATTACAGACTATCCACAGAAAGAAATGAAAAATATGAGTTCAAAGAGAGCTCCTTAGTACTTTAATATCAGCTTTCCCCTAATACCCTGGAAATATCCTCAAAAACCATGTCCCTAGCCAGGGATAGTCATGCATGCCTGCAACCCCAGCAATCAGGAGGCCAAAGCAGGAGAATCACAAGTTTGAGACCAATCTTCAGATCCTCAGGAACATCAGAGTTTCAAAATGTTCTTCACTAGTTTAGATATGAAAAATAATTGGCATTATTATGAAAAATAATTGGACCCATTGTAGACATGAGGAATCTGATCGATTATATTTTCTAAAATATACTTCAGTTACATTAAATTTAGTCTCTTTTAAAGCAAAAGGTAACTCTAGAGAAGTGGCTGTCATTATCAATTGAGATAATACTCATTGAAGATTATGCATAGTATCTTAATTTCAAATGAAAGTTTGCTCTTATCTTTTTAGCTTGGTAGCAGTTAAGATGATCATTTTTTTTTTTAGTTTGATTAATGGCGGTGTAACTAATTAGACTGGGAGAAAGATTAGGGAATCATTCAGAATTTCAAGTGCAGTCAAAGTGCCACTTTGTCACAGATAATATAGGAAAGTTCAAGGTGACAGTGAATGAGAACAGGAGGTATGGAAGGGTCTAGGTGATGTTTATAAAATTAGTTATTTGATTAGGTTGGATTTTCTTCCTCTGAATTGTATCTAGTGTTGAATTTGCTTTGATTTTCATTACATTCTATGGTTGTGTATTTCTTTTTGCTTTGCAGGATGTACAGAATCAAAAACTAAAGACAATAGTGTGGTACCATGAGGTAAATGACTATTTCCTTCTATGCATGCTGGAGTCCTGATCTGATGTATTAAGAAATACAGTCATTCTAAGAAATAAATCGTCTCTTTGCATTTATAGTCCCTTAGATCTGCTGTAGGCTAATTTATTAGAATCCATTCACAATATGGACCTGGTTTGGACTACCATTGTAAGGAATTGTACAGGAAATATTTTTTCCCTAACAGAGAATACCAAGGGACTGATCAATTGAGTTTGTAATTCATATCTCGGTTGACCTGTTGCATTTTGGTAAGTTTCCCTTTTGGCTACTAACAGGTTTGGAATGATGAGTTTTTGTCCTGGAACTCCAGCAAGTTTGATGAGATTAAAGCGATCTCCCTGCCTCTCAGTGCCATCTGGGCTCCCGATATCATCATTAATGAATTGTAAGTGTGCTCCAGTGTATTTCAGATGTTGTTTGTTGTTGGTAGTACTAGGGATTGAACTCACCTTGTTCTGGCTAAGCAGGTGCTCTACTAGTTGAGCCATGCCTCCATCCCTCTCTAGTTTTAGCTTATGAGACCAAGTCTTGCTATGTAGCTCAGGCTGGGCTCAAATCTGGCAACATTCCCACCTTAGCTTCTCTAATGCTAGGACTCCAGGTGCCTCCATGCTTTCTATGAGGTTTTGACCAAATAGTCTACTGAGACCAGTGGTTGATGATTCTCAATTGTGGCTACTTTGAGTTCTCTCAAACTGAAGATTGGAAATAGTTTAGAAGTACCATGAGTTAAAAGGGGGCAGGGGTATGGCTCCAGTGGTAGGGCACCTGCTCAGCAGCATAAGGTCCTGAATTCAAACTCCAGGCAGTGAAGAAGAGCCACAAAGGAGAGTTTTATTGATTCTATTATTGAGGAATTCCTGGGAATCATTTCTTGTGGGGAGAGGCAGGTGTCCAGTCCTTGGGAGGTACATTGTACCACCATTATTTAAGATACAGATTTGGTTATTGGTGCTTGAGGTTACTTGTTTGTGTCCACATGCAGCAATAACAAATGAGGTAATCTTTGACCCTTCACTGTTCAGCCCATCTGTGCCCGGGTACATCATCGCCTGAAGACATGTATATCATCTTTGCAGAGATAGGTTAGCCTCAGTCTTATGGTCTCTTCCATCTCATAATAGTGCTGAGCTCTGTGTATGTTTTTAAAGGACTGAAGCCCTCTGTGTAATGAGTTTTCTTCTTCTTCTTCTGAATAGTGTGGACATTGAAAGATCCCCTGACCTTCCCTATGTTTATATAAACTCATCGGGGACTATTAAGAACTCTAAGCCAATCCAAGTGGTCTCTGCATGCAGTTTACAGACCTATGCTTTTCCATTTGATGTCCAGAATTGCAGCTTTACCTTCAACAGCATTCTGCACACAGGTAAACCAGGAGAGAGACACACACACTCAGGAGTTAAACCCATAGATAGTTGGAACCTATGCTGGATTGGCACACACAGATGAAATTATATTATAATTTCACATCTCTTGTATTTTTGTATTTAATTGGCTATTTAAAAATCCAAATTTCTTCTTGCAGGCAATAATTTAGCTATAATTCGACCAGGTGCAAAGTCGTTAACTAGCATGGCTGCTGTTAATTTGTAACCACAGTATTATGATCCTACTGCCATTGACAATGTTCTAGAAGTCAGTACAATTTCCCTCATACTGTGCAATAGTGAATTCCAAACCCTAGATTCATAGCTCCCTCCCCGCCACCCCGCCAGAGCTGAGGACCAAACTCAGGGCCTTGCATTTTCCAGGCAAGCACTCTTCCACGGGGCTAAATCCCCGACCCCATAGCTTTGTTTTAATGACTAGAAAGATTTGGTTCCTTGCCTTTATTCCCTAGTTGAAAGAAAACCAGGGGCTAGGAAGGTGGCTCAGTGGTAAAGTGCTTGCCTTGCATGCATGAGGCCCTGGTTTGATTCCTCAGCACCACATAAGCAGAAAAAGCCAGAAGTGGTGCTGTGGGCTCAAGTGGTAGAGTGCTAGCCTTGAGCTGAAGAGCTGAGGGATAGCGCCCAGGCCCAGAATTCAGGCCCCATGAATGACCAACAATAAATAAATAAATAAACAAAACAATGAAAGAAAGGAAGAAGGAAAGGAAGAAAGAAAGAAAGAGAAAGAAAGAAAGGAAAAGACTGCATGTGAGGTCAGGAGAATTGGGAGGTAGAAATTCTGGTACCTCTTTCTAGCAGCAAAGTAAATTATTTCTGTTCATTTCCAGTGGAAGATATAGACCTGGGCCTGCTGAGACACAGAGAAGACGTTAAACATGACAAGATGGCATTTTTTAATGACAGTGAGTGGGAAATTCTAGCAGTGTCCTCAATGTACAATGTCCTACACATCGCCACCGGGGATTTCGCACAGATTCAGTTTAATGTAGGTGCTTTCTTTTCTCGCCTTTGCCACCCACTTGTCTTCAGTCTTTGATATGGGACTGAGGAACCTCCATTCTGTCTTGTGTAGTTATTCGTTACCACCCAAAGCTGTTGGCTTTAGACATCAGTCTGAACTCCAGCATTCCAGAGAGCAGAGCTCCAGTGAAAAATCCTGGAATCTTTGCACCGATATCCCACAAATGCATGGGGAGAAAATGAGGTTCAGACACCAGGGACCTTAACCCTCACTTATAGGAGAAATCCTCAAACCTTCCAGTACCTGCAAACATGATTGCTTATAATTGCTATGAAGGGACACACACACACATTCACACACACACACACACACACACACACACACACACACACACAGAGCCACCACTACAGCAATAAATTGGAAAGACTGTCTCATCAACATTATTGTCCCGTTCTTTTGTTTTTAATTTCTTTTTTTAATTAATTATCTTTAAGGGGCTGTACAGAGGAGTTGCCACTTAACAGAGCAGTTTATGAATACAATGCCTCTTGATCAATGTCACCCCTTTCAACATTCTCACCCATCCCCCGACCCACCCCTTCTCACTGTTTTCAATTTTGTAGCCTATACATTGCATTTACTGCCTTCTCCTGCTTCTCCTCTTTATTCATCTAACCCTCTCCTTGACCTTACCCCTTTCTTTCAAGTACTTGTTTCCTGGTGTTTATTTTGTTAGGTTTTGACTTTGTCTCTTTAAGGGATTGCACTATTTTGAGTTCTCCCTTGAATCTATCCTATCTCCGTTCATACATTTGTAACCATTTGCATACCACCAATATGTTTACTTATAGGTTTATTGGCCAATTCTAGCTACCACATATGAAGGAAACCAGGTAACCTTTAATAGAGAAAATTATGGATTAATTCTGGATCAAGATGCATAAAATATTCCTACTATTAGTCATATACTGGTGGCTCATGCCTGTAATCTTAGCTACTCAGGAGGCTGAGATCTGAGGGGCCTGGTTCGAAGCTAGCCTGAGCAGGAAAGTCGATGAGACTCTTACCTCTAAATAATCAACTAAAAATCTGAAGTAGAACTGTGGCTTAAAGTGATAGACCGCCAGCCTTGGGCAGAAACAGTGCCCAGGCCCTGAACTTCAAGCCCCACAATCCGTTGTTTTTTTGGGTTTTTTTGGGTCCGGTCGTGGGGCCGGAACTCTGGGCCTGGGCGCTGTCCCTCAGCTCTTCAGCTCAAGGCTAGCACTCTACCACTTGAGCCACAGTGCCACTTCCAGCTTTTTTTCTTATGTGGTGCTGAGGAATCAAACCCAGGGCCTCGAGCATGCAAGGCAAATGCTCTACCACTGAGCCACCTTCCCAGCCCCCACAATCCGTTTTTTAAAATGTTTATCTTATTGACATGACTATCTGAAGGGCTAGTTTATACTCACCTGCAGAATGCATGGATACCACTAGTAGCTTCTAAGTCAGAGGGAATAAATGTTAAGAAGGACATGTTGAGAACCCACCTTCCTCTGATTCATCCTGGGAATTCTTTCAGCCACATTGTTCCCAGGAAACTTTGGACATTGAGGGGTGGGTTAGGGGTACATTAGGTGCAAGCCTCTGCTTTGAATTCTAGAAGGAGCTCTCTCCTCTCCTCGGCTTTTCTTGGTAAACCATCAGACATGAGGTCAGAAACAAGTTTAAATAATGGGTAGACTCTCGATGTTGGTATATAGCAGGGCACTCTGCTTTTGTGTACAGAGTTGGCTAGTGGAGCATTCCTCTGTGTGTGTGTGTGTGTGTGTGTGTGTGTGTGTGTGTGTGTGTGTGTGTAGGTTTTCATGTCAAGTAATGGATCCAATTGAAAAATTGAGTTTGTAGGCGGTTTGGGACTGCACGCAAGAGGCATTCTCCTGAACATATGCCTTTGGAATAAGAAGGTACATTTAGACTAGACGTGGGTGCTGTGGTTACAGTGGCTGTGTTATGATCGAGGCACAGATCTCCTCCATAGGACAGAAGACATTGCATGCCACTTCCCAGCAAAGCTCTTGTTAAATTAGACCCTCAAACTTGACTAGGGTTCAATCCTAACTAATGTACAGCACTGACTATTAATAGTGAACCACAACTTAACCTTTCTAGCAATGAGGTGAAGTGAGATTGCTTGCATAGAATTCTGCTTTTTTTTTTTTTTTAGTGAAGTGTGCATTGAGGTCCACTTGTCCATTTTTTTTCTTGTGTCTATGGTGCTAAGGATAGAAGCAGACCTTGTGCATGCTAGGCAAGGATTCTACCACATCCCAGGTTGTGTCCACCTTTTTTTTTTTAAGTGAGAACAAAGGAAAGCCAAACAAACCAACAATCCAAGAATGCTTTTCTTTTCTTCTTCTTTTTAATTTCAATGGGTTTCTTGGCTAAGAGTAAACACCTCATTAATTTTAAAGATATCAGCCTGAAAACATTATTAATGCAGCCCCAATAATGGAGAGCATTAAAGGAAATGTGAGAGAGAAGCACGTGAGAGGTGGAACTTAGTCCCCCACCAAGTACTGCAAGAACCCTGCACACGCCATTACCCACACTGCACGGAGGAGACAAGCAGAGGCAGGAGAGGAGCAGGTAAGCAGGTGTGCAAGTGCGCAACATACTCACAAGCATGCTTTCCCTCTCCGTCTCTTGCTCCCTCTCCCTCTCCTCCCTCTCCCTTTACTTCTTCTCCTTCTTGGTCTCTAGACGCTCCTTTTCCCTCCATGTAGCACCCATTATTTATACTTACATGTCACCTTTTATTATTTTATCTTCTCAGCAGCAACTGAGAAGTTTCTATATGACCAACAGAGATGGTAGAAAATGGCTTAACTAAGGAGAGATGTCCCTGAATCTAGGAACCACGGACCAATTCCTTTCCTCTCTTCATTGTTCTGTTCCTCCTTTCTTATGATGTTTACATGGAGGTTTGCTAGAGGCGGGCATCCATTCCATCTCAGGCTCTTGGAAATTTTCCCCAGGTGCCTATGCTCTGAAGGCTGAGATGGGTTACCTAATAAAGCTAACTTCCAAGCTAGGCACCTGTAACTTACACTGATAAGCCTAACTACTCAAGACACTGCCAAATGAAGATCCTATTTTGCAACCAACCTAGGGAGGATGAATCTGTGAGACTCCTAACCTCCAATTAACCAGCAGAAGTAGAGGTATGGCTCAAGTGGTAGAGCACCACCTTGAACACAAACTCCAATGGAGAGAACAAGCCCCTGAGTTCAAGCCCCAATACTGGCATAAATAGAGAGAAAGAGACAGAGACAGAGACAAAGAGGAAAGAAGGAAGGAAGAAAGAGAGAAAGAAAGAAAGAAAAGAAGGAAGGAAAGAAGAAAAGTTTGCTTTTGCCTTAATTCTCTGAAACAGAGTAGTTAAGAATCCTGATTAGAATCACAGGTTATATTAGCAGGATTTAGGAGTCATTCTCAGCTTTAGAAAGAAGTAATGTGCATAACTATCACAGTTCTCCATCTCTCAATTCTCAGCCTTCATGGTCCTAGGTGCCATGTGCACCATGCCTGCATTAATTGTTCTCTAACTTTGCATCCGACATCCCACTCCGAATTTAGCATCTAAGGCAGCCTGCTGTCCTTCAATTGTCCAGTGATGTGAAATTCAGAGCCCAGTTCCATACCAGTATTGGGCTTGCCAGTGTCCTGACAGCAAAGGGCCATCTCCCTCCTAATCTAATCACCTGCTGTGTCCCAGTCCAGGCTGCCCCGCAGGAGGCTGGGGACAGGTGGGGCAGGCAGGAGAGACAACGATCTATTCTAAATAAACCTCCATCCTATGCCTAACATATACTGCTGCCACTTACACTAAATCAAATGCTCTGGAGGCCCTGTTAGTTTCAGCTAATGCGCAATCACAGCTGCTGGCGCTGGAACACGTATTGTTTATCAGAGGGCATCACTGATGCTTTGGAGTCGGACTACATTCCACAGGGGGCCCAGAGAAGCCTCTTCTCTCTATAAGGATGTTTATGTGCAGCCCGGGACCCAATCCAGCAACCATGGGAGGGAAGGTTTCCTCCAATACATTATTGGAGGTGCTGGTTCCCAGAAACAGCAGGGTGAGCATTCGATTTCTGTATGGCGGTGATTTTTTTTTGAAGAATGAGGGTAAAAGTGGGAGGAGGTAGGGAAAAAATGTAGAAACTCATGTTGGATGGAAAACGGTGGACACTGTGGGAACTAAATCAGCCCTACCACAGATAGACTCACACTGAGTAAAGTGTTCATTCAGGTAGGAATTGGGGTACCCACAGGGAACTCCTAGAAAAAAATGAAAAGGGGTGTTTTGAAGAGAGAAGTGTGCTTTTCTTATCATCATTTTTTATCCACCATAATTTGCCTTTCCAGATTAGGGTAATTTTGTTGTGATTTCCATTAAGTGCAGTTTATAAAAGGGATAGAAGGTCCTTCTAAACACCATCAGAGAGAGAAAGAGAGAGAGAGAGAGAGAGAGACAGAGACAGAGAGAGAAAGGAGAGTAAAGCCCTAGAAATCCTTCCAGGGTTACTCAAGTAGTCAGGAAATTATCATTCCTGCTCATCCAATTCAACCTATGGTCCAGATCCAAGGAACCCTTACTCTAGGTTCAAGGATCTTATTTAAATAGTAGCAACTTTCCAAACTGGGAATGTTGGGAGGGGCTTGGGAGAGGAGGAAAATGGGCTTCCATACGAAGCGTGAGTCTGGGTGTCAAAATTCCAACTATGTTTTTAAAGACGGTCATGCAAAATTGAGTACTGGTAGGGTCCGCCATCAAGCAGGCAATTAGAGGCCAACCTTGGGGTCTATTCCATCTCCAAGGAGCTCTCCACATACACATTCTGAATTAGATTGATCTCTTTCATTAACACCAATAGGCTCCAAATACCTTTGTGTACTTATTATTACCTGGCTTTAATGGATAATGAAATTGTGGCATAATATTGCTAACACCTGAAGGGTGTCTAATGGAGAACACAAACTGAAACTAAAGTGCTTTTTTTTCTTCTCTTTCTGTGGAATTTAAAGACACCGGCTCCTTTTAGTCCATTAGGAACGATGGGCTCAAGGTAGGGGCAGGTTTGCAAAGGGCAGTGTTTCACTCTGCCGGTGATGCACCTGCTCCCCAGCTTCTGTTGGGTTACTGATTCTAGAATGATCCATGAGACTGAGGGCATTCAGAATAACTGACCCCAGTGGGCTAGAGCCCACTTGGATAACCGCACACTCCTACTCCACTGGAACTGACAGCATTCGTAACAGACTCCAGTGCAATTCAGTCAACGTCTTTTCTGCTCTTACCCATGTCAGGCTCAGCGGTCACGCCGAAGTTGTAAGATGAATGAAAAAATCAGAGCCATGACAGCAACCACAAAATTGAGCACTTGCTTTTTGTCCTTAGGAGTTTATGTATAGCATCCTTAAATTCCCATGAGATATAAGTACTCATCACATTGGCTTTTTTTTTTTGGTCGGTAGTGGGGCTTGAACTCAGGGCCCAGGAGCTGTCTCTCAGCTCTTCAGCTCAAGGCTAGCACTCTACCACTTGAGACACAGCGCCACTTCTGGTTTTCTGGTGGTTTATTGGAGATAAACCTGCCCAGGCTGGCTTTGAACAATGATCCTTAGATCTCAGCCTCCTGAGTAGCTAGGATTACAGGCGTGAGCCACCAGTGCCTGGCCACATCTGCATTTTTATAAATTGATGGGTTGGGATGCAGAGAAATGCCTTTCAGGATGACTAGTGGAGCTTCCACTCAAACCCAATCAGTCTGACTCCAGAAACCACGTACCTAACCCAACTAAACATAATCAAGTATATTCTAGCTCAATCTTTCTGTGCCCACATTGTAAATGCCAGACAAGTCATCTTTATCAGCTTCATGACGCTATCATAATGAAGTACTCCCAACAGAAATGAATCCTCTTCTAGTTCTGGAGGCTGTTTCTTTAGGTTGTACGTGGTTGATAGAGAAATTCTTCTAGTTCATAGTAGCATTTCCTTTAACTCCACCTGAGGAAAAAGGGGGGTCTCTTGCTCTGGAAGGTAGCCCTAATGTAGCTACTGCTTGGTTTGGCCTAGGAATAGAAATGTTCTTGCTAAATCGGGGGGAATGGGTGAAGTGGTTTTCAGAGATTTATCCAGCTTTCCAATTTTGTAAACCAGATGGATATAGAAAAGTTTGTTTGGGAAACTTATTGTCCACCCAGATACTTTAGTCTTTCCCTTCTGTCTTCAGTTGCTGCAAGTTGACATCCAATATGGAATTGCTCCTGACAGGACAATTAACACCATTTGAAAGGCTTGATGCAGTATAAAAAATGGGAGGCCCTTTTCAAATATCAAGTATTTCTCTCCTGTTTCCCTTTTCTCTTTTTATTAGCCTACAACATACGTGTAATGTATTTTGATTGTATCTACTCCATCTATATGATTCTTTCTTAGCTTTCCTTCCTTCCCCCCACTTCTTTTTCTCTTCTCTCTTCCCTCCCTTCCTCCCTCCCTGCCTCCCTCCCTCCCTCCTTCCTTCCTTTCTTTCTTTCTTCCTTCCTTCCTTCCTTCCTTTCTTTCTTTCTTTCCCAGTAACAGATCTCTAAATTGTACCAACAGAGCATGAAACTACATACAGGTCTCTTCCAAATTCAGGACGCTATATGACTGTAACAGGTCACATGCCCATGAAGCCAGCTGCCTCTCTCAATATCTTAGCTCTTCCCATACATCTCCCCCAACATCCTGAGGATCGATGATCTGATAAAACTATACTGTCTTGGAAATGGGAGAGTCTGAGGAGCTACTCTGTCCATCTTTGGTTCTGGTCTTGATTTTTATTTAATGTCTACATCGGCCTCTGTCTGGAGAGGAATCATTTCTGCTTGTGCTAATTATATAGGAACTTTTACTTAAAGAGCACAACACTCATCTCAGTTTTACCCAGGATGTTAGGCAAGGTTACAAGTAAACTGCTTTTTTAGAAAAGAGTGAAGAATCAAAGCACTAAGAGGTTAATTTAGACTCAGACCTACAGGATCTTAGAATTGAGGTGCTCTGGAACTCCACCCTCTTCTGTAATGAGTCTGGATGCTTTCTACTTAACCCACCTGCCTACTGTACCTTGTGGGTGGTATTCCTTGTCTTTCCTTCCCTTCATAAAATAATAATAATCTGCCATGAAGTCTCCAGGGGGTTCTCTCATTTCTACCCTCCGGAAAATCAGGCTTGGTCAGCATACTTCCAATCTTCATAGGCCAGACCACCAATAGCTCAGCATGGAGCATGACATAAAACTCCCATGGTCTCTGACCATCTGACCCCCTTTCTCCTGCCCCCACCTTATCCCACCCACCCTGGTCATATTCATTGATGGGCTTTTGAGAGGTGCAGGTTGATGACAGCTAATTTTGTTGCGTTTTCCTGTTGACTGCACTTTGGTAGAATGTCTTTTAAGCAAATTATTGTAAAGCAAGTGAGTGTTGTTCTGGTGTAGATATTTGCAGCCAATTATGTTTAATGTGAAAGACAACAGCCAGACTACAATCCGCCAAACGGCTCTGGCCTGCCAAGCTCCACTGAGTTGGGATATGCTCCCAGATCTCACGGGTGGCAAGGTTTCATTCTCTCCAGGAATGTGGTGTCCAGACTCCTCACCCACCCACCCACCACCACAACCACCACCTTCTGCTCCCTCACGAGCCTCTCCATCACATCTCTGGCCTTAATTCATTTCTTTGATTCTCTTTCAGAGCGGGAGACACAGATGTGGGAGGAAGGCCTGGACTCCACTCAAAGGTCCTAATGGATCAAGGGTTATAGCTATGCCTCAGTGGTAAAGAATACTGGAAATCACGATATAAGGGGACACAACCCACTTCTGCCAATTACTTAGCTTATTTGAGAGAACTGAGTTGTTTTTTTCATCTAAAAGTGGAGGATATTACTAGCTGATGTTGGCGGTGAGGATTAAATAAATCACATCATAATTATAAAAGCATCCAGCATATTGTCTAATACATATAAACCATCCTATTGTTTGGATGTTTGTTTTGTGTGTGTTTTGTTTTTTGTAAAAAGGGAGATGGTGGGCATTATTTCTGCACAAATCCAAAAGCAAAGAGTCCATTTGTCTGACAAAGCTTTATTGAATACCCACTGCCAGTGGCTCACGCCTGTAATCCTAGCTACTCAGGAGGCCGAGATCTGAGGATCGTGGTTCAAAGCCAGCCTGTCAGGAAAGCCCATAAGACTCTTATCTGCAAATAAATACCAGAAATCCACTGTGGCTCAAGTGGTAGAGTGCTAGTCTTGAGCAAAAAAGCTCAAGAGAAGTGCCCAGACCTTGAGTTCAAGCCCTATGACCTCCCTCCTTCCCCCTCAAAAAAGATCTGATATGGGATCCCTTTGGGATTAACACCTTCTCAGACATGTGATGAGATGTGACTTTAAAGCCTAGTGGAGAGAGAAGTCTTGCCATTCCTTAGTTTTAATTTTAGGAGGGATGACAATATAGTTTGTCTTCCAGGATAGCCTGAAACTTGCTCTGTAATGCTGTGTAACCCAGGTTACCCTTCTGCCCTAGCCTCTCTGATGTGGGGATTATAGGAGTACACCATCTCCCATGGCTAGAATATGCCTTCCTTCCTTCCTTCCTTCTTTCCTTCCTTCCTTCCTTCCTTCCTTCCTTCCTTCCTTCCTTCCTTCCTTCTTTCTTTCTGCCAGTCCTGGGGCTTGAACTCAGGGCCTGGGCACTGTCTCTGAGCCACAGCACCACTTCCAGCTTTTTCTGTTTATACGGTACTGAGGAACCAAACTCAGGGCTTCATGCAGGGTAGGCAAGCAGCACTCTACCAGTAAACCACATTCCTAGCCCCGAATATGTGTTTCTTGAAGACACTCCCATTACTCTCCCAGAGAAGCTAGGTAAGAAAAGTGGCAACAGCAACAATGATTTTATGACTTGAATTCCAAGATTGAACAGCCACTCAGTGGCTCATTATGGTGCCCATAGTGCAGGCTGAGTTGGATGGCTTCCGTTTACCCTACTCTAGACATCTACCTCCCCTTCTCTTCCCTGCTCTTTGCTCCGAGACTGAGCTGGGGCTGCAGAAATGGGATCTTTGGTCATGCTTAGCTAAGGAGAGATAGAAAATGGAATAGTGCAAGGAGATTGGAGGGAGGGAGGGGACTGAGGAGTTACTTATTTCTTCATTTCGCTCCCCTGGAGTCACTGCCAGGCTGGCTGTGTCCCTAGGAGAAAGTTCCCGTCTCTCTGCATAGATTCCTCTCCCACTATGTCTAGGCACTACTCTGAGCACTTGGTTCCTTCAGGCCTAAGGATGGCATCAGCTCACTCAGTTCCAAGAAGCCCTGGGACACTCTCTTTATTCTTATGATCTTTTATAGCCAGCCCATACCTTGCAAATAGACTTGTGATATTACTAGGAAATTTCCAAATTTCCTAGTAATATTAACTCCTTCCCAGACTCTGATAACTCCCCAGGTTTAGCTAAGAAGCTCCCATTCCAAGTAAGGAGATAGAATCAACTGAAAAATAAGAAATGATGTTGCATAATAAATAGTATTTTAAGAGAAGGAAGATTTTGATTTAAAGATAGTTTCTCATCAGCTATATGAATTTGGATAAGTAATCCAACCTTTTTGAATCTGTATTTTCTTATGGTAAAACAGAAATAATAATATCTAGGCCTCAAAGTTGTGAGGATTGAATTCAATAAACATACAAAACAACCTCATGTTTTTGCACGCAGCAAGTGGTAAATAAATGGTAAAAGCTTTCTTTTATCGCTGTCAATATTAAAATTATTAATATTCATGTGGCTAACGCTTAATATTACTATAACTAAAGTTTAACATAGAGCCTTTGTAAAACAAAATGGCCCCAAAAGTAATTCTAAGATAAACAACAGACTTTTTGCCTTAGGCAAGAATGTTAAGATTTAATGGAATTTCATGGCTATGGGTTTAACTGAACACTAGTCCATCATCTTAGATTCAGTGGATTTCTTGTCCTTGGCCAGGTAGTGATTCGCAGATGCCCTCTAGCCTATGTTGTCAGCCTGCTGATTCCCAGCATCTTCCTGATGCTTGTGGACCTGGGCAGTTTCTACCTGCCACCCAATTGCCGTGCCAGGATTGTGTTCAAGACCAATGTGTTGGTGGGCTACACTGTCTTCAGGGTCAACATGTCTGACGAGGTGCCAAGGAGTGCGGGGAGCATCTCTCTGATTGGTAAGCAGCTCCAATGTCACCTAACTCTTCTTACCTTCCCCCTACCGACAATCTGATGCCACACTTCAGATTGGAGAAAGGAAAGAGATTCCAGCTAACTCCCTCTTCTCTGCTCTGGCATCTTCTCTAGGTATCTTCTTCACAGTCTGCATGGCCCTCTTGGTTCTTAGCTTGTCTAAATCCATCATGTTGATCAGATTCCTCCTCAGTGAGCGGAGCAGCGGGCAGAAACAACCCCTTCGGTGCCTTCAAGGGTGTGTTGATGAGGATGGCTCTAGAATAGACCCTGGGGCCCAGCGTGCCGGGGTAACAGGTTGGTGAGAAGCCTTGAGATCTTGGTCTTAACTTCTTTATCACTGTTGGAGTCAGTGTAGACTGGGGAAGCAGGAGGGTAAGGGTTGGAATGTATGAAGAATCTAAAAGACCTGCTTCATAGTGCTTGTGTTACTTATTGCTGGGGACAGAAGGCTACCTTCTGATAGAGGTCATTTTAGCTTGAAGGTCAAATCCTCACTCATCTTCAGCTTGTTTGATTTTCCAGTTTTGTCCAATTACCTAATGTCACTGAACTGTTAACTTACAGAATAGCAGAGTTCTGGCATGAAAGTTGTTTCTTTCTCCCTCTCTCTCTCTCTCTCTCTCTCTCTCTCTTACTCTCTGGGTAAGAAAAGACTCCTTGAGTTTAATCATGACTGTCGATTAAACTCATTCCCACAGAGAGAGAGAGAGAGAGAGACAGACAGACTGACAGACAGACAGAAACAGAGAGATAGTATATAGATTATAGTTACAGTTATGAAAAGAAGTGTAAGACTCATCCCAGGTCCCTGAAGCTCCAGTGCCAGTTCCATTCAGCAGACACCATGATGATGGATAAAAGGTTTGCCCATACAGTGATATTTCACATTTCATATTTTAATATCAACATGGGAGGCGAGGAATGAGTTTAATCGACAGTCATGATTAAACTCAAGGCGTCTTTTCCATCCTCTGCTTGTAAGGGGTTCAATTGCACAGGCCTGAGTCTGGAAGTTTTGGTGATGGATCAAAGGGCACATTCCAAGGGGCAGGTAACAGGATATCAAGGAGCAGTAAGGTAAGTACACACAGGCATTCATCCTAACTTTTGTCAGGATTACTGCAGCAAGTCAAACACTCAGGATCCTGTGTCTTTATTCAGATGCAAGGTAAGATGATCATACAACCAGCACTTTTCCACTAGCATTAGGCATTCTCCATGTATACCATCCACTCATGCTTTTTTCACCAGGTCATAATTCCCACAGGGCACTAGGATTTCCCATACTCCAACTGAACCAATGTGGACCAACCTCTACTCAGAAAAATGTCCTAAATGGATCGAGCCAATAGACAAGTCTGTTATATTCTCTGAGAGCTCCCAGCCTACTGCCCAGTATTTTTGCCCCACAACATTCCTTGAAAGATAAGACCATCAATTTTAAGAAAAAGTTCAGGTCTTAGTAGCACCTGATTCACCTAGAATGTTTTCCCCTATCATGCAGCATTCCCAATCTATCAAGACCACTGGGTCCAGTCAGGGACCCTAAAGGAAATCTGGTTCCAGCTTCGATCCATCAACAACCATCTCCAAACTCAGGAGCAGGTGGACCAACAGAAGGTGGCGTGGTTGGCGCTCCTGTATCGCTTTGACCAACTGCTCTTCCGAAGCTACCTGGCCATCCTGGGACTGTACACTATTACTCTGTGCTGTCTTTGGGCACAGTGGAGTGGCTGGTGAACACTGAAATCATGGTGGAAGACAAGAATCTACACACATCCAGTCCCTGCTGTCTCTTTACCTTGTGTCCAGGGTAGTCATCAGGAGGCTGGTGGGAAGAAGGACATGGCAGGCTGTAAGATAGTTCTCAGTCCTAATTTTCTTCCATCAGAGACTCCAAAGAACTCCAAAGCTGTTTGTTAAGAACTTTTTCCAGCACTAAAATTGCGTTGGAAAAAAAATCTGCTCCCCTCCTCTTCTCCATCCCCCTGAAGAAAAAGAATTAAAATTCAAACAGCCTTTACCTGCTCCTCCCTCTCTCATTAGCTCCCGGTTAGTGCTCAGTGCCAATTGTCCATGAAATTCCACTGCTGCTGTTAACGAAATGAGGGCCATAAGAAGTTTGCGAATAGGAAATGTCCGTGCAAAGCTCCAACTGTTTCCTCTCCCCACTTCCTACTTTCTGCCACTTGCCTCCTCTGCCTCCATGTGCTTGGTTAGCCTCTAAAAACATATTTTTTTTTTTTAGAAGGTCTTGCTATGTTGCCCAGGTAGGCCTTGGAATTCACCATGCAGCTCAGACTGGCCTTGAACCTGAATCTTTCTGGCTCCTTTTTCCCAAGAAGTGGGAATACATGAATATACCACCATGCTTAGTATCTATTCTGGCTTTCTCCACTTTCTCCTCAGGTTTACAGAGGAGAAAAGGAAAGGCTTACAGTGAACTTATTGCTATGGGTTACTCTCTCCTTCTTAGATGCATGCTGGAGAAAATACCAGATGAGAGAGTCAGAAAACTTGATTCTGGCTCTGGTTCCACCACTAGCTGCCCAGGGAAACTTGAACTTCTCAGGCTTCATTAATTTAGGTGAAATTGAGGCTATTTACTGTATCCATATCACAGAGTTATAAAATGAAGCGATGTGCTTCGTATTTGGGCATGTAAATCACATATCACAAAATAAATATTGCTATTAACAGATGGATTCCAGGCTTGAGTCTCTGAGGGGGGATGTGATTTCCAGCTACCTCTATCGGAACATGGTTATGGGCTCTGGTTCTCAGCCACTAGTATCTTTCTTATTATAAGGATCCAAAGGCCAAGGTTTGAAGACATCAAACCCCAGCACTTGCAGAGAGCCTTGAGCAGTGTGGGGGCCCAGAGCAACTTCCTGTCCTAATTCCACACAGTTCACCCAAGAAACAGTCATTCTTAGACACAATAGATCCTCACAGCCTTGTAGTGCACTCACTCTATCTAGTGCCCAGTGGCTCCCATCTCAACTGGCAGGCCAAAACACATCCTGAGTCTCACAGCCAAGTCAGGTCTCATGTAAAACAGTAGAATGCATGGCTCTACCTGCTTTCTCCAGTGCCCCCTGTCATGAAAGGAACAGGGCTTACTAGCAGCCCTTATTTGACCCAGCAGCTTTAGCTCAGCCCCTCCAAATGTTCATTCCTTTCCTGATTCCTGCTTCATAGAGAAAGGAAACTGAGGAACAGTAGAAATGGGATTTCCCCCAGCTGTGACAACTCTTACCATCTGTGGTTCCCCAGGATCTAAGGTGGATTTCACTAAGAAATAGCAGCTCCCAGCCAGGCTCTGGTAGCTCACACCTACAATCCTAGCAACCCAGGAAGCTGAGATCTGAAGATCGTGGTCCGATCCCAGCCCAGGTGGCAAAGAGTCCTTGAGACTCTTATCTCCAATT
Source organism: Dipodomys ordii (assembly GCF_000151885.1). Taxonomy (NCBI): domain Eukaryota; kingdom Metazoa; phylum Chordata; class Mammalia; order Rodentia; family Heteromyidae; genus Dipodomys; species Dipodomys ordii. The sequence goes on from NW_012267226.1 coordinate 17,157,769, forward strand.
AACCCCCAGAAAACCAGAAGGGGTGCTGCATTAGCCTTGAGCAAAAAAGCTCAGGGATCATGGCCAAGCCCTGAGTTTGAACCCTACAACCAACAAAAAAAGAAATGACAGCTTTACTTCTCAGGACTGAGGTCTGGAACATGTCTGGAATATGGAGGTGGTTAACATTGGTCCCATGCTAGCCAGATGGTCTTTAATCCAGCTTAAGATCTCAAGATCTCAACACTGCTATCATGAGCTCCCATTGCCTCTGCACTTCTTATTTTGTACCAGTACTGGGGCTTTAACTCAATGCCTCTTACTCTCACTTGGCTTTTACACTCAAAGCAGGCACTCTACCATTTAAACCACACCTCCACTCACAGTCTTTTGCTGGTTAATTGGAGATCAAAGTCTTTCTGCCAGGATTGGCTCTGAACCATGATCCTCAGCATTCAGCCTCCTGAGCAGCTAGGATTGCAGGTGTGAGCCACCACCCCCAGGCTCTGCACCTTTTTAGATTACAAATCAACAAATGACAGAAGGCCTCCCTTTTCCTTTCCTTCCAACACCACCTACAGTCAATCAAAGGAGAGGAGCCATGGCGGCAAAGGAAGCTGAACTTCTTACCCTTTTTGTTGACAGTCATATCCTGTAGTCCAGGTTGGCTTAGGACTAGCAATCCTCCTACCTCAGTTTCCAGTGTTGCTGGGATTACACAGATGCACAACATACCTGACTTAACTCTTAAGTCTCTACACCCTGCAAGTCTCCTGTGGTCTGATTAGGAGCCTGGAAACTAAGAACCAGGAAACTAAAGAAAAGTAGCCATGGAGAAGGGGGCTCTGGGTGAGAGATGATCAGCCCAGGGCACCCCAGCTCCTGTGTTTCCATCTTGGAAGGGTGAGCCTTCCTGCCACCACCCCAACCGGAGCTCATCATCGCCCTATGTCATCAGCCCGTTCCCCAGTTCAGACTCCCTCTCAGCTGCCAGCCGCTCAGCCCTGAGTTATTTACCTGCAGAGACAGTGAGGGAGCGCTTCATAATTAGCTGAGCCCCAGCGTGGAGGCTTTTTATGAGCAGCCACGCCCCCCACCACTCTCTGGTGTCCATAATTGAAATGACCCACACCAGTGATTAGATTAAGGGGCTGAAGAAGCTCAGCATGCCATCCTCCCCAGCTCCAGGCCTGTCGGGGAGGTGATGTAGTTAAGTTTGTGCTTCATTTGGCAGAGGCCATAAAGCGGGAATTGCAAGAGGCTTTCTGCAGAGACTGGAAGGCACTGCTGGGCAATGATGGGTAGACTCCGTGTCAGGTGACAGACTCCAAGCTTGAGAGAGATGGAGCCCTTTGCTCTCTGCACCTTCTCTTCCTCTCCTCCAGCCCAGGGCTGAGCTCCAAAGATCTGGGACCCAGCTGAGCCTAGCAGGCTCATCAGCTGGCCTGGGGGTCACTGGGGCTCAGCCTGCATGCGCACAGCCAGCCCTCCATCAGACACATTCCCTGTCCCCTGTTTGTCCTCTTCAGCCAAACTCCAGGCTGAGAGCAAAGGAATCCAAGGGCTCTTGGCTGCTCCATTCTCCTGCCTCAGTACCCAGTGGTGCCTTCTGAGCTTCCTGTTCGTCTGATTGCCCTGGCCCATCTTTACCTGATGGGGTCTATTGAGCACCAAAATGTAATTTAGCCAGGTGGCTAAGTTTAGCTAAGTTTCGTCTTGCTCCTTCCCCTTCTACTATCTAGCCATACTTCCCAGAGGACCCCTCCCTGCTGCGCTGTTTCTCTAAAAGCATCTTCTGGACACTTCGGTACTCAATGAAGAACTTTTTACTGGCCCCGATTTCTACATAGGTTGAGTTAGCCCACCACTGAGCACGAACTCGCTCCAGGGGTTGGGAGGTACAGAGATGGCGGCACAATGCCACAAGGAGCGCACCTTGCTACCAAGCAGCTGGGCCCTAGCCACCTGCCAATCACTGCACTCCACTCCGTAATCTCCCCCTCCCCCCCATAATCAGAGCAGTCAAGTAGTGCAGCTGGGCCGCTGAATTATAGGCTATGGGCAGATGGCAGAGACGGCTCTGTTGTGCCGTCCAAGGAGAGAGAGAAATGAGGGTGAATCAACATCGCCCCCCTCCTTTCCTGCAGCACATGACATCAGACACCCTTTGTCCAAGAGCCATTCCCTGCCCTGCTCTGGACAAACTTTTAGGACCCCCTAAGTCACGGCCATTGTATCTCCAGGGACCTTCTGCCCAGAGGGTCTCAGTCACAATTCTCTGACCTGGAGGCTGGAACTTCCTTTCACAGACTGGCCTCTGATGGATGCACCCTGCTTGTTCACCAGACTCCTCCCCTCTCCCCAGTTCTGGGACGATCAGGTGAAGTGAGGCTGGGTAGCCATTCTCCCTGTATCTCCCACATCTGGTACCAAAGCTGACAGGAGCAGAGCACAGAGATCTAGCAGAAGAAACATCCACCCCAGCTTTCCTGAAGGGCAGCCAGCCAGCCATAGATGAAAGACCCAGTTGCTATCGAAACACTGAATTCTGAGGAGTGGGAGAGAGAGAGAGAGACACCCAGGGGACAGGGCAAGCTGTTACGGCCACCGTTCCTGACTCCCAGAGGTGTCTGTGTACCCGGCAGAGGCGCCAGGACTCAGAACTGACATCCCATCCTTCCACCCGGGCTGTAGCCTGCCCTGTTGTCCCCGCCACTGTGTCTCAGCTCTGGTTCCTGGGAGGGATGAAAGCTCTCTTCATCTCCTAGACCCATTATGTGATATTTCAAACACCCATTAGGTTTTATGGGGCTTCTTCTTTCTTTCTTTTTTTTTTAGTCTATAGCTACAGGAGATAGTTCTGGGGCTGCACTCCAGGCTTAGGTATCTCGTGCAGCCTGAGGATCAACCCCACCTTCCCTGTCCCAGTGCCTTTCTGCCACCTTGCCAACAGTCTCCCTGCTCCCCTGTGCTTTTGGAGGGCACTGGGGAGAACCTGGTCTGGTCGAGTTGGTTTTACGGGCCTGGAGTCCCTGGATATCTGCTGCCTTGGGAATATATGTGCATGTGTGCGTGCATGCGAGCGTGCGTGCGTGCGTGCGTCCATGCGTGTGTGTGTGTGTGTGTGTGTACAGGTGAGGTTGGGAAAAGGAGACTATACTTGTGGTATTGATAAAGGTGGTCATGATCATGTTTGCTACACAAACCTGCTACCTACAGGACGCACTCGACCTGTCATGAATAATTATCATCATGTCTCAGTCCTTGTGATAATTTTTTTTTTTGCTCAAGGTTAACACTCTAACGCTTGAGCCATACCTCCACTTTCAGCTTTTAGTGATTAGTTGAAGATAAAGAGTCTCAGGCAAGCTGGGCACCAGTGGCTCATGCCTATAATCCTAGCTACTCAGGAGGTGGAGATCTGAGGATCATGGTTCAAAGCCAGCCTGGGCAAGAAAGTCCATGAGATTTTTATCTCCAATTAACCACCAGAAAACCAGAAGTGGCACTGTGGCTCAAGTGGTAGAGTGCTCAAAAAAAAAACCCAACAACTAAGAATCTCAGGAAGTGGATACTATGTATATAACTTACGGGTAGAGATGGGAGGGAAAAACTGGGAGAGACCTAGGGAAGGACATGATCTGAAAAGAAATGTACTCATTACCTGACTTACCCCTTATATACATCACCTTTAGAATAAAAAAAATATTTTTTTAAGAAAATAAAAGAATCTCAGGGGCTTTTTTGTCTAGTTGGCCTTGAACTGTGAGCCTTAAATCTCAGCCTCCTGAGTAGTTAGGATTGCAGGTATAAGCTACCAGTGCCCAGCATAATAATCTTGTATGAGGATAAATTCACAAGCACAGACACAGATTAAGAAGCTTGCCTATCATACAACGAGAAGGTGAAAGAGTTGGGTCTGACCTCAGGATTGTCTGCTTTAACATCTAGTAGTTTTAGATGCCCCTTCTACCTCCAGGTTGCTGCAGAGGTTTTGAATGAGCTCCTGTGGAATGCAAGGTGCAAACAGGAGGGTTTATCAGTCCAGTACTGGGCTTCCCTCGAGGTCATCCCCTGCTGGGAAAGAGGCCCCTGCCCAGTTTTAACATGCACACACCTACCTTAGGTATGACTCCTAAGGACTCCAGGGCTCCTCTGCTCAGACTGCAGGGAAGCCAAGGAGGGAAGAACAGGGAGAGGATTGAGAGGTGAGCTGGGTTGCTACAGATCAAGCTGGCCTGAGCATACTGTCAGGCCAGCCTGGCAAAGACTGGCATTCTGGAGTCCTTGACAAGCTGGCTGATCTGTGAAAGCAGTACAGCTGGCTGGTGAGCAGGCAGAGAAGAAAAGATGGAGGTTTAGAAGGGGATTATGTGCTAGCTCTGGGCAACTCTTCAAGGCAGATAAAGAGAAATGACAGAGAGAGAATCAGCCAGCCCTAAATTCAAATCCCGGCTCTACTATTTAAGGGCTTCAAGACCCTGGATGTGTTATATAACTTCTCAGAACTTCAGGTTATTCAACTGTAAAATAAGGCTGTCAAAGGGAAAAAAATTAAAATGGTATGGCATCGATTCGGGGTACTAATGCAGCTGAACCTAATGTAGGCTTTACCCCATGAGAGCTGACCTTTGAAACACTGCTAACCTCTGCTGACCTTCTGCACAACAGACCCTCCCTCCCCTCAGACTATCCAGAGACCGAGACTACCTTTCTGAGACTACCACTTGACTTTTGCCAGCTACGGTGATAAATCCTGTCTAACAAATGATGCTGGGCTGGGAAGGTGGCTCAGTGGTAGAGTGCTTGCCTTGCTTGCATGAGGCCCTGGGTTCAATTCCTCAGCACTGCATAAGCCAAAAAAGCTGGAAATGGCACCATGGCTCGAATGGTAGAGTGCTTGCCTTGAGCTGAAGAGCTGAGGGACAATACCCAGGCCCAGAGTTCAGGCCCCACGACTGACAAAAAAAAAAAAAAAAAGATGCCATTTCTATCTCTTTCATGATTTAAAACTATAAACACAGCCATTGGTTTGTAATTTTTTTTAAAAGCCAAATGCTATGCATATTTTCAAGATGTCTGAAAGCTGTGGTTTCCCAGACTGTAACTCTAATTAGTCCCTGATAAATGCAATTCTCTTTGTTCTCAAGTAGGTTGAGTTTATTCCAGGTCAAAGAGGATAATGCTGCCAGCATGTAAAATGAAGACTCTGGGGACACAGTGAAAGACATATAATGGTTAGCCAAACATTCACCTTCCTTCCCTTTCCAGTGCTCTGCCAGCCCCTGCCAGCTAGAGAACGCTAGGCAATGAACTGATTACCCTTTAAAATAATTACAGGAATGGTAACAAGATGGAGGACAGCTTCGATGTGCTGAGCATCTTCTGTGTGACAGGACAGCACTAAGACTCTTACCCAGATAATCTTACGGCGTCCTTCCCAACACTTGCGACTCGTCCCCTGCTTCCCTCCTCCCAAGCTCCGCAGAGATTGACTGGCATGTTCCAGGCCACATAAATAGACAATGGCATAGGTGATGCTAGAACAAGCTGAAGCAGGCCAGGCCAGGCTTATTTGGGTAACGAGGACCCCAGGTCTCAGCGGCTTATGACAGCATGCTGTGGACATCTGGTGGCATCCTTCCTGCCCCAGTTCACGGGTTTCCTGTGAGAGTAGAGGGCTCACCAAAGTGCGGGTGAATGTAACCAGCTGTCCCTACCTATTGTCCCTTTTCCTAAAGATATTCCTTCCTTCCTTCCTTCCTTCATTCATGCACCCAATGAATATTTGTTGAGCAGCTGCTATGAGACCAGCCCTCTTCTAGATTCTAAGCTGTCAACCACTCACAAAACGGGCAAAATAAAACCCTTGCCTGTGGAGCTTCTATTCTAGAGCAGGGAGAGAGATAATAAACGAGAAAAGACCCAATCATATATAGCTGTTGGATGGTGCCAAGTGCTGAGGAAAGGGAATATGGAGGAAGATGGGGGAGGGGACAGGTCTCATCCAGAGGGGGTCAGAGGAGGTCACAATGAGATGGTGATGATTGAGGAAGATAATGGTGGCTGCTGGAGTCACATTCAAGTAGGTTCCTTGTCCTTCTTCTCAAGCTTCACCCTTGGGTCATTTGAACCAGCTGCTCAGGAATAATCCTCTTTGGGGTGTATTGCTTATTTAATTCTCTTAGAGTGCCAACTATCCTAATCACTAGGCCATGGATTTATTTATTCATTCACCCCTAGATCACTATGCCATATCTCATTTAGGCAGGTTGGATAGGCCCAACTTACCTGTGAGGAAAACGAAGTTTGACACTATAGCCATTGATGATGTTCATGTGTTGGTGAAACTTAATTACTACCCCCCCCACCACACACCCATGATAGCATTAGGAGGTGGGACCTTTGGAAAGTGATTAGGTCATGAGATCAAATCCTCACACACTGCTGCTTAGGGTTGTGAACCAATCCTTGTCACCTTCAGAGGTCCCTAAATATCTGAGAGCCACGATTACCTCATGGCTACCGCAGAGAGCTATGAGTTCAGACAGAACAGTCATGAGAGCCCATTGTGCAAACCACCGTGTTGTATTTTAGTGGATGTTTTTCTTGCCCATTTGCTTCTTTCTGGAAAAGCTTGAGAATGACCATTGTTTCTGATTCCTCTTGGAGACACGGGATCGGATATGGGACTCATTTCTCCAGGACAAAAGGAAATGACTCAAATGGTACCAAGTACAATTAAAGTTGGATATTAGCAGGAACTTTGTTTTGGAGTCCCAAAGTGGGTTTGAAGGTCTCTATCTTTGAAAATCTCTCAGAAAATACTAATTATAATACATTAAGCCTCTATTCTTCCTGGAAGTAGGCGATAGATCTGATGGGCTCTCCAGGCTCTCTAGAAATTAGAATTTCAAGTAAGAAAGAAATGGAGAAATGAAGTCAGGCTACCTTCTACATTCCCCCCCTCTCCTCCCCCCCTCCGCCTCCTCCCCAGGTCCTGTTCTGGAATGGCCAGATGTCTGAAGAGCTACACCTGAGGAGGAAGATGCTCTCTGTGGTTCCTTTCTCCCTGGACTTCATTCTCTTCAGTTAGAGAGAAGTTTAACCCAAATGACCTTTTGTTCTGGGGTGACCAAATGGCCTAAGGACCCATTTAAATCCTGGCCTTTCTTTCCATCTTGATAATTTTAGATGTGCTCACCCAAATAGCCTTCTACCACGGAGAGGACTTTGGGGTTGTTTGCAGTACAGAAAGAAGTCTACTTTCTGAAAAATGAAAGGGCTAGAATGCGATGAGGATTTGAGGAAAGGGGAAAGGTGGGGGAGCATCACCGTACAGAAAGGAGATGCTGAGAAATCTCTTTCTTGGATATCTGTTAGAACTGGAGTGAAGCCTCCATCCTTCTGTGCCAGAAAGAAAGGGAAAGGGAAAAAAGAAGCCCAGGAACTTGCCTGCTCTGCCATTTTTTCAAAGCCATGTTTTTCTGGATTCTTTATAGCTTGCAGGAAAGGTTATGGCCATCCCTATGAAAACAAATGTAAATCTAAATCTCCAAGGTGTAGCACCACCAGCATCTCCAGGAAGTAGGGGAGGGAAGGAACTAAGAATCCCACCTAGTCTTTTTGGCGGCACTTTCCTTTGGAACTCTTCTCAGGCTGTTACCACCACCACCATACTGGCCTAAACATGGACAAGGTCTTTCCTACACCTCCTCTAGTTCCTTCTCTTTCTCCTCCTTCTCCTCCTCCTGGCATCCCAGTAGTCCCAGTAGTTACACATTTTAAGGGAAGAGACAAGGAAGGAAGTAAAAGAAGTATGGAATGACCACAGTCTGAACTTGTAAAGATTAGAGAGTGTCAGTTCTAGTAGGCCTGTCCTGTTCTTCTCAAGGCCCTGAAATAGAGTCCCAAAGGAAGTGCACACCTTCATAAGACCTTTGGTTTCTGAATTCCAATGTTTCACTTGTAAAAGAGGTGACAACATAAATACCTGATAGGAACAGTTTCTCAACCATCATGACCTCTTGGGGTCAATATTAAGAGAGAGGATAAAAAATCATTATGGCACTACTGTTAAGATCTTCAAAGTTGTCTGGCTGGAGGTCTAGAAAAGGCCTCATTGCCAGGTGACAGGAGACAAGAAGTAATCCAATCCTTCAATGAAGCCTGACCTCATGCACCCAGCCTTAACATAACAATCATATACCTCCCAAACTCTAGCATCATTTCTCTACCATGGGGAGGGACTGCAGAAACCACAAAGCCACATGTACCGTGAAGACTTAGGGCTGACACATGCCTAACAACAGGCTTCCAAAGACCAGGATGGCAGAGACAGCCCAGCGCTTCCGAACCCATAATGTTCTGGGAAGATACCAAGCTTCATGTCCATTCACTTGTCATAGGTTCTTATGATATTCTCCAATAAAAATACCTTTAGTAAGCAGGCTCATGTGGAACCAATGCAAATGAACCTGGTTTTCAACTAGAACAATCAAGGTAGGACTACGGACCCCATCCATGGCCAAGCAAAAGGAAAGAAGGAGAGGTGTCAAAGCCAGAGTCCACTTAGCCTGGATCTAAAGCCAAGAGCGTGCTTCAATTATACTCAGTGCAACCAGCTATGAAAGCCCAAGCTTTCCAGTCCTGTCTGACTCAGGACAACACCCACCTCTCATTAGCTATTTAACTCTGCACAGGTTGTATAACATCTCTTTGCTTCAATTCCTTCGCCTGCATTCTGAGAATAAAATCATAACATCTTCAGAAAAAGCAAAGGGTAAATAAGTTAGATCAAGAAAAGAGCACATTCCAGGCACTGTAATCCTAGCTATTCAGGAGGCTGAGCTCTGAGGATTGAAGTTCAAACCCAACCCGGGCAGGAAAGCCTGTGAGACTCTTATCTCCAAATAACCACCAGAAAATGGAAAGTGGAGCTATGGCTTGAAGTGCTAGAAAATTAGCTTTGAGCAAAAAAACTCAGTGACTGAGTCTGGGCCCTGAGTTAAAGCTCTATGACTGACAAAACAGAAGGAGGAGGAAGAAGAAGAGGAAGAGAAAGGGGAGGAGGAGGAGGAAGGAGAGGAGGAAGAGGAGGAGGAGGAGGACAACAACAATAACAATGATGAAGAGGAGGAGGAACAGGAGGAAGAGGAGAAGGAAGAGAGCACAGGGCCTGGCACATGGTAGATTCTCAGTAAATGTAACTACTGCTGGTAGAATGGTGCAGAATTGACCATCTCATGGACCCAGGACTTGGGTGGTACGAAGATCAGAGCAATACACAATGAGACACCAAGGAAAGAAGTGAGAGAGAGAGAGAGAGAGAGATAGCTCTTTATGTTGAGAACGTTACTATGTACAGTTCTCCCCTCCCTCTTAAGGCAGGGGAAGTGGGAAAATTATCAGCCATTTCCTATCCTGCTGGCTTCTCCCCTCTCTACATGTAGACATTCCCTGAACCATTCAACCTCCATGCTCAACATGGGAGGTCCTTGGCATTGGGACATCTGTCTATTCTCCAAATCTGACCCCCTCCCCCCCGGGACACACTGAGCCAGTATCACCTCGAGGTGATGTAGAGGGGGAAGTCTATCTTGTACTTAGCCCTGTGATGACAGACCAGAAGCTTCTCTTGCTCAGCCTTTCCCTGGCAGGTGGTCCCTGGTGGAACCAGATGTTAGTAGGGGTTGTAGAGTTTTTCTAAGTTTATAGGTTTAAAAAGGTCAGGCTCTTTGGTGGTAAAAAGTTTTACAGACCTGTAAAAATTTACTGCAGAAGATGGGAAACTTGGCTATGATGGAAAAGTCTGGAGCCAGGAATCGAGGAGCGCAGCTCCATCGGTAACTAGTTGTGAGAATAAAGGTAGGTCCAAGAGGCTTTCCTAACTGTGCCTTTTCACCTGGAAAGTAGCAGCAGAACCCCAGTGCCTATGGCTCACCCCTGAAATCCTAGCCACTCCCGAGGCTGAGATCTGAGGATCATGGTTCAGAGCTAGCGAGGGCAGGAAAGTCTGTGAGACTCTTATCTCCAATGAACCAGCAAAAAGTCAAGCATGGAGCTGTGACTCTAGCAGTAGAGCTCTAACTTGGAGTGAAAAAGCCAAGGGACAGAGAGCTCAGGCTCTAAGTTCAAGCCCCCAATACGGCATAATTAAAGGGGAGCGTGGGAACACTATGAAGGTGCCACATGCGTAAACTTCACCCCTCCATGAATGGGATCCAGTCCTCTTTCCTGGGTGTAGGGAGTATTGGATACAAATGCTCAATACCAGAGCTTTTCATTACCCAGACTGGCTTGCTGCCATATGCGTGCGTGTCTGCTTCCACTCTCTGGGTGGAGCCCGGCCGTCTGCAGGCAGAGTTGGGGAATCAAATTAGCCAGGCCTCTGCTGTTTCCTCATCCCCACGGGCCAAGCGAGTTCATCAAGCCCTCACACTCATTCTGATCTTGTTTAAAAGGGGCAAAAGTGACTCCACAGTTTCATCTGAGGCAATTTACACCCCGCCACTGGTCACAATTCCAACACCACCCCCACCCACACTGTCTCCTGTGTCATCAGATCCATTAATAGGAAGTTTCTTCAGGGGAAACTTGATTGTCGCTCTGTCAGACAGGCAATACATCTCCATCGGAGGCTGTGGCCTGCCCGGCTCCCTCTAATCCTGTTACCTAAGGAGCTAATTCCCTAATGCACACACTGCATGCAAGACATCCTCTTTCCTCCTAACCCAATTGGACCACCCCAGAGGATTTCAGGAGTTAATGCAGTAATGAAGACTTGGGGGCCCATGGGACAAGGTCTCTAGTCATTGTCACTGTCTCTTCTTAATGGGTCCTAACACGTGTGCATGGCAGGCAGTCCCACTCCGGTGTGGAGAGTCCAATCTGCAGCATGATGTAGTAGGGAGGGGCTATCCACACTCTGACCCCTGGGTTCATAGGTCAACCACCTCCAGATACTTTGCTCTCCTTTTCCTCCTTTCATCTCTTTTTCCTCTCTCTTTCCTCTTTTGCTTTGTCCTTCTGTCTTTCTTTTCATCCTCAGTCTCCACCTATCTTCTTTTTCTGTCTCTTCTTTTTCTTCTTGCTCTCTCTTTTTTTTTTAAACTCCTCCTTTGTTTTCTCTGGATCTGTTAGCTTCTCGCATATAGTTTTATCTTCTGTTTGTCCTTGCCCCTTTCCTCTCCTGGTGGAGCAAGTACATCCTCAAGCCCAGCAAAAGCCCAGTAAAAACCTCTTGTGTTCTGGTGCACTTCCATTATGGCCGTGCCGCTTAGAAAGGGGCTGCAGAGGGATGGAGGAGTTTTTCCTCTTGTTCATGTACATTGTGAAATCTGCACACTGCATTGTACCACTCACTGATGAGGACTTGTCTATGCCCATACACCAAGGCCATATCTCTTTAGCAATAACAGACCCATTTGGGATTACCATTACAGTCTGTATCATTGAATAACAGACCACTCTTCTCCCATTCCCCAGACACTGGTTAGTATCCTGAAGCTGAGATTTCCAGTTAGCCTCCAAAGGTGGATTGGGTAAAAGAAACCCGAATCCTTGTTGTGAAGACTTCAAGCCAGTGAAGCACTCTTAGGTTCAAATTGCCCAGCATCTCAAAATGAGTGACTTTCTAGCAGGTCAATCAGTTACCATCAACCGCGTTGGTCACATTCATCAAAATGAATGGGATGAAGCTCCTTTCACTTCTAAGTCAGTTCTCCAAGCTTCTTCCTGATTTTCTTTCTCCAACTGGGTTAACTTGTAGCAAGAGAGGAGGGCTCACAGACGCAGAGGCACAAGGAACCCAAAGAGTACAAAGTGGAGCATTTGGAAATAGTGGCTAGGGAATGGGAGAAGAGTTGTCTGACCAACCCTAACACCTTGGTCATCCAAGGAATCCTTGGGGCTGATTTTCCTTGTGTTTACGAACTGTGAAATGACAACGTACATGACCTGAGAAGGGTTGCCCAGGCTCGAGCTGGACCCAGCCTTGCAGAGCCAAGCTCTGCCTGGTGATCTTATAAAGGACACCATCAAGGTACCGTGCTATACGCAGACATTGTAATGCACACCAGTAAGGAGAGGCCTCGCTCCCAGCCAAAGTTGTTGGTTTGCTTTTAACGTAATCACAGGGCCCTGAACTTACAATTCAGAAAATTCTTCCTTCCTATACTCTATACTCTACTTAAATTGAACTGGAAAAGGAACTTGAAAAGAATGAATGTGTTTTATTGTTGAAAAGCTCTCCATGATTGATACATATCTAGCTTACATTCCACATAGTTGAGGTAGAAAAGTTCACATTTAGCCACATAGCATATTAGGGTAGGCCTCCTTCAACTAGAAATCCACAGCAGTTTTTTCTTTAGACAACTTTTTGGGAACACAGTAAAGTATCTGAGGGATAGATACTTGGCAATTTCACTTCCAGAGAGGAAAGAAACACTTATGTCAAAGACGGTCACATTTAAAGGATGGTATTAAAAACGCTTATGAAATGCTATAATGCAGAAAAGGGGCAAGGAATACAAAATTATATGCAATACAAAATTATATGTAATATGTTTACTTAGTTGTGCACATATTAGGGAATGAAATTATACACGAATATATACACCAAAAATATTGATAATGATTGTCTCTTGGCTGTAAGCCCATGGATATGGATGATTTTAGTTGTTTGTTTTTTTGTAAATTTCTATAATGAACAGGTATGGCTGTTATATTTTCACTTCCACTATTTACCTAGCAATCATGCATATAAATACATTATATAAATGCATTACAATGAATTCAGGGCCTGGGCACTGTCCTTTAGCTTTTATACTCGAAGATAGTACTCTACCACTTGAGCCACAGCTCCACTTCTATTTTATTTTGTTCTTCTTGTTTTTTTTGTTTTGTTTTTTTTGTTTTTGCTGGTTAATTGGAGATGTGAGTCTCATGGACTTTCCTTCCCAGGCTGGCTCTGAACACCAATCCTCAGATCTTAGCCTCCTGAGTAGCTAGATTTATAGTGGTAAGCCACAGGCCCCTGGCTAGAATATATTTTTATTATATGTTTCACTACTTACATATGAATATTCGCATAAAGACAAAGGTGTAGGCCAGGTACTTTCCCTCTGTCTAGAGAGATGCCAGTCATCTATGTGGCTAGGGATATTCTCTCACTTGGGGAAGCCAAAGAATGACTTCCCACTCCTAAGCATCCTACCAAGCCAGCTCAGAGACACTGAAACAGCACTAGGACAGGACACGAATGCCAGTGGGAGCCTGGTGTACCTCCCAGCAGTTACCCGGCTCCCGGATCCTGCAATCCCCATCTCCAAGTGATTTAGGGAAATAGGGCCAAGCCACCTGGCTCAATGGGTGGACTGAGTGAGCTCCTACCACATGACAGCAGCCAGAGGGCTCCCTCTCCCCCTCTGCCCTCCCTCCCTGAAACCTGATCCAGCTGAAGGGCTGCTTGCAGGAAAACTTGGCAGCTCCCCAACTCTGGTGTGTGTGTGTGTTGGGGGGGGATGTATGTGTGTGTGCCAGGCTACAGCCTCAGAAGGTGAGGCAGAAGCTGGAGAGGCAGGCTGGCTGGGACAGGAGGTTGACAAGAGGGTGAGAAAACTGTCTCTTGGTGGGACTCTGCCCTCTGCCTCGGCCTCTGCTCTCAGGCTCTCCCACGTGTGGGGCATTGGCCATGATGTCCTGGATCCAACAGGCGCTGTTGGTTTTGCTCCTCCCCACGCTGCTGGCACAGGGAGAAGGTAAGGGGGGATCGGGAAACATGAAAGCCGGGGTGAGGGGGAGAGAGGCTCAATCTTCAGAGGGGAGAGAGAAGGAGAAGTGGGAACTATGTGGCTTCAGGAAGGCCAAGTTGTAAGCATTTTGACCAGTTGTGGCCAAGCCAGAGCCTGGGATAAGAGGCTCACTGAGGAGGGAGCCCAGAGGTTGCTGGTGAAATACTTAGTTGCTAGGAGAGGGATCCCCTCCTCCTTGCTCTGCCCCCAAACTCATCAAAGGGCAGCTGCAAAGAACCTTTGAGCTCTTTGATGTAGCTTTTCCTGATATAACTGTAGCCCAGAGCAGAGGAGTGATTCACTCAAGATCACACAGCTTGTCAGCCGCAGACAAGGAACTAGAATGAATAGAGGACCCTTCCCTCATTGTTGGTCCTCGGTACCTTTCTTTCTTCCAGGTTCTTTCCAGGGCTAAGCCCCAGTGATAGCCAAACTTCTTTGTTCTCTCTTCTCCCTCTTCTCCCAACTCTCTTGAAAGCAAGGCATTAAAAGTCACAAAGGGAGCTCTTCTCTTGGGCTGCCAACCATGTTGATTCTCTCATGTGAAGGCTTCCTGTCCGGCTGAGCTGGGTTGGATGGAGCACCACTGAGCCAGCTAGGGGAGGACAGATGTGAAGGGCTATGGGGGTGGGGGGCATGATTTTATTCCACTCCTCTACCACAAAGCTGTCATCAGGGAAGTGTGATGGTTGAAGGAAAGACAAAGCTGCAAATGATGAGTGATCTGGGGCTGTGTGTGTGTGTGTGTGTGTGTGTGTGTGTGTGTACGCGCGCGCACGCACATATATACATGTATGTATGATGGGTGTCTGGGTTTTTCTCTGTCTTCCCAGCCCTGGCTTTGCTTTGCTCTGAAACTAACTGGGGTGAATCAGCTTCACTCTTCAAGTGAGTCAGTCTCAGTCAGTTGGACCTGTGCAGGGACATAGGATCTGGCTTGACTCCCAGTTCCCCCATTCACAAGGCCTAGTGCTCACTCTCTTGTGTCTTGGGGAGAGGGGTCTTTTGTGTATAAAATGAGCCGTCATGTTAGCTGTGCCGGCAGGCTGTTCTGAGATAGGAATGAAGATGATGGTAAGGGACGTTATGTTGAAGGAGACCCACAGGACTGTCTCTTGGCTTCTCTCTCTCCCAGCTGGTGTCTGCTTCTGAGGGAGTGAGGAAGCATAGCAGGGGTGGGCAAGCGAGACACAGGAGGGAGACCTGCAGGACTGACCATTGCCAAGTGGACCAGTGAGGGCAGGCTGAATGGAGGGATGTTGTTGAGTTGGAAGCCAAGACCTGCTGGCCCACCTCCTCTTTGCAGCTGTCTCTGGCCTCTGGCTGTGTTCCTTCCTACCCTCACATGTCCACCTCCATGTTCACTACCCCCTTCTAGAAGTGTTCTCACGATTCCCCAGAGGGAAACCCGGGTGCCTGTGAAATCTCCATGGTCTAGGCCCAGGGTCTAGGCATTTATCCCTGGAACATCCTGGCCTCAGAGCAATTTGACTCTTTCTTGTCTCAACTTCCTGCCAAGTCCTGTCCAGTTTGCCCACCTCCCCACTCTAGAGAAAGAACCTGGTCAATGCCCCCTGGGCCATGTGTGGCTTTGGTGGGAGAGAGAAGGAATACATGTTCCTTTTATGGGATTTCTATCTTCCTTCTTTCTTCCCCAGTTTCAGGCTGGGGTGAAGGAAGAGACAATGAGCTGTGTCCAAGTTGTGATCTGACCTTGGTTAAGGAAAACCTGGCACAGACCGGTGGACCTGTACACTTGCAGCCATTCTCCCCCAGAGTCCTCTTCCCTGTCAATCACATACAGCCTCACCCACCCACTGCCCTCTAACTGCCCAGGCCCAGGAGGCTTACCTCCCTTCCAACTTTCTGGGGCCTCTCTGGTAAATGAGTACACAGGACTCTCAGGAGACTATCCTTTAGGAGTTCAGCAGGAATCTCTATAAACTGTTGTCATGTTGGGAATTTTAGTCTGTGGTAGGGGGAAATTATGTAAGGTAGGAATGCACTCTTTTCTATCGCTTGAAAACTAGAGCAAGATGGTGACACAGAGAAAGATGCATTACACACATCAACTTTCTTTGTTAATTGGTGGAGCAGGGGGGGAGGGGGAGGGGGATTCCATACATAACCTAAAATTAAGATAAGTAAGGGAAGGAGTGGGGTGGGAGGGCTGGATGAGGTTGTTGAAAGGGGGTGACATTGATCAAGAGGCGTTGTATTCATAAACTGCTCTGGTGAATGGCAACTCCTTTGTACCACTACAAGACAAGACATAAACATTTAAAAGCAAAACAAGTCTAGAGCAACAGAACCAGGGAAGGTTTTCACATGGAGCTCTTCTGCTTTCCAGCCAGACGGAAGGGGGCTCCCCAGGCCCGCAACAACACCCTGCCTGCTTTGCTGAGGCTGTCCGATCACCTCCTGGCCCACTACAAGAAGGGGGTGCGGCCTGTGAGGGACTGGAGGAAGCCCACCACCATCTCCATTGACGTCATCATCTATGCGATCCTCAGTGTGGTGAGCTGGCCCCCAGAGTGAAGCCTTTCCTTGGAGGGAAGGGGGTGGGGCACGTGCAGGGCCACCTGCCTGAGCCTCCTTTCCTTTCACAGGATGAGAAGAATCAGGTCCTGACCACTTACATCTGGTACCGTCAGGTGAGCTGGCCGGCCCCTCTCCTACCCCACTTCTTGGTCTGGGGACGACTTCTCTCAGGGAGAAACTTCTCCATCTGAACACATTAGGGATCTCCAGGGTATTGGTGAGGGAAGGTGGGAAGGAGAGACTTCGGGTGAGACCCCAGGCAAAAGTCTGGAATCTTCTCACTGGTAAAGGAGGGAAAAAAAACCCCTCAATCTCCCTCTGATGTGTTCTTTGTAGCATCCCAGACAAGTGATGCCCAACATTGCTAGAAGGATTGTCTCCTAACTGGGAACTCACCCAAGGTAGCAACTTTACTGTCAAGCCAACAGCTCTAACTGCTAGAAAGTTCTTTCCTCTAGGAAGCCAATTTGGGCAGCCACTCAATGGAGTGATTGAAATAGGACAGGTCCATCCCCTTATCCCTCACAGCTTGGCTTTGTCTCCATTTGTCCAGCTTCTGATGTGCCTGGGTCAGGCAGCCTTGTCCAAACTCTGGTCCTGAGTTGGCAGGAGAGGGAGGTAAACAGGAGTTTGCTGCCTACCAGCAGTTTTTGCTGTGGCAGCCATTAGGGTTATGGGGGAGAAGTCAGAGTAGAAGGAGCATGAAAGTAGCTGAGGAGGGGCGCCAGGTGAGGACAACTCCTGAGACCAACCCCCAAAAGCTGTGCAGACATAGCTGGCATGTGTGGGTCTCTATGAAACTCTTTCCTCTGTCATAGGCATTACCAGCTTATAGGACAGGGGGTGGGGTCAAGGAAGCAGCTAGAATCATGATCCTTGAGATACAGCCCCATTTCTGCATCAAAGATGGAACCTCCAGTCCAGAGCATGCCCCATGTCACAGTGAAGAACCAAACAAGAGCAGGCCTAGAGTTCCTTTCTCTAGAATACTCCAGAGTCTCCTGGTCACTTGTCTGCCCAACTGATTTCAGTCAGCAGTGAAGGAAGGTCAATCTATCGTGTGCCAGTAACTGTGCTAAGGGACTGAAATTATAGGCACAAACTAGACTCAGGCCCTGCCCACATGAGCTCACCAACTAGGGAGAGGAGCAGTCTCACGGACATCTTGGAAATGCAAGATGACATCTCACCCAGCATGACCAGGATGAGATGCTGACCAGAGGAGCACAGAGGAGACAGCCAGGGTTACAGAAGATGTCCTTGGCTAGGTCTGGAAGACTGACCAAATTATACCTGGCCTGATGTGCTAGCATAGACAAGGCCCTGGGATCTGTCCCCAGTGCAGGTGATTAAGGTGGAAGGTTAGAGAGCTAAGTGGGGAACTTTCTTGGCCATGAGATTTAACTTTATCCTACAGGCAATGGAATACCATTGAAGAATTTTCCACAAGGGAGCCATAGGGTCCAATTTATACTTTAGACCTGCCATTTTGGGTAGGAGAGAAGAAAACACATTGATCAAAAGTTAACAATATGCCAGGCACTGGTGACTCACGCCTGTAATCCTAGCTACTCAGGAGGCTGAAATCTGAGGATCAGGGTTCAAAGCCAGCCTGGGCAGGAAAGTCTGTGAGACTCGTATTTCCAATACACCACTAGAAAACCAGAAGTGGCGCTGTGGCTCAAGCGATAGAGCACTCAGCTTGAGCTGAAGAGCACAGGGACAGCACCCAAGCCCAGGGTTCAAGACCCACGACCGACAAAAAAAAAAAAGTTAGCCATAACCGCCAGGCACGGGTGGCTCACACCTGTAATCCTAGCTACTCAGGAGGCTGAGATATGAGGATCATGGTTTGAAACTAACCCCAGGCAGGAAAGTCCCTGAGACTCATCTTCAGTAAACCACCAGAAAACTGGACGTGGTACTGTGACTCAAGCGGTAGAGCACTCGCCTGGAGCGAAAGAGCGCAGGGACAGCGCCCAGGCCCAGAGTTCAAGCCCCATGACTTGACACAAATAAAAAAAAGTTTGTAATAATCATCTCTATCCTGTGAGCTGGGTGTTAAGGGATCCCCATTTATATATATGCAATCAAGACTCAGAGGAAGTTATCTATCCCAAATCCACCATATGGTGGTCAGGGGTGTTGGAACACTGGCACTGATTGTGTCTTGGAGAAAGCCTGTATTTGCGTGCAGGGAGTGTGAGTGTGGGGTGGGGGTGGGTACTCTCAGAGACTGTGGGATGATGTGAGCCCCATCGACACCCAGATTTTTCTGAGAGGATGCCTGCCTTCCTGGGCGTGAGGGGTGGAAATTTGCAGCGATGAGATGGAAGAGTGGCCCATGATTGTGTCTGCTTCTCCCTAGTTCTGGACTGATGAGTTTCTCCAGTGGAATCCCGAGGACTTTGACAACATCACCAAGTTGTCCATCCCTACAGACAGCATCTGGGTCCCAGACATTCTCATCAATGAGTTGTGAGTACTGTTACCAGAGGCTGGGAGAGTGGGGAGGGGGTAAAGTAAGTTAGGTGCTGGGAGACAAGACCTCCTACTTCAGCATTTGACACGTCCCATCCAAACTTGCAGACGGTAGGTCCAAGTGCACTTGAACTCAAGTTCGTTGTCTTATTTCCTTCCCTTCCCTTTTTATTTTTTTTTTAAACAAAACACAACAAACCAACTCCTTTTGTTCTGTGCCTAATGTTGAAACTCTATACTGATTAGTCCAAGGACCCCTGCCATGGGGAAAGAAGCCAGTGAATGAGTTCACACTGCGTTCTAATAGCCTAATGCAGACAGCTGCATTTTTAAAGGGGACACTTATGTCTTTGAAAGGGATGGAACACATGGATGGCAGCCACTGTTCCTGACCACAGGGGAGATTCTGAGCCAAGGAACTCATTCAAATCTCCCAAGCCACACACGTGCCTACCAGGCCCTAGATTGCCAGGAAGTAGGGTGTTAAGCCTTTCTTCTCAGCCACCAGACATGGGCCTCGGCCAGCAGGCCTCCTCATCCTGTAGGCTCACTCAGGGTCCACCAATTGGACTTCTCTGTTCCAAGGCAAGGCAAATGGGGGTGGGGAGAAAGAGAGAAGGGAAAAAGTGACAAGGGACTCCACCGAGCACACACTGCACGGGCCCTCTCCCAAGAGAGGCAGTTGACACTGGCCAGACTCTTCAGTGCCCTGCAGAGCGCAGGGCCTTGGAAATCCATTTCTGGCTGGAAGTGCACTTCCAACGGTGATGGAGCTTGAATCTGGACTTCTCATCTCTCAGCTTTAATTTGAACTTCTCATTTCTGGCATGTGGAACTTCGTGCCACTATGATTGCTGGTAGAACCTAGGGGTCCAGGACCAGTAAGAAGGCCAGGAGATTCTCCAATTTTTTTTCCTTCCTTCCTCCCCTCCCCTCCTTTTCCCTCCTTTCCCCTTCCCTCCTTTCTCTTCCCTTCCTTTCCTTTCCCTCCCCTTCCCTCCTTTTTTCTT
The DNA here is from genome assembly GCF_000151885.1 of Dipodomys ordii. Taxonomy (NCBI): domain Eukaryota; kingdom Metazoa; phylum Chordata; class Mammalia; order Rodentia; family Heteromyidae; genus Dipodomys; species Dipodomys ordii. The sequence continues at coordinate 17,177,576 of NW_012267226.1, forward strand.
TTCTTGGTCCAAGACTAAGATTCAAACTTGGTACCTGACACTTTCACTCATTGACTGGTGCTGCTGTACCAACTAAGCCACACCTCCAACCCTCAAATGTTGGGTTCCTTTCTTTCTGTCTTTCTTTCTTTCTCTCCTTCCTTCCTTCTTTTTCTTTTTGGTCCATGATCAGGACTCTAACTCAGGGTCTGAAGCTGGCTTTTGCTCATTGGCTGGCACTCTAAACCCAAGCAGCCATGCCTCAACCTCTACATTCCCCAGTTCTTATCCATAATTTCTCCAGTTCCCTCTTAAAGTAATGGTTTCATTTTCGAGACTTCTAGGAATGGGAAGCAAAGAGAAATCAGAGACCAGATGAAACACAAGGTTCTGTTCTCCTACCAAGGACTGGCTGTTCCCACAGTTCCAATGGCTCTGGGAGCAGAGTTCTGCCCTGTCCAGGGGTAGCCGGTAACATGGGGTCAGCTAGGCAAGCTTTCTATAGCTAGTAGCATGGAGGCCCATGGATTCTTTCACTCCTTTTTGTGGCTAGGTTGAGTGAGGGAGCAGCAGCATTTATTGACATCGGTGGGCCAGGAAGCCTAGGGAAACAGACCAGACTAAACTGTCCTGCTACTTGTACCTTCCCTTAATTCCTTTCCCTGCTGGGCTCTCAGAGATCATCAGACTCTCAGGGCTGGGTCCCCAAATTACTGTCCCCTCTTCCCTGGCCAGCGTGGACATGGGGAAGTCTCCAAGTATTCCGTACGTGTATGTCCAGCACAAGGGGGAGGTGCAGAACTACAAGCCCTTCCAGGTGGTGACCGCCTGCAGCCTCAACATCTACAACTTCCCCTTCGACGTACAGAACTGCTCCCTGACCTTCACCAGCTGGCTGCACACCAGTGAGTATTCGGATTTGGAGGGGTGGGGCAGACTTGGGGGTTCCAGAGACACCCAAACCTTTCTCTAAGTAGCTTATTTAACTCACTAGTTACATTCTTTTCCTCCCTCCCTCCCTTCTCTTCTCCTTTTCCCTTCCTTTCTTCCTTCTTCTTTCCTTCCTCCCTTTCTTTCCTTGGTCTTTCTTTCTTTCTTCCTTCCTTCCTTTCTTTTTCTTTCTTTCTGCTTTCTCTTTTCTCTCTTCTTTTTTGTCATCCTTTCCTTTTTTCTTCTTCCTTCCTTTCCTTATTTTTCCTTACTTTCTTTTTTCTTTTCTTTTCTTCCTTCCTTCCTTTCTTTCTTTCTTTCTTTCTTTGAGTTTTCCTTTCTTTCTTCCTTTCTTCTTTCTTCCTTTCTTTCTGCCTCCCTTTCTCTTCCTTGCTTTCTGCCTCCCTTTCTCTTCCTTGCTTTCTGCCTTCCTTCTTTCTCTCTTTCTTTCATTTACCTTCCTTTCTTTTTTAAATTTCATGATCTTAGTTTTTATAATCAAACATAGTTTAATCACCATATTTATATCACAGTAAGAAAGACTTTAGATTATTAAAAAGGCAGCAATATAATCTTCCAAATAGTTCCTGATAAAATCCTAGTGATTTTGCCATCCAAAGTTCAAATACTAAATACTAATTATTTCCCCTAAAATTTAGTGCTAAGTTATAGATTGCATTTGTTTCAGGAAAAAGTAAGACACAAACACATTTTAGCGGTTCTTTGACATGACATATACCATCTCAATCAATAAGTTAATATTAATAGGTGAATATTCAACAGTATCTCTGTATGTGGCCCAATCTGACCTCAAACTCCTGGTCCTCCTGCCTTAGCCTCCTGAGTTCTGTGAATCCAGGCACTATGCCTGACTCTGGTACTTATTTTCTTAATGTCACAGGGCCTCTGTTTCTTCTTCCTCCAAACAAGGCCAACATTGCTGCCCTTACTGCTTCCCTCAGGTGTGAGAATTTAGTGACATAGTGTGAATCAACCACAAGATGCGAAGGAAGGGACAATTCTTTGCCAAGATGCCACAATCATCTGCACTCAACGTCCCTCAGACCCACCCACTTCTCTTCATCATCTCCCCCGCCCCCCACCCATTCTCCAGCCAAGCCTCCTTCACTTCCAGCCCAGGAGTTTGCATTGGCCTCCAATCTGGTCTCCTCCATTCATTCTTGTCTCCCTCTAGTTCAGTCTCCCTCTAGTTCAGCAGTCAGCAAACTTGTGTTAAAATGCAAATCCAATTGTGTCACTTAATCCCTCCGTGACTTCCCAGCAGTCCTGGGACACAGTCCAAATCCTTGACCTGACCCTGCCTGCAGGGCAGCGCCTCAGCTTTTTCTGTGCCCCCAAACTCCAGGCCAGCCGAACTGCCTTCCTGGAGGCCCAGGAGACCCAGTCACTCCTGCTTTTTTCTTTATTTCATGCTGTTTCCTCGTCTAGGCTACCTACCCCACCCCGACCCCTCCTGCTGCTCATCTGCTCCTCCACCTGACTAGCTAACCCTTTTCTCACCTTTTAATCTTCGTTTTTTAAAGATAACAAATTCAAGTTCACAAAAACTGAACAGGAATTGTTTTTATTACATACAAAACCAAGCACACCATCATTATAATAACAAATAAACATGCTGAATATCTTCAGGTCATGTTAAATAGTACCCTGAATATATAAATAAAAAATACTGCTTTTCTATCACCAGTATCACCAGTACCACCAGTAGTTTCAAAATTTCAATGTAACTACTCAAGTTAATAGCATCAAAGAAAGAGGAAACTATGGTCTTTTTTTTTTAAGTCTTCTTTTTTATTTACTCCCCCCCCTCTCTTTCTCTCTCCTTTTGGTCGGTCATGAGGCTTGAACTCTGGGCCTGGGCACTGTCTCTGAGCTCTTCATCTCAAGGCCAGTGCTCTACCACTTGAACCACAGCACCACTTCCAGTTTTCTAGTGGTTTATTGGAGATGAGAGTCTCACGGACTTTCCTGCCCAGGCTGGCTTTGAACCACGATCCTCAGATCTCAGCCTCCTGAGTAGCTAGGATGACAGGTGTGAGCCACCAGCTCCTTCTCTCTTTTTATGGTGTACTGAGGTTTGAACTCAGGGCCTTGCCTTGTTAGGCTCACCTCATGCTCCATCTTCACAGGGCCACATTCTCAGGGCCCTGAAGTCCAAGGCTGGCTTTATTTATTTAATTTTGGTCTCTCACAGTCCAAGACATCAACATCTCTCTGTGGCGCTTGCCTGACAAAGTGAAGTCTGACAAGAGCATCTTCATGAATCAGGGCGAGTGGGAGTTGTTGGCGGTACTGACCCAGTTTCGGGAGTTCACTATGGAGAGCAGCGACTGTTATGCAGAAATGAAGTTCTACGTGAGTAGCGGTGGTGTGTGTGGGGGGGGGGGGATATTAAAGTGGTGCCCATTGTTACTAGACCTTCCCACCATCCATGGGGGATTTAGGGAGGCCTATGTGCTGGGAAAGACCACATAGCTTCCCCCACAAACATCAGAGTGTCACACTGACCCTGGATCTTCAGTGAATTAGATGGGGGAACCTACTTGTTCTGTATAGATGTAAGCTCTGCCCATTTCCTTCCCTGGGTAATCTAGACCGGAAGTTCCACAAAGAGAGGGGATGTGGGTTGGGGTAGTAGTTCCTGGGTTAGAGCCTGTGTGTGCTGAATTTGAGCCTCTTCAAACTCCTCTCTCCTGGCCACAGTTGGTCATCCGCCGGCGGCCCCTCTTCTATGCCGTCAGCCTTTTGCTGCCCAGTATCTTCCTTATGATCATGGACATCGTGGGCTTCTACCTGCCCCCGGACAGTGGTGAGAGGGTCTCCTTCAAAATCACCCTCCTCCTGGGCTACTCAGTCTTCCTGATCATTGTGTCCGACACCCTGCCGGCCACCGCCATTGGCACGCCCCTCATTGGTAAGGCCTCTGCTAGGGGACGAAGCCCAGTCTGGCGGAAGGCTTTGCCCCCTCCCATTTCCTGTATGTGTGTCTTTTTCCCCTCCCCCTCCCACCCCGGGGGCGCACAGGTGTCTACTTTGTGGTGTGCATGGCTCTGCTGGTGATAAGCTTGGCCGAGACCATCCTCATTGTGCGGCTGGTACATAAGCAAGATCTGCAGCAGCCGGTGCCTGCCTGGCTGCGGCGTCTGGTCCTGGAGAGAGGCACCTGGCTGATGTGCCTGGGAGAGTGGCCCACCTCCCACAGGCCCCCAGCTGCCTCCCAGACCCCCAAGACCGATGACTGCTCAGGTGAGAGAGGGTGCGGTATGCCGAGGATCCTGGGCAGGGCCTGGGAATTTCATTCAGCCCTACGTATGGTGTCCATGCCTGTCCATACTGGGAGTAGGTAGACTTGGCCAGACATCTCATCCCAGATCCTTGCTCCACTTTCACATGCTCATCAGCTCATCAGTGATGGCAGGAGCCTGCAGGCTGAGCCTTGTCAGGAGCTGAGCCCTCTAGGCTGGACATGGCCTCTGAGGTTGACCTGTAGTAAGGACACGGGGATGCTCTTCTCCATGCTGCAGATGGGTAAATACTGCAGGTGGGATCGCTAAAACTCTCTCATTGCAAACAGCTTAAAGATGAGGTCCCTCGGACTTTCAAACATCTCTGAGACAGAGACAGGCGTTCAAAGACACAGTAAGTGTGGAGTTCATGCCTCTTCTTCCTGAGGAATTGTTAAAGATGTCTTCATTGGTGTTGTTGGTGTTTGGTTGATTGGTTCATTCATTGAGCCCTTTGTGCTAGGCGTGTGAATTATCACATGTAATAGGACTCATCTCATGTGTGTGTGGGGGACAGGGCACTCTCCTTTAACTTTTAACTTTTCACTCAAGGCTGGTGCTCTACCACTTGAGCCACTTCTGCCTTTTTGCTTATTAATTGGAGATAAGAGTCTCATGGACTTTTCTGCCCAGGCTGGCTTTGAACCATGATCCATAGATCTCAACCTCCTGAGTAGCTAAGATTAGAGGCATGAGTCACTGGTACCCAGCTATAGCCTCCTATTTCAAATGAGGAAACAGAAGCATAAATATCTTGCCCTAGATCCCAGAGCCAAGAACTGGAGGAATGGTGATTTGAACCCAGGCCCATCAAACTCTAGGCTCATGTCTTGAATTATTCTTTCCCACTCCACTTTTTTTTTTGTTCTTCCTGGCTATGTCCAGATATCTTACAGTGTTCTGGTCCGTCTTGCTATCTTTCTGTCTCATGAGTTGGTGAACTAACATACCATCCTAGTGTTCTACTTCACTTGGTGGAGGTCAGCATCTTTGAAGATGCTATATTTTCTGGGTCCAGAAGGACAGAAACTCCTGGAGAGGAGGAGACTGGAGAGGAGCTATCTGCTTAAGGCAGAGGATGTAACGGAGAACAGAGGATTTGGCTTCAGTGATCTTGTCATTACATGATGTTTCTGCTGCAGGAATCTCTTAACCTCTCTGAACGTCAGCACTATCACAGGAAAGTGGAGGTGGGGGGGGCAGGTGGGAATTATTCCTACTTGGCCTTTCTCATGGGGCTGTGGAAAGGCTCAAATGAAATAATGGATACCAGGCAGTTAAGGAAAACCATGGGACAGATAAACATGAATTTCATGATTGTGATGACTTGTGGAAAATGTGGGGAGTGTGATTATGGAAGGGTGGGCACAAGTCTTCGATGGAGTTTGAGGTGGATGGTAGGTATGAAATTCGATCGTTATTCACTGTGCGTCATTTATGTCTGAAATGAGTCAGAATAAAAGTTGGTTATAGAAACAGGAGAAGCAATGTTCAGGTTGCCACTAGTGTCCCTGCCTTACCAACACTCTGTTCTTCTTCCAGTTTTGGGAAACCACTGCAACCATTCGGAGGGACCCCAAGACTTGGAGAAGAGCATGAGAGGCAGAGGCAGCCCCCCTCCACCTCCTCGGGAAGCCTCCCTGGCTGTGCGCGGGCTGTTGCAGGAGCTATCCTCCATCCGGCACTTCCTAGAGAAACGGGAGGAGATCCGGGAGATGGCCAGAGATTGGCTGCATGTGGGGTCCGTGCTGGACAAGCTGCTCTTCCGCATCTACCTGCTGGCAGTGCTGGCCTATAGTATCACCTTGGTCACTCTCTGGTCGATCTGGCATTATTCCTGAGCGGGCACGGTCCAGCAAGGAGTAGGGCAAGGATTTATGTGTAGGTCCTTCGGTGCCAGGGAAGTGTCAGGAATATTCTCAAGATACAGATACAATCTTATCCATTCCCAATGCCAGTTCAGCTAAGCCATGCCAAATCAGAATCTGAGTCCTTCTCCCCAGCGATGTAGCGCTGAAAGACCCTTCTGTCTTCTGCCAACTGCCTGTGATGACTTTCAAACCTGCTTAGCTTAGATCAGAAAAAACCCCAAGCATCCCCTAACTTCACCTCATTGATTTACTAAGCATCAAATCTCAGTTTCTCCACTGGCACTTCCCTGAATAAGATACTCGGAATTCTGCTCATTTCCACCAGCTTTGTTTTTAGATGAAAAACAAACTTAACCTTCTCTTGCCGGGTACCTGATCAATCTAACCCCTCAAATTCTCTTTCTGAGAATCATCCTGACATTCATGTCCTGACATTCATGCTCCATCAGCTGAAGGGGCATGGTTGGGGTAATAAAGTGCAATGAAGCCTTAAACTCTCTTGTCGTCTGTTTGCCAGTACCTCTGAGGAAGGAATAGAGAAAGAGGAAGATGTACTTTAAAGCTCCAGTTTGAAATAAGATTTGGAACCAGCGGCTTATACCTATAGTTTTAGCTACTCAGGAGGCTGAGATCTGAGGATCTTAGTTTGAAGCCAACCCAGGCCAGAAAATCAATTAACCAGCAAAAAGCTGAAAGTGGAACTGTGGTTCAAGTGGTAGAGTGCTAGCCCTGGGCAAAAAAGTTCAGGGACAGCGCCCACATCTTGAATTCAAGCCCCAGAACAGGTACCCACAAAGACAGAAGGAAGGATAGAGAGGGGGAGGAGAGGAAGGAAGGGAGGGAGGGGGGAGTGGGAGAAAGGGAGGGAGGGAAGAAGGAAGGGATTACCTGTAGTTTCCATTGGTTGGTCTAGGAAACTGAGAAGTGAATTGGTAGCCATCAGGAGAGAGAAACAATAGCAGGTGGGTTATTGGTGTGGGGGCCAGAACCATGATCATTAATAGCTCATGATGTCTACCTGAAACTGGAAGCAAGCTCTCTCCCTGTAAGAGTGTCCTGCAATGCAGAAAAGAAGTTCAGCACCATGGCCAGCACCCATTGGTTTGGGGCGTGGAAAACAGCCTAGTCTTGGATTCACCCATCTCTGCTAGAAAGCAAGACTCTGAGAGAAGTAAGTTGGAATAACAATTTTAAAAAAATATTCTGTTCTAGACACTAGAGTTTAAGATGTGTTGAGGAACACTTGGACTAGGACTTCATCCACCTACCATGCATTCAGAAATGAGGAAATCTAGATCCCATTAAAGACGATCTGATTTGGTGTCTATAATGTATAGATAGGGCTTACCCTTCTCTCTGTCTTAGACTGCTGGTCAGTCAAAGGAAAGCATGGCAGAAGAAGATTAAATGTTGCCAGTCTAGTGGGACAGGATGCTCCCCCGCCTCCAAGAAATAGCTGGGGGTGATTTCTAACACTTCCATATATAAATTGTTCCAAGCCAGGCAATCCCAGAACAACGAAACATGATACAAGTCCCCTAACCCCAAATGCTGTGCTTTTATTTCCTACAACATCCAGGGGGCTGGCTATAGGCTGCACTGATTCTTTGTGTCTGGAGGCGCTCAGAGGCTAAGGGAGAGCAGTCATCTAGCTTAGCTGACGACTCACTGGGAAATGAGGTTTCGTCTGCCACCTCTACCCCACACAAAGGAACACTCTTTATTTTGTTGCTGAATGGAGATCTGGGTCTTTTAGCAAACAGCAGTGGGTTATGATGGTGAAGACTGGTCCCCACTCACAACTGTTGCCTTTGGCTACAGTCAGATGGGGCCAAAGATGGGGGCTGATCACCTCTCCTCTCTCAGGATGGCCCCTGCAGCCCATAAGTTATAACTGGGCCTCAGGTCCCACCTCCTGGGACTTGAATGGACCAATCATGTTATTAGCGGGTCTCCATGTCATTGGCCACAGGGATAGAGGGTGGGCAGCCTGGCACTGTGAATGCACCACTGGCCAGTAAGTGCCTGGCTATTGACAAAGTGTTCAACCAGAGAGCTAGTAAGACACTAATCAACCTATCGATTTCCCATCTCCCCCTCCTCACCCTTCACCCATAATCAATGGGGCAACAGAGCCCTGCATTGAGGTAGCCAATTAACCACCGTGAGAATGAGCCACCACCACGTGTAACATCTTCTGCTTCACTAGTCCCATACAATCAGCCCATCGATTGAGTATCTGGGCCGTGATGCCCAGAGATGGGAAACTGAGGCCAGACCCAGAGAATCTTCCGGTAAACCAACTCTTGTCTGGAAAAACTGATTTTAGTCTTCTCTTAATCAGAATATGCACACTCAGAATTGCCTTTCCATGTAGTATACCCCCCAGAACCTGCTTCCTTCCCGCCTCTAGCCCCCTTGACCCATCCATGCTGAGAGGCAGGAAAGGACTTTATAAATACATGCTTCTGACATCTCAGTTCACTTTCCCATCATCCCCCTCCTCCCGCCTTTACATCTACTTCCCCACCCATCCTTCTTCATAGTTATTTAACTGGATTTCCATCAGAGATGTTGGAAGTATCCAGCCTGTACCTCCAGCCCTACTGCAAGGTCACAGATGGTCCTGTTTTGGAGATCCACCTGCCCCTGCCCTCCAGGAGAGACATTGCCGCCTTTTTCCTTTCCCCTTGAAATCTGGCCATCTTGTGCTCAAAACATCAACAGGATGCAGAACACTCCACCATTTTCAGGAGAGCCCAGGCAAGGAGACTGAATGGAATTTTCCCCCCCAGATAACAGAAAGGAGGAAAAGTTTCCTGGCGGGTGAAGATGTGGGGGGCGGGGGGAGGGAGTGTGGTTCAGATTGCAATCCAGATTCTCCTCCCTCTCCTCCCTCCCCCCTCCCAGCCTCTAAATCAATACATTTTGAATCTAATCTAATAACAGAGATTTAACGAGGGGATAATGCCTGTGGAGCCGCCAGGCGCTTTGTCTCTTCTTTCATGAGGCAGCTGGGGCCCATTATCCGGGGACAATGCCCTATGCTAATCACTCCCCCCTTCCTCCCTCCAAGTGTTGGAGGGGTGAGGGTAGTGAGCTAGGGAGGGCAGTTCCTCCCTTGATTGGAGGGGAGGGGAGAAGTAGAAGGGGGGTAAGGGGGAAGTACAACAGGGTCCAGCCGTACAACACAACTGCCCTGATTTGACATGTACAGGCTGGACTTCTTTCCTGGGCACACTGGGTATCCTAACCAGCTACCTCTAGCTCCAGCAATACTCACAAACAGCCCATAATTAATTATCAGCTGTAATACCCATGCTGAGAGTTGGATTCCCCCCCACCTTTTTTTTTTCTAACTTGGTCCTCTATAATTTAAGCTATCCCATTAAAGCCTGTGATTGGCCATTCCTGAATGTCAGGGCTAGAGAATGAAACCCCCGTTGTTAGGATCCAAAACGACCCCTCCTCAAAACTGAAGCCTACTCTACACACTATTTTTATTCTAGCTGGAGATTTGGGAGTTAGACGGTAGGAAAAACTTCCTGGCAATATTTATTCCTAACATTAATTAGATCATGAGTCTGGACGGGAAGGAATAGAATGTCATTTCCTAGAAATCTTTCAAAAGACAGAACTTGCTGGATACAGTGGTACCGATCTGTAATGTCAGCTACCCACGAGGGAGAGATAGGGAGCATCATGATTCAAGGTTAGCCTGGACGGAAAGTTAGCAAGAACCCATCTCAACCAGTAAACTAAGCATGGCGGCACACACCTGTTAATCCAGCTACTTGAGTAGGAGGATCTGTCCAAGATTAGTCTGGTGGAAAAAAACCCCAAACAAACATGAGCCCCTATTCCAAATAAATAACTAAAGCCAAAAGAGCTACACAGGTGTGACTCAAATGGTGGAGCAAGGCTCTGAGTTCAAACACCAGTACTGCCACACACACACACGCAAAATAAACAAGTAAATAAAAATAGAGGCATTTATATCGTTAGCTAGGGAGAAAAAAATGGAGATAAAAAGATAAGTAGGATTAGAGGGCTGGGAAGGTGGCTCAGTGGTAGAATGCTCGCCTAGCATGAATGAAGCCCTGGTCTTGATTCCTCAGTACCACATACACAGAAAAAGCCAGAAGTGGTGCTGTGGCTCAAGTGGTAGAGTACTAGCCTTGAGCCAAAGAAGCTCAGGGACAGTGCCCAGGCCTGGAGTTTAAGCCCCATTTAGCTAGAGCAGACCTGGAGGAGAAATGTGCCTCAGCTTCCTACCACAGAGCTCTCATGATCCAGAGAGGCAAGTTCACACACCTGAGGTCCGGTCACCCCCATGCCTTTCTGAAACCCATTTGTTGGGATTAATGAGTGCCATGGGAGGCTGCAAGTGTGAAATCAGGCTCCATTACAGGCCAGCTGTGACCCCTCTGGCCAGCCTGTCTTCCCTGTTCCTCCATCTGTTCATCTGTAAAGTGGGGCTTATGCTAGCGTGGGGCTCAGAGGTGTTGGGGTCAGCACGCTGTCCATCCATGTGGAAAAGTCCGCAGAAGAGACAACTAGAGGCATATCAGCTCGGCTCTCATTCTGAACAAGTGAGGACTGCTCCTAGTTGGTGGTGGATGGGAGAACTTACTCCTCCTCTGCCCATTTTAGGGGGCAAAATGAACTGAGAACTCACCAGAGGGTCAAAGGGGATGAAAGACCTCTCCCTCCCTCCCTCCCTCCCGCTCTCTCTTTCTCTCTCATGGCTGTACCTTTGTCTCAATCCTGCATACTTTTTGTTATGTTGCAAATCGTTCTCTCCTAAAAACCTCAGTTTAAGTTTCTGCTCTAGAACAGAATGATTTATACAAGCATATTTTGGGGATCCAGCTTGATCCTATGCAGTCTTTCCTATGCATCGCCACCTCCTGAGTTCTGTGTCTGCACACAGAATCCCGCCTTTGGCAGACATTTCGTAAGCATGACAGGGCTGTGGGACCCTGGGAATTCACTTGCACAGCCAGGACAACACCTGCTGAAGACTCTATCCTACAGGCCTCTAAAGGGATGTCAGTCTTAAACCAAGAGCAATCCCAACCTTGCTTTCTGGATTCTGCCCACAAGGTGGCAGCAAAGTCTGGAAGTTCTATCCAAAGGGTCTGCAGGACACATTTTCCTGCCCCCCTTTTCCTATTGCTTCTTCCAAATAAAGACCCATCCTCGGATGGGTCTCTATTTGGCCTCAGATCTTTCCTGTGATTTCCATTACTCACGAAGCCAAGGTCTAAACATTGCTATTGCCAACGTGTTTAACATAGTGTGTTTTCCTGGGGTTATTATGACTAACCGCTAACTGAACACACACGTGTGATGATGTCGCACATTTCTCCACGGCTAAGTTCAAAATGATCCATGTTATGGTTCAGGCATATGCCTCCCCCTGAAGTTCATGTGTGAAAGGCTTGATGTCCAGGGCAGCAGTGTTCAGAGGTGAGGGCTCTGGGAAGTGATTGGATTCTGAGGGCTCTGCTCCCATCAATGAGGTTAATTCATGAATGGGTTCATAATTTAATGGGGCAATAGGGAGGTGACAGGAACTTCCGGAGGTGGAGCCTGTTCAGAGATAGTAGGCCACTGGTGTCATGCCCTTGAAGGGGAAGTTCTGTCCCCAGACCTTCCGTTATCTGTCTTTCTTCATTTCCCAGCCACCATGGCCTGAGAAGCTCCCAGCCCTGATGCTCTGCCTCACCGTAGGCCTAAATGCAATGGCGTCCGTGACCCTGGACAGAAAACCTCAGAACCATGAGCTGAAAACAGATTCTCTCGGACTTACAGTTAACTTTCTCATGTATTTTGCCACAGTGACAGAAAGCCACCTCACACAGACCAGCCAGACTCTGCTTCTGAGCCTAGAAGGCATATGTTTCCCTGCCTGCACTCCTTTGCTTGTGGGTGCTTTCCTATCTCTGGAGCCAGAAGTGAATTACTTGAAGCAATCTTTCCTCCCTCTCCATCTCCCTCTCCCTCTCCCTTCCTTTCCCCTCTCCTCCCTCCCCCTCTCTCCCTCTCCTCTCCTCCCTTCCATGTCCCCTCTCTCATCCTCTTTCCCTCTCCCCTCCCCTCTCCCTCTCCGCCCTCTTTTCTCTTCTCCCTTTCTCCCCTTTTCCCTCTCTCTCCTTCTCCTCCCTTCCCCTTCTCTCCTTCACTCTCTCCCTCTGGTGCCTCACCCCATCGTCTTCTCTGACCCCTGTGACACCCTCTTCCCTTTATTCAGCCTTTGAGATCCTGAGCAAGTCAACAACCTCTAAGTGCCTTAGTTTCCTCTCCTGTAAGCTCAACCTAATAACAGGCGCAGGCCTCACGGGACTGCTGTGAGCCCCGGCAGGTCAAGGGGCCTGACACAAAGCACGCAGTGGATAGGTTTCAACTCTGGCTTTACTCTTGCTCTTCTATGGAAGCGCAGCCAGAGCTGAGCTGTGGCGTGGTCTATCATGGGTAAGTGATGGAGCTGGTGTGTGTGTGGGGGGGGGGGCAGGGGAGGGGGGGGAGGAGTATGCATGCTAAAATCCTGAGCTCCTGGGGGTTTTACTCAGCGGTAAAAGAGCCACTAGGCTCTGCCAGAGGCAGAGAGAGGTTCACTACTTTGTGGGATGCTAGAGTGTTCCACTGAAGCTCCTTGTCTGTGAGGATGACCATAAAATGCGTCATGCCGGAGGGGGGAGGCATTGGGAATAGCTAAGCATAGGCAACATGCTGTAAGGTGCCTCCCCCCCCCTGCCAGCGGGGGTGGGGTCACTTCACCTCCCAGGACTGGATCCTCAAATCCAGATTCTCAGCCCTGTCCTCCCTCCCTCCACCTCCCCTGCTCTCCCCACCCCCCATCAAGGCAGCTAAGGCTGGAGGAGGGGAGGGGAGGCCTCAGCTTTCCCTTTGTCCAATGTGAGGTCATGCTTCCTCCTGAGGCTCATCTCAGAGGTCAGGAGGATTTCCTGTGGGGTCACAGGTCAAACGCCGCATGTCTGAGCAGAGCTCCAAGACCCAGGCTGCCCTGTACCCTCTTCTCCTCCAGGAAGAAGGAAGCAGGAAGCCATCCTAGTAGGCAGACTGAGGGGGCACCCCACCCCCATGGAAGGACTGGGTTCTAGAACCTCCCATCTTCAGCCAGGAGCTTATATGTGGGGTAGGGAGACCAGCTGGGGACAGCAAAGGGGGGCACATCCCATGTGGTTCAACATGGACTGGAGCCCGACTGGCCATCCCTAGCTACGCCGTGACCTCAGTCTTATTTTTCATTCATAGCGCTTTTTGTGCACACAGAATCTCTGGGCGTCCCTGCAGAGGCAAGAGCAAATGCAATGCTTTTTGCCAAGCAGCGAAATGGGGTGGGGTTCATCCTGAGGTCCCTGATCATTTCTTGGGGGTTCCCTAGAATTTAGGAGTAGAACAGAATCTCTGTGGGGCCAGACGGTAGCTAAGCATGGATCCCTTCCAGGGTCCTGATGTCAGAGGTGATGGGAAAGAAGGGTAGGGTAAGAAATTCCCCTCTGAAGTTCTCTTGCATTGTAGACTGGGTTGGGGCCCCCCCCCCCCGGGCCCGGCTTGCAGCTGGGGCTCTGAGTTTCACAGCGGGGAGGGAGAGGGGCTGCACTGCACAGTCCTGGGCAAGGGCAAGGGTGCGAACTGATCCCCGGAGTTGTGCTATTCCTGCGCCTTTCTACCCAAGGTGGTCATTGTAGCAAGATTTTCAGTTTTCAGCCTATGGGATCCACCTCAGGCTTGAGCTCCTGGCAGGGTCTCAGGGCCTCCCTCTCTGCGTATCCACCACACTCACCGTGCTTCCCTTCCATGGCCTCCTCTGTGGAATTCTAGCCATTGGTTTCAGAGTGGGTCTTTCCCACCCTTCTCTCATTCTCCCTCCTGCCTTCTAGCACAGTGTGGGCAGTATGGAGGGGGGGCCCTCGAGCTGGGTCATGCTGGCAGAAGACTGCAGCTGTCAGAGCTGGAGATGCACGTGCACCCTTTCACTGGACACCGCGTTACCATAGCATTGGGAATGGAAGCAAGTGAGACAGACTTGGACAATGATTCAAACTCCATTTTTTTCCTTCCTTCCTTCCTTCCTTCCTTCCTTCCTTCCTTCCTTCCTTCCTTCCCCTTTCCGTTTACCTCCTCCTCCTCTTCCTCCTCCTCCTCTCCACCT
>NW_012267226.1:17193237-17208988 GCF_000151885.1 Dipodomys ordii
CCTTCCTTCCTTCCTTCCTTCCTTCCTTCCTTCCTTCCTTCTTCTTTCCTTCCTTCCTCCTCTTCCTCTTCCTCCCGTTCCTCCTCCTCCTCCTCCTGATCCTGCTCCTGCTCCTCCTCCTGTTCCTCCTGCTCCTGCTCCTGCTCCTCCTCCTCCTCCTCCCCCTCCTCCTTCTTCTCCTCCCCCCTCCCCTCTCTCTTTCTTTCTTCCTCCCAAGGCTGGCTTTCTATTACCTGAATCACTGTTCCATTTCGGGCTTTTTGTTGGTTCATTGGCGCTGAGTCTCACAGATCTGTCTGCTCCAGCTGGCTTTGAACTGTGATCCTCAGATCTTAGCCTCCTATGTCGCTAAGGTTGCAGGCGTGTTCTACCAGCCCCCGTGCACGGTGTCCCCGCTTTGATAATGGTGCTATGATCGTGTGAGATGTGAACCTCAGGGAAAGTTTGGGGAGCCATATGTGGAAATTCTCTGTATTGTTTTGTCAATATTTCTGTAAGCTGGAGGGAGAGGCATGGCTCAAATGGTAGAGCACCAGCCTCAAGCGAGAAAGCCAAACAAGAATGGGAGAACCTATGTTCAAGTCTCAGTACTGGAGAAAAAAAAAGCTGGAAGTCTAAAATTAGTTCCAACCCAGAATCCCTCCCCACCACACAGAAAGGAATTCTTTTTTTTTTTTTTTATTGTGAAAATACTGTACAGAGGGGTTACAATTACTTGGGCAAGATAATGAGTACATTTCTTATCAAGCATTGCAGCCTCCTCCTTTGTTTCCCCTTCCCATCCCTTCCCATCCTCCCCCCCCACCGCCCCAAAAGGAATTCTTTCTGGCAGTTTCATTGACTCTGATGCTTCTCCATCTCTCTCCCCGCCGGTCCTTCTGTATGTCTTGCTGCCATCTTTCCTTCCTGCCCTCTCTGCACCTTTCCCTTCTTTACATTCGGTGGTCGTTTTTGTGGGGTTGAATCCAGGGCCTGTGCATGCCAGGAAAGCCCTCTAGCACTGGAGTTACATCTTCAACCCGCCTTTCCCTTTCTCAATCTGCCTCTCCCTCTCATTTCTTCTCTACACACACACACACATACACAATCGCTTTCTTCTCAGATTTAACCTTCCCACAGTAAACATTTACACCCATCACCACGTTTTGCTCCTTCAGCTTCCTGTATAGCCCCCAGCTCTTCAGCGCCTCCTCCCCAGGGCCTCCTCTCCAACACCTGGGGCACATCATCATTGGCCACACCCCCATTCCCCATCATCCACATGATTCTACAAGCCCTTTGTTGGGCTTCCCACCTTGGCAGGGCCACAGTGAGCTCATTCTTACCCTCCAGCAGCTCCAGCTACCTCTATCCCTCTCTATACTGTCTGGGTTCCAAAGGAAGAGATAGGTATTCCAGCCCCCAGTGTTGGGTGCAAAGCTCATTTCCTTCCTGTGCCACAGTAATTATCTTCCCCCTCACCTCCTGGACTATAATCCTGAAGGGACCAGAGATCCTAGCCGCCATGATTTCTTGTGATAAACCCCATGGAGACTCTTGCCATCTACTGGGGGAAAAAGCAGTGGGGGTGAGGGGGGTGGGGGGGTGGAATCTAACTTCCTTGTATGTTGGTTTCTATCTGCCAACTAATGACCTCAGTGGTTCAAGTACATCCCAGAGCAAAGTCTTCATAGTGGCTTCTGCATCTACTGGACAGAACATGGCTTCTTTCTCTTCTATGAACATATTGATGAAAGTATGGTCTGTGCAAGAGAGGATTACAATGGTGTAAACTCCTTTGAACAAGGAACTTACAGCTTAATGCTAGGAAGCAGGAATATATATTGTGTAGGGATAGGAGGAGGCCAGGGGGCGAGAAGGTAGACAAACGGAGAAAGGAAGGGTGGGTACATGCAGTCATATTATTCTGTGTGTGTGTGTGTGTGTGTGTGTGTGTGTGTGTGTGTGAAACAGAACTAGGGAAATCGTGGGCAAAGGTGGAACTGAGGGATATGGGAGAGATAAAGAGTTTTTAAAAGGTAATGAGTTAGATTGAAGCTCTTGGAGTGGCTGGGTGTGGAGGAGAGGGGAGGGAAGGGTAAACGGAATGGGAACACGTTTCTATTTTAATATCTGCAAGGAGCACCTTTTGAAGAAGAGCAAGGATGGATATCAAGCCACCTGTGTCTCAGCCTTCTTGGCTCTGTAGGATATGTTAATGCACTCTATGTCTTCCAGTGGACTAGAAAATAGACTGAGGTCAGAACAGGGACTATAGTCTCCCTCTGCCATACTGATAACTCATGCATAATGCCAGCTCCCGCCTTCTAATTGGAATGAAGTCAATGCACACACTTTAAGAGCTCACAGGCCCTGTGCAATAGAGCAGTTGTGCAATTCTACCCCTCCTCCTCAATATTTGATTGTTTGTGCCCAGTGGGACAAGGGAACTGGAATGTTGGTAAGTTTACAAGCATCAATTATTGGTTAGCGGCATGCCCAGCAGGGGGTGGGAGTTGAGTTATGCAGCACAGGTACTTCCTGCAGTAGGTTCCTGCAGCTCCAAGGCCTCTACAAAGACACTGATCTGACTGGCCATTGAACATGAACACAGCTGGGAATCTGCGTATACAAAAATAACAATAGCTGCCAGGTGCTGATGGCCCACACCTGTGATTCTAGCTACTCAGGTGGCTGAGATCTGAGGACTATGGTTTGAAGGCCAGGCTGGGCAGGAAAGGCCAGGAGATTCTTATCTCTAGTTAATCACCAAATGTCAGAAGTGGAGCTATGGCTCAAGTGGTAGAGCACCAGCCTTGAGTATAAAAAGCTAAGGGACAGCAAGCACCCAGGCCCTGAGTTCAAACCTCCAAGCCCCAGTACTGGTGCACACACACGTACACACGCACGTGCGCATGCACACACGCACACATACACACACAATGCATACACACCACCACCACCACAAAGGCAAAAAGACACAGAGAATAGCGGCAAATCTAGGGAGAACATACCATGAGAAAGCAGTTGTAGTGGTTTTAGATTAGGGGGCCCAGGGAAGGTCTCTTTGAGAAGGTATTTGACTAAATACCCACAGGAAGTACAGGAGGCGTGATCAGTCTCCACGTCTGGTACTTCGTAAAATACTCCCTATTTGTTGCCCAATAGAAGAATGCATGGATGGACAGCGCTGGTGCTTCTGGATCCCTTTTACCTGCACAGGAAAGAACAGAGATTCTTGGGCCCCATTCTGAGACCCAGTTCCCAGGGAGGAGGAGGCTATGCTTGGTCTACCAGGAGGCCATCCAGTCTTAGGTTTGCTCCAGAGTCGCCACAGGGAGTCCAAAGAGAAATGAGCATCTCAAGTCCTACAGCATCCATCTGAAGAAAACGGCGCTGAGTGCTAGAGACTTGCAAACTTGCTGGGTACGTGGTGGGCTGCCTTGGGAGCAACAAATGAGCCTGTGCAGATGGTGAAGAGATAAACGACGCCATCTTTTTACTGTAGCAGTACAGTCGTAATTTTCCCAAGACATTTATTAGGTGGCGTCTCCCTTCTGCGGGACTGTGTTGTGGCTGGCGCATAGAGCGGCTGCTGGCCAGGTGGAGGAACAAACCCGGGTGCTAATGGCCATAGTGGACACCCCGATCTCTTTTCTTTCCTTCTGCAGTCGCTCTTGATAATTTATAGTCCGGTTTGATGTGTGAATGGCCGTGTCTCTCTAGTCATGGGTATTCTCTGTAAGTATTCCCTGCTATGGCAGAGCCAAAGAGAACTCCATCAAATAATTATCTCCCCTTTTTTATTTATTCTCCTTTTTTTTCTCTCCTGATCTGCATCACTATAAAATATTCCCATGGCCTCTTCTGGGTAGAAAGCCTCGTTCGTGATTGTAAAGTGTATTTATATACAGTATTATATCCTCAATGGTGACTGTTTATTCCAGCACTTGTCTGATTTGAAAGGACTCTGGGCCAGTGATGGATTCCTACCACTTCTCATTGGGAGAGGAAGAGCTGGGGCGGGGGAGGAGGGGGAGAGAGGGGGAAGGAGTTGCAGGTCGTTGGCTTAACTCCAGTGGGCTAGCCAAGCTAGGTGTGATGCTTCAGGTCCAGCTACACCTCAAAATACCCTGACCTCCAAGAAAGCAGCCTACCTTCCAGAGCCTCTGGGTTCTCTCCCTAGCTTTTGCTACAAGAAATCTTGATTCAACTTGAGTCAGCTTTGCAGAATGCAGAGCACATGAAAGCCCATTAGGAAACCAAAGGACCTATCCCCATGGTTCTCAGGCTCAGTGACATGCTTGATCTAGTACTATCTATCTATCTATCTATCTATCTATCTATTGTCAGGACAAGGGCACTATCCCTAAGCTTTTTTGCTCAAGGCTAACACTCTATTACTTTTGGTTTTCTGGTGGTTAATTGGAGATAAGAATCTCACAGTTAGCCAGGCACTGGTGGCTCTCACCCATAATCCTAGCTACTCAGGAGGCTGAGATCTGAGGAATGAGGTTCAAAGCCAGCCCGGGCAGGAAAGTCTGTGAGACTCTTATCTCCAATAAACCACTAGAAAACTGGAAGTGGCACTATGGTTCAAGTGGTAGAGCACTTGCCTTGAGCTGAAGAGCGCAGGGATAGCCCCCAAGCCCAAAGTTCACACCCCACGACCCCCCCCAAAAAAAGAATCTCTCAGCTTCCTGCCTGGGCTGGCCTTGAGCCCCAATCCTCAGATCTCAGCCTCAGGAGTAGCTAGGATTACAGGTATGAACCACCAGTGCCTGCCCCTTCCAGCTGTTTTATATGACACTGCCTCTCTAACTAGACTGACAGCTTCTGGTGGGCAGACTCTTGACCTTCTACCTTTCTTGATTTTCCCAAAGCCTTTAGCACAAAGTTGACTGACCACAGTAAATAAACAATGTCCTGCCAGGTGTCAGTGGCTCATTCTTAAAATCCTAGCTATGCAGGAGGCTGAGATCTGAGGATGATGATTCAAAACCAGCCAGGCAGGAAAGTCTGTAAGACTCTTATCTCCAATAAACCACCAGAACACTGGAGGTGTCACTGTGGCTCAAATGGTAGAACACTCACCTTGAACTGAAGAGCTGAGGGACAGCGCCCAGGCCCAGACTTCAGGACTCATGACTAACCAAAAAATAAAGTAATTAATTAATAAAATGAATAGAGAAACAATGTCTTGAGTACCTGTTCAAGAAGTACATACTGTCTGTTTGGGCCTTTCTTTCAATCCTGGTCCTCTCTGTTTGTTGGTATTGTGTTTTTAGCCTCTGGCTCTACCATTTTTGTAAGTCTCTCTGACATGTCCCCTCGAGTGCCTTGCAATCTGTGATCAGGAAGCCTCTTTGGGGGTGTGTGTGTGTGGTCTTCTGTATTCAATATGTCCTGGATGCTTTGAATATGGATCTTGGAATCTTTCTTGTCCCTGCTTTGTTCTTTAAAAATCCAAATCATGCTACTTGAAGAACCTACAAAATGTGCCAGAAAAACAAGATGGTAGTCAGTTTTTTTTCTTTTTTTCTTGCCAGTCCTGGGGCTTGAACTCAGGGCCTGGACACTGTCCAGGATACCTGAGCTTCATTTGCTCAAGGCTAGCACTTCTACCACTTGAGCCACAGCGCTATTTCTGGCTTTTTTCTGTTTATGTGGAAGTGAGGAATGGAACCCAGGGCTTCATGTATGCTAGGCAAACACTCTACCACTAGGCCACATTCCCAGCCCCAGTAGTCAGGTCTGACACTGCCTTTCTGAGACTGGGAGGGTTCTCATCTATAAACTACAGAAAGATGAAGTTGCAGAAGCCAAAGGCCCGAAGGCACAGATTCACTAACTGTGTTTCTGACTGGCTCAGAAAGGCCACCAGAGATGGAAATTCAGTGCCTTATACTTATGTGCTTGATGTAGAAGGTTTAACCACCCTGGAGCTAACCATGCCTTCCTTTTGCCAGGCACCAGTGGCTGGCAGATTCCCTGCCACAAAGGAGCAACAATACCTCCTCTTCCGCCCACTCAAAGCCCCAGATTGCTGCATGTACCGAGCTTCTCAATGTCTAAGCAGAGATCTCGCTCCCCAAACCCCACTGCCCAGGCCACTCAATATTTCTCCATCCCTTTCTCCAGGCTGTCCACAGCAGGAGACGGGCTTTTCATAACCATACGACCACACAGGGTCACTCCTTTTAGGGTCTCCTGTCTTAGATCAGACCTCTCTGCCTTGCTTCCAGGTCTCAGTGACCTTCCTCATTTCCCTTCTGTACATTACTGGCATCTCCAGATTCAGCTTCTTTCCTCATCTTCTTGACTCTTTAGATTCCTATTTCTAACGCCCACTCTTACCTCCCAACCTAACCCCGCCCCTCCCCCATCCCTCTCTGAATAAGGCTTCCCTCTTCTTCTGGAAAGGCCCTTTCTGAGTGGTCCTTGATGTGGGACAGGACAGAGCCTAGCAGATGGAATTGTCCTGGGCTCAGTGATCCTCAGAGGCATGCTCTCCATTTGCAACAGGTGCTTAAGTGTTGCTTCTGCCAAGAGGCACTGACCCCTCCTTGGGCCCATAAATTACCTAAAAGTAGGAGAAAAATCTAGGCATCCTATCGTCCTCTTTGTGTCTATGTCCTTTGCCAGGAGCCAGTCTCTTCTGTAGCCACATTGCTGCCATCTTGGAATCCAAACAGAAAGGACCAGGTGGACTGTCAGGCATCAGTGACTGATGGCAACGAGATCTCCTCTGGCCAATCCTGAGAGAGCTATGAGAGTATGTGTGACTGTAGCTTGCTCCCTGTGACCACTGGAGCAAACTGTGTATGCCTCTCATCCTCCCGGCCCCTCATTCTTCCCATTATTCAAACCTAAGACAACTGGTGGCTCATGTATGTCATTCTAGCTACTCAGGAAGGCTGAGATCTGAGGATCTCAGTTCAAAGTCAGTCCAAGCAGAACAGCCCATGAAATTCTTGCCTCCACGTAACCAGAAAAACAGAAGTAGAGGTGTGAATCAAGTGGTAGAGCACCAGCTTTAAGTAAAAAAAGCCATGCAAGAGTGCAAAACCCTGAGTTCAAGCCCTAGTACACACACACACACACACACACACACACACTAAGACAAATGTCTATGGGGTGGGGGGAATGAACTGAAATGCTCTCTTTCTACAGCTGGCTGGCTGTGTCTGCGTCTTGTAATGAACTTTCTTTCCCTGCCTTTCACTGTAACTCATCTTTCTCTGGCGTGCTGGGGCAAGTGGCCAGACCTAATCTATGGAACCCAGGAATTAGACTTGAGGCCTAAAATCTCCTGTGACACCCTCACACCTGACATAACCTGCTCCTGGGACAACGCCTTTTCTAGAGCTGACCATTTCCTTTCCTTTTGGCCAGAGCTGGAGGCTGAGCAGGGCACATTGAGAGCTCCAAATCTCCATCCCCCCAGCCCTTCCTCCTCCTTGCTGCGGTGAGCAGCCCTCTCCCAGGGACTGCTCCAGACACTACCGAAAGTTCAGCGGCAGCTGTGTGGCATTTACGTTTCACACAGTGCAAGGTTATTTGGCTGCCACGATGTGATCTTCTCTAGTTAATAACCTTGACTTATGGAATAATAGCAACAACAGCTCTGTCTCCGCTCTTTTTTTCATATCAGGAATTCCTGCTGCTTGGGAGTGGTGGGTAGGCGCAGACCCTCTCTCTAAGACTCTCTCTGTCTTCTTATCCCCTTGTAGGAAGGAGAACCTACAGGATAGAGATCTGGAAGGTAATGAAATGATCCAGTCTTCCATCTTGCATCTCCCCATCTTTCTCTTGGCATAGCAAGACTCCCTGGTTCTAGCCTCTTTCTGTGTGCCATGCCTTTCCTGACTCTCCTGTTCCTTCTGGGTTCAGAGCCACAAGTAGACTGGGCTCATCTGCAAGAGCACTTCCCAGCAAGGGTTAACTGTGTGTATAAAATTGATTGCGATTTTTAGTAATTCGGTATAATCACAGTATACCAGCAGGTTGCTTTTCCAGCAGGAGGGTTTGGAATTATTTTCTGGAGTTTGCAATATAGAACTTAAATTAAGCCTGAGAAGTCAGGGGAGCTCTGCAGCATCCCTAATGCGGTGCTAAATTCTCAGCAGCACAGTCTCTGTATTAAAGCCTTTGCTGGCAATTAGGTTCATTAACTATCACAATACCTTATTTATTACTCGTCCTGCCATATGGTTTCCCAGCTAAAGAATGGCGCCCATTCTCCTACAGACCATTTGGTATCATAAAAATGTTAACAAATAATATTACGGCTCTCGGGGGCACAAGACCTTGCTGGGTTCCGGGTCTGAGCAGCGGGAGAGAATATGAAAACATTTTTCTTCAATGGTGAAATAAAAAACTTCCTCAAGACAGAAGTATTCGGAGAACACCGCACTTGCATACCATAAATGGGAGTTTTATTTACCCTCCTAATGGTTCTGTCAATATTTGCATCAGTTGGGACTTTGACTCATCTTCCTCCCCCTCTGTCTTTTGGGGTTGTTTGCACTGCCATCTTTTCTGCCTTCTCATCTTCTGGTGTATAAGGCCAGCTCTGGGTAGTACTAACCCAGGGCCTGCAGATGGGTTTCTGATGGGCTAAGAGCTGCCCTTGAGTTTCTTCCAGCTTAGCTACTGTGTTAATCAGCTTTCCGACACAGCAACAGAATGCCTGAGGTGACCAACTTATAAGAAGGAAAGGGTTGCGTTTTGGAGATTTCAGTTCAAGAGTGATTGGTTCTGCTGAGCACCAATGGCTTACTCCTTTAATCTTAGCTACTCAAGAGGCTGAGGTCTGAGGATCACAGTTTGAAGACAGAAGGGGCAGAAAAGTCTGTGAGACTCTTATATCTAGTTAACCAGCAAAGGGCCAGAAGTAGAGCTCTGGTTCAAGTGATAAAGCACCACCTTGAGCAAAAAAGAAAGCCAAGTAAGAGCATAAGACCCTGAGTTCAAGCCCTAGTACCACCACGTGTACACACACACACACACACACACACACACACACACACACACACACGTAATTAGCTTTCACTGGTTTGAGGGCCAGTGGCTCAACATAGTGGAAGAATGTGGCCAAACCAAATGGCTCACCTCATAGTCAATTATCAAAAAAGAGGGAGAGCAGGGCTGGGGTCTTATAATCCCTTTGAGGATATTCTTCCCATGACCTAAAGACCTACCTAGAGGCCATAACCATCCTGGTGGTGATTTTCCTTACCTCAGGCCAAGAAGTAACACATCAATTGGCCATGGATGAAACCAACAAAACTGTGAGTCAAATAAAGTTTCCATCTTACTTTTTGGAGGGGGTAGGCCTTGAATTCAGGGCTTGAACTTGGGCCCTGGGCACTGTCCTCAAGCTCTTTCTACTCAAGGTTAGCCCTCTACCACTTTGAGCCACAGAACCACTTCCAGTTTTTCTGGTATTTAATGGGAGATAAGAGTCTCAAGGACTTTCCTGCCTGGGCTTGTTTTGAGCCATGATCATCGGATCTCAGTCTCCAGAGTAGCTAGGATGACAGGCGTGAGCCACCAGCACCCAGCTACACCTTTCATTTTTTTAAAAAGTCTATTACTTGAAGTATTTGTTAAAGGAAAGCTGAGAAGCACAGTCCCTCAGAAGCATTTAGGAACAGCCTGCTCCCAGCTCCCATTCACCCTGCACATTCTAAAACCTGGTTCTGACCATGAGGTCGAGCCATGTAGGCTGGGGTACGCCAGGGTGACATTCACTCCCATCCTCACACTGTTTCTTCCATGTGCCAATGTCCTTCCTGGGTCCCTCAATTTCAATAACCTCCCCCATACACACATTATCCCATCCCCCCAAATGAGGGTGGCCTAGGCCGACGGAGACATGCTTGGAATCAAAGACTTAGAATGACAGACTGAAATGTGATGGCAGAGAAGGAGGTGATACAGTCATACTCACATAGCCAGGAAAGAGAAGAAGGAAGTCCCTACCCAAGTCTGCCTATCTGCTCAGCCGACTGGTGGGGAAGGAAGAAGAGAGAAGCAGAGAACAAGGACACTGAAGGAAATCTGTGAAGTGTGGACTCCGTACAGAGTGCAGAAGAGCTCGGGGAGATGAGCCTTTGCTGTGAGCCTGTTGTGGTACAGGGTCGCTGCAGTAGGGGCAGTTGCCCACAAGCCCTTGGCTGGACCCAGAGTCCCTATGAAGACAGACAAATCCCAGCCCATTCCCTTTCCAGGAACCTGCTTTCCAGGCATGGCCTGGGCTGCTAAGGCCAGTTTGCCTCGCCAGCTCCTCTGTACTCTTTCCCTCTGTCCAGAGGCAATGCCTGCCTTTCCAGCTCGCTTTCTTCCACCATTGTGGCTGACTCATCTGTTTCTCCTTGTTTCTTCCAAGAAGAGGCTCCATGAGGAAAAAAAGAATTCCAGAAAGAAGGATGTGGGGCCTGGGA
Organism: Dipodomys ordii; assembly: GCF_000151885.1. NCBI lineage: Eukaryota > Metazoa > Chordata > Mammalia > Rodentia > Heteromyidae > Dipodomys > Dipodomys ordii. The sequence continues at coordinate 17,203,665 of NW_012267226.1, forward strand.
TTGTGCAGTGATTGTGTTCAGGGGTGCATATGTGGCTCGGGCTCAGCCAGCCATCTTGTCTCTATTCTTTCAAGACACGTGATCAGATTCCTGGTCTACCACCAAAGCTCTGCGTACTTTTGCACATACTTTCCAATACCATGCTGCCTCCATTTCCCTGCTTGTAAATGGGGGATAAAAAAGACCCTCCTTGGGTCCTTAAAAAAATCTTGCTGCGTGCACTAAACAAACTCTAAGTCCTATTGTTATCATTAATATTATATCTGATCATTAACCATGGGTCAGCTTCTTTTATCTATTTTGTCTGTTTTCTTTTGGGCAGTACTGGGATTGGAACTTGTGCTTGTATTTGCTAGGCAGATGCTCTACCACGTGACCCCATGTCTCCAGGCTTTTATGTCCTAGTTATTTTTCAAATAGGGACCTTAATCTTCCTATTGATACCATCTCTGTATAACAGATCCAAGCCACCCTACCTGGATTATTAACATGCCGTCTCAGTTTTTGCCTCAGTTGGCCTTGAACCTGGATCTTCCAAACCTCCACCTCCCAAGTGGTTGGGATGACAGGCATGAGCCACACACCCAGTCTTACATGTGCTTCCTACATATCCTATCATGTAGTGTGTGGTTGACACACTCTCCTCTGTTTCTTTTTTTTTCTCCTCTGTTTCATAGAAGGCAAGACTGAATCTCAGAGAGGAGATGAGTTCATTAATGGCATTACAGGCACTTGATTCCATGTCTTCGGACTTGGAGATCATCCCAACATTTGGTTTCTCAAAGGATGAGCATGGGGAAGCTAAGGCCCCATGTCCTCTGGGACCATGACAGACAGCCCCATCCTGAGGATCCATTGCCCTCAATGTCGTCTGGGGCCCTGCCTCCTCAGTAAGTCTGAGAAAGGATACACCAGGCCAGTGAGTCTTGGGAACAGGGTCTCACCAGGACTTTGCCCTTCCAGCCAAGCCTAGCAGAGGGAAGGGCATTTGGGACAGGCAAAGCCATCAGGACCAAACTCACTGAAAGCTTCAACCCTGAGGGCAAGAGACGCTGATGATGAGGAGATCATTTTCAGAACATTAAACAGAGACCAGAGAGGAGAAGTGGGTGATTTTTTAACCCCATGCAGCTGTTGGAAATGGATTTAATTGTGCTGGCACTGGCTCATCTCGTGCTAAGACCCCAGAAGACAGCCTAGCCATGCCAGGCAGCCTTGGGTCAGATTTCCTATCTCCAGGGCTGCAATTAAGAGTTTACAGTGCAAACTGGCATTGTTTTCTTTAATTTTCCCAATCTAGCTGTCATCTCTTGAGCCAGGACTGAGGTGAGAGAACAGGAAGGACTTCCTGGCCCACTTCCTGACCTCTCAAGGTGAGAAGAGATAAGGATGGGACCCTTTGCATCCATTGACATGGCCTACTTACTCTCACCCCTATTAGAAGCAAGCAAATAAATGCCCATTCCAACCAATGGCTCCCCATCTCAGGGAGCACATTAGCATTCCCGGGGGCATTGAAGGAAGATACCAATGTCAAGTTGCCCTCCCTCTGTGAGGGTTCTGACGTAATTCAGGATAAATACCTGGCTGGGGTGGTGTGCAAAACTCCTAAGTGATCCTGACATGGAAACAGGCCTGAGAATCAAGGGATTATGGGGAACTCCCTCTGGCCTGTGTCATGTTCAGTTGCACCAAGTGACCACTAGAGGTCAGCAGGGCCTGCCAGAAGGGGTTGCAGGTGAGTGGCCCCATCTCTGGCCTCAGAGAGCAGAGCTATCCAGTGCTGACCAGCCTGACCAGCCAGCCTTCTCCCTGTCTAGCCTTCATCAGATTCAGGTCAGGGGCGGAGGGGACACCGCAAGGGGGCGAAGGCGGCCTGCTGGCAGGATCAAGGCCTCTGAACCACAGCAAGTCAATCTCACTTAAAAGATTGGGTTTTTTTTTTTTTTGGAAGCATCCCTGATTAGAAACCCCACAGTTCCAGCCTCCCGCAGAAAGTGTCTCTGTGCTCCAGGGTCTGTGACCCATTTGCTGCCCGGTTCTATGCACAGGTGGGCATGAGTTTCTTGTGCATGTACAGTCTGCACCCCGGGGAACCCCATGAATATAGAAGAGGGATGGTCTGCTATTTCCATAGGAAGAGCTGCCATTTGGATTCCAAGAGCTATTTAGACTTGCCGCTGTTTCTGCTGGAGAAGAAATTCCTTTACTTTGGCTCAGACATTAGCACCCATAACCCGAGCCCAGATTCCATATGAGCCAGTGGAAAGGGACCAGTCATCCAGCCTTCTTCTATTGTTTTCAGTTTGCCTCGCTGCAGAAAGTAAGGAAGGCCTGAAGCTCAAGTAGAACCTTTATGAATGTATGTGTGTGTGTGTGCATGTGCGTGTGCACACACCAGTGCTTGAATTCAGTGTCTTGCTTGGTTTGTTTGTTTATGGCTGGTGTCCTACCACTTGAGTCAAACTTTCAATCCAGCATTTTTTAAATTAGAGATGGGAGTCTTGCAGATATTTCTGTTTGGGCTGGCTTCGAACTGTGATCCCTTGGATCTGAATGTCCTGGGTAGTTAGGATGACAGTGTGAGTCACTGGTGCCTAGCTTTCAGATTTCCCATCTCCCATGGATCACTACTAACACAGTGGAGCAGCCGGTGCAGCCATTTTATTTGATAAAGTAGGACTCTTGTTCCTTTCAACAGACACAAACTAATCCAGGCTAAGAGACTTGCTCAGAGTCCCCAACTAGTAAGAGCTAAAGCCTTTCACTGAGGTCTGGCTATGGAGCTTATCTTCCAGCAACGTGAACTTGAGCTGTGACTGTCGCATTTTCTCATTTGTAATTACTGCTGGGTTAATATAACACAATGCCACCAACTGGGCATCTTTATGTCTTTCTCCCTAGTTCTGGAAGCTGGCAGTCCTAGGTGGAGGTACTGGCAGGTTTGGAGAGTGGCGACGGAACTGTGGTGGTTTGGATCTTAAGTGTCTCCCAGAAGCTCCTGTGTTAAAGGCTAGGTCCCCAGCTGATGGTGCCACTGGGAGCTAGTGGAGCCGTTAAGAGGGGAGCCTAGTGGAAGAAAGTACCAGCGTGGAAAGGGATATTGGGATTCTGACGCTCCCTCTCTTTCGTTTCCGGGTCACCCTGAGGTGAGTGGCTTGGCTCCTCAATGTGCTTCTGTTCATTTGTGCCCAAAGCAACTGGACCACACGACCTTAGACTGAAACCTCTGACACCGTGAGCTAAAATCTAAGTCTCAGGTAGTTTGTGTTGGCAGCAGGAAGCTAACAGGCCCATTTCTTTGTTTGCAATGGCTTCTTCTCCTTGAATCTATGCATGGTGAAAGAGGCAAGGCAGTTTTCTGAAACCGTTTGGATTTTTTTTTAATTTTATTGCCAAGATGCTGTACATTGTGGTTACAGTTACATGAGTAAGGTAATGAGTACATTTCTTGTGGAGCATTGTTACCCCCTCCTTTATTTCCTACTATCCCTTCCCTCCCCACCATCTCCACTTCCCCTGTCAAGTTGTAAAGTTCCTTTCCAACATAGTGTCTTGTGGGTATCATTGTTGCATTGGCTCATCTGTGTCCTTGTTTCAGGATTTTGTTATTCCCCTTCCCCTCCCCAAATTAGATAAATGTATATACAAGACGCAGGGTACCAAAATCAAACACAGTGACAACAGGGGATATACCATAGGGGGAAGAACATACAAAAGAAACCAAAAAAATCATAGTACATTAAAAACAACAACAACAAAGGGGGTCACTTCACTTTTGAGCTTTTCTGCTCATCTAATATTATCCTGGATGTATACTAGTTATTGCAAATAAGGGAAACCATGGGAACCTATATTTCTTTGGGTCTGGCTTACTTCACTTAATATGTTTTTTCCAAGTCTTTCCATTTCCTAACAAATGTGACAGTGTCATTCTTTCTAATGGAAGCATAGAATTCCATTGTATACATATACCACACTTTCTTGATCCATTTATCTACTAAGGGACATCAGGGTTAATTCTATATCTTAACTATGGTGAATAATTCTGTAACAAACATAGTTGTGCTGGTAGCTTTAGTATGGACTTGTTTGTGATCATTTGGGTAAAGGTCTAGGGCCATTTTTTAAATAGGCATTAATCCAATCAGGAGGGTCCCACCCTAGTGACCTCATTACCTCCTAGTGGCCCCCTCCTCCAAAGGGCATTGCCTTGGTGATCAAGTTAAAAATACATGAATTTGGGGGCAGGAACATTCATCCTATAGCAAATACGCTGTAAGAGTGTTATTTGGGCACTGGTGGCTCACACCTGTAATCCTAGCTACTCAGGATCTGAGGATCACAGTTCATTGCCAGCCTGGACAGGAAAGTCCATGCAACTCTTATCTTCAATTAACCAACAAAAATCCAGAAATGGAGGCATGGTTCAAGTGGAAGAGTATCAACAAGGAAGTTAAAGGACAGTACCAGGGCCCTGAGTTTAAGCCCCAGTATTGGCACATGCATGCGCGCGCGCACACACACACACACACACACACACACACACACGTGCGTGCGCACGCACACACACACACACAGATTGCTGTGGGGCTAAATGAGAAAAGCATTAAGTCCCTCAGCAAATGTCAGTCTCATAATCATTGATGATCATTACCATGAGCATCATTGCATGCATGCATTTTCTGCTTTCTTTTCAGAACCTTCTCCCAAACCAACAACATGCACATAAACTTTCTAGCAACGAAGAGCTCCAATCTGAACTCCTTGGGGATCCCAGGCCAAATGTCAGCCTGACTTTGGTTTCCTTCTCAAGATCATGCAAAGCTAAGCACAGGGGAGGAGGGAAAACAGATAACAACTTAGGCATCAAGTGGGGGTGGCAGAGAGACTCTGCGCTGCACAACCTGTAAGAGAGAGCTACATGCCCGCTACACACCCCTCACCCTGGGGCTTAGCTTCAACACCAAAGGGGAGTGGGAATGGAGAGTTTCCAGGGTACCAGGAATCCTGGTTGCATTTCATGACCAACAACGAAGACCCACATTGTCACATGAAGAGAATAAACAAGCTAGTTCAAAGGTTGATGGACACTTAGTAGGACTGTAAATTTAGCACTGCTAGTCCAGTGCTGAAGATGACTCCCACCCCTCTTTGGAGACCCGGTTGGAGGGCTGGGAGGCCCTGGCTGGCTAACAGGCTCATTAGGGTCCCAGTCCAACGTCCAGGGCTGGCCTCCTAGTCCTGGCTGTCCCACTGGTCACCAGTGGGGAGCTGGGCCATTGAATCAGATTTGTTCCGATTTCAGAGACAATCCTGAAGAA
>NW_012267226.1:17209108-17227167 GCF_000151885.1 Dipodomys ordii
AGGAGGAGGAGGAGGAGGAGGAGGAGGAGGAGGGCGGGTCACCCTGCAGAGGCTCAGCCCATTCCTCTTCATTGCTGACTTACGTTCTGCAGTGTGGACACAGGTATTAAAATGCCACAGCACGTGTGTGGACTAGCCAGAACATTGAAGAAGTCACCATTACACACTAGGCTGGCTGTGTTATGGTTCATCTGAATTCAAATAGGTGTGCAATGACCTACCCCTGTCCTTTCTCCTCATACCCAACGGCCTTCACCATCTTCTCTGTGAAACACCTGCCTAAGGAAGTCTAGAATCTTCTATCTTTTTGTTGCTATTGTTGGTTTTGTGTGTGAGAGAGGGAGGGAGAGAGAGAGAGAAAGACACAGAGACAGAGAAAGAAGGATATAAGGGTGCTAAACTCAGGGTCCTTTCTCTACTCCTTGAGCCATGCCTCCAGCCCCTTTTGCTTTAGGTATTTTTCCAATAAGCTATCTAGGGTGGGGCTGTGGGGGAGGGGGGGAGGGAGACAGCGTCAAATACAATCTTCCTACTTATAGCCCGTCTCAATTCGCTAGGACAGGATTTTTACTAACTCTCCTTCACTCCCTCACTTAAGTCTAGCTTCCAATCTCAATCCTCTCATCTCTACCTTCCTCCTTGCTGAGATTTTTAAAAGCATGTATCATCTTACCTCATAGGAAGTTAAAAATCTGACAGGGGGCCACCTGCCCCCAATATCAGCATCTTTGCATTTCTTATTCAGAACTTTTCCTCTTGTCTATGATTCCTGTGCTCTGGGCCTTTTGATGATGTCACAGGGTGCTGGATATGGATGATCTTGTAGTGAAGCCTTTGAAGGAGAAATTATCTGGGTTCAGACAGAGAGAATATCTTGGGTATGTTGGGGGGGCAGTACCTACTTGTAAAGATGTTAAAGGCTGTGCTGAATAGCTTAGTAGGACAAGAGAAGCCCCTCAGAAGAGTAAAGGAGGGGCAGATCTGCCCTTTAGAAAAATAATTCCAGGGGCCACTGGAAGAGAACTTGTCAAGATCCAACTGGAAGCAAGTAGGCAACGTGGGCCAAAGCCCCCTACCCATCCCCAGCATCAATTCCACCTCTAGTTACATCAATGCTATTTTGAGACAAAGAAGCACCAGCTAATATTATAGAAAAGGAAATGTATAGCTGAGAGCTCACACTTACAATCCTAGCTACTCAGAAGGTTGAGGTCTGAGGATCATGGTTCAAAGCCAGCCAGGGTGACAGTTATCTCCATTTAAGCAACAAAAAGCTAGAAGTGGACATGTACCTCAAGTGATAGAGTGCCAGTATTTTGAGTGAAAGAGGCAAGGGAGAGTAAAGGCCCTGAGTTCAAGCCTCACCCAGTACCAACTTCAAACACCCTTCCCTCCCCCCCCAAACTAGGACCAGCACAAAAAGAAAAAAAAATGTAGCAAGTTCCAACAAGCAGGATCTGAACTAGGTGAGGACAGGATGTTCTGAACCGTGGGAATTTTACTTTCTTTTCCTTTTGGCAGTAAGTATTGGGGTTTGGACTCCAGGCTTGGAGGCTTGCTAGGCAAGTGCCCTTACTGCTGAGTTAACTAAGTAAGCCCTATTTTGTGCTGGCTGTTTTTTGAGATAAAGTCTTGCTTAGTGCCTAGGTACAGTCCCAGGCACCATCTTGTTAGGTTTGTCCTGCCAGCTAGAATGACAAGCACACGCTCTCATGCTCAAATCACCATGGAGAAGGGGTGTTATGACCTTTTCTGCCCAAGCTGGCCTCCACCATCTTCCTTCCAATCTCAGCCTCCCAACTACTTACGATTACAAGTGGAAGCCACCAGTGCCCTGCTCATGGGGCAGAATGCAAAGAGGCAACAGTCTTCAAATCATAAAAGTACTTAAGAGATGCCTCCTCAATTATGTCTCTTGGCTGGCTGCCTTGCTTCATTGGCTCTGCGAATAAGCCTGCCATTACTGGCCCCACCAGTAGGGGGGGTCAGTTGGGACTTCTCTGTGGGGAGGGGTTGGGAACTGGGAACCAGTAAGTCTGTATTTATTTGTGGAATATTTACACACAAAGGTAAGAGCTGGGACTGGCATTGTGGGCAGACACCAATCTACTTCTCAACTCTTAATTCTTTATGACCTCAGGTGAGCTAAAATAACCCCATGAGCTTCAGTTTTATTCAAACAAACTACTGGGATGGAAGGCCAGGGGGTTCAGCCATGTAGAGAGTTCAGCCATTATCACTTCTTTTGCCTCCTACTTAGAGAACAGAAACTAGCTCCAGGGCCTAAAGGCTATGGCCTCTTCAGGGCTAAGCAAAGACATACTCCTCTTACTTTCCTGGTGGTTCAAGTTTTCCTGCAGGTGTGAGGAGATAGATAGAAAAGAGGCACCTTTCTTGTTTTGTTCTTTCCTACTTTGAACAAATGTTTCTTACATGCCTACTGCATGCTAAGCATTTCCCTGATATAGTGGTTACATCTCAAGAGGAAAGGCCCAGCCCTAGGCCCCCAGAGAGTGTATTTTGACCAGGGTGATGGGGGAGAGGGGGCTGTAGGGGGGAGCTCTAGAGGGCGCTCCAGGGAGGCCAGCCAGGAAACAAGCAGGCAGCCATATACACAAAGAAACAATTTCCAGTAGTCATAAGTGCTAGGAAAACAATGTGGCAGGGCAGAGGGCAGGAGGGGGGAGGGGCAGGCAGGAAGGAGGAAGTTCTGGGTAAGCAGTAGTACTGTCCATCTCAATAGGGATCCCCACCCCTCTTCTCTCCCTTCTCCTCTCCCCCCTTTCTCTCCTCTCCCCTCTTCCTCCTTCTCTCCCTCCCTCCCTCCCTTCCTTCCTCTTTCTTTCTTCCTTTTCTTTTTTTCTTTCCTTCTTTCATTTTTCAGTGTGAGTAACCAGGCTTAAACTTAAAGTCTCACACTCTTGCTCAGTCTTTCCCGCCAAGCCTTTTTCCCCTTGCTCAAGGCTGGTACTCTACCACTTGAGCCATACCTCCAGTCCAGCATTCTGATGGTTAATTGGAGATAGAGTCTCAGAGACTTTTCTGCCCAAGCTGTTTTCAAACTGCCATCTTTCAGATCTCAGCTTCCTAAAGAACTAGAATTACAGCGGGGAGTCACCTGGGTTTGGCTCATCCTTAGCCCTTTTGAATTTTATTTTCAGTCAGGGTCTGGCCTTGAAATTGCAATCCTCTTGCCTCAGCCTCCCAAGTAGCTGGGACTGCATGCCTGTAGTCCTGACATACCTGATTTTTACAGAGGAGGAAATGGTTTGGTTTTAGTTTTGGCAGTACTGGAGTTTGAACTCAGGGTCTTGGCCTTACTTGGCTTGCTTACTTGCCTGGTGGCCTACTACCAAGCCATTTCTCTAGCCCTTAGGGAAGGAAGTTGAAACCTAGAGGTGCTAAGTGACTTGTCTCAGGTTGCACAGAAAGTGTTTGGTAGACCAGGGCCTCTGAATAGAAAGCCAGTGTTCGGGTTCTCATACCATATTCTTTCCATGTTCAATGGGGGGGGGGGAATTAACAAGAACATTCCAAAGGAGGTTACAGGAGAGAAAAAATTACCATCTCTCTATACTGATTTTTTTTCTTCATTACTCAAGACATTCAGTAGGCAGTAAGCTCAATGGAAGGAAAACTCTTTCTGCAAAGTCTGGGTATTAAGTCTGACTTTAAAAAAAAAGGAGGGGGGGCTTCCACAAGTCAAATATTGAAAGAGTTTATTTGAATACTTTTCCTTGGAAGACGATATTCTCTAATGACTGAGAACTCTTACAGAATGGGCCTTCAATAAACTAGAGAAATGCACGATTCGAACTAGATTGTAGTCAATTTAGTCTTTCCTGCTTCTCACTAAATCTCTCTTCCAGGTAGTATTTTTGGCATCTTATTTTTAGAAATGGGTGAAGGAGTGGGGGAAGCTTTTTTTAAAAAACTGTAGTCTAACATGCTTACCACTAGAATCACATGCGATATTAACCTATATGTCATTTTAAACTCTTCTTTCCTGCTGCATCCAATGAGAGCTTTTGTAAGAATAGATGGCCCAGCATACCTCCAGTCCTGAGGCTGGTCTTTACGGTCAGCAGTGGTCTCTACTTCACTAAGCAGGGTGTCCAGAAAGAGGCCAGCTTTGGGAAACTGGCAGACCTAGATTCATATCTAGCCCTTTTCTTTACAAACGTGCTATTGTGGCCAAGTTCTTTTAACTCCTCTGAGATTATATAGAGACCCTGACTATCTGCCTCATATGGGTGAGGACAGGAAATCTTATGGGAAGAAATCTGCTAAACTGCCAGCCGCCAATGGCTCACACCTGTGAGCCTAGCTACTCAGGAGGCTGAGATCTGCGGATCATCATTCAAAGCCAGCCCAGGCAGGAAAGGCCGAGACTTTCCTCTCCAACTAACCACCTAAAAACCAGAAGTAGAGCTGTGGCTCCAAGTGGTAGAACTCTAGCCTTCAGCAAAAAAGCTCAGGGACAGCACCCAGGCCCTGAGTTCAAGCCTCATGGCCTACCAAAAGAAAAAAAAAAGAAATCTACTAAATTTTGTGTATTTAGTACATGACAGATCTGGGTTTGAGCTACATTAATGTGATTCCAAAGATCAACCTTATCCACTGCTTCTACATATACGTCACCATTGCTAACTACTGAGGGACAGATCTAGGAACTGCATGACTATCCAGTACCGAGATCAGTTTTATTCTATTATTATTGTTATTATTATTACTACTATTATTATCTTTAAGTGGTTGTACAAAGGTGTCTCATTAGGTCTTATTTTTTCTCCAGTCATGGGGCTTGAACTCTGGGCCCTGGCGCTGTCTCTGAGCTCTTCTGCTCAAGGCGAGTGCTCTACCACTTGAGCCACAGCACCACTTCCACAAAGGTGTTTCAATTCAACATGAGTACAATGCAACTTGATCAATGTCACCTTTTCCATAGTTCTCTTCATTTCCCCAATCCCACCCATCCCCTCCTGTTATATAGATAAATATAGAGATGACATATTTATCTCCAAATATAATTTACCTGCTTCTACCTAGTTGCATGGAAAAAGATGTTCTTTCTTCTCTTCCTCCTCCTTTTCCTCCTTGTCCTTCTCCTTTTCCTTCTTCTGACTGGGTTCTTACTATGTAGTCCAGGCTGGCCCTGAACCCACAATTCCCTGCCTCCCAAGCGGTAGGAAGATAGGCATGTCCCACCCTATCTGGCTGGAGAATGATGCTGAACTTGTTACAACTCTGTGTTATTGTTGCTGAGTTATGAGCCACAGGAGAATCTCAGCCTTGCTGCTCCCCAAACCCATCTGTGTTTGTCCTCAAATTTTGTCCCCCACCCACTTCAGTTTCTGAACTAGTTTTAGTAAGCCAAATCTTTCCTCTCTGGGTAAGGTACACTATGATCCAAGACTTCCAAAAGGTTAATGCTACACATTTGGTAAGTAATTCTGAAAGAATGGCTGAGTGGCTTCAGTGTCATTCTCATGAGAGCCCCAAAGTGGCTCTGGCCCCAAGTCCAGGATATCACTAACTGTGTGGCATTGGGAATGTGTGAGACCTCTCAGCTGTTTCCTTTGTTGCTAAAGTGGTAAAGTTGGGCTAGAGGATGTTTCTGAAGAGGGCAAGCTCTGTGTGCTTATGGAGAACTGAACTGCTCTGTCTTCCATCCATGTCTAATGTGTAGGAGTGGACACTAGTGCCCAGTGGTCCTCACTTAGAAATCAGTAGAGGGAGCCAGGTACTGGTGGCACATGCCTGGTAATCCTAGCTACTCAGGAGCCTGAGATATGAGGCTTGTGCTTTGAAGTAAGCCCATATGGGAAAGTCTACAAGACTCTTATTTCCAATTAACCAACAGCCAAAAGTGGAGCTATGGCTCAAGTGACAGAATGTCAGCCTTGAGTGCAAAAAGCTAAGGGACAGTGCCTAGGTCCTGAGTTCAAGCCCCAGTACCAACACACACACACACACACACACACAAACACACACACACACACACACACACCACGGAGGGGCTAGGGATTCAGTTCAATGGATGAGGAAGTGGTGCTGTAGTTCAAATGGTAGAGAGCTAGCCTTGAGCTGAAGAGCTGAGGGACAGCGCCCAGACCCAGAGTTCAAGCCCTATGACCCCCCCAAAAAAAACAATTTATAACCTCAGTTAAATGGATGAATACTTACCCTAGTAAGTACATGAAGGCCCTGAGTTTGAGCCTCAATACCACCAAAAGAAAGAAAGAAATGACAGAAGGGAGGAAGGAGAGGAGAGAGGGGAGGAGGGAGAGAGAGGGGGGGAGAGAGGGGGAATGAGAGAGGGAGAGAGGGAGGGAGGGAGGGAAGAAGGGAGGGAGGGAGGGAAGAAGGGGACAACTTCTCTATGCGTCTATCTATTTTTCATATTAACCCACTGCCCCCCATTCTCTCTCCCCTCAACCCAAAGGGCATGCAGAGGGTATCTAGGGGACACTCCAATGTTCCATCTCCTTATACCCATGGGGCCTTTAGCTGCTTTCCTCCAGGATCTGCATCCCTGCCATGTCATGGTCACATAAGGGACATATTCCCTGTACCCCAAAAACTCGTCCCTACCAAGTGTTCTCCCCCCTCCCCATAAGGCAGCTGCCCAGCTCTTCCTTTACCCCATTCTCCCTGGGGCAGCTGCCGATTCCTTCCTCATGTGTGGGAGGGGGGGGTCAGGCCTTAGGGAAGCCTGTTCCATACATGCACTCCCACACCCAGTGCCCCAAGGTGCAGCGATGCATAAGCCTGCTTCTTCCCCACTCCTCCCCTTCCACTGAGGAGGCCTCTGCCACCTCGAGTGGAAATCAACCCTACAAGGAAGGACAGGGACGCTTGGCTCCCAGGGTGATAGCAGTGTGAGCTATGGCCCACGAGGGGTGTACCTCTCAGCCTCAGTTTCTCCGTGGTGAGGGGGAGTAACGAACATACCCACCTGGCAGGAGTGTCTGGAGGAGAAAAGGGTTGGATGTGAGTCCAGAGCCAGTGCCTGGTACAGGTTAGCTGTGGCCATTACCTCGTGAGCAGCGTTCGATAAATGCCAAGCCAAAGACAAGTGGAAGGCAAAACTTCAATTTGTTTAAGTCTACCAACTCAATATTCATGCTACACAGACACAGAGTTTATCATCCTGTTGGCAGGAAGGGGTTGAGCAAGATCACAGGAGCTGGAAAAGCCAGATTAGGGCTTCAGAGAGAGAGAGAGAGAGAGAGAGAGAGAGAGTCAGTCTATGTGCACATTTCTTCTTCTCAGAGCCTTATCCCAACCCCACCCACAAAGAAAGCAATGATATGTTGGGCATATCAAGAGGCTGAGATCTGAGGATCACAATTTTCAAGTCAATCCAGGCAGCAAAGTCCATGAGACTCTTTATTTCCAATTAACCACCAAGAGGCTGGATGTGGAGCTGTGGCTCAAAATGGTAGAACACTAGCCTTGAGCAAGAAAAGCTGGGCAAGGTGTCCAGGCCCTGAGGAACACACACACATACACACACACACACACACACACACACACACACACACACATGATGCAAAGCCTCATACACCTCCCCTTCCTGAATCCAGCCCTCTTCCCTTTTTTACTGGACTGGAAAGCATCTTGAGGGTGAGAGCTGATGCTTCTTTGCCTACAGACCTCACCCAAGGCCATACCCCAGGCTCTCCTGGATCTAGAACAGAGAAGCAGGAGTAGAGAGCTGTGGGGGTGGCCTCTTCCCTTCTCAGATTTTACAGAGTGTTCAGACGAGTAAAACAAGCTGCCCACATTCAGGGAGCTGCCATCCCTGCCAATCTGTGATTAATCCACAAGGAAGAAGGTTGGTTACTTGCAGGAAAAGAAAAGAAGGGCTGAAAGAGAAGAAGCAATGGGAGCTGCGGCTAGGGGATGGACGTGAGGTAAGTATTTCACACATTCTCTTGTCCCTGCAGCCTTCAGGGATCCCTGGCTCCCAACAGAATTCTGCTTCAATGTATATGGCCACACACAAAGAGGTGGCCATTGTCTTGTCAGATTTCAAGCGAATGGCTTAGCATCTGGCTAATAAATAATATGGCAAAGAGAAGAAATGATGCCTGGCTAATGATTTCATTTTTGGTCAGCACATGAGAGAAAAATAAGTTCTAAATATTGAGACACTCACGGGTCAAGTCTGTTTTCTAGCTTTCCCATAATACTTTCTTCTTCCTGATTGGAACAGAGGAAGAACATGGGACATGTTTCCATTCAGCCAGCACAAGGGATGTCTCGCTGCAGCCTGATAGGCCAAGACTCTTTGCAAGGCCCAGGTGAACCCTCCCATGATCACTTGTCCTGTTGAGTAGAGACATGAACCAGGGGACACTGAGCTGGGCAGATAGGAGCCAGCAGTTTCTCTGCAGACGCCCCTGGTCCTGCGAGTGTAATGCTAAAGGTTAATAATAATTGCAACAGGCAGCCCATCATTGCCTCCCTGTCTGGCTGAGAGGTTTACAACTTAAACTCATGGCAGAGGGAGAAATTGGCTCAATCACTCGGAGTAATGGTACATGGAGAGCCAGTTGGGCATGACTGCTATTTAACTCAAGAAAGCCAGGCTACTGTGCTTAACGTACATACACACTAATAAACACGTCATGCCGTGAGGTGAAAATTAACACCAACCCCTGCCCACCTGGCCTCACTCTCCACTTGCCCCCTTGCCTTACCCTGAACCAAATCAAATGGGACCAGACTGGAAGAACAAGGCTCCAGCAGCTGCTGACAGCTGTAAGTGGGATCCACAAAGCACAGGTCCTACTTCATTCTGTCAGATTGATCCAAGACAAGATTGGAGCCTAGGTGTTTATAATATGGCATTTGGTAGGGGTTAGTAGAAAGAAGGAGGATCAGATATCATTGTTAATATTCTCTCTCTCTCTCTCTCTGGTCAGATATGGGGCTTGAACTCCAGATCTGAATGCTATTCTGAGCTTGTTTTGCTCAAGGCTAGTGTTCTACCACTTTGACATATAGCTCCACTTTCAGTTTTCTTTTGGTTCATTGGAGACAAGAGTCTCACAGATGTTCCTGTCCCGGCTGGCTTTGAATCACAATCCTCAGATCTCAGTCTCCTGAGTAGCTAGGATGACAGGCGTGAGCTACTACTATTGGTAGTAGCTTGTATTTCCCCTTTCCCCTCCACCCCCTGCCCCCTCCAGTGCTAGGGATAGAGTCCAGAGCTTCACATATGCTAGGCAAGTGCTCTGCCACTGAGCCACAGCACCAGCTCCTTCCTATTCTTTTTTGAACAAAATTTTCCTATGTTGCCCAGAGTCCTTTGGGGACTAGGATGCTAAGGCTTTTGTGGGAGTTAGTGCAATGCAATTGGGCTCAACTCCCTTCAGTTCAGTTTAATACAATTAATTCATAAAAATATTTAAATATTTATCAGCTCTATTGCTATCTATCAAATATTTAAATCGCTTGGGATCTTGAGGAAAGCTTGGTTCTAGGCCCTTCTGGGAGATAGAAACTGAAGTAGAACGAGTTATACCCTCAGTGCACTGTCCGTGATTTAAAACAACAGAACCAGGCATGGTAGAAATGTCTGCTATTCCAGACATTTGGAAGGCAGAGGTGGGAGGATCTCAAAACCAAAATGAGGGAGTGGTGGTGGTATGATTCAAGTCCTTGAGTTCAAGTCCCAGTAGTCCAACAAAAGTTAATATAAATAAATTAACAGATATCAACCCTTATCTCTGTCAGCAGCACTTATTTATGCTTCTTTGATCTTTTAAAGGTTGGTGAAAATCCTATAGCTAAAAAAGATTTCTGTGGTAAATGCAGAGTAATCCCCCTCTCCTGAATTCCTCTAATATTTGGTGTCTCTCTTCCCTCCTTTGCTTACTCATACATGTATTCATTCCCTTCGATCATTTGCAGTCACATCTACCAGCCTGACCAAACACTGCTCTGGGGGTTTGAATACTCAGCTGTCTAGGAGGGAGGCCTGGCCTTCCAGAAACTCGCTATGAAGCGGGGGGGGGGGGGGGGGTGATTCAAATGCACGGGCCTAAGTCGGTACAAGCTAGGTGGTAGATACTATGATACACATTTGAACAGTGCTCAGGAACTTATGGAGGAGGGAGGAAATAATTCTGACTGAAAGGTGGAGTGGTGAAGATTATTCAAAGATCTAGCAATGATTTCCAAAAGAGAGGAATAAACTGGCCTGCTAAGGGAGACCGAACCAAGTGTCTGTGATATTGGGATATTGTAGGTTCAGCGCCTCCTTCTCCTCCTCCTCTTTCTCCCTCCCTTTCTTCTTCCTCCTCCACTTCCTCCTTCTCCTCTTCTTCCTCCCTCCTTCTTCTGCTCCTGTTTCTCATCCCCCTCCTCTTTCTTCTTCTCCAACTTCACCTCTTCCTTCTTTCCTCCTTCTCTTCTTCTTCCTCCTCCTCCTCCAACTGTACCACCTCCTTTTCCTCCCTCCTCCTTCTCCTCCTATTTCTCACCCCCTCCTCCCTTTCCTCTGCCTCCTCCTTCATTTTATGTGTACTTGTTTGCTTGTTGCCAGTACCTTTGGGGCCTTGTGCGGATTCCACTTCCTTGGCTTGCCTTCTGGACTGGTGTTTACCACTTGAACCACAGTTTCACCTCTGGATTTTTGCTGGTTAATTGGAGATAAGCTTCTCTTGAGCTCCCCCACCTCCCTCCCAGCTGGCTTTGAGTCACAATCCTCAGATCTCAGCTTCCTTGGTAGCTAGCTAGGATTACAGGCATGAGCCACCAGCAGTTGGCATTAATTCAGCATTTGTGCCAGTGCCATATAGTACACTGACGCAAACTAGACAATCGAATCTTCTGGATAGCATCCAATGCGACCACAGATGGTCTGTCACTGACCATCATCATTCTTCGGCAGCACATGACTGCATTCCACTTTCCTTAAAGCTGGATTCTCAGGTAACTAACCTGTGTTTGGCGAAGACAATGCAATAGCCATGGAAGAGGCCTGCTTACTTGTATGGTTTTCACACCAGGGGAGCAGTCTGAGGGAATGCGATTTGGTGGGGCACACAGGGTTGTGTCTTTGGACTGGGGCACCCCTGGTACCAGCTCTGAGGGTGTCACCTTTTTTCCCCTTAAATGTCCTTCCAGGCTCTGTCCATGTTTACAGCAATCTCATACAATAGCTCTGGTGGATGGAAATCCATTAGGACATAAACCTCAAAGGAGAAACAGTTGGCTATTTAAATACCATAAGAAAAATGTGTCATGTTCCCCTTCTTCCAGGAACCCCCCCTCACCCCCCAAAAAGAAACACCAGAGTGTTAAAAAAAAAGCCTGCGTCCCCCATCAGGACTTTGGGGGTTAATTTTCAGCATGGTGCCTGGGGACGTAGCTGTGGGATTCCCCATTCTCTGTGGCAGGAGTCACATTGCTCCATTTCATGCACACTCTATGGAAATGCAGCCCCTTGATAGCTACAAAAGTTTAGTTTTGAAATGAAGGCTGCCTTTCTCAGAACAAAGCAGATTTCCAGAAATTCCAAAACTCTTGAGTGCTGGCCCCGAGCCTGTGTGTGTGTATTTGAAAGGAAGAGAAAATGCCTTTCCCAGGCCACTGATACCTCTCTCAGAGACAGCAACATGAAAACATTAGACCCAGTAGCTGACAGTTGTGGTTGCTACATCTCACCCCAAAGCTTTGTCAAGCACCCCATAAAACCTGGCACATGGCTTGTGACACCCAGTGAAACGCTGTGCTTTTCCATAATAACCTGAGCCCGGCTGCTTGTCATTAAGGGACCTCTCTTATTAAGTCTCTCTTTTTTAAATGGCTGCTATCATCTGGTCCCAGTGTACATTAAATCCCATTATAATTATAAACACACTTTCCCATAACATCCTTGCCGATCTCATCCACACTGCCTGCCCCCTCAGGGCATCTTTGCACTAATAACAACTCAAATTTGCTATTTGAGTTGACAACATTAGGTCCCAACACCATTTGCAATATGCCAGAGAGAGAGAGAGAGAGAGAGAGAGAGAGAGAGAGGAAGAGTGAGGGAGAGAGAGGGGGAGAGAGATGGGGAGAAGAAAAAGCATTTTTTTGTCTTCAATTGTGAAGATCTTTTTTTTTTGGGGGGGGTCCGGTTGTAGGCCTGAACTCTGGGTCTGGGTGCTGTCCCTCAGCTCTTCAGCTCAAGGCTAGCGCTCTACCACTTGAGCCACAGCGCCACTTCCAGCTTTTTTTTTTCTGCTTATGTGGTGCTGAGGAATCGAACCCAGGGCCTCATGCATGGAAGGCAAGTGCTGTACCACTGAGCCACCTTCCCAGCCCCAATTGTGAAGATCTTGAGGGTCACAGTGACCTAACGCCACCCCCCCCCAAGCACTAGAAAAAAACGAATTCTCCCTTCATTCCCCTTTAAAAAGTCAATCTTGAGAAAGGTATAGTGGTACATACCTATAATCTCAGCATTGAGGAATCTCAGTCAGGAGGATCTTGAGTTTGAGGCCAGCCTGAGCTATATATAGCAAGCTGTTGTTTGAAAAAAAAAAAGATAAAACAAAGAAATGGAACAAAATCACACCATACCTTGCAGATGAGAAGGGAGTATCTGTGCTTGGAAGGGAAGATCAGGTTTGTAGATGCTGCAACGGAAGAGGAATGATGGAAGATAAAGAAATCTTTAGCCAGGTACCAGGGGCTCACGCCTGTAATCCCAGCTACTCAGGAGACTGAGATCTGGGGATCCAGGTTTGAAGCCAGCCTGGGCAGAAAAGTCATGAGACTCTTTATCTCCCTCACTGATGAAAAGCTGGAAGCTTTTTCTGTGGTTCAAGTGGTAGAATGCCAGCCTTGAGGCTCTGAGTTCACACACACACACACACACACACACACACACTCACACAAACACACACTCACACACACACACAGAGCATTTTTTCCTGAGTCTTAACTTCCAAAGGACACTTATCATGTGTGAGCATTTCTCCCCTCTCCTTTTTAAGGAAGGGTCACTTAATCAAGTCATGTGAAAGAATAATATATATATATATATATATATATATATGTATGTACATATATATACATGTGTATTTAAAAGGGCAAAACACAAAGGAAAAAGTTAATATATGAAAGGGGTAGATTCTGCCTAATTTTTTTTACACCATTCATGTTTATATTGTAGATGTCTGAATGATGGCCTAAACTGGGGGAAATTAAATAGTGTCTTTTTTTTTTTTTTGGGTCCGGTCGTGGGGCCTGAACTCTGGGCCTGGGCGCTCTCCCTCAGCTCTTCAGCTCAAGGCTAGCGCTCTACCACTTGAGCCACAGCGCCACTTCCGGCTTTTTTTTCTTTTTGCTTATGTGGTGCTGAGGAATTGAACCCAGGGCCTCGAGCATGCAAGGTAAGCGCTCTACCACTGAGCCACCTTCCCAGCCCCTTGAATAGTGTCTTTAGGAAAAAAAGTCACTTTAGACTTGCTGAGCCTTCCCAAGTCGCCACTGGGGGAAGATGGGAGCGTACCTGGACTTACCTGCCCAGGTGTGTCCCTTAATGATCACAATGGCAGGGGAGACTACTTCTTCTCCGTGTTCTCATGGTCTGCCTCTCTCTCTGAATATGCTTCTTCTCTTGCTCCTAACAAGGTTTTAGGAAATGCAAAGTAGCTACTCCTCCCCCAAAGACAGGGATCCTCGATTTAGCTATCATAATAGGAAAGTTTATTTTTAAACTGAAAAAGTTTAAATATATATTCCAAATGAGGAGTTGGAATTTAAAAAAAAAACAACAAGGAGTTGCAATGTTCCATTCACACTCAGGCAGAATACTCAAAATAGTTTTATTGTCTATTTTTCTTCTTGAATATCTGTTTAGTTGATGTTTTACGGTACTTCAAAAGAAGCTCAGGGACATTGCTCAGGCCCTTAGTTCAAGCCTGAGGACTGGCAAACCCCCCCACCAAAACCAAAAACCAAACAAAAAAAAACACTCTCCACCTTTTTTTCTTTTTATGCTGGTCCTGGGGCCTGAACTCTGGACCTGGGTGCTGTCCCTCAGCTCTTCAGCTCAAGGCTGGCTCTCTACCACTTGAGCCCACAGCACCACTTCTGGCTTTTTCTGCTTATGTGGTGTTGAGGAATTGAACCTAGGGCCTCATGCAGGCAAGGCAAGCATTCTACCACTGAGCCACCTTCCCAGCCCCCACTCTCCAACTTTTACCTGAGATTCTGCTTGGGGAAAAGGGAGTGCAAAAACCTTGGGGACTTGCATACCTGGGGGTCAACTTGGTTATCATCTTGACAAGATATGCATAGACCTGGCCTCAGTGGGTAAGAGGAGAAGGAAGGAAGCATAATAGTCCTTGTTTGCTTGATGTATTTCTGTAAGGCTGTGTAATCCAGATGTTAAGAGCTTAGCTGTGCAGTCTCAGAAAGGTCTAATTTAAAGAATGAGCTCTGAGGTTTAATAGAGCTGCAGTCTTGGGTAAGGCACGTAACCTCTCTGGGCTGCAGCTTTCCTGCAGACGTGAGAAGTCCAACAGCTCCCACACATGGTTATGAAGATTAAGTGACACAACGTGGTCAAGGTGAGCAATTAATTATCCCCAGTATCTCCAGTCCCACAGGATTCCTTAGATCTGGCCGATTCTCTTGTTTTACCAACTGAGTCCAGAAAGGCTGCCATGGGTGGGAAGTATATGGGCTTAGGAGGAGATGAAGGAAGATTTAAAGGTGGAATCCCATCCAAGGGTCAGCTCATTTCTTTCTGTTCCAAGCTTGACCTACCCCTAAAATTGAATTCTTGTATTTCCATGAAAGCTGAGCTAAGGTTCCAGTTTATACACATACATGTATACACATACACCCCCCCACACACATACACACAGGTACAATATGGGAGTTCAGCACTTGCACTGCTTGCTTGATCTGCTGGTGCTATACCACTCAAACCATACCTCCAGTCCAGCCTTTTGCTGGTGGTTTTAGAGTGTTGAGGACTTTTCTGTGTGGGCTGGTCCTTAGGTCTCAATCTCCCCAGAAGTAAAAATTACAGGTGTGAGCCACTGGCACTAGTTTTGTCATATTACTCAACAAAAAATGTTCAAAACAGACAGAGAGAGAGACAGAGAGAAGAGTCAGAGGGAGGGGGAGAGATTCTTCTCGTAATTTTCCATCCTGCTTGTTTTTAGGTGCTGCCTTATGAAATCTCTGAACTGGGGATTCTCATCAGCCTCCCAGGACCCAAGGACATAGCTGTGGCTATAAATGGTGCCAGATTTGGTGGGGGAGCTGCTACTGCTTTATCTGGGCCCAATAAACCTTATCAAACTGCTGTGCAGCCAGCCTTCAGCGCTAAGTGGAAATGCTCAGGGCCCAGAGCTGGCACTCAGCCCACAGCCTCCCCTGCCTTCTCCCTTTTTTGTTACCTTCTCCACCTCTTAAATTCAGGCATTAATCTCTCTTTAACACTTACTAACAAGGGCTGGGCTTTTTAATGGGCAGAGTTTATGAAGCAAGGGAGATTTTCACATAGAGTGAATATGGCATAGGGTAGGGGCAGCCAGGGGCCAATGAGAGATGCTTCTTTCTTTCCCATTGTTTCTGGAGATTCTTTCTCTGATTTGAGGATTAATGGGAGATTAGGCTCAGGGGTTAATTGTGAGTGTGTCCTGTGTTCCTGGGAGAGGCTGGCAGGCGGATGGACACTAGGCATCAGCCTCCAGCAAGCACTATCTAAGCAGAGAATCAACAAGTGCAGCTTCGTGACAAGTCCAGAACCATTCTTCTTCTTAGGTCCATCCATTGTGGCTTTCCTTCCAGATTGCTTGTCTTTCTTTTCTTCCCTTCTTATTTTTTTTTCTTGCTCAAGTCCCGGGGCTTGAATTCAGGGGCCTGGCAGTTCTCCTTTAGTTTTTTTTCCATTCATGGCTGATGCTCTACCATTGGAGCTACGCCTCTACTTCCAGACTTTTGTTTGTTGGAGATAAGCGTCTTACCTTCTTTCCTGTCTGGGCTGGCTTTGAACCATGATCTGCAGATCTCAGACTCCTGAGTAGCTAGGATTACAGCTATCAGCCACTTAGCTTTCTTTACATCTCTTTCTTTTCTCAGGGCATAGACTAGCTTGGGGGATGTGGGGGGGAAGGCAGTCTCTAAATAGGAATTGCTCCTCTTAGGTCACCAAATAAGGACCCTGGGGCTGAACTCTTTGCACACCATTGATTTGATGTTGGTGGTCAGAAGATAGCCTACCCCCTCCCTTTACTTCCAAATATTGGCCTGTTGGTCTCTGCCGTTCCTGAGTGTCTGAGTCTCAGCCTTTTCCACACAAGGAGGAATCCTGAACATCTCCTGTTGGGATAGAATCGCAAGCTCGCCTCCCCACACCACCCCAGTACCCCACCCGCAGTTTTTGTGGATCAGCATGGTCTTGGGTGGGTTTTTGCCTTTGTTCAGCCTCTGCCCTCATGCTGACCCTGCAGCTCTTGGGGCTTGACTCTTGGTTTGGGGCTGTGCCAGAAGCACAAGAGGTACTGTCTGGTTCCCCCCCCCCCCCCCCCCCCCCCCCCAGGCTCCGGACTCCTTGATTGAAGATGCTAACTGCTGGGACCCTAGGATCTCAGGGAGACCCTCTAGTCCAAGCCTTTGCCCCTCCACCCCCAACCCCAACACTGAGAACTTTAGTTCCAGGCCAGTTCCATCCGTTGGTCACCTACACTCGCCCAGCTTCCAGAGAAAGGAGAGAAGGAAGCTTTAGGCAGCCCGAGAAAGGGCAATTTTTGTTGTTGTTTTTGTCTGATTGCTCTACCACGGGGTTAGTGATCTCAGCTTTACCCTCTGAAGTGGGGCAGCCTAGAACTTTCCACCGTGCCCCACGATCCAAAAGTGGAAACAACTGCACCAAGCAGGACTCAGTTTCTCCAGACTCTTGTCCAGCCCGGGTTGCTGGAGCAGGGGGAGGTGCGGGCCGCAGGAAGGCCCAAGCCCGGGAGGAAGAAAAAGTTTCTCTTAGGCTTTGCCCTCGGCCTCCGGCGCAGGCGCTAGCGGGGACCGGGGGTCCCCCCTCCACCATCCATCCGTCTCCCCGCTACCTCGCTCACCAGAGCCGGAGCGCAGCGCACCCCGCGCCCGAGCCTCTCCCAAAGCCGCCGCTGGGAGCCCGGCGCCCCGCGAGGCCGGGGAGGCGATCCTTCAAAGCCGATCGAGGGCACGGGGAGGGGGGGTGCGCAGCCGCGAGTCCGCAGGAAAAGTGAAAGGCGAGATGACACTCGCTTAATTGGAACAAACAGGGGAAGCGGGGGCCGGGGGCGGGGGGGGGGCTCGAAAAACTCTTGGGCGCTGGAAGCCCGGAGGGGAACGGGAAATCAAATCCATGCCCGGTGGAAAGGCGAACCTCGGGGTTCCGGCGGGGGCTGCGGCCTCCGGGGCCCCTCACCCCCCGTGTCCCCATTAAGGGCTCCCTCGCATTCCTCTCCACTCGCCCCGGCTGCCCTCTGGGCTCGGCCGAGGAGCGGACGGCAGCTGGAGCCAGCGCCGCCGCAGCAGCTAGATGTCAGGCGAAGCCCGGAGCGCGGAGCGCGGGGAAGGGGAGGGTGGAGGAGGAGAGAGGGAGAGGGAGGGGTGGGGCGGGGAGCGCGCACGGGCTGGGCCGGCGCGGGGGTGGGGTGGGCGGGCTGAGTCCGGGGACCGCGCGGGAGGGGGAGGGGAGGGGAGGGGGGGGGAGGGGGCAGCTGTGGGCAGGGAGCCGCGCTCGGCCGCCAGCACTAAAGATGGAGAGGCGCCGGGGCCTCGCAGGGGAGGGGGCTCGGCGTTGACGTGGGACGCGGCGGAGGCGCCGCAGCCGGTGGTGATTTGCTAACCTCGCCTCAGAGTGGAGTTGAGGGTGATGAGAGCGGGTACTGCGAACTGCCTGGCGATGCCGCCGCTGCCGCCTTGAGACGGAGAGCAACAGTTCCCCCCCACCCCGCCCCTCCCCGACACTGGCACACACCCCTTCACCAGGCACGCACACCCACCCCCGGCAGCGCCCGGCTCGGCAGCGGTGAGTGAGTGAGTCGGGGATT
>NW_012267226.1:17228427-17407754 GCF_000151885.1 Dipodomys ordii
CGCGCGATCGCTCCGGCCGCTGCGCTGGGGCGAGCTCCTTCCCCGGCTGCCGCCGCCGCCGGCGTCTCCGGCGCAGGTTGGGTGGGTTGTGCCGGGGGTGGGGGGTGGGTGGGTCAGCGAGCAGGAAGCGGGGGACCCCCCCTCGGCTGTCAGCTGGGGGCGCCGCTGCCTCTCCCACCTTTCCAGTCCTGTGGGCACCGTCCGGGTGAGAGGTGAGGGGGCGCGAGCCGAGGGTCGGGGACTCGGAGGCTTTGTACCGCCCGGGCCCGCGGAAGGGCCGGGAGCCCGTGGGTGCTGCGGTGTGCGCGGACCGGCGCGCGGGTGTGAGATGGGGTTGTGGTTTATTTATTTGTGTGTTTATTCGCTGGCCGGCTGGGAAGCCAGAGCCGGAGGAAGCTGACGAGTGGATCTGGAGGTGGAGAGCGGCGTGATTAGCACTCGCTTGGGTTTTGTTTCTCTTTGAAAAACAAGACAAAACAACCCCCCAGAACCCCAAAATAAAACAAAAAACCCGTAGTGGGCCCCCCCTTTGATTCTCTTGATTGGACTTGATCAATTCCACCCCAATCTCCTCCTCTCTGGGGGGGAAGGGGGGAGAGAGGCTCCGCGAGTCCTCAGCGCCCCGGGCCCTCCTCGGCTCTCAGTGGGAGCAGCCGTGGCGCCCGGAGCTCGCCGTGCGCTCCTGGCCGCGCGCGCGCGGTGGCTGCCCGGGCTCTGCACCTGATGCGTCCCGGACGCCTTTCCCACCGCGGGCGCCGGCGGCTCGCCCGGCCGTCCGCTCGCCAGGCCCCCGGCTCACTCCCGCACGCGCCCCAGCCGGCCCGCGGACGGCACACCCGCGCGCCCCGCCGCGACTCGCTCTCCGCCTTCCCCGGAACGCTCGCCTGGGGTCGGGCACGCCGGCCCGCGCGGAGGCCCGAGACCCTGCCGTCGCTTCCCGGGGTGTGTGTGTGTGTGTGTGTGTGTGTCTGTGGGGGGATGTGACTCAGGGGACCTGGGTGGGAGAGGGAGGGCTGGCCGATCCCTTCTCGCCGTGTCTCCCTCCACTCGCTGCTGCCGGGCTTTTGTGCTTCGTCCTCGTTCTGCGGCCCCGGGTCCGCCGCCTCTCCGCCCTCGCCGGGGTGTCCAAGCCCGCAGGGGCGCGCTTCGCCTTTGGCCCCCCGTCTCTTCGCTTTCCTTCCTTTCCTAAGCTCCGCTCCCTTCCTCGCCAGGCTTCCCCGACTCCCGGGGAAAAGTTGCTCGCCGAAGTTTGCCGAAGTCGTCTCCAAGTCCCGGCGGGGGTCGCTGGAAACTCGGGGTGTGTGAGAGCGCGATCGATCGCTCGATCGCCGAGCCTGGGGCTGGTGAGCGCCGGCTTTTCCCTACCCCGGTTGTACCTTGCCGCTAGCTCCCAGACGCGGGGTAGGGGAGAAGGCCGCGAGGGCACCCCCATTTTTCCATCAGGACACCCCAAAAGGTTCGTTTCGGCGAAGGAATTCGGGTAGCCGAATCCTCCATTCTTTTTCCCTACTCCCTCCTAACTTCTCTGAAACTCTGGATGTTTGTAGGCAAGCCCACGGCCCTGAGGCGCGTTCAGTGGTTGGCCAGCTCACCCAGGACAGCCTGGGTTTCCACCCTTGGGTGAGCAGCCAAAGTGTCTGCAGCAGCCCCCTTACCACTCCTTCCCCGTTAACCCTTTCCATGTGAGCTCAGGGCCGAGACCAGCCCATTGGGCTGTCTTTTGAGAGTACAGAGGTCAGCCAAACCCCATGAAGAGTGAGGGAGACCCTGGCCTCCAGGTCCTTAGCTGCAATATTGGCCAGGCTAGGTTGGGAGGGACCTGGGCCCCTTAGGTCTTGGCCCTAAAGGGCTTCAGCACCCTGGAGGCCTCTTCCTGATCCAGGCAGGCGTTGAGAGAGAGGCCTATTATCTCAGACTGGTCTTAACTTCTACTAGAGAGGCAGGTGTTTATTGTAGCTTGGGAGGACAGAGGCCTGGGGAGGCACTGCTGGTGGAGAGACAGGCCTGGGGAGAGAGATCCCATTTCGCAGAGACTTTCAATGGGCCACAGCAGCAGGCTGCTGATCCTGGCTGGGTTTGGCTTGTCTCCTGGGGCAATCACAGTGAGACAGCAATAGAAGAACATTTATTTATTTGCATAGGCATTTATTTATATTGGTTACCCTGGGGGCTGAGCCCCAGAATGTGTGTTTTTGTGCTTGCTAAGGTTGGTGCTTTATCACTTGAGTCAACACCTTCAGCTCTTTTTGTGTTAGTTACTGTGTTAAATAACTAAACATTTATGTCTGTACTAACCTGGACCACTGTCTGCCCATTTTTTGCTTCCATGTGACAGACACGTGTCACCACACCCAGATTTTTATTGGTTGAGATGGAATCTCATGAACTCCCCCCCCCCCCACACACACAGCCTTTCTCTTTTCCTTTTTGGCCAGAGTTGCCCTTGAACAGAGATCCTCTTATTCTCCCATAGCTAGGATTACAGGTATGAGCCACTATATGTGACAGAAAAACTTGATTTTGAAGATGAGGTTGGCTACACAGGGGGTGGAGAATGAAGTTGAATGCTTTCATTGAGTAAAGGAAGGGGTTCAGATCTTCTTAATAAGTGTGTGAGCACTTCCTCAGCACGAAATATTGGCCTCACTCTGAGGTTCAAGTGTGCCCTGGCCTCCGTGTAATTCCGTTTCACTTGGTGCAGCACATGTCCCAGAGCTGTGAATCAGGCAGACATTCTTGCAGCAGGAAGTTCTCTTTCTTCCCATCATCCCTGGCTTGGGAAGGCAAATGTGATGCTTTCCAGGAAACCCTTTCTATTAGAGATTGAAATCTCTGAGAACCTGTGGCTGGGAGCTTGGTTGGATTGGGGACATGTGGTGGTGCTGAATTCTGACAGGAGCACTGATGAATCTGCCATTCCTCTCATCGCTCTTTGCTCTTCTCTCCTCTCCTGCAGACCCCTCCTCCACTGGCCCAGGAAGCCCACCCTGCCCTACCACACCAAACACAGAGGAAAGAGAGCCCCATGCCTGAGCCGAGGCGAGCGCCATGGATTTGACGAAGATGGATATGATCCAGCTGCAGAACCCTAGCCACCCCACCGGGCTGCTGTGCAAGGCCAACCAGATGCGACTGTCTGGGACTTTGTGTGATGTGGTCATCATGGTGGACAGCCAGGAGTTCCACGCTCACCGGACGGTGCTGGCCTGCACCAGCAAGATGTTTGAGATCCTCTTCCACCGCAATAGCCAGCACTATACTTTGGACTTCCTCTCGCCAAAGACCTTCCAGCAGATTCTGGAATATGCGTACACGGCCACGCTGCAAGCAAAGGCGGAGGACCTGGATGACCTGCTGTATGCGGCTGAGATCCTGGAGATCGAGTACCTGGAAGAGCAGTGCCTGAAGATCCTGGAGACCATCCAGGCCTCTGATGACAACGACACAGAAGCCACCATGGCTGATGGCGGGACTGAGGAAGAAGAGGACCGCAAGGCTAGGTATCTCAAGAACATCTTCATCTCGAAGCATTCCAGCGAGGAGAGTGGCTATGCCAGTGTGGCTGGACAGAGCCTCCCAGGGCCCCTGGTGGACCAGAGCCCTTCGGTCTCCACCTCATTCGGTCTTTCAGCCATGAGTCCCACCAAGGCTGCAGTGGACAGTTTGATGACCATAGGACAGTCTCTCTTGCAGGGAACTCTTCAGCCTCCCGTGGGGCCTGAGGAGCCAATGCTGGCTGGGGGTGGGCGGCACCCTATGGTGGCTGAGGTGAAGACGGAGATGATGCAGGTAGACGAGGTACCTGGTCAGGACAGTCCTGGAGCAGCGGAGTCCAGCATCTCAGGAGGGATGGGAGACAAAGTTGAGGAGAGGGGCAAAGAGGGGCCCGGGACACCCACTAGAAGCAGTGTCATCACCAGCGCTAGAGAGCTGCACTATGGGCGAGAGGAAAGTTCTGAGCAGCTGCCCCCCACAGCTGAGGCTGGCCAGGGCCCCCCAGGCCGACCAGATCCCCCAGGGCCCCTAGCAGAGAAACACCTTGGTCTCTACTCCATGTTGCCCAACCACAAGGCTGATGCTGTGTTGAGCGTGCCATCTTCCGTGACCTCTGGCCTCCACGTGCAGCCAGCCCTGGCTGTCTCCATGGACTTCAGCACTTACGGGGGCCTGCTGCCCCAGGGCTTCATCCAGAGGCAGCTGTTCAGCAAGCTGGGTGAGCTGGCTGTGGGCATGAAGTCCGAGAGCCGGCCCCTCGGGGAGCAGTGCAGCGTGTGTGGTGTGGAGCTCCCAGATAACGAGGCCGTGGAACAACACAGGTAGGCTTTGTACTTGAACCTATCTTCCAGTCCTGATACCCCACCTTCATACCTTGACCCATCCTGAGTCTGGGGGCTTGGCTCCTTTGTATCCTTTTGCCAAAAAAAAAAAAAAAAGAGAAGACATTTGCTGATGTCTGGAGGACAGTTATTCAGCGGGTGGTGGGGTGGAAAGGGGGCTACGGGAAACATGGGGGAGCTTAGGAACGCAGCGTCTTCATAGTTGGATTCCCACTTTTATTTTCATCTACGCTGCTTTGCCTGGAGTAATTAATGAAGAGGAGTATGTGTGATTCAGGATGAAGGAGGGTCTCTACGACCTATATCTGGCCAGGTCACCAGACCTTGATCCACCTGCTTCACCTTACCCTGTGATTTCTGTACATGCAAGGTGTCACTGACTGTAGCCCACCAAGAGGGCAGGGGCTGAACAATGCTTAGGTCAGGTCCCAGGTGTCCGTTCCTGCTGACACATCTAGCGAAAGTTGATGTCAATTTGAACTGGGGAAGGATGGGTCTGAGAGCCTCGGTCTCGCAGTCTGTGTAGTCTCTTCCTTATCCCTGCTCTGTGCATGTGGAATGTAGTGCTGCTGCCAGCCAGCCTTGGCTGCCTTCTGGCTTCCATTTCCTTCTCTGTGAAATAACCTTTCATTGAGTTCTTCTGAC
The DNA here is from genome assembly GCF_000151885.1 of Dipodomys ordii. NCBI lineage: Eukaryota > Metazoa > Chordata > Mammalia > Rodentia > Heteromyidae > Dipodomys > Dipodomys ordii. The sequence continues at coordinate 17,233,410 of NW_012267226.1, forward strand.
AGGCTTGGTTCAGGAGCAAGTGTGGTACCTGGGGCTTTTTTTTTTCTTTTTTGGTACCACAGGCTTGGGAGGGCAGAGTGTTCTCTTACAAAGATGTTAAGCCTCAGGCTTCAAGTCTCTTTCCCTACATTATATAGAGAATAAGAGGCAGAGCTTGATTCAAACTCAAGACTTAGTTCTTCTAACCCTGGGACTTGATAGCCAATAGGCACCAGACTTGTGCACAGAACCCAGGATTGCTCACTGGATATCGATCGGAAAGGACAGAACAAGTCTGTAGTGTGTGTTTGCTTTTGTCTTCTTGTTTCTGTCATAAACTATAGGCTGGTTGTTCACTCTCTTCTCTCGATGGATGTCTACAAATCCGTCTTTCATTTGTCGTTGTTAGCATTTCTGAGCATACCTTCTGGCCTTCCATTACGCAGATCTTGGGTGGATTTTCCACTTTTGCACCCATTCTCGTTCACCCCCCCCATCCCTCTATTGCTCATTTAGGTAGGGGGACTTGAGTGGGTGGGGGCATTGGGAAGCAGATCTAATCACCCCTAGCCGCAGCCTGCTCCGGAGACTGCTCAGTCTGCTGCTTTGAGCTTTACCTTGTGGAAAGTACTGCCGAGCTAAAAGTAGCCGGATTTTTCCGGTGGGTGCGAAAATTAACGGTCGCTAAGGTGTGCCTTCTTGGTGCTTGTGCCCCTCAGAAATTGATGACATAGTGTTTGTTCCCACTCAGACTTTCCTAAGGAAGAAACCCCCTCTCCAAAGTTAACCAGATACATCTGTCATCTTCTCCGGATGTGAATTATGTCAGCACTTTGCTGGGGGAAAATGGGGTACGGTAGAAAGTCATTTCCCTTGCCACTGGATCTTATCAGGTCATGGTTATTTTTATTTATTTTTATTTTTGTTGTCGCGGGGCTTGAACTCTGGGCTTGGGCGCTGGCCCTGTGCTCTTCAGCTCAAGGCGAGTGCTCTACCGCTTGAGCCACAGTGCCACTTCAGATTTTCTGGTGGTTTTATTGGAGATAAGAGTCTTACAGACTTTCTTGACTGGACTGGCTTTGAACCATGATCCTCAGATCTCAGCCTTCTGAGTAGCTAGGATTATAGACGTGAGCCACTGGCGCCCGGCATTCATGGTTATTTTTTTCTCTACCTGATAGACCACAAAAGGTATCCCTAGCCTGGGATTTCTGGATTTCATGTGATGGGGCCCTCTTTCATCTGGGGATTGGCTATGTTACTTTGCAGTGCACGAGGGTGGTTTAGTTAGCTATGTCTGGTAGTGAGTGTTTAAGATATTTATTTGAGCTTCCTCAAATTTGTGGTATTCCCTTTTTGTGTATGTGTGTGTGTGTGTGTGTGTTGGTATGGGAGCTTGAACTCAGGCCCTTGGGTATCAAACTTAGCTTTTTTGCTCAGGATAATGCTCTTCCACTTGAGTCATACCTCTGCCTCTGGCATTTGGCTGGTTAACTGGAGAAAACAGCCTCTTGGATTTATTTGCTGTGGCTGGCTTTCAAGCACCATCCTCAGATCTCAGTCTTGCAAATACTAGGGTTGTAGTCCTGAGCAGCTATATGCACTTTTTAAAATGGAGGTGATCCACAGATTGGTGCTCATGCAATGAAATCAAGTCCAGAAATCACTACAGCTGCATCAGCTGTAGTGTGCTGCATCAGCCACAGAGAAAAACTGGGCCAACTGTCTGCCATCTTGTTTTGGTCTGTGTATGTATAGTTCTTACCCCCGTGCTTCTTCCTCCAGGGTCTGTGTTTGCCTGTTGTTCCCAGTGACAGGGAGACACTGACCCTGCAGTCCTCAGTATCACACTGTGTGGGTTGGTGATAGGGAGAATGGAAAGTCGGCCTGCTACACTGGGGAGCTGGACCTGCGGCCAGTGTCTTAGGGGGACAGCCGTGGGGGACTGAGGAAACTGAGACAGGGCAAGGAGACATTCCTGTGAGTACTTGGCTTGAATGCACAGTGCCCGGATCAATGGCACTTTGTGGGAGACCTTTTCCTCACCCTCAGAGCTCTGAGATTCATGTGAGGGCTCCCTCATTTCTTTAACTATTGCTCTGTCCCTCTTACCGTCTTTACCTATCAGCAGTCTGAGAAGTGTTCAGGTGAAAGAAAGAAAAATCACGGTCACAAGTACAAACAAAAGGGCAAGGTAGAAAAACCAGTGGGAGATTTTGATGCCAGAAAGCTGTGGAATGGGCTGGAAATGCACAGGTGTTACCACTACCAGGTGTCAGGCTGTAGGGTTTATTGTATCGTCTTTTTTTTGGGGGGGGGGGGAAGCTGGTCTTGAAGTTTGAACCCTGGGCCTGGGAGCTGTCACTGAGATCCTTTTGCTAGCACTCTGCCACTTGAGCCACAGCACCACTTCTGGCTTTTTTTTTTTTTTTTTTAGTGATTTAATTAGAGATTAGAGTCTCACAAACTTTCCTGCCTAGGCTGGCTTATAACCACAGTCCTCAGATCTTAGTAGTTAGGATTACAGGTGTGAGCATCTTGTGTCAGTGCCTGGTTTTATTGTATCTTAAGCCAGTAGCTGAGGGTATTGGTCCAAATAGGTACCCAGAAGTTGTTTTTTCATTGGAGGGGAACAAAGGGCAGAGTGTGGGGAAGAGAGCAGGGAGAGGGAGTTACTTATGGACTCCCATCCATAGATCTCCTCATAACCCGATCTCAAGTTGGGATGGAGTGAGGTGAGGGAACCTCTTGACTGGACAGGTAGCTGGACTGAAACTCAGTGGAGGTATTATTGTGGTATTATTGTGGTCTCTGTGGTGGATAGGAAGATGTAAACGTAAAGTCAAGTGTAGTTACAGATGGATTGGAAGGCCCGACAAAGACACCATTTGGGTAAATCACTTAGGGCTTACTTAACTAATGGAAGCAGAAGGAAGGCAGACAGTGATAGTGAGCTCTGGACCCTGACTTCCTCAGGGTGCATATTACAGGAGTGTCTGAGGGACAGAGTTATCTCAGGCTTCTGCAAAGATGGCTCTCCTGCTCTAGCTCTGTCCATTTTCTCTCTGTCTGTGTTTCTGTCTCTCTTTCTCTCTCTGAAAGGCTGTAACAGTTTTCATGTGGACTGGGGACCAGCTCAATTAGGAAAGGTGTATTTTATCATTCTCAACATTGCATATTATATATACACGTATATATGTATGTATATGTACCATACACACACAGGTAGCAGCATAGACTTATGTAGGAACATAATCCTTGTGTATAGCCTTCAGTTTTCTCAGGCTGGTGTTAATGTGTTTCTGGAGTTGGTGTTGCACAGAGTAGGGTATAAGTTTCTATAGGATGCTCTGTATCTTATATAGAAAAGCCTTCATTCAGATCAGGGTGGATCTATTTTGCATAGACTCATTAGGAGCTCTTGTTCCTTTTGGAAAAGAAGCTTCGATACCATGAAGAATGGATTCGGCCATCTCACTGGGCTCTTGTGTATATAACCCTTCCCAGAGGCTTTTTGGGGCTGGCTTTAGGGTGCAGGAACCATGCAATGTCAGAGTTCTTCCTGGCCCTTTGTCTCTCTCAGATGAACAGCTGCTCTCTTTGCAGTGGTGGACCACATGAAGGGCCACAGCCATTGACCTTAGTTTAGGTCCCTTTTGGCAGATTGCAGATTGCCCTAAACCCTTCATTCCTTTTCATCATTTTCTAGGTATCTCTGATGCCCAAGTGAGCTCTGGTTTTTCTGTTTTTGTGTTTGTGATGGTACTGGGACTTGAACACAAGCCTTTGCCACTGTTCTTTGGCTTTTATGTTCAAGGCTAGAGCATTACGAGTTGAGCCACTGCTTCACCTCCAGCTTTTGGCTGGTTAACTCTTGGATTTGTCTGCCAGGACTGGCTTTGAAGCATTCTCTTTAGATCTCAGCCTCCTGGGTAGTTAAGATTACAGGTGTGAGCCATTGGTTACCTGACTCACTGTTCTGTTTGGAACAGTGTGAGCTGTGGAATAATGGTAGCACCAGCAGCAATATTAATCGTGCCTTAAAAAAAAGTGCTTTAGCACTTTCTGTTTTGCAGAACACCTTTATCGACTGTTATCTCTCCTAACCGCACAGCCTTACTACATAAGAGGGTACAGAGCCATGATCTTCATCTTGTAAATATGAAGTCTGAAATGCTAAAAGGTTCTGTATAAGTTTGTGGCAAACTCATTTAGTGGCAAAGCCTGATCCCAGCTGATGTGAGGCTATATTTATCCTGCTTATTTTGAATATTCATATGTTTTGCTGCAAAAATATTAATGTATTTGATTACGGAAGGCTGTCTTAAAGTCACTACCAGAGCTGTTAAACACAGGCATCAGAGTGCCTTTTTGAAATCTGTACAGTTCCAATTTCTGAAATACCCAGCAATTTCGGGTACAGAGTTATGGACCATTACCAACCCCCCCCGTTTGTTTGTTTATTGTGGGTACTGGGGCTTGAACTTAGGGTTTAGGCACTATCCCTTAGCTTTTTCCATTCAAGTATGGCATTCTACCACTTGGGCTACAGCTCTACTTCCGACTTTTTGATAGTTAATTGGGGATAAGAATCTCATGGACTTTACTGCCTGGACTGGTTTTTTGAAACACAATCCTTACAGATCTCAGCCTCTCGAGTAGCTAGAATTACAGGCGTGAGCTATACCAGAGCCTGGCTATGAGTCCCTGATTTAGAGAAAAGGAAAAATGCTATTTGGAGCCAGTAGGTGACTTGCCCGTGGTCACACAGTTATAAATGGATAGAGCCAGGCCCTGTGCTGTCTCCTCTTGGTCACAGTCCTGGGTGCTCCGCAGCAGCCCATATAAGAACATGGAGATTGCTGTTCTGGGTCACGTCCATCTAACCTAGTCTTCGGTTGCCAGCACCATCCCGAGATGCCGCCATTGGAGGCTGTAGCCATCTTCCTTGACGTCAGTTCTAAAGGTCAGGTATATAGAGGCCTCTCTTCGTAGCTATTTATGGCTGCTCTGTCATTCACAGATTTGTCTAAATCCTTTCTCGAATCCCTGTCTGTTTCCAGGAAGTATCCTTTTGGGGTTGATGAATGACTTCAGTTTCTAACCTGCTGGACTTCTGCAAATCTGGTCTTTGGGAGATGTCTTTTTGGTTGTGAAGTTGGAAAATGGCCTGGGTTTTGCCCAGCCATTGTGGAGGCCAGGGCTCTGGATCTCAGATCTGAATTTATCTTCTTCTTCTTCTTCTTGGTATTGGTACTGGGGCTTGATATCTGAGCACTGTCTCTTAGCTTTTTCACTGAAGGCTTGAGCCACAGACCCTTTTATTTTCTTGCTAATTGGAGATAAGAATCTCATGGACTTTCTGCCCAGGATGACTTTGAGCCTCAGGTCTCAGCCTCCTGTGTAGCTACGATTACAGGCTGTGCCACTGGTGCCTTCTTTTAGCTCTGCAGTCGCCATGGTCAGCCCCCTTTTTGGCATCCACAGTTTTATTCATTTGTAAAATGGGCATAGTGGGGCTGGGAATGTGGCTTAGTGGTAGAGTGCTAGCCTAGCATGCAAGGAGCCGTGGGTTCTATTCCTCAATGCCACATAAATGGAAAAAGCTGGAAGTGGCACTGTGGCTTAAGTGGTAGAGTGCTAGCCTTGATAAAAGAAGCTCAAGGACAGTGCCCAGTCCCTGAGTTCAAGCCCCAAGGCTGGCAAAAAAAAGGGGGAGCATAGTGGATGAGCTTTTTGTGTGGTCGGTCATAGGGCTTGAACTCTGGGCCTGAGCGCTGTCCCTCAGCTCTTCAGCTCAAGGCTAGCACTCTACCACTTGAGCTACAGTGCCACTTCCTGTTTTCTGGTTGTTTTTATTGGAGATAAGAGTTTCACAGACTTTCCTGCCCAGGCTGGCTTTGAACCGTGATCCTCAGATCTCAGCCTCCTGAGTAGCTAGGCTTACAGGCGTAAGCCACCTGCGCCCGGCTTTCGTTGAGCTCTTTAAACAGTCTTTTAACCCTGTGCACCCACTTACCTCTTTTTGAACTCCTTTTTGCTAATTGTATTTTGCTTAGTTTTGGAGTCTGGATTGACAAGTTAGCTAGCCAAGATGAAGTCAGTTTGATTTGCTTCTATCTGCACTGATTTCATTCTTTACTATTTTAGCTAAACTTAGGGTTAGTATGCCATCAGAGCAGTGGATCGAACTCTTGGAACTTTTGAAGATGACGTCTTTATTTTCCAGTAGAGGAAACTTTGTTTACTCTTTCCTCTGAGTGAGCTGTCTCCTTTCAGGTTGCTGGCACTAGTGCACGGGGCTGCTTATTGCTGGGTGGGTGGGCAGGGGATAGGAGAGTTTAGTAACACTTTTTTTTTCCTTCCTAGGAAAACCACTATAAGGCTTTCAAATATCAGTACCCAGAATTGTTACAACCAAACTCCTTCTGTAGTTGTTTTTTATATCTTGCTAATTGAGAAGAAAAAAAAGTGCAATCGCTTTTTTAAAAATCAATGACTAAAACAAGTTCAACTGAAACTCAAGTAGATGACTTAAGAGTCTTGCTGAATGAAGACGGGTGGATGTTGGAGGGTTCTTGAATTTTTCATGACGACTAAAGATTCTCTTTTGTCATGTTAGTTGAAAATGCTGATGGTAGTTATTCTGGATGGAAGAAAAATTTGCCAGCTACCTCCAACCTTGTCTTTATATATAGTGAATGTACATTTCTACTTTTCTACGTATTCTGGTTGTGTTTCTCTGTGTGCTTGTAATAACAGTACCTTCTCACAGGGTTGTTGTGAGGATCAGTCAGTAAATATTCACTGAGTGCATGCAGTGTTGGTACAGTGTGCACACCATAGGTGTTTGCGATTGTATCCAATTGGGTCACATGAACAGTGCAGGGTAAGAATGTGTTTGTGTAGGTCCAGCCCTGCTTCTCCCAGAGGCTGTCCTGCAGTCCAATGCTGTAACTCAGCTGCCTCAGGCCCTCTGCATTTGGGGGCTGACACCGTGTACACCTGTATCTTCCCTGAGAAGCTGCATCTGTTGTTCTGTGGCAGCAGTCAGGGTACTCTGTGTCCCATTGACCTGAGGGCCTGGTGAGTCATTTCAGTTCTTGTTTAAATTTAGCCGGCCAAATGCAGCTCACCAGTGCGGCGTCCAGTTGTCCAGATGCATGGCCAAGCATGCAAATCAAATGGAGCTCAATTACCAGCTTATGAAAGGCATCTTGAGGGACCTGGCTGGCCCAGAGCTCTTTCCCTGGAGATGTTTCGAAGGGTGGGTGGATTCAGGAGCATGTTTGCTGCTGGCCGGGCTCTGTGCTCATAGTCGGCACCCCCATAACTGGCCCCTCTTCCCCCCTGCCCAGCTGCCTTGTTAGGGAGCTGTAAGTTCCACACCCCTGATGTCCAAGAGGTTAGTGGACTTGTGCATGGTAAACTAGGAAAGAGTGCTGGGATTTGTACCCCAGTCTTCTGGTTCGGTGTTCTCTGAAGCAGGGCGACGAACTCTGGCCTCATGTTTTCTTATGGAGGAGTGAGAAGGGGATGGTAGCCATAGGGCTACCTAAGGTCTGGGTTCCCAGACCTCACAGGTTTGAGAAGTGTGTTTATTTGTTACTGATACAGAGACCAGCTTCTGGGGATGCAAGCTTCTCCTGAGAACTTGAAAACCCAAAAATGACAAAGAGAAAATCCATTGAAAAATAAAAGCCCATGCAGTTCATTTCATGCCAGCACAATCCACCGTCTCCCCTTCAATGCCTCGGTTTGGTTTTCCTCATTGTGCGGGCTCAGGTGGGAAAATCCGTGTCTGGGTTTTGCCCCCGTGGGCCTTACCTGTGCAGCTTCAAAAAGGGCATTGGGCACTTTGACTGCCAGCATGGAAACTTCGGCTGAAGACTTGTAAAAAAAAAATTGAAAAAAAAAAATCCCCGGCTTCATTCTAAATTCCCTGCTCACTTTCCACTCAGTGCTTGAGACTTGATATCCTTTAGTGTGAACAGATCGTGTTTGATATTGCAGTAGGAAGGAATCTAGTGAGGTCAGAGAAAGACCTTCCTGCCACCGTAGGGCATTACTGAAGAAGTTACTAGAAGACCCAGGTCATAGACATTTTGATGGTCTTGGGCCAGTCAAAGTCTGTATTTTTTTTAAGTTTCCTTCTCGGGGGGCCATTTGGACTCCCCCTCTTCCCCCTCCCCCCAAAATTAGTTTTTTTTGTCAGTCTTGGAGCTTGAAATAAGGGTCTAGGCCCTATCCCTGAGCCTCTTTGTACTCAAGGCTAGCGCTCTGTCACTTTGAACCACAGTACCTCTTCCGGTTTTCTGGTGGTTAATTGGAGATAAGAGTCTCACAGACTTTGCTGCCCAGGCTGGCTTTGAATGGTGATCCTTAGATCTCAGTCTCCCAAGTAGGTAGGATTACAGGTGTGAGCCACCAGGGCCTGGCTATCCCCCCACCCCCCCTTCCACCCCTCCCCTCGCCAGAAATTAGAAATAAGGATATCGACATGTTCAGAAACTACAATCACCAGGCTTATTAAAAACAAATAAACACACCACCACACCGTTACGTTCGCCTGTGACAAGGCCGTTGTGCAGAAGCAAAGATGAGATAGTCTATAACTTAAAGCACATGGCAGAGACTCCGATGTCATCTTGTCTCCCTACCTCCCACTTCCCTGTGACCCCAGCTTGACAAGGGAGCCCCCTGCCACCTTCTCCCCGGTTGCTCTCTAAGTGGATTAGCTGAGTGTTCTGATCTTGCTGCCATTAGGCCTGTTGGCACAACTCTCTTTGCAGTAGTGAAAAGCAGATGTGGCCGACCGTAATGGCCCTCAGGGTGATCCATCAGACCCTCAGTGCTGGGGGAAACATTATTAGTGTTAATTTGGGGGAGTCTTTTATGGTTGCTAGGGGAAATGTGGAGAGATTGTTGGAAATTTATTTATTTTAAGCCGATCAGCAGGTTAGATGCTGTAGGAATCTACCATGTCTAACCTCCCCCACACCCCCATTCTCCAGCATTTCTTTAAAGGCCCCTCCTCAGCCCTGAAGCCCAGACCTGATTACTTCCAGAGTTGGAGTGACAACTTAGCAAGCTCTTGTTTCTTGCCCATGTACCTTATTAGTAGCACCTGGCATCATAAGCCACTAATGGGAACCAGTGCTTCCCTCCTGCGTGGCCAGTGACAAGTAGGCCTGTCAGCCGGAGCTTGCCGTGCGAGGAAGTTCTTATTAGCTTTATGGTCAGGAGAACTTGTCCTGTTCAGGAAATGAATGTTGCTGCTAAAGGTCCCCGGCCCTGACCCTGGCAGCGTAACCTGTGCGGGCCGGGGAGACCTCTCGCAGGATGCTTGGATTTGCAGCCCCTCTCTGGTTCTTGTCATATGTAAGGACGGGATCATTGTGGTATGTTGCAGCCTTGAACTTTTGATTTATGCACTGAGGGGGACTTAACCCTTTCTGTGCCTGGATGGCTGGGAAGTGACAGCCCCGTGTGTGTGTATTTGTGTGTGTCTGTATGTATATGCATATACATCTGTGTACACTCATGCGCACATTTTCACATGTACAAACATGCAGGTCTACATGTGTGTTTGTGTGCACGCATGCCTGAGCATGTATTGTGGGTATGTATATATGCATGTGTGCACTTTGGAGGTGCATATACATATACGTATGTATGCACAGAGGTGCACTTGTGCATGCAAGTAGATGTGTAGGTGTGCACATAATTGCATGTGCATAATATGTGTACAGGGTCATGCATGTATATGAGATACAGTGCACTCCAGCCAACAGCTGTGTGAGGCTGGCGTGTAGAATATCTTGAAGTGAACTTGGATTTAAATCAGTCCTCAGACTTTTAAAAGCAGGGTGACCTGAGCAGGTAGCACCCCTTCTTTCTGGACTTAGGGGTGAAGCTAATGGTAGTGTACGGTTAAGTGGAGTGTGATGTGCAGAACACACAGCTGAGCAACAGGCTGTGGGAATGGTCTTGATTGAAGAGGTTGTGACACCTTCCTTATTTTCCCCCTCCCCATTGTAAAGCGTTCCTATTTTTAATTTTTAAAACAGTGTTGGAGTTAGAACTCAGGGCCTCGTGCTTGCAAGGAATGTGCTCTACCACTTTCACCGTGACTCCAGTCCCAATTTTTAAAAAGTTAAAAAGAAGAGCACAGTGCATTCTTCCATTTACCATACCGAGCCAGAAGTCCTTAAAGGAAGGCCACTCACGTTGCCTCCTTCCTCGCCTTCTCTGTGGCAAGGTTTCTAAATGTGAATTTTGCAGAGAGCGATAGTGTGTGACCTCATTCTTGAGGGAAACTTCTGCCTGACACTCTTTTAGAAAAGATGTTTGTACGTCGTCTGGCAAATGGACGCGTTACTTCTGTGGCTTTGGCTGCTGCTGTTGCTGCTGTTCTAAAGGTCCCTGGTGACTGAGGGGTGAATTGCTCTTTGAGGGGAGGTCTGCTGGCTGTTTGGACTAGAAAAGGGCAAGGGGTGCCAATAAGGGAGGGAATGATGTCTTCTCAGGAACTTTACAGCAAGTCTGTCCATCTGCCTTGTGCAGTTGTGGCATTGTGGGGTTGACTGCCAAGAAGAATGGAGGAGGGTGGTCGGGGGTGGGTGAGGGGGGTGGTCTGGAATTTCGGAGAACAGGTTGCTGGCTGCTTTTTGGGTATCCACACCTCTGGGAGGCAAATTCTCACCTCCTTTTAAACTTTGTTTTTCTTCTTCATCTCTGAACTTGGAAAAACTGTGTGTCTCAGATTAAAAAAAAAAAAGTAGCTCTAGTTACTTCAGAGCAGGTGGAAGCTGCTTCGAAGGCGTTCTGGGAGTAAGGATTGGAAAGTCAACGCAAAAGTGAAAATCGTGACAGTTGTCCCCCAAATGATGTGCTAAATTAAGGAACCGTTAACATTTGGGAGTCTTACCTCCCTGCGGTCCTCCCCCCCCCCCGCCGCCTCCGCCCCCTTGGCAGAAGATGGTACCTAAAAACAATGTGGAACGGCTGCTAAATCGAGTGACTCTAAAAACACATTTCTTTCCTTGAAGTTTAGTGCAGAAAAAAAGAAACACACACCAGACTGGACTTAGAAAGGATGAAGAGCTCTAGAGGGCTGCATGCCTGGCTTCTTTCCTCAGTTTCCAACCTGATGGTTTTCTTCCTTCTGTTCCCCCCCCCCACCATAATTATCCACTATTTTACTTTCTGTATCTTGACCACTACAAGAGTGGCTTTCCTTTGTATTGTGATGTTTCTCGAGCTGAAGTAGGTGCTACCTATCCCTCAGCAGCCCAATTCGATGGTTTCGGGGTTCGGGTGGGTGGAGGACCCAGCGGACTAAAGCTTGCCATCCCCTGTTGCAAAAGTGAAAAATATTTCTGTTTGCAGTTAATGTTAGTGGCCAGCAGATCATGTTAACTGGCTGTAATTGCTTCCAGATATGGCGGAGGGTTTTGTGTGTTGGGATGAAGGGTCTGGTAAGTGCTTACTTCCTGTGTAAATTAGCCGATTCTATTCAGTCTTTCATTCTAGCCAGCCCTGGATTCTGTCATTCTCTCATTTTCCCCTCCCCAGCCTGCAGCCTGGTGTGAGAAGCAGCCTGCTCTGTCCCTCTGAGGGCAATTCTTTTGTCACTTGGAGCCCCTGGCCTCTAGTGCTTGATGTGAGTTTGCCCTTACAATAATGACACGAGTTTGCCGAGGTGCCACCTGAACCCTGGGTTGCCTTCTGCCTCTTGCCCTGTCGGGCTCAGGGCATCTCCATGCAGCTCAGAACCCAGGATTCCTGCTTCCTGTGGATCTTTCTTCCTGCTACCCTCTTACACCTCTGTACACACTTTGGAGACAGTCTTCCTGGCCTCCCATCGTCTTCCTTCTCCCCTCCCTTCCTTCTTCCCTTCTTCCCTTCCTCCCCTCCTGTCCCCTCCCCTCCCCTCTTTTTCCCTTCATCCCTCTCTCTTCTCTCCTCTCCCCTCCCTCCTCTCTTGCCTTTCTCCTCTTCTCCCCTACCTCTCCTCCCCTCCCCCTCTCCTCCCTCCATTCTTTCTACCCTTCTTCTCTCCCCTGCCTATCCTCCTTCCTTCCCCTTCTCTTCCTAGCCTTCTCTCCTGTCCTCTCCTCTCCTCTCTTTTCCCTTTTCCACCCTTCCCCTTCTTTATCCTCCCCTTCCTCCCTCCTCCCTTTCCCTCCCTCTCTCCCTCCCTCCCTCCCTTCCTACCTTCCTTCCTCACCTTTTCAATCCTAACAGCACATTCCAGTGGGTCAGGAGACTGCAAAACAAGAAGGCTGTTGGGAGGAGGTATACCTTATGGCTACAGAAGAGGCCTTGGATTAGTCCCATTTGCAGTTCTACTTTCTTCTTTGCAAAGCAGGCTGGACCTATAGACACACCTGTCTGGCCCCATCCTGCCAGAAAAGAAGAGGAGAGGGGGTCTTCTCCCAGCTCCTTGGGGCTCTGGGGTTGGAGTTGGGGAAAAGTGTTACAATTCATGCTCTTCAAAAGCCTGCTTTGGTCCAGCGTCCAGGCCTGCATTCTTCATGCTATTTGCATAAGAGGTTGCTGTTTATCTTCCTCCATCGGCCCCACTGATAACCCCTGTGGTCTGTTGAACAATCTATGAGGAGCGGATGACTTGATAAATGCCAGCTTTTCCAATATGCAGAGATAAAGTATTGGGGTCAGGGTGAGAGGTGGTGTGTTAGGCAGGAGGGAGTCAGGATTCTCCTTCAGATCAGGACGCATGATGGAGGAAAGCAGGTATGGTGGCTAGTGCAAGGGCTGCATTTATCACCCAGGTGTCCACTTCCTGCTCTTCCCCCGTGCTCGCCTTCATGGTGGACTCTGGACCTGCAGAGACTGCGTGTATCCCATGGGGCCGGTCGCTTCTGCCTACATTCACACTAAATGGGTAAGGGGACAGGTAACCTTTGTGGCTTTTTGTTCCTGTTTCCACCCCACCCACCCCCACCTTTTGCCTCTTCCAGACCTACACGTTGGCTGGTAAGTCATTGGTGCTTACTTAGGCAATAGAAATCGGAACTGGTTAACGAGTGAACTTTTTTCCACCTGGGTTTCTTCTGCAAGGAGAAGCTAGGTGAAGAGAAAACTTCTGACCCCCATCACCTGGTCAATAAGCTGCCGGGAGGAGAATCAAACAAAAGAGTTTGGACTGGCTGCTAAAGCCAGGCACCCAACTGATAGCTTTGTTTTGATGTCCTTGCAATGTTTGCAGATCACTGAGAGGGGGCTGTTTAGCGCAGGGTTTCTACAAAGTCCAGGTGATGGTGATGATAGAGGCTGGCTATGTGGGGCTCCTGACTCCAGAAAGACTTTATGGGAGGTGGTCATGTTTTCTATGGGCAGGGTGGACAGGTTGGGAGAGTACAGGCATGCTGATTGAAAACTAGGCCGTGGAACTTCTCAGCTGTGTATTATGGATGAGTTGCTTAGCTTTTCTGATTTCCATTCCCCGGGTCACCTCATTTGTGGTCGTGAGGGTACAAGAGGCAGAGACAGTGTAGGTCCTGAGTTAGCTGGTATTGTGCAGACACAGCCAGTTAGGCTTTTAGAAACGGATACTTCTGCCCCTGGTGGGTAGATACTATAACGAAGAATCAGTTCAATCATTTTGTTCAGGGCACTGGGGAGTTGGTGGATAGTATGAACCCTGTGCTCTGTCAGCCAGCAGGTGAACAGTATAAGAGATCCCTATACAGCACGATGCCACTGTTAGAGATGAGTGTGTGTGCAAGAGAGAGAATGGAGAGAGAGATCGATCAAGGATCCCCTTATCTGGTGACCCCCATCTGGTGATCTGGCCAGCCTGTGGTGGCCTACTTCTTACATCTTTAGGAATGAAGCCTTTCTGAAGTCTGAGCTGCAGTCTCTTGTCCTGTATTTGGAGGGAGAGGGGACAGATTTGACTTTGGGAAATAGCCAGGATGATCCAGTGACAAATCGGTGTGATAATCCTCCTGGGGTAACTGCCTGTGTGGGGCGGTAGGTACTAGAGGTCAGTACCTGGCTGACTCCGGCCTAGGAGAGTCCCTAGGTGAGCCTCCTAGGAAGAGGAGACAAGGCCAGGACCCTTATAACTTCCAGCTCCTGGCACTGGAATCCCAAGGAGGAAGGGGAGGTGGCCAGGGTCTGGAGAAGACTTTTCTTACTGTCGTAATGCTTTTGTACCTGTGAGTTTTGGCTTTCTGGGCACTATGTAAACAAACAAATACTCCCTCCTCCCAACTTGGGCCATCAACAGTCAATATTGCTTGAGGTCAGAAAGACTAGATTGAGTTTTAACCTGAATATCTCAAGGTGGGGTGTGTGTGTGTGTGAGTGTGTGTGTGTGTGTGTGTGTGTGTGTGTGTGTGTCATGGTAGCCCAGGTTTGAATCTTTATAGTCTGCCACTTCGCAAGGGTCTGGAAGGAGCTTATGTGTTCCAATTCTAGTCTGGCTCCAGGCACCAAGCCAGCAAGTCTTTAACTTCCCTCTTCTACCAGTGTTACCTGCCCGGATCACATGGACCATGGAGCAAGGAACATTTGCCTTTTCCTCTGTGTAGAAGCTTCACCAGGCTGACTGTGTGTCAGGCTTGACTCTGTGAGGTACTAGCTGGGCAGAATCTGTGCTCAGCCTCTCCTCTTCCGCTCCTCTCCTCTGTCTCTGTTTGTCTCTTGTCTCCTTGCTTCTGTCTCCCTGTCTGTGTTTCTCTGTCTTGTTTTTCCTTCTTCCCTTTCTCTCTCCTTCCTTCCCTCCCTCCCTCCTTCTTTCCCTCCCTCCTTCCCTGCATTATTTATAGTAAACCATATTAGAACAGAGTGTTAAAGAGGAAGGATGAGTCACCTCATTCAAGCCATTGATGACATAAATAAAAGCAAAATGCTTACTATGTGTTTTGCACAGTATTTAAGGCCAGGTCGTGCTAATTTGAACATTTCCTGAACTGGATCTGTGAAAGTGTGCATCTGTGGGGAAGAATTCAGGTTTCAGTGGAGGGAGAGCCTCTGTATGACTGGGAACTCAGTGTGTGTCTGCTTTGTCCCTCTCAGGGATATGACTCCATGTTTGCGTGTCAGGCTTGCCAGGCTTGCTCACAGGAGGAGCCCTGGCTCATGTTAGCTAACATTTGTCTGTGTGTGTTTGGAGGGTTGAAGAATACCCTTGGGGGGGTGTCAGACTGTAGTGTCCTGTCTCTGTCCCTCTTCTTGCCACCTGTTGAAGGAGGCCCTTTGAGCTTTCTGTTGCTTTGTAGATGTCGGTTCTGAAGATGACCAAGAAACACAGAATTTTAGAGCTGGTAGGATCATCAAAATGTTCAATGAGGGAGGAATTATTGCACTCCAGAGAGGTCCTGTGGTCTACCCAAGGTCACACAGGAAACTTGTGGCAAAACTAGGACTGGAACTGAGGTCTCTTACTCCTAGTCTATTCCTCTGTCCCCATCCTGCCTGCCTGCCTGTGACTGCCCAGCCCTGTCACCTGCTTCTGAGAAGCCCAGACTAGAATCTGACTTGAGAACAATGTCAAATTTCTATCTTTAAGGGCACTGGGTGGGTTTTGGCGTAGGGACTTCCTTTTGGGGTGTTCACTAACCCCTTTGCTGTCAGCCCTAAGTAGATAAATGTATATTGGAGTTCTTTTTGTTGTTGTTTGTTTTTTAACTATATCATTTTTCTTTGTCTTTTCTTTTTTCTTTCTTTTATGGGGGTTACTGGGGATTGAATCCTATGCCTGCTAGGCCAGTACTTTGCCACTGATCTGCATCCTGGCCCTGTGTCAGAGTTCTTAAGGTTTGAGAATGTTGAACCTGGGTTAGGGATTTTGAGATGCAAAGATGAACAAGGTATCAAGATAGGTTTAATGTCCTCGGTGACATTATGATCGGAACAGGGGAATTAAAGTATATATGATGTCGTTGTGATTACAAAGTAGAAATAGTGGAAAGATTATGTAGGTAGGCATTTATACTCAGGGATAAAGCAGCTTCTGTCTGGAGCTGTGTACTTTCAATTGTGAAATTTTGTTGAGTGTGTGGGGACTGTGGAGTTTAGTGAGGAGCAGGACGGACGAGGCCTTTGGTCTTCCTTCTTGGACTTTCCTCCTGAGAGACAGACACTCAGCTAGCGATGCTACAAATAACTGTGGTGAGAATTACTGTGAGTAGAAAGATGATGGGATATGAAAGCATGTAAGTAGGATTTGAACATGAGGATAGAAGTGGCGATCCGGGCCAGGGAGAGAGAGTGGGGAAAAGCTTCTTTGGCAGACTGAGGCTGATCCATCCTGGGTTAGTTGTTGGGGACCCCTGGAGCTGCCTTAAGTGCTGGGCTAGGAATGAGAAGAGTGGAGAAGAGAGGGGCTGGGAGTCAGCAGCCTGAGGTCAGGTTCTCACGCTTTTACTTGAGGTCGGCATTAAGGTTATCAAACACCCTTCACTGCCCTTCTCCCTTCCTTCTGGGGAAGGTTCTAAGGATTTCAAGGCCTCAGTGCCTGGAACCATATAATTGTTCAATATACATAATCACTGCTTAGTTTTAGGCTGTGTTTCTTCTTTTGGTGGGGGGTAGCTTGGAGCCATTGGTATGTTTGAGAAGCATGCCACTAAGTGTGTCTCATACTGCCCTCCAGCTCCTTCTCCACCTCCGCAAGTCAGTCGGAAAAAGGAGTTTCAAGTGTGACCATCAGTCCCCTGAGGAGAACTGTCACCCGTGTCTCCTTGCAGGGCTTGATGAGATGATAAGAAATGGACCCTCTGACTGGGTGTAGGAGGGCGCTGGGAAAGAGGCTCTGCACGAGTCAGAGGAAGTGACACTGTGGAGCTGGTCTGCGTGGCTGTTAGCTGTCTCTCTGACTCTTTTAATAGAAACTCCCGGGGGTCTGCACCCAGGGTAACCGTCCAGCCTACCCTCCTGCCTCCCTGATAGCTGGCAGAGGCGGCTATCTCCTGCCGGCCAGTCTCAGCTGTGGTTATTGCTCTATGCAGTGCCTGAAAACCGACAGTGGCCGGGGGAGATAAGGGCTGGCGTTGTGTAACTAGGGGCACAGGCTGTTTGCCCGATGGCTCCTGGCCCCTGGGTAACTGCTAACCTCAACGGAGGGGTGGCTGGCTTGGCAGCACCCTTCCCGGCCCCTTGCTGGTTCTGCTGGTGTCTTTTTTTTGTGGTTGGATAAAGGAAACTCATGTAGGCCGCCCACAGCAGGCGTGCTGGCCTACAGGGCTTTGGTTGTTTTGTTTTTCTCTATTCTTTGTGTCTCTCTTCCCCCCCTCCTCCCCTTCTTCTTTGAAAGAGAAGCTGAAAGGGAGACAAGAGAGACAGGCTCACTTTGGCATCTACCGTCTTTACCTTAGAGCAAAAGAAAACAAACAGTTCCCAAATGGAAGTTGAAATGCAGCAGGTGGTGTAGACTGGCCCCTGTCCTGCTAGGATCACTGAAGTCTGGCTCCAGGAGTCTGGCTTGAAAGGAAGCCAGGCAACTTAAAAAAATCCCGTGCCAATCCTGGGGGCCCTGGCACTGTTTGATTTTTCACTTAAGGGTGGCACTCAGTCACTAGAGCCACAACTCCACTTCTGGCTTTTTTGGTGATTCACTGGAGAAGGGAGGCGCATGGACTTTAATACCCAGGCTGGCTTCTAACTGTGATCCTTAGATTTTAGCCTCCTGAGTAGCTAGGATTATAGGTGTGAGCCAGTAGCACCTGGCAAGCTAGCTTTTCTAATAGCCCAGGGGCTGCCTCCCATGAGCCATGGTGGAGAAAGGTCGTACTTAGGCTTTTCTTCTTCCTTCTAACTTCTGTAGCTACCCTTCACTCTCAGGACGCACAGCTGGTCCCCGCTCTCTACCCCATAGGGGCCATAGCTAGAAGGGATTTTTGTGGACACTCTACTCTGAGATGTCATATGCTCTGCACCCTGTAGCCTTTCCTCAGACCCCAGCATTAATTCTTTATCAGGAACGGGGAAGCTCACAGAAACTCTAGCCCAGCCCTGGTGGGTATTGGCAAGATGGCCGTGTGTCATTTCACCGAGGGTATTGGGGGTCCTTATACCATGATTTCATGATTTCATATCTTGTCATCATTTCCACAGCCCTCTCATAGAATTGCTGAGTTTGCACATTTTTTGTTTGTGTGCCACTACTGGGCCTTGTACTCTTGCTCAATTCTTTTACCTGCAGCTGGTGGTCTACCGCTGGAGCCATACCTCCACTTGTAGCTTTTCTTGTCTTGCTGGTTAATTGAGATAAGAGTTGCTCCGATTTGTCTGCCTTGATCTTCAGATCTCAGCCTCCTGGGTAGCTGGCACCCGGCTCCTGAGTTTACATATTTTTGTAAATCACTGTGTTTTCTGATCACATTTGGGTGATGATATTCAGCGTGATAATCAGGTGGTGCGGTTATAGGCATGAGCCCCTGGCAGCCGGCTCCTGAGTGTATACATTTTTGTAAATCATTGTTTCTGATCACGTTTGAGTCATAATCAGGTGTCATTGAATAGTGACATCGAGTAGATTGTGGAAGAACTCCCGTTCTTACCTTTCTCTGTTTAAGACTTTATACTTATACATGGCATCTGAGTAGCTTCTTATTATTAATTTCACTGCATGCCCTCAGGTTATTTCTTCTGTTCAGCTCTGTCTGACTGTTCCCAGAGGCTGCAGTGATTTGTGTGTGTGTGTGTGTGTGTGTGTGTGCACATGCACGACACCCATGTGTGTGCACATGTGTGCATGCGCATACAGAAGGAAGAGCTCTGATCTTTTACCACTAGCTTGCAGACATGGGTCATTGCATACTGGAAGCCGCTCTGTGCTCATTGAAAGGGCCTTGGCTCAGGGAAGGAAAGGGGGTGATTTAAAAGATTCGGAGCCTGTGACTTATATTGATTTTAGCTTATCTGACCCTTTAGCTAGAGGCAGCTCTTCTCTCACAGTGTCCAACTTGGCTGTAACTTAAAGCAACAGAGAAATGTATATCATCCCTTTCCTTGCATTAATTAGGGCTGAGAAATTCATTATTTAGATGGATAAGAGGTCCTGAGGACGGAGGCTATTGAACGAACCTATGTAGTGATCTGTGGTCAGTGGGGTGGTAGTTGGGCTAGGGAATGGGGAGTGATGGGAGGTGGCAGAGAGAACAGTGCCAGGCTAGGTAAATGAAGCAAGGAGGAAACTCTCCCCCATGGGTCATCTATAACACCAAATATGGCCTTCTATGGTAAAGCCAAACTTAGTAATTCTGTGAAGAGGTTGCATGGTACTGGAGAACCCAGAACAGTTCTTTCCAGACATAAAATGTACCCAGTGTTTTAAGTCGCCTGCTGGTCAGACCTACCATCAGGTGAAGTAAGGTGCTGTCTCCTGCGTTCTTGGACTTACTGCTCACCTTGGGGCCATGGGCTTTCCAGCCTTGGTGGGCTGTGTCATGATGGATGAGACTTGTTAGAACTCTATTGTGACGATGCTGTTCTGGGGCTAGTAGGTGGTGGTCCAATAGAGTTGAAGGATTCCCCAGGAATCTTTCACAAATTGTGTTTTTCATGGAGACATATCTGATCATTGTATTTTTCTTTTTCAATAGTGATCATTGAACCCAAGGCCTCAGCTTGCTAGACAGGCACTCTACCACTTGAGCCTACCCATTCCCTCGGTGCCCTTTTGCCAGGCTAGCCTGGGAAGCATTCCACCAGCTGGAAAAACAGGCACATGCCATCACACCTAGCCAGATCGTGCGATTGAGTCTTCCAAACCTCTTTTTGCCCTGGGTAGCCTCAAATCAGGATCTACTGACCTCTGTCTCCTAAGTAGCGAGGATTAATGGATCGATAGGCTGTGCCTGGCTTAATATTTCACTTTTTCATAATGGAGGGTGTGGCTGTGTGTTCTCTCTCATGACTCAGGATACATTGAATTTCCTGGAGGGCAAAGCATCTGCAGAACTCTTCATCGTACGCATCACTGTCTTTTCATTCTGTCTATCTTGTTTCATGTAAAAACATGAATCAAGACCCAGTAGTGGGTCTTGAACGCAAAGTTCAAGTACTTATTAGTACGGGGAGGCTGCTGTAGGTAAGTCATTTAAGAAAACATTTACTGACAGGTGAGGTGGTTGCGGGTGCTATGGTAGGACAGAGATCTAAATGAACCCCTGTAAGAGTCTGCAGTGAAATAGAAATGGCAGTCATGTGTATATGCCTACGTATGTGCCTTCTTTATATATCAGAGCATATGCTCAACTACCATCGAAGTGAGCCACAGGGGAGGGGAGCAGTGGAGAGAGAGAAAGAGCAGATGAATCAGATGGAAGATTCAAGAGGGCTTCCTGGAAGAGGTGGCATTTTGCCAGTCCATGGCTGATGGCTGGGTCTTGGGCAAGTAACAGTGACAGGAGTTGTTATTTCTAGATAGGAGGTAGGAGGTGAAGTGTGGCCTTGTGTGGATGAGGGCTGGCTGGTGTGCCAGAATGGAGGGTGGGTGTGGGATGGGATGGGAGAACAGTTAGGGAAAGTGGGTTGGGTCTGGGTCCTGGAGCACTGGAATGCCAGGCTAGCACTCTGGGTATGTGCAAGGTATGGTGGATTTGGGATTGGATACCAGACTTCAGTGTGGGGTGGTGGTGGTGGTGGGCAACTGTTCAGGATGGTCATCTACTTTCTGTGTGTGTTTGGCGATGGGGTTGGGGTGGCGTGGAGTTTTGCAGGCATCCTCACCAGGTGCTCACTCAACTTCTTACCTGTCCTAACTCCTGTACAGCACTTAGAACCCACTAGCAATGACGCAGGACTGGAGACAGGAGACCGGTCGCACACTTGTTCTCTTTGCAAACATTACACAGCAGTGCAGAGTCAGCCCTGGGTCTCAGCAACTTCCAGAGGAGCAGGATTAAAGATGAAAGGGCTTTTGTTTTTATTGCCCTCCTCCCCCTCCCTACACACATACACCTGGATCGTCCTTTTCCTTTTCCGTGTCACAGCCAGCCTTCAAGACCTGCTCGAGTCAGGCTTCTCCAGAGGCCTTGTCAGCCCAGAAGCCGCCTCCTCTTGTCTCCTGTGGCATTTGCAGCGTGGGACACAGTTTGATTATAAGCTCGGTTGCCTTCTTATTAACCTGTTGGAACTGGGTTTTGTCCCCTCAGTGAAAACCTGTGTCCTGTGAGGACAGCCATTGTGTCCTGTCCTCTCTCCCTGTGCTCCTTGCCCAGATCTTGCTGAACCCACGGCAGATTCAGCACGTGGCAGCGGACGGAGCATCTGAGCATGCTGCTGGCAGCGCCAGGCTTTACCCCACTGACAGCCGTGCCGTAGGTTCTCATATTCAAGTCTCACCCATGTATTTTCTACACATTCAGATGTTTAGCCTCATTTGCTACAAGACCTCCTGGATTATGGGGACATAGCTCTTTCCCAGGTGGCTTGTGACCTCTCCTTGTTGTCACTCCCTCTCCCCAGCCCTGTGTTTCTCCCTTGCCTTTCCTGAAACTCTCTTGCTAGGGACCATGCCTGCTTAAAATGGAACCCTAGGGACCTATGTTTGAATCATGTTGTCCCCCCCCCCCCGTCTTCCACTTCCTCATTTTCTTAATATTCCTCCTCTTCCTCCTCCAATTCCTGTTCCTCCTCCCCCTCCTCCTCTTTTTCCTCTTCCCCCTCCTCCTCTTTCTCCTCTTCCCCCTCCTCCTCTGCCTCCTCCTTGCCTTGCTCCTCTTTTCTTGACAGCATCCTGGGATTTGAACTTGGGGCCTTGAGCTTGTAGGCTAGGCAGGCTCTCTGCCACTTGAGCCCCCTTCTGGCCCCTTTTGCTTTTAGTTACTTTTCAGATAGGGTCTCTTTTTTTGGACCTTGACCCTCCTACTGATTTATACTTCTGCTGCAGCTGGGATTACAGGTATGAACTGCTATGCCAGAGCTGTTCTTTGAGACAGAGTCCTCGAAGAAGTCTAGTGGTTCCAAGCAGTAACCGCTTTGACCCCAAGAGTCTACTGTGCCATCTGCAAAATACTGCCTCAGGTGGAACATTGCTAATCTGAAAATCTGAAATCTGAAACGTTGAGTGCTGACGCTAGGCAGGCTTTTCTGCTTAGGCTAACTTTGAATCGCCATCTTCTGATCCCAGCTTCATGAGCAGCTAGGATTATGAGCATGAGCTGCCAGCATCAGACCAGGCAAATACTTCAAAATTTGCAAACCTCCACAATTGGCAACATTTCTGATGACAAGTATTCCCATGAAAGGCTGCTCCGCCTGTGGCTTCTTCTTACCTCATGCAGGGAGGACAGGGGACTGTCACAGGTGTAGCCAGCCCTCTGGCTTGATGCGGGTGCTCCCTGGGAAGCAGTCCCTGCGTTTCTCCTCCCCCCACCCCCCTCCTCTCTCTGCACTCCATGTCTTGGCAACCGGGTGATTTCCATGAGCACCTTTGGATGGGATGGATGACTTCCTGATGTCTAATCCCTCACTGGTTTGGTTTTGTTTTGTCTTTTCTGGTGTTGCACACATTCCTTTCTGGTTGCCTACTGGGCACAGGAACTAGAACGTCATGTGCCAGAGCTGCTTTAAAGCTTCCCTTCTAGGATCTCTTCTGTGTTGTAGCGGAGGTTTTGCCCTGTCCCTGCCTCCAGCCGTTGGCGCCACCTGTGGTTCCTGTTTTTCCTTTGCCTTCCACACCTACCACTGGGCCTTCCAATCCCTCTCCTCACCCAATACCCTGTGATCTGGTGGTTAGACCACCAGCCTACCTGAAGGGCCTCATGGTGGTTGCTCACTGAATCCTAAGCACAGCCCTGCTCTACAACCTGCACTGCCTCCCTGTTATCTGTTGTAGAGGAGAAACTAGAGCTGGGTGTTAGTGGCTTACGTCTGTTGTCCTAGCTTTTCAGGAGGCTGAGATCAGAAGAATCACAGTTTGAGGATAGTTCACGCATCCATAGGAGACCCTTCCCCCCTTCTCAACCAGTAGCTGAGCACGATGGTGCCTGCCATCCCAGCTGTGGGGGAGGGCTGGGATTGTATGCCATTGTTTAAGGCCAGCCTAGATAGAATAGTTCATGAGATTCCATCTCAGTAGAAAGAAGTTGGGTGTGGTGGTATGCACCTGTCATCCCAGCTATAATAGGAAGTCAGATGGTAAGCACTCTGATAGGAAAAGAAAGTCTATCTTAGTGCAAAACAGGATTGGAGGCATGGTTTAAATGATGCAATTACTAGAGTTCAAACCCCAATAGGAATAGAATAAAAGAGGGCAAGGGAGGGGAAGAGAGGGGAGAGGAGTAGCTTGATGAGTAGTCAAAGACATGCAGATCCTAGATCCCAGCTATATTTCCACTCCCCCCCCTTTTTCTGGGTATACTTTAGGGTGCCCATTCTCATGGCAGCCATCTTTCCGCATCTGTGCCACCACCTAATAGTGCACAGCTCAGTGCAGATGGCAGATTCATTGCTATGGAACCAAACTCCCTCCCTCCCTCCTTCCCTCCCTTCTTTCTTCTCTCTCCCTTCCTACCCCCTTCCCCGCCCCCTTGCCCCTGCTTCCCTTACACCTAGCCTGACATCATTCCTATTTGTACCTCTGCCTCACTGCTCTGTATGTGGCTGTGACTGAGAATGGACTTGGTTCCCCAGCCCACTCCCCCTCTCCTGTTTTTGTCCTTAGCTGGACAAAGGGAACAAAACCAAATGGCCTCCCCTCCCCCACCCCTCATCCATTCCAGCAGGATGTGTTCCGGGGTGATTTCTCCAGTGACAATTCCAACAAGTGTCCAGATGCTTGCAAGTCATTGGGGTTAACTAGGTGGGACACCCCTCCTTGTCAACACCCCTTAAAGCAGCCCTGGGGCTTCATGGTTGTGCTGGCTCTTGGTGCCCTGTAGAGTTGAGTAGAGGTGCCTGGGCAGGGTGGGTTGGTGCCCTGGTACAGTTGGGTGAAGGAGGTTGGGCAGGAACATCAGGTCAGTGCCATTTTTCCTGTCCAACAAGGTAGGGACCTAATGCTGTTGTGAACACGAACTGTGAGTGTATACTCAGGCCTTCTGGAGAAGAGGGACTGGCTACAAAGGTGGGTGCTGAAGGGATGTTGCTGGGCTTTTTACGGAAGCAGTTAGGCTTGGGAGAAGAGGTAATGGAGGACTGGGGCTGCTTGGTCTGCCTTGTGCATGGCATGTTTAGACAGATTCTGGCTGCTGCTTAAAACTTCACCGTCTGGCTTGGGGTGGGGTGTGCCATCTTGATCTCCGCATGTCACAGAAGTGGATTCCTTCCTGCTCATGCTGCTCCTATGGTCCAGTTGTCCTTGTACTGGCCATGGTTGGGGACAAAGAGCAGAAGACACCTTGTCTCCCTCCTCCCCCGCGACCATGCATGCTTGTTACTCAAAAGAGCAGTCTTCCCAATAGCTCTGTCTTGGTCCCTTGCAGCTTCTATCCATCCCTTGCTTCCTTCACACTCTGAGTGATCTTGCTGAGCCTGTGTGTGCATCTAAAAAATGGGCAGTGTGTGTGTGTGGGGGAGTGGTATAGCCCATCCTTGGTTAGTTCAGGTGATACTTGAAGTGGGCATGCACAGGGCTCTTTCCTTTTCAACTTGCTGCAGTCCCTTTGTGATCAGAGGGGCCCAATTAAGATGCCCACTTTCCAGCCCCCTCCCTGATTGCCCCAGGGGTTCACAGACTTGGATGTACTTTCTGTGCTAGAAAAAAAGAGAACATTTCCAGAACATTAGGATGGTTGAAGTTTGAGAGTGTGGAGCACCCACCTGTCTGCGCATACAGACACAGGTGCATGTGCACACCTGTGTACCACCACCCCCATTGTGGGTGAACTCTGACAAGCCTGTCTATGCTGTTTTCATTGACCTGCTCCAATGTCAAATAACCCCAACTTCTGGGTCCAGACAGGGGAAGTGAGGCCCAAGTTTTTGCTTGTGCCCTTAATTGTGTCTTGGGAGACCTATTTTTAGAACCAGAAGATCCTGGCCACTGCTAAGCAGTGGCCCCCGAACAGTTAAACTCAGCGTACAAACAGTCTGGAGCTATTAAGAAAGTTCTGGGCAGCCAGTGTTGTCTGGAGGTAAATAGCTTGTGGCTGGGAGGTGTTGCCTCTTGCTACACAAGGGTCAGGCTTCCTTTCAGCCTCTTGTTCTTTGGTTCCCCTCTCTTCTCCACTCCACTTCCTTGCACAGCTGTTCCCCGGGGGACAATCCCCTCTTTTGTTCTTGCTCAACTCCCAGCAAGATGAAGTGGAAACAGAGAACACCTTCAAGACAAGCAGACGGTCTGAGTAGGGATGGTGGAGCACGAGCCTGAAAGGTAGCATTCGATGTGGGCTGGTCAGGCTGGGTACAGTAGCTTAGGCCTGTCCTCCCCAGCAATGCTGAGAAGTGAAAATAGGAGGATCACAGTCCAATCTGTCATGAGTATAAACCAAAACTGGGCCTTAAAAATAACCAATAACCAACAGGAAAGCGAGCTGGAGATGTGTCTTAAGTAGTTAATGGACTGCTAAGCAAGTGTGAAGCCTTGAGTTCAAACCCCTGTGGGGGACACACACATACACACACACACACACACACACACACACACACACACACACACACACACACACACACACACACACACACACACACACACACACACACACACACACACACACACACACACACACACACACACACACACACACACACACACACACACACACACACACACACACACACACACACACACACACAAGCACTCAATGTAAGTTGGATTGGGCAGGCTCTTAGTGTCCTGGCCTTTGGGGCCACTTCTAGGTCCAGCAGCTGGAGCCTGTGGAAAAACCCAAGAGATGCAGTAAAGGAAGTTTTCCCTTGTGGCCAGCGCTGTTTGTATGCTGCCTAGTTTCTCAGCAGGATGAATCTCTAAGAACCAAGTACCAAACCTGCTTTGTGCCACTTAACCCATGTCTGTTTTCTAGACGGTTTGTAGACAAGGCATTACACAAAGGGCTGGGGTCATAACTTAATGGTAGAGCAGTTTGGGATTACTATGCCATGGGTACGCCTCCCCCTCTCCCCACTTCTAGGGGTCAGTGGGTATGCAGGCGATAGATAAAAAGGGGGAGGCTCTCAGAGATGCTGCTCAGGAAGTTTCTGTGTGGGCTCAGGCACGGGTTGCTGGTAGTCTGCCCAGTGCTTTTGCATGAATTAGAAAAAGGCGGCTCTTCTTGTGGGAGGATGTGGTTCTTAACTAGGGCCTGTGCCCCTGGTGAGCTGGATAGAACTGCTTGCTCTCCATGCAGACACAAAAGACCCCAGCAACGCCCCCCTCCCTCAACCTGGGGCTTCAGAGGTTAGCGTGATTCTGAAGTACAAGCCACATGGGTGGGACATTTTGAGCTCTCAGTTAATTGAATTCCCAAAGGCCAAGGCTGCTGGGTTCTGTGTCACTGATCCTGGAGGAGCTCATGCTCTTGGTAGGCTCAGCATCTCCAGGATGCATGGCACCAGGCCACAGGTCACCTGGGCTCTCTGCATGCTGGCAGATCCCTACAGCTACCTGGGACATCAGATAAGGTTTATGGCATCCTTTTAACAGGAAGATCTCTCATCACCAAGAAGAAGACAGCACAGCGAGGTAGGACTGGCAAAGAACGAAGACACTACTGCATCACGTAGTCACGGCAGGCTGTAGGGTTAGCTTGGAAGAACGCAGAGTATTGTGTAACCAATTTCTTACCCATGGAGCAGGAAAGGAGAGGCAGAAGGGTAGTTCCTGGTGAGATGATCTGGTTCACTCCACCTTTCTTTTAGTTTTACTTATCAAGGCTGGTAACTCAGCTAGTGCTCTACTACTTGAGCCACACACCTTGAGCCCCAGGATATTTTTCAGATAGGATCTTCTGATTTTACCCAAGCCTTCCTTCCACCAGAGATCCTCCTGTCTCCACCTCCTGCTTCCCAAGGATGACAGGCACAGGCTACCACACCCAGCTTGTTTGTTGGGATGAGGGTCTCAGGAACTTTGGGCCCTGGCTAGTCTCCAATGTTTAGTTCTTCTGATCCTCATGTCCAGAGTATCTTGGATTACAGGTGTGAACCATCCTTCACACGAGGCCTAAGGCTGGGTTTAGGTCTGGGCTGGTGGTGGTAGAGAATAAACTTTTGGGTCTGAACAAACCCTGGGTCTCTGTGTCACAGCACACTCGACAAGACTCTGAGGTGCCCATGGGAAGTAGGCCAGGCCTGAGAATAATTTCCATTTAACTAATTATTATTCTTACTCCAATAGATTTGAAATCTATTTAACTTTTCAGGGTCCCCTAGCCTTTTAAATGTTTCAAGTGTACTTTCTGTGATAGGTTACCTTTTCTCTCCCTGTAGGCTATAATTAGTGTCCTTTACACAAAATTGGCTTAGAATTGGATTTAGAGGAGATAAGAATCAAATTACCAGTATTTATCTTGTAAATTCCAAAAGATCTACTTAAGACACTGTATTAAAATTTCAAAAAGGAGGGGAAAAAAAAAGACCCTGGGAAGAAAAGTTTATTCTATGAAAAAGTACATTCCTGGCCCTTTAAAACAATCGCACAGGCATTGTAATATTGTATCTGCAGACAAATTGCCTTTTCTGTTGTCTCTAGCTTTTATCTCCAGTTGAGCTTCTGAAATATGTCACTGGGCTTTGGGCAGTGGGGCACTGGTGTGTTCTCAGCTTTCATTAAACTTGGGAGGGTTTGGCTTATCTGTTCTTTCTGATTTGTGGTAAGACGTCAGCTCTCTAAAATGTACCTAACTTAAAGAGATAGGCCTGCTTTGGTATCATGGCGTTTTAAGTGTAGCTGTTGGGAGATGGAGGCGAGAGGTCTGCGGTCTCTCCTGCACGTCTGGCGTGTCACCATGCTTGTTTGTGCATGCTGCTGAGTACAGTAAGTCCCCAGAAGGTTTAAATAAGGTCGTGTCGGGCAGTACGCCCATGTTTTTAATAGTTTTGTTTCACAAACATGCCAGGCAGTAAGGACTGTATTAAGATCGTTCTTTAAACAGCTCAGCTGCATTCCCTGTACCCTATGAATCTTTTATTAAGTAGCTTTTCGGGGTTGAACTCAGTACCATCACCTCCATCTAGTTCAGAAGGCTTCCATTAGAACAATGGCATTTCATGGACACTGTGTGTGTGTGTGTGTGTGTGTGTGTGTGTCTTTATCTTTATTCTTTATTGGGAGCTTGAACTCAGGGCCTCCTGTTCTTGCTTGGCATATTTGTTCCGGGATAGCACTCTACCACTTGAGACACAGCTCCACTTCTGGCTTTTTGCTGCCAAATGGGAGATAAGAGTATCATAATCTTTCCTGCCTTCATTGACTTTGAACTACGATCCTTAGATCTCAGCCTCCTAAGTTGCTAGGGTTGCAGGCATGAACCAATAACACCTGGCGATTTTGTGAGCTCTTGAACCAAGACCTTTCGCCAGATCTTTTCTTTTTTGTTGTTTGCTTTTCATGGAAACGGAAAAACTTCATTTAAAAACTTCTGAAGAAAGCCAAAGTGGAAAACCTATGCCCAAGCCAGTTAGAATCTGGAGATGATAAAAGACCTGAGTTCTGGAGATGGAAGCTTCTTCGACCCTCGTGGGACCAGCAGCGTTGCCCTGTGCTGGCGAAGGCCTGGGCTCACTGTATATATAGTGCATGGCGTGTAGGCGCACGGGCGCTCATCTCAGATAGCTTCACTTTGGCATTTCTAGGTTTATTTTAAACTTACAACCTTTAACGCCAGACAGAGCTTCTTTTCCACTTAATATAACTATACATTGATTGCTTTTAATTAGTGTTGGATCTTTCTTGGGTGTTTCACAGCTTGGGATATATAAAAAGTCTGACTTAAATTAAAACAACAAAAAAAATTAAACGAACTCCTACCATTCTCCTGGATCTTGCAGGAACCGACTTTCTGTAGATTCTAAAACCTTAACTGCCTTGTGTTTTTTTAATTGATTTTGTATGTCAGTGCTGGGGTTTGAACTCAGGGCCTGGGCTACCTCTGAGCTTTGTTTTCTTGTTCCAGGCTAGCACGCTACCACTTGAGACACAGCTCGACTTCTAGCTTTTTGCGTTCATTGGAAACCATGATCTCACAGATTTATCTGCCCTGACTGGCTTCCAGCCTTGATCCTCAAATCTTAGCCTCCTGAGAAGCTGGGATTATAGGTGTGAGTTGCCAGTACCCACCATCATCTATTTTAATCTAGGCTCTGGTGAGCAGAGAATCAAGGGGGAGAGTTCAGTTTAACACACCTAATAGATAGAGGTGATTTCCTTGGTCTGTTTTTGGCAGAAATTAAGCACCTGTACTTAAATAAAGGTGGAAATGAGCCCCCATCTCATAGGCATCAGTGAGGATGGTCAATCCCATCAGAGCAGCAGGTTTTTGGCTCACTTTAGAAAAGAAGGTAGAGGGTCCTCTCTTTCAAAAGTTTGCTAATGCTGGGTGCCAGTGGCTCATAGCCATAATCCTAGATACTCAGGAGGCTGAGACTGAGGTTCATGGTTCAAAACCAGCTATGCAGGGAAGTCTGTGAGACTATTTCTAATTAACCACCGACAAGCCAAAAGTGGAGCTGTGGCTCAGGTGGTAGAGCACCAACCTTGAACGAAAAAGCTCCGGGAGAGTGCCCCAGCCCTGAGTTCAAGCTCCAGGATTGGTACATATAATTAATAATAATAGTAATAATAATTTTAGTGGTCATTTGTGGTTTCCAAGTCACAATTCCTCCTAGGTGTTTTTTTTTCCAGCGTCTGTGGCCCAGGCACACATTCTACAGTAAATATTTCAGACATCCTGAGCCCTGCTCTCTTCTCCCTGCAGTAAATTACATATTAAAGTAGCCTGGTAACTGAGCGCTGGTTGCCGTGAGATAAGGGCCAGGAAATCAATATGTTTGCCATGTGGCTGCTTGTTTATGACACCTGCCTTTAGAACAGTTGAGCAATGTTCTGTTTGTTAAGGCTGCATTTCAGAAGCGCGTATCCTCCGAAAACAACCGCGATCTTACAGGGGCGGGAGAGGTGCTACAGAGATATTGATTTTAGTTTTCTCAGTAGGGGACTGCGCTTCCAAACAGTGGTCTCACAGCCTATGAGGGTTCCCCCCACCTAAGGAGGGGAGGTGAATGTTCTGTCCTCTGATGTGTGTGTGTGTGTGTGTGTGTGTGTGTGTGTGTATGTGTAAAAGAAAGCTATTTACTAATGGTACAATGCAGTCAAGTTGATAGAAAAAGTGTCATTTGTAATAAAGAAGCATAGGCAGTGTTAAGGTTTATCTTGTCTCCTGGTACCTGGTTTACACTAGCTTTCTTGTTTTTTCTTTTTCTGACCCCTGGATCTTCCCATTCTAAAAAAAAAAAAAAAAAAAAGAACAAGAAAACATATACCAGCTTGGGCTGCTGGTAGCTCATGCCAGCTGAGGAGGCTGAGGTCTGTGAATTGGGATTTAAAGCCAGCTCCGGGCAGAAAAGTCCATGAGACTCTTTATGTTCAATTAACCAGCAAAAAGCTAGAAGTGGAACTGTGTGGCTCAAGTAGTAGAGTGCCAGCCTTGAGCAAAAAAAAAAAAAGCCAAAGCCAAGTGAAAGTGTGAAGTCCTATGTTCAAGTCCCAGTACTGGCATAAGAGGTGGGGAGAAAGGGAGGGAGAGAAGCAGGGAGGGAAGAAAGGAAGGGAGAGAAAGAAACTTAGTATGCTAACCTGTCTCTAGTGAGTCTTGTTTAACCAATGGACGATAGAAGAGTCCTGTGACCCAGTGGTTTTTAGGCAGTGTGGCATCAGCCCAGATGAATAAAATGAGGGGTGTGTGTGGAGGGGTGTCACAGCATGAGAAAAAGAGAGAGAGAGAGAAAGAGAGATGAGGCTATCAGCTTTGGGAAGAGGAGGGAGAGATACCCTGAGATACCCTGGGTCCTCCCTACTTGCCTTTCCGGCTGGTGACTCAGAAGAAGAAAATGTATTTCTAAACACATTACTTCAGAGCCAAAGGATGCCAAGGTATAAAACATGTATTGTGTTGGTGTGCTTGGGAGTGCCAGTGGCCCGGCTGCCGTTCCCACACCTTTCTAAGAAGCCCAGGGCTTTCTCTATCCTGGTGTGTACTCCAATGCTTCCAGTGAACTTATGCACACATGCACATGTACATGCGCACCTGCATGCTCACAGTGGTCTCCACTTGGTCTTGGCAAAATGTGAGTTAACAATTTACAAGGAAACATAGGCTCCCTTACAGAGTGCCCCAGGGGTAGCTGTGGCTGGCCCCTTGGGTGTTCCTACCAGGTCTGGGCAGCCGGTCTCTTAAGGATACTAATGTACTCTGAGTTCTCATGTTTGCGTTTGTGTTTTTAAATTCAGATTGGTGCGTTCTCCTTAATCAGTAGTGGCAAAATGTCTCTTTCCTTTCTATTTTCCATGTGATGTTTAATGGCTTATCCAATCATCTCTCTGTGTTTGTGCTCAGCCCAAGGTGACACTTAAAATTGGATAGGTGCAGGTTGGGATAGGAGGGCTTGGGGAGCTGAGAGCTGGGAATCCAGGAGCTCAAGGAAAAAAACCCACAACTCTTTTTTTCTTACAATTATCTATACTCCTACCCCTCCATTTTTCAATTGACTACAGCAGGAATTATAATTGATTTATTTTGAGAAGGCTGATATAAATATAAATAAATATATATATACATAGAGAGAGAGACAGAGGGAGAGACAGAGATAGAGACAGAGCGGCAGAGAGAGTCTTACTTAAGTTTTCTAGTTCTGGTCTACTTGGAAGACAAAACTAAGACTGATTTTGAACAGGAAATTCTTCACCTCAGGACAATGTAGTCCTAGACCAATGTGGGTATCTATGAGTTGGCCCCTTTCTTCTTAAGTTTACTCAGGCTTTGCTGGAAAAAGAGAAACACTAATAAGTGTTTGAGGGTAGGTTTTACTTGTGAAGCGGTCCTGAGAAGATATGTAACTTGGGGTGAACCCTTTGTGAGGCGTGGCACTTCTTGCTTTATGAAATGATGAACCTTTGGTAGGACTAGGACATTTATAAAATCAAAGCAGAGCCAGACATTGTTGATCTCCCCATTTGTGACCACAGTCAGGGATGGAGTACTTTTAGATGATTGGGTGCTGGCTTGGGAATTGGAAGACAGACTCCTGGTAGGGGGGAGTCTTGACCTTGGAGTCCACCTGAAGGAGGAGTTACTGTGTGGGCCAGGGCTTGGCTGGGGAGGTTGTGCATGGCTAGAAATGTCATGAGTTGGATTTTCATGTTCTGTGTTTGTGGGTTTGGATAGCCATTCCCTGTTCAGGGAGCTTCCATTATCCAGCAATGGAGTGGCATTCTTTGGGACCACAGAGTCATGTTTTTCTAGGACTGACTGATCTCTGTTTAATCTGATTTATTTGACGGGTTTGCTTGAAAACCTTTCAGATAGAA
This sequence comes from Dipodomys ordii, assembly GCF_000151885.1. Classification (NCBI taxonomy): domain Eukaryota; kingdom Metazoa; phylum Chordata; class Mammalia; order Rodentia; family Heteromyidae; genus Dipodomys; species Dipodomys ordii. The sequence goes on from NW_012267226.1 coordinate 17,265,835, forward strand.
CAGAACAACATGGTATGATATATAAGAAGGAACAGGTTTTGGAGTCAGGATAGCCATAGATTGAGAGCTTACCCACTTTGAAAATTGTGAGTGCTTAGACATCTCACCTTTACATGCTGAGGGGCCAGCTCCTGTCTCGTAAGATAGGCATGATACGACTTCACTTGTAAGGTTATTGCAAAGGTCAAATGGAAAGCAAAATACATGCAGTCTCTTTATTATCACTCCAGCACACACACATTAGTTCCTCTAAACCTTTCTTGTCTTGAGAGTAGAGGACCCGATTTTCTTTCTTCCTGGTGTTCTCGTCATTGCACAAATGGAGATCAGCTCATTTATTTGTTGCTCACCTTTGTGGATATTATGGTGCTGAGGAAGAAATTAGTGATATCTCAGACGGGGAGGAGCCTTCTGTTTTTTGCTCCAAAAGAATCTCTTCGGTTTGGGAAGGTGCTCTGGGTTAGGGTTGGCTGTACTGGAAGTGATGGTTCAGGAATGGTTGGTACGTCCTCATTCACAGCTTTCTGAGACATGGCCGTAGCTGCTCTGCCCTGAAGATATTTATGCTCAATTGCTTTTCCTTTCAAAGGAAAAAAAATAGTCCTTAAGAAATGCTTTGAGAAGGCCTCGGTACTATGGCACTGGGGAGTTGTTACCAGACAGCCACGTGCAAGTTGAAATCTCACTGCGATTTGGGGCCACTAACACGCTCTGGACTTTTTATGCATGGACTGTCCTCTGGACCAGGGGTGAATTTCTCACTTTGCTTTTTCAGGAGAGAGCTTTGTCATTTGCCATCACTCTTCTCATCCATCACAGGGGCACAGGAGGTGCGGACCATAGAGTGGTTTGTTAGAGGGGAAAAAGGTGGATTCAGTTGTTCATGTTTTTTTTCTTCTTCCAGGTATGTCTCTCGCTTGGACTTTTCCAGGAAGTAAACCTGCCAGGAAATGCCTGGTTCAGGGCTTCTGGAGTCATTTTGCTTGGTGTAGAAAGAAGGATCCATTTTCTTGCTAGCCTGGGGTTGGACCTGTAATCCTGAAGTGTGGTTTAGAAGGAGAGAAACAAGTCATTTAATTATTTATTGAGTGCCTGGAGAATTTTATAGGCAGGAGAGCTTAAAGGCAATTCCAGTGGGAGGGAAAAAGACCAGTCTTGGAGCATCTTTCATGGCGATCTCCTTGGAACGAAAGCCTTTAATGCTTGCCAGCATTGACGTAGCCCTCATGCCAGCTGTGTTGAGAAGGGGCCATGGAATCAACTACCGATCCTTCCTTTGTATGCCAGTATTATCTGATCCCATCCAGTGCAGGTCCCCTTCCAAACCATATGTCTTACCCTGCTCAGCTTCAAGTCTATCTGTGCTACTGAGACCAGAGGCTTTTCAAATGGCTTATTACTGTATTAAAAATTATTCCTGCTTTGAACCACAACACTGGGATCACCGAGGGTCATGGAGAGCCTTGAGGTGATGGGAAGCCTCTTTGTGTGTCGTGGGGAGCAGGACTGAGAATGGACTGTGTGAGGAAGGACCTGAAATAGAGGGTGGCTGCGTTCTAAATCCAGCCTGAGACCAGAGCAGAATTTAAACAGAACTGCTGGTTACCTAAACATTCTGCACGAATGCCCTCTCCCCCCTCTCCTCTTCCTTCTCCCTTCGCTTCCCTTCCCTCCCCTCTCCTCTCTCCCTTCTCTTCCTGCCCCCCCCTTCCCCTCTTCTCTCTTGGGTCTAGGCACTGACCCTTAGCTCTTTTGCTCAAGGCTGGTGCTCTGCCACTTGAGCCACAGCTCCAGCTTTTTAGTGGTTAATTGGAGATAAGAGTCTCAAGGGCTTTTCTTGCTCAGGCTGGCTTGGAACTTTGATCCTTACGTCCTGTATAGGTAGGATTACAGGCATGAGCCACCAGCTCCTAAATACCTTTTCTCTTTATTTATTAAAAAAATCACTTCTTTTTAAATATGTGCCATTTGCTAGGACTAAAGAAGTGTTAGTTAGGGTTTTCTTCCCTTTGGGTTGAAGAATGTCAGTGTGTGTATGTGTGTGTGTGTGTGTGTGTGTGTGTGCACCTTTCAGAGAGTGGGCCCTATCTTGGGGGTGGGAGTGAGGGATTAACCCCATGTGCCCCCCAGTCTGTTGTCACCCCCATCAACATCTAGCCCTCTGCACACAGGATGTTTTCTCTAGTACTTATCAGATGGTCTAGGAGATGTGGGGTGGAGATAGAGGTAACGTTTAACTCATCCTGAATTCCTTTCATGAGTTGAGGCCCAAGGTGTACTCAACCACAGATCTGAGGGGAGGGTTTGGCTGGAGCAAACCACCTTGGGCTCTCTGAGTCTTGAAAGGAGGTGTGGGAGCTGGTGGTGGGGTCGGGAGCCTGGCTTGAGTCCCCTCCCTGCCTTTGGTGTGTGGGTTTAGAGCCCAGGAAATCAAAGAGAAGTGTAACAAACTATTCTTTCGGGTGCTGGTGGTTGTGTGTGCATGCATGTGTGTGCATGTGTACAATTGAGTTAACTGGCTTACCCATACCAGTTTCTTTCTTTTTTTTTTTTTTTTCTCATTCACCTTCCTTCTTCTCAAGCCAGCTTTTTGGCCAGGATGTCCATTTTGAGCTCATTTGCCAGGGGGGAACAGGGAAGGAAAGAATAACTAAATTAGGCATCTGCTGCATGAACGTGAGACATCTTCTAAAACGATGCATTTGGATTGTGTAGAGGTTTAGATTTTCAGTTTCATCCCAGGCTGAACAGGCGTAGACACTTGGGAACTAACCACGTTCTGTTTCTTAGTCTCATAATAGTTTGTATTTGGAAGGCAGAAAGGACAGAAGCAGAGGCGGGACTGTTTTAGCATAGTTTTGTAAAAAGATACCCTGTGTGTGTGTGAGAGAGAGAGAGAGGAGGGGGGAGTGGGGAGAGAGCGAGTGAGCCTGTAGGCATTGCCTTCTAGTCCGGGAAAGACAGAATTAGCTTCTGAAAGACGTCAGCCTTCACTTCTAGCACCTGTGATTTGAGTATTTTTCACTCTTTCTGGACCAGACCATTTCTACTTTCGTGTGTGTGTGTGTGTTTGTACGCGTGCGTGCACGTGTGCGCATGCATGTTCATGTGCACCAATACTGGGTTTGATCTCAGGGCTGGGTATTATCTCTTTTTCACTCAAGACTGACACTCTACCCCTTGAGCCACAGCTCCACTTCTAGGTTTTAAGTAGTTCATTGGAGATATAAGTCCCAGGAACTTTCCTGTCCTGGCTGGCTGGCTTCAAACCATGACACTTGGATCTCAGCCTCCTCAGAATAGCATGCATGACATTGGTGTGTAAGTCTGCTCTGCTTTTATTTCTTCTCCCAATGACCCTTTTCCCATGGTAGGAAGGAAAAAGAAAGGAGCCCCAGAGAAGCTAGCATTCAGCACTGGACCCAGCTAAGAGGCTGTGTTATCTGAGGAGGGCAAGGGGAGGGAAGACCGGATTTGCACTGATTTGATGTGGTTTGTTGTGTGTTCTCCAAAATCTCTGTGGGATGACTGTTGGATTAAGTCAGGGAGCCAAGGGGTAGGAGATTCCGTAGAGCGGAGAGGCTTGTAAGTAAGTCACCATGGAACTCGGCCCACTGAGCCTGCACACCAGGGGAGGAGGGATCATGTATTTAGGCTTCATGTGTCTGCTGGAAAAAAAAAAGAGTTTCCTTTGACTTGATCTTGGCTAATTCATGCTTATTGCTGACACTATAGAGAAAAGCATGACTCTTATTGTCTAGACATTTGTTTGGGGAGCACTGGAGTAATCTTAGCCACTCTGAGTAATAAAATGAAGTCCATTTGGGCCTAAAGAAAAGGAGTTCTCCGTGACTGGTCCCCCTGAGATCAGGATTGGCTACCACACTGGGGGCTACACCATTCTTGTGTGTGTGGTGTGTGTGTGTGTGTCTGTGTGTGTGTGTCTGTGTGTGTGTCTGTGTGTGTGTGTGTGCGTGCGTGCGTGCGCGCGTGCCAGCACCACGGTTTAAACTCAAGGCCTCACTTGGCTTGTTATTTTTTTTTTTTCTCAAGGTTGGTGTTCTACCATTTGAGATACAGCTTTGTTTCTGGCTTTTTGGGGTTAATTGGAGATTAGAGTTTCACACATCTCATGGATTTTCCCTGTCGGGGCTGAACTTGAACTGCGATCCTCAAATCTCAGCCTCTCCAGTAGGTAGGATTACAGGTATGATCCACTAACCCTAGCCAGACTTCACTTTCCTACTTTATCCAGAGCATAGTTATCTAATCCACCTGGAGAAGACACATTCTCCAAGTGTTCACACTGTGGGTGGCTCAGTACCTTTTAGGTGGACATAGCTGTATGTGTAGGAAGTTCCTCCTCCTGGTAACTAACCAAAGTATCTCTTGTGATTTGAGTTATTTCTGATTTTTTTTACAGCAAGTGTGTGAGCAAAGGCTGGCTGGACAGTCCAAAACTCTGAATTAATTTTCTCAGTTGAACATTCTGGGCGGGACTGTGTTTTGGTGGGGGACAGAAGGGAAAAAAAAGGGGTGGACTAAGTAACTGTTGGCTTCATTTGAGGCAGAGATCTGGCTGCTCTCTGAGTTAGTTCCCTTGTTTGTTTATAAACCATGGTTAAGTGAGTTTTTCTTTTCTTCCTCTCCCCCTTTCCTCCCCCCCTTGCCATTCTGTCTCCCTCCACCCCCACCCCAATCCTAACAGTCTCATAGGTAAACTTAGAAGGAAGACAAATACTTCTTCAACTGTCACCGAGGGTACCATAAAAGAGACATTTGGACAGTAGTTCTGGGGAGAGGCTTGTCTGTACTCCATGTTAATACACAGGGATTGGGGTAGCCCGGATCACTAAGAGAAGGCGGTTTTTCTTCATTTAGCTTTTAATTGCTTTCTTTCACTTTTATGTATAAAAGATTGTCCATTTAATTAACTCAAGAATGCAATTTCAAAAACACTAATGCTTTACACATGATGGCTTTTAAAATAAAAGTAGCATTCTAATATCGTGTCGTGTTTTCCTGGAGCTCGCTCTTCCCGTCCTCCGCCCCTCTGGTCTGTATTAACCTTTAATAGTGGAGGGTTGTTAGTGGAGAAATGCCTGTTTTCCCTGTGTCTGCCTTTCCCGCCCACTGAACTGAGTGTTTTTAGCAGTAACACCAGGGCACCCCTTGTGTTCTGTGACTTTAAAAAAAACTATTTCTGGGGCTTGAACTCACACAAGGCTGGTTTTCTACCATTTGAGCCATAGCTCCACTTCTGGCTTTTTGATGGTTAATTATAGATAATAGTCTCAGGGTCTTTCTGCTCTAGCTAGCTAGCTTCAAAACTGTGGTCTTCAGATTTCAGCCTCCTGAGCAGCTAAGATCATAGGCCCATGCCACTGATGTCTGGCATGTTCTGTAACTATTGTGAGGAGGGGGCTTCATATCCCTTCTCCCTCGGCCCATATCATGTCCATAATTCATCCTCTTGGAGTCACTGTGTCTCCTTGCTCTTGTGGCTCCCTTAAAAAATTAGCTTCAGAGGCTGGGAAGATGGCTCAGGGGTAGAGTGCTTGCCTTGCATGCATGAGGCCCTGGGTTCGATTCCTCAGCACCACATAAGCAAAAAGAAAAAAGCCAGAAGTGGTGTTGTGGCTCAAGTGGTCTAGAGCACTAGCCTTGAGCTGAAGAGCTGAGGGAGAGCACCCAGGGCCACAGTTCAGGCCCCACGACCGGACCCTCTCCCCCACCAAAATCTTCAAGTAATTGTACAGAGGAGCTACCTTATAAGAAACATCGTTATGATATAATATGTGGGAAAATTAAAGGAAAACATTGACATTTGGCTGTGGTTTTCTCTGGATATTTCCTTAGAAGTCGCTTGTGTAAATTGGCCTGAGGGTCTCTGACTTTATTATCTTCTCTTCTTGATGAAAAAGGAAAAAAGAATCTAGCTATTTCTCATCTTTTCTTATTCCCTTATCACTTCCAAAAAATGTCATTTCCTCATGCCTTTGGTCTTTTGTCTTTTGTGTAACGAAGGCTCTTCTGATCCCAGAAATGTGCCCTTTATACTAGTCCCTGCTCAGCCGTATTATTTTGTTTCATTACAGTATGATCTTATTTTCATAACTCACCAGCTGGACTTGGTGAGGAGCGAGGATACAGGTGAAATATATGCCTGTATATATACCCCCAAGAAAGGAGATGTTGGCACTTGTCACAGGGGATTCCAGCCCAGAGGCAGAAGGGACCTGGTGACTGCTTTGATTTTCTAGGGAAGGTAAAAAAGATGGAATCCCAGAGGGATCAGTGACTTGCCAAAACTCCTGCCACCAATGAGGGCCATAGCCAAATGACATATTTTGCCTGGTCAAAGTGATTGCTTACCCAGCATGCAAGGTTGGCCTATATGCCAAGTCCTGGATGGAGGTTTCAGGATTCATGAGGCTCACCTGCCTGAAGCCCGCTTGTGCTTTGATTCTGACAACATGTTGAGAACTCTGGAGTCATGTAAGGTGTACTATTAAGTGCTTTTTGCATTTCGATCTGGTTTATTCTTCCAAATCTAAGATTAACCTTCTTCCCTAGTGTTCTGGCTTGCCTGGTAATAAAATGTTTGATTGTTGAGTGAACAAAGTTAGTGATTCTGCCTACAGTCTCTTTATGGAATGGTGTGAGTTGCTTTGCAAAGAGAATCTTTCTTCCATGGTGTCCTTTCTTCACATAACATGATCGTTTTGTTTTGTTTTGTTTTTTTAGTCTATCCAAGTGGTGGTGCTCAAATTTTTCTACCCCAAAAGTCTGGAGACTTATCTCCAATAAATCATTAAGAAACCGGAAGTGGCACTGTGGCTCAAGCAGTAGAATGCTTGCTGTGAGCTGAAGAGCACAGGGACAGCACCCAAGCCCAGAGTTCAAGCCCATGACTGACAAAACAAAAACAAAAAAAAACCAAACAAAAAGTGACTAAGAGGTTATCTTTTTTCCATTCATGTCTGTGAAATATGGATATATACATATGCATCTTGGATAGTTATATACTCATATTTCTGTGGGATTTTGGTAAAAATGAGCTTGGTGACAAATGCTTTTCAATGAGGAACAGGGCCAGGGCTGAAATGGGTGAGGTACTTACAAACCCTTTTTGTCCCCATTGATTGGAGGAGAGGGATTTTCAAATGAACCTGGAGCGAACAGTAAATATGATGGAAGATTTAGGATTTACTTTCGTTATACTTTTCCTAAAGTCTGCCTTCCTTGTAAATGAGATTCTCTGTCTACCTCCTACCTTTATTATTATTGTTGTTGTTTGGACTTAGCAAACATTCACTGTAAAAGACTCTGGGTGAGTCTTGAATGCTGTCTGTGAGCCTAGAGGCTGAAGGAAACCATACGGCTTTGTCATTCATTCATTCCTGGGTTCATTCATTGAGCTATTTAAACTTCTGTTTGCAAGACAGCAGCCCCAGATGGTCTTTTGGTGCCAGCTTTAGCTCAGAGACCCCAGGCTTTGACAAAAGAGCAGGGGAGGGGCAGCTGAATGTACAAAATACGTCTAGCCATTAGAAAGCTATTTCTGAGTCTTGTGGCTTGGGAGCTAGAATACCTATCATGTCAAATATCTTAGAATTCTTTCTTCTTGTCCTCCCTCTCTCCCTCCCCCCCTCCTTTTTTGTGTGTGTGTGTCGGTCATGGGGCCTAGACTCTGGGCCTGGGTGCTGACCCTCAGCTCTTCAGCTCAAGGCAAGTGCTCTACCACTTGAGCCACAGCATCACTTCCGGCTTTTTCTGCTTAGGTGGTGCTGAGGAATCGAACTCAGGGCCTCATGTATGCAAGGCAAGCACTCTACCACTGAGCCACCTTCCCAGCCCTCCTTCTTTCTTTTTTTTTTGGGGGGGGGTCCGGTCATGGGGCCTGAACTCTGGGCCTGGGTGCTGTCCCTCAGCTCTTCAGCTTAAGGTAGCACTCTACCACTTGAGCCACAGTTCCACTTCTGGCTTTTTTCTTTTTGCTTATATGGTGCTGAGGAATCGAACCCAGGGTCTCATGCATACAAGGCAAGCGCTCCACCACTGAGCCACCTTCCCATCCCCTCCTTACTTTATTTTAAAAGCCTAGTGTGGAGATGTCTGAGCCAACTTCTATTATTGTAGCAGCAGTCACAAGGATATGATTTTTTTTTGAGTGGAACTGATGACCCATGCTTATCATGGCTCTCATTTAGAGCTCTCTCCTTTCTTATTCTAGGACTTCACTTTAACCCAGTGGTGACTTTGAGCCCATCTGCACCCCCTTTCCCACAATACAAATCACCTAATCTATTAGAAATTGCTGTGTAGGGTTGGTGAGGGTAGATGGTGGTGGTGTCTGCTTTCTTTTCTTGGACCTAGGGGCAGTGGCTACCTACAGTGTGCCAGCTCCGAGCTCAGCAGTAAGACACATGACCTCATTCAGTCTCTAGGTCAGGCTTTTGGCATCCTGGTGTGACAGAAGAGAAAGCTCATCTGTACAGATGAGAAGTTCAAAGAGGATAGATATTTTAGTTCATGCTTTTAAGTTGGTAGCTGGAATTCAAACTCAGATTTTTTTTAAAAAAATTGCTTAGCTTGTGCTCCTATTCCTCTTGGATTTTCTCAGTGAGTATTGGGATGGGCAAACCAGGGCACCCAGACCAGAATTGGTTTTACCCAACTGTGATTATTCCTGCCTCTTGATTTGTTCATCAGTGAGCCAGGCTGACTTTGGGGGTGGAGACAAGACAGACTTGTAATCCTCACCCAAGACCAGCCTATTGGAGCTGAGGTCTGGCTCTCCCATAGATCCCTCCCAGGATTTGGAGGAATAAAGGAAGAAGAAGGAGAAGATGAGATTTCCGGTCCCTTCTCCAGTGGGGAAATTTACATGTCAGGAGCTCTCTATCTAAATGTGACTATTATATATTATTCAAGGAACTTTATCCCTGCACTCACTGTTTCCTTTGCTCTTCCAGGAAATGATGGTGCTTTCCTGGAAGTAATAAGTGACCTGCGGTAGGATTGGGCCATTGTGTTTTGTGGAGTGACATTGTGGGCTTAGCCAGGGTCTTTAGCTAGATGAAAATAGTCTGTGCCTCCCCCCTGGTATCTCAGTTCCTCAGAACCAGGTCCTCTTCCCCATGCTCAGTGACACTTATTCTTGGAGAGACCTGGAGCTTGATGGAGTTGCCCCAGGCTGGAGTTAGAAAGTCCCGAGAGCCCAGATGTTTCCCATAGTTGTTTTTTCCATTGCCCCCATCAGGAATGTGTTCCCTCAGGATGGGTTATGGCCTGGAAGTGAGCCTAATGTAAACATCCTAGCAAGGCCAGTCCTCTTAATCGAATTGAGATGGTCTGCAGGATGAGTGATCTGAGAGTGGGGGAGAGAGGAAGAGAAGAGCTGGGGGAAGGGCGAGGCTTAAGGCTTGACTTGACTGTAGCCGGCCTGGGTTGTCTTCCACTGGCTTTGATAGAAAACTGGCTTCTTGGATGCTTCTCCTGCAGGGTAGGCAGGGCTATATGTTGGTTCTGGGCAGGGCAGTGAGGGAAAACTGAGATGTGTTAAAAGCCAGGAAGTGTGGCGTGGTGGAAAGAGTTAATGGGAGTTACCTGAACACTTCTGGAAGGAGCCAGCCCATTCAAGGACTTCCAAGGCCTTTAGAATCATATGCATGGGAGTACTTTGAAGTGGTGATCTTTTGAGGAAGCTACTTTCTCTGAGTAGGACAGGAGAATGTGGGAGAAGTTGTGTGTATGTGTGTGTGTGTGTGTGTGTGTGTGTGTGTGTGTGTGTACTTAAGGCTCTTGGTGGGGACCCTAAGTATCATGAAGATGCTAACCCTCATCCTCATTTCTTTTTATTTTGGGGGCCCAGACTTTCTTAGAGATTCTGAGCATTTTACAAACTCCACTAAGATGGAGACTAAAATATAAAAGAGTCTTCTAGTCAGATGCTCAGCTACTCAGGAAGCTGAAATCTGAGGATTGCATTTTGAGGCCAGCCGGGCCAGAAAAGTCGGTGGACTTTTTAACCACCAAAAAAGCTGAAAGTGGAGGTATGGCTCAAGTGGTAGAGCACCAGCCTTGAACAAAATAGCCAAGTGAGCTCAAGAGGCCTTGAGTTCAAGCCCTAGTACCGTACTGGTACACACACACACACACACACACACACACACACACACACACACACACACACACACACACACACACACACACACACACACACACACACACACACCCCCTACCTGTGACAACCTGTCTGCAGATTCCCAGAGCAGTCCCCTTGTGGTCTCCATGAGAACTCATGGTCCTCATCAGACCTGACCATATTTCTTCTTTCATAGGAAGTGTAGGAACACTCTGGGGAAAGGTAAGGCAGCAAGGCCAGTCAACATTTAGAGCTTTTGAGTACTGCTAATTTTAAGAGGATATACAGAGGTGTCAAGATGGCTGTGTTGTCGTTGCTGATGCAGATTCAAAGAAAGAAGGTCAGGTGGCCAAGGGAAGCTAGAGGAAGAAGGGAGGCAATGGAAACTTTTCTTTCTATTCTGATGCCTTCAAATTTTGGTGCCCAAATGTGCCAAGGAGAGAGATGTGAACAATTTCGTTTGCCTTCAGGACGCAGGGTCTAATCTAAACATGATTAAACGGATTTGATTTTATAGATTGGAAATTTCGAAGAGATAGAAACTGATGAGGTTAATGTGAAATATTTACTTAATAAAAAGCCTCATTACCTGATGCTGAAGGGTAGAGAGGGAAAAAAGGATTCTTGATAATGCGTTTGATCTTTTGGAAATGAAGTTGGGTTAAAGTTTTCTTGGTTAAAAACTGAATTCTGTGATCTTGTTTTTACACATGCTGTGCTTAAATATTAACACCAATTGAGCAAATTGCCTTTTAACTGCCTTTATTTGCTTTCATTAACAGTATAATTTAAAAGCTCAAGAATTTGCATGGAACCTGTTGTGCATGTTTGTGGGGGTGGGGAGAACTATCCATAAATTAATTATTCGTGAGAGCATTATCTTTAAGGAAGGTCACAAAACCTGAGCGTGCTTTGTGGAAAGCAATGATGTGTTGTTGTTCTTTCTTGAGGACATGATGTACTTTTGGCTTAGAGATCTGTGTGTGTGTGTGTGTGTGTGTGTGTGTCTGTGTGTTTGTGTAATAACTTGGCTAGATCAAGAAAAAAAATTTTAATGACTGGGCATGTTTTAAGTTAAGTTGACTAAACCTAATTACACTGTAGTTCCAGAGAACTAAAGGCAATACCATTGGTATTTAAATACTGGTTTCAAAATGAAAGCCAACTTAAATAATTGGCTGTGCTCCTTAGATTGTTTATCTGTCTGTCTCCCCCTCTTTCTCTCCATCTCAGAACCTGCTCACCCTTCTCCTCCATTCTCTCTTTCACTTTCACATCAATAGGAAGAATGGGACAATTTTAAGTGTGGAATGTTCACTGCATTATCTGCTTACGAAATTACCTGAAATATCTCAAATGTTTCCAGAAGGATTTCACTGCAAATGGTTGCTTCCTTCTCTACAGATGTTTTTGCGGTTTAAAACCTCAGCCAAGGTAAACATCATGAATGGGACCCAGGGACCACCTTGTGCTGGAGGGGGTCCTGAAGTTCCTTTGGGAGTTATTTGACACACTATTGTGACATTTCTGCTTTGTCAACCTTTTAGTCTGTCTCTCTTTCTCTCTCTCTCACACACACATATCCACATACACACACCCTTCCTCTCTCCTGGTGCTGTGGGTTTTGTTGGTGATGTTTTCCTAATTAATTTAATCTGTAGTCTAGTTTTTCTGTGTCCACAGATGCCAGAATGCTGAATTTGTTTATCTTGAGTGTTTTTATTGGCTACTGTTAAAACACAATTTTCTTCTTCTCTTTCTTCCCAATCTTTGTGCCTTCTCTTCCTCTGTCTGTCTGTCTCTCTACCTTTCTCCCTTTCTGTTTTTGATGCTTCTCAGCCTACTTCAAGAAAGACTTCTCTTTCTTATGTCTGTTTGTCAAATACATCCTTTTTATCATTAAGATAATGTGTTTAAAAGGTCCACTCAAAATTTAAGGGATACAGAGGAAAAGACAAATACATTTGACCATATTGAAATTTTCCTTTTCCTTATGCTTTTTTTCTGTACACATAGAAAAGATTAATCATTCATTTGCCAAATGTAGGAAAGGTACCTCTCCCAGTCTAATCACTTTACAATTTTGATGATAGGTCCTTTGTTCATATAACATTTTTATTTATTTAATTTTAAGACATCACAACTTGTATCTGTAGAGTGGATAGTCTCTAGATCCTTTGCTGATGGTTGCATTTCAGTTTGGATTTTGGGAGACAGGAAGAAGGAGAGGGAAAGGGAGAAGTGGGATAGAAGTAGGAGGGAGGGAGAGAGGGGAGGTGGAAGGAATCTTTCTGATTTGTCTGTCTAGAAGACACCTGTTTTTTCAGTCCTATTAATTCTGTCCTTGTTCTACCCAGTCTCCGCAAGCCAATTCCTTTTACCTCTCTTTTACCAACGCCTTTTACTTCTCAAGGCACCTACTATTTCTGTCTTACAGCAGCAATAGTTTAATATTTATTCATGAGAGTGTCACTCATTAGCAAAGATCCTGTCCACTGACTCACTCATCACTGAGTTCTACTCTTTGTAGTAAGCATTTATAAACAAGTAGTTTACCAAACAGCCCAAATCTATTCATTCTTTTCTCTGAAACACTCTCTGAGATTCACCTACTCTCTGCAGAAAAGTTAGAGCCCAGGAGTCAAACAAATATTTGACATAAATTAGGTTAAAGTATTAGCTTGGAAAACCCATTGCAATTTTAAGAGGAAGGTATGTGAATGAACCAAGAAGAAGAGGAGATTCCTGAATGACTAACACTATTCTCAAGGTATTCCCTACTAAGTAAGAGGTTTCTAATCATGATCTATTTCCCCAAAGTGAATTTATGGCTTATTCTGCAAGTATTATTGAGTATTGTCTCAATGAGGCCATGGAGGGAAAAGAACAAGCCGTGGCCTTTGCCCTTGTGAAGCTAGCTACTCTCTGATTTAGGATGTAGAAATTTTAGCTCAGGGAGGAGGATAAAACCAAACACAGAAGTCTGTGTTATCTCCACCCTCACTGTCCCTCCTTTTTCCTCAGTGAAGCTGGCAAGGCTGTCTTTCTAAATCAACGCTGTGGAAAGGATGTGGGCTGCCACAATTAGCTATCTAGCCATCCAGCTCATTTTGAACCAAAGCATGTCATTTCTTCCTTGATTTGTATTTTCATTTATTCATTCAGTTCGTCATTCAAGAAAAAGTTGTACTATTGATATTAGCTGCATTTGGCATGTTTAAAGTACACAGGACTAGTAGTAGGTTTCTAGTCCTTCTCCATTACAAAGCAGATTTATTATTAGTGGCAGTAATGAGAGGAAGGGATAAAATTAGTACCAAAAGTCCTCTCATCCTGTGGGTTGTTTTATAACTTCCAGGGGATTGCTAGCAGCAGTACCATTACTATCTCTCTGACACCTTTTGAGAAAACAAGTACAAATCATAGGGTCTATAATAACTCAGTTTTTTTGCTAGAGAATGTTTTGCCAATTCGTGTGGCACAATGACTTCCACAAGTAAGAGACCAATGAGTGTTTGCCAAAAGACAGGATTGTGGATGAAAGCTGGAGCTAGAGAAGTTACTTTGGGATGAGGGGCTATGGGGAACCTGATCCACAAAGGGGCTTCAGGGCAATTTGATCATCTCAGTTTTTTTTTTTTAGATCTTTTCAGTGTCTGAAATATCTCAATTGTTTCTTGCTGTTCTCGCACAGGGTGAGGTCTGTCTCTTGGCTGTTGGAGTCCAGCCTTGGTTCTGGGGAGTAGCACAGGCAGTGGATTGAAGTCCTGGTGTTATGCAAAAGTTTGTTTCGGTTCTTATCAGAATTCTTTCCAGGAACAGAACATATTTTCCAATACATGGAACAGGGGTCAGGGTGGAAGTTAATGTGTTCCCTGGAATGTTCCAGGCCTGAGTTGACTTTCACAGCAGTGCTGCAGTTCTTTAGACACTCACAGGCTACTGGGACACAGAAATAAAGCAGTTTCACCGAATCCCTCCTCTTCTCCCCTTTGGTCTTTGTGTTAGGAGGGAGGTGACAGGGAGGAGGGGACACAAGGGCAGGGTAGGATGGATTTATCACCTGTGGATCTTTGCCATTCTTCCTCCCTCACCTGAGTAGATATGAAGCTTTTTATTATCATAGCTGAGGGGAGGGAAATCTAGAGAATAGCACCATGACTTCTCTGTACAGAAGCAGTTGTGGGAGGTGGGTGGGCAGAGTGTACCCTTCAGTGGTTTAAAGTGTTTGGTGACTGTCAGCCTACCCAGAGGTCAAAGGTGAGACAGACTTTTTGTTGGTGTTGTTTCCCTCTACCTCCTCCTCCTCTCTCTCTCTCTTTTTTAAAACTCCCTTTCCTTGTTATCTTAACTCCCAAATGTCAGCTTTGATGTCTATTGTTGGGACTTCAAGAGGACTCTTAGCACATAGGCAGGTGTTGGTTTTAGTGGGCAGGCGAGAGCTCTACATTCTTCTGGAGTAGAGAGAAGGCCCCCCCCCACATTCTTCCCCCCTCTAGAGCAGGAGTCTCCCATGCTGCTGCTGCTGGGCCTTACCCCTGAGTCTCCAGCAGTGCTTACTGAAGTGGCTCCCTGCTGCGTGGTGGGCACGCATGCACCAGATCTCCTCTTCTTGTCCAAGCCCCTTTGAAGGGCTCTGTCTCCCTTCAGAGCAACTGAATGGAGGTTGTCTAACAGCTGCGTATTAAGGTTTCATTAATCAAAGACACTTCCACTGCCCCGTTACAGAAACACAAGTGCTTTGGCTGTCCTCTGCTGACAGCCTGCTAATTTATCTTTCCCAAAGGAAGGGAAAGGGGGAAGAAGGGACAGAGAGGCAGGCGATGCCCCCCGCTCACAAGAAGGGATCTCCATGCTGGCTTACACGTGGGTTCACAGATTGCCGTTAGGGTACCACACCTGGAGTAGCACCTACCTTCAGTGCAGTGGTGGACAACTGGATGTTCCCCTTCCCATCCTGATCACAGAACACGAGATCAAAACCACTGAAGACAGATCCTGGAAGTGGGTTTCTAGCCTCTTCTGTTTGTAAGAAAACGTTCATTTCTGACTCCCAGACCCAAGCTTGGCTGAAATTGAGAACAGAAAACTCCAGAAGCAAGAATAGGAGTTCAGGTGCAGATGGATAAGCACCTTTGGTGGATGGTCTTTGTGGAGTGAGGGGTGATGGAGAGGGTGATACATGGAAACCACTACTCTGAGAAGTATGGGCTTCATTTTCAGCTTAGCTGAGCTGCACATGGGTGGGTTGGAGCCTGATCTTTTGTAACCTCCTGCCCAGAAGCTGGCTCTCTGCCTCTTAAGGCCTCCTAAATAGGCATTACATTGGATTTTTTTTAAAAAGCCAAGTCTTTACTGGGGAGTAGCTTTAAACTTACTTTATTCAACTCATCAAATATTTACTGAGTACCTACAAGATTTGTTTGGCTCTCCTGGAGAAGAGATGGTGAAGCCTCACTCCTCATTTGAGATTAGAACCAGCACACAAATGACTGTAATTCAAGGAAGAACAAAAATGTTCTTCAAGACCCATGAGGCAGGAAAGGGCAGTGGGAGTTAGGAGCAGGGGCAGGGTTATGGATGATCAGACTCAACTTAGTCTTCAACCAGTATTTATTGAGTTCTACTGTATGCCAGGCAATTGAGATAAAGAAATAGAAAGACTTGCTCTTTGTTCCCAAGAATCTAACAAACTAGCAGAGGGATACAGGCACACATCATAGCATAAGACAGATGGGGACAAGGGTAGAACCATATTGACTGTGCTTTGGGAGGGGCTCCAGATGAGAATTTGCTGAGAAGGTAACATGGAAGCAGTATTTCAGAGGAAGTTGGACAAGTGGGAAAGATATTTCAGGGACAAGAAACAACATGTGCAAAGGCCCTAAATAAGGAGGGAACTGAGGTCTGTGATCATCTGGTTTCACTGGGACATGAGGGATATAAAGAGGTAGTTTTTATAGAGGTAGTGAAGTCCAGAGGGTCCTGGGCTTCATTGGTAACTTTGGTGGAACCTGTCAAAAGGGCTTAATTTGGAGAGTAAAATAATAAGTAGGTCTTAAAGGAAGCACTTGTAGAGGGAGGGGCCTTGAGGATGAGTATGTGTGAGTCAGTGTTTGGTTCCCCTTAGGAACCAGTAGAGTAGCTTAAGTGGGTGAAAATTCAGTTCAAACGATGGCAGGGGCAAAAGGAAGTGGGGAGGGAAGGTCAGAGGGAAGAACCAAATGGATCTGTCGTTGGTGAGAGCAGGCATGTTGCTAGAGGGGGCTGAGGGAGCCTGAACTGCTGGCTTGGATAACAGGTAGAGAACAGAGAAGATGGCCCGGGTGGAAGGCTCCTTAGCTTTCTATTTTGGACATGCTGTTTGAGGAAGCTATGTACAAAAATGATGTAGAAGCAGTCTGTGTATTTGCAGTGGGTATTGAAAGGCACTTTAGCAAGCAAGAGATGTCAGTGTGTACAGTATGGATTCAGTTGTATCCACTGACTTTCTATAATATTTTTGAGTGACTAAGAAGTATCTTAATTCTATGGCAAAAAAAGAGCCTTTCTTGGAATCATGAGAAGTGTGTTCATCAAAGGCTTGTATTCATAGTGTCCTGATGTCTGGGGAGCAGAGATAGACTTTTTTTTTAGGTCTAGACTCCCAGCCCTGAGATCTTTCCTTCTTCTAATTAATCCTTTGTAGTTTGTGATTGATGAAAATCAAGACTCTTATGAAAGTTTAATCCTTATCTTTATACATGCAACTGACTTTATCATAGGACCCCAGGTGTGTGTCTGAAATGAGTGCATATTTGATTACTTATAAAATCCACAGAATCTGGAGAAAATGGGTGGGTGTAACAGGGAGGTTTTTTGTTTGGTTTTGGTGCTATTAACAAAGTCTCAAATGTGCATGGTGGACTCCTGGCCTCTAGAGATTGCAGATGAGGGTTCCTTCCCTGTGTAAACTGAGGCCTAAGGAGACAGAAGGCTAGAACCAGGGTTTGTATGTCCAGTTCTCTTTTCTTCCTAGAACAGGTGGAAGAGAAGTCCCCAGTGATGGGTAGGAAGAGAACAAGGGTTCTGATAAATGGAGGGAACATGTCCCTTGTGATGGGAGAGAGTGCACTGGATTTCACAGTTTTTCATTACTTCCTTGAAGTAATAGATGCTGGACTAGAGCAGCAAAGACTAAAGCATGCACAGGTTGCTGGAATTGTGACTGGGAGTTTGGGTTGACATCTTAGAAGTGCTTACTCGGCATTACCACTTGAGCAGGGCCACATTTTGCTTTTGGGTTTTGTTTGTTTTTTTTTGTGTTTGTTTGTTTTTTCAGACACAGTCTCATTTTTGCCTGGGTTGAGGTTGGACCTGTGATCTTCCTACCTTCATCTCCAGAGTAACTAGGATTGCAGGCATGCACCCCCTGGCCCTGCTTTCAAGATAGCCTTTGTGACAAAGAACTAAGGAGTTGTATATGTTTATACACTAGCAGCCATAGTAAGATAGGAGAATGGAGATGAGATTCTTAGTTGGCCTGCTAAGATGATTTCCTCCCTAAATCCAAACATGAAATCCATGGCTGTATCCTTTGTCTTTGCTTTTCTCATGCCTGGCTGATTCTGGCTTGCATAATGAATATTATGTAAAAATACAGAGCATGTTGCAGACATTAATTGAATGTTCTATCCATTATCTCATTTAACCATAGAGAGTCATATAAAGCAAGATGAGGACTATTATGATCTCCAGACTGGGTAAGGAAGACATATAAGGTTGCACAGCCTCTTACATGGTAGCTCCAGAATTGGAAATCAGGACAAGCTGATCCCAGATCCCAAACCCATCCCTCTGTATTAGACTGTAGCAGTTCACAGGTTCTTCTAAATGTTGCTGGTGTTCTCCAGCCAGGGACCTCTCGCTTACCTTCAGTCCTGTTGGCAGCTCTTCATTTCAGGTTGTCACAATGGATTCTCTGAGCTGTGAAGCGTCATGACCTCTGTCTTCAGTAAGTTTAGCTGCAAGGTACTAGCTGTCCTCACAGGACACTTCCTGAGCCCTATGTCCACAGATTTCTCTGATGACTGAAATGGTTGCATTCTTCATAGACAGTGGGTTTTGCCTGTTCCAAAAATGGTTATTTCTATAGCAACCATTTATAATAGCAGATGTGTGCCTGGTATGGTTGGCAGAGAGGGTGGGGATCAGAAATGGAAACGGCCTTTTATTCTTCCCTTCCTGAATGCGTGCCCTGTATGTGAGGCAATGAGGCGGGAGAGACATGGCATTCTTATAATCTGTATTAGTGTCTGTGGCCCAGCACGGAAGGCTGTGCCGCTTATGGCCGGTTATTGTTGGAGTGTTAAGTTGGGCTGCGTTTGGCATTGGGAATATTCTTTGGCAGGCCTACCTGTGGGTTTCTGTTCATTTGATGTCTGTCACTTTCATGTTTATAGAATGTTAGACCGTAGACATTTACCATATGGTAAATAATAAATGTGGAGACAATGGCACATTGTCTCCCAAAGACCGCAGAGTGTACCTAAATGTATATTAGATGTACACTAGGTACCTCTCTCTCTTTCTACATATTCATATATATACACATATATGTTGACTATAATGCCAGCCTAAGCAAAATAGGATTTATTGTCACAGTACAGAAGTGATTCGTGCATCCTAAGAGCAAGAATACAGCTCTGCCTTTGAAAGGCAAGTGTGTGTTATTAAAATCTAGCTGTCTGCAACACTCTTACTCTCATCTTTGTTCTGCCCCTGAAACCAGTTTCATTTCCATCTTTGTGCAGAGTGAACCTAAAAATGACCACTCCAGGACTCCCAGCTTTACCTGTGATAAGTTTTTCCTTCTCTGTATGCACACATACGTGCATGTGTCTGTATGTATTTGTATGCACACATATGTGCATGTGTCTGTATGTATTTGTATGTGTATTTGAACTTTCTACAAAGAGGTGGTTTGAGGTTGGCCCCTGGGTCCCTGTGAACACACAGTAATGGGGTGCTGTCTGGTTGACTTATACATGGAATTGAAATTGAGTACTAATTTCCATTTCTCTCATGCTCATGGGTTTCCTACTTTTTTAAGTTTTTTAAAACTTATTACAGAGGTGATATCCAGAGGGGTTGTGGTTATATAAGTCAGGTAATGAGTACGTTTCTTTTTGAACAGTATCACTCTTACCCTCACTCTCTCCCAGTTTTTTCCTCCCATTTCCACCCATAAGTTGTTCAGTTCATTTTCCACATACTGTGTAGTGAGCACCACTGCTGCATTTGTTCACCCTTTGACCCTCCATTGCTGTCCCTCTCCTTTACCCTCCCAAAGACAGATAAACAAACAAGAATAAAAGAAAAGATAACAAAAACAACAACAGAATGAAAAAAAACCCTCTTGTTTCTATTATTTTATATGATCAGACATTGTGCCTTAGGGTTCTTCCCCTAAGAGTATCCTCCTTCGGTCCCACTGTGGGTTTCCTGCTTTTCTAAGGAATGGGCAAGAGGAGCTGGATTTGCAGTTAGCCAGGCTCTATTTTGCAGAGGATTTAAGTCACTCTTCCTAACAGTGACCTTAAAATAGTTTCTTTAATGAAGTGGAGAGAGGAGCTTGGGACTACAGACTCCTGTTACCTATGGCTAAATTAAAATATGGGCATCGGGCTGCTTGGGAGAGCTTCTTGCTGCGTCTGCTCCCATGCCAGTAGATACATGCTGTGGCAGAGACCAGATGATGAATATATTTTTAAACTTGGAACCCATGAACCACTTATTATTTCTGAATTAGGAATCAAAACATATGAATAATCTCAACAGGGTTTCAGCAGATGTATTGGAAGGTCCTTTTGCCTGGGGAGATGGTTGGAGGTGGTGGCAGCAAATTGAACTCTAACTTAATTCTTGTAGAACGTCTGCGTGATGTTTGGTCAACTTACCAGCCACTGTAAGTGTGATACAAGGCTCATCACTGTCGGTTCCAGGTGATTCCTGGAAGCAAACGGCCTTCTCTCTCTCTCTCTCTCTCTCTCTCTCTCTCTCTCTCTCTCTCTGTCAGTCATGGGGCTTGAACTCAGGGCCTGTGCACTGTTCCTGAGTTCTTTCTTTTCTCAAGGCTAACGCTCTACCACTTTGAGCCATAATACCACTTGCAGTTTTTGAGTGGTTAATTGGAGATAAGAGTCTCATGAGGACTTTCATGCCTGGGCTAGTTTTGAACTGTGATCCTAAGATCTCAGCCTCCTGAGTATCTGGGATTATAGGCAGAAGCTGCCTGTACATGGCTCTTCTTCATTATTATTATTATTATTTTGCCAGTCATGGTGCCTGAACTCTGGGCCTGGGCACTGTCCCTCAGCTCTTCAGCTCAAGGCTAGTGCTCTACCACTTGAGCCACAGCACCACTTCCAGCTTTTTCTGCTTATGTGGTGCTGAGGAATCGAACCCAGGGCCTCATGCATGCAAGGCAAGCACTCTACCACTGAGCCACCTTCCCAGCCCCTTCTTTATTATTTTTTAAAAAATACATCAGTGTCACCAACATTCACACCAGAATTGCTAGAAGATGGACCTGGAGTTCTCACATTTACTCCATATGCTTCTCCTACCTTCTCTTCTCTCTTAGTCTCTCTTCCTGTATCTCTTTCCTCATCCTCCTGTCCAAAGAAGGCCAGGAACTGAAATATTCTGGAATTCTATCCTTACTAAGCTTTGGGATTCGGGCTAGTCATCTGGAAGAGGGTGTTGGGAAAGGAAACGCTCCCAAACTTTAACTCCTTGGCCTTGTAACTTGGAGGAGCCTTCACCATTTGGGCCACTGGCAAATCAAGCATGGCCCTGAAACCTGAGCTTTGCAGGCAGTGGGGACAGTTAAGCCAAGCTAGGCTGATGACAATCTCTCTGTCCTTAATGACTGAGCAGGATACACCTGTTCCAGCCTCTCACACACTCTCATTGTTGCTCAGACACAGGTATTGAATGGCCATCAAGTATAGAGGGCCACAGAGAGAGGTCTGTGGAGACAGAGGTTAGTGACTGAGCCATCTCTGGACATGAGGGAGCTGGCACTGTGGCTGGGAAGGGAGCTAAGAGTTTGCTCACCTTGCTCTGCTAGTGCAAAGAGAGTAGGCACAGATGCCAGATTCCTCTTTTCCCCACCCACCTGCTTTCCTTTACTTTCATGGGTTAAAACGATGAGAGCAGCAGGATATACCCACTTTTAAGAGGTAAAGCAATACAAACATTCACCTAAAGAGTCCCTTCTACGTCAAACTTCTTCCAGGGGAACAGATGCTTGTAAAATAATTTCAAGCCTATAGAAAAGTCTCAAGAATAGGCTCACATCTGTAATTTCTAGCTACTTAGGAGGCTGAGATCTGAGGATAGAGGCCAGGAAACTCCATGAAGCTCTTAACTTCAATGAACCACCCAGAAGCCAGAAGTGGAGCTATAGCTCCATTCATAGAGAATATCAGCCTTGGGCTGGGAAGGTGGCTCAGTGGTAGAGAGCTTGCCTTGCATGCATGAGGACCTGGGTTCGATTCCTCAGTACCACATAAGCAAAAAGAAAAAAGCCAGAAGTGGCACTGTGGCTCAAGTGGTAGAGTGCTAGCCTTGAGCCAAAGAGCTGAGCGACAGCGCCCAGGCCCAGAGTTCAAGTCCCATGACCGGACCCCCCCCCCAAAAAAAAAGAATATCAGCCTTGAGCAGAAATCCTAATAGACAGTACCCAGCTGTAAGATCAAGCCCTAGTACACACACACACACACACACACACACACACACACACACACACACACACACACACACACACACACACACACACACACACAGCAGATACCTATATCCAGCCTTTACCTATGTAGATATCCTGATTTTTCATGTTTTCTCCTATTGCCCCTTTCCTTCCCTGATCCTAAGTAGCTACAGAGCCAGCTTTTGTGGTAGGAGGTAGGTATGTCCGTCCGGAGTGTCCCATCTGCCCAGTGATTGGCCAAGAATCCTGCACAATTCCCTCAAGAGTAGTTGGAACGGAGCCTGGGCAGTGGGACTGACCTGCTTTATCCTCTGCTTTGGACACATGATGAGATTTTTAGAGTCAGACGCCATTCAAAAAAGGAAATTTATTCCCCGAATGCCTGTTTTCCCATGAAGCAGTCACAGAGCAACCTAGAAGTGCAGAGCAGCCCTTCAAATGGAGAGGAGCCTGGACCACTCACTCTGCCTTTACAGTAGAGGAGAGGCCTGTAGTCACTGGAAAATCAAGTCCTGGGTCATACCACAACCTCTAGGCCCTCCTCAGTGTGGGCTCTAGGGTTGGCACGAGCTGGGCCATTCCTGTAGGTTCTGCCATGTGAAGGATTGTCTCAGCTCTGGGCCTTTTGTTTCTGTGCCCTTTCACTGGAATGCATCCCCTTTGCCCTGGCACGGATAATGCTTTTTATCTAATGCTGCCTCTGCCCATCTGATCTCAAAGTGAGGTGAACCTTGTACTATATGTTAAAAGCTAGGTGGGAGCTACAAACCCAGAACTTACAGACACTGTCTGTCCATTTCATCGCCTTTACCTGTTTTTTTTTTTTTCTGGCTGTTTTCCCTTCTGGTACGATTTGGTTTCATTTTTATCTCTGGGCTATGACACAATAAGGGAAGGGTGGTAGTGGCCCCAGATGTAACATGGATTAGGGCCAGCCCTGCCTACTCAACTGAGTCCTTTGGGTTTGGTGCCAGGAAATGTGACTGCAAAGGAACTGGGCTGTGTAGTGGAGAACAAAGAAGGCAGCAAGGCCCCCGGTATCCATTTTTGAGAAAGACAGCTGAGGTTATTGGCAGTACCTAGGCATTGCCTTCATCAAGGGTGAAGTCAGAGACCGGTGCTGCAGAAACACCAGGGGATGGGAGCCTGGAGCAGGAATCAGGTACGATGGTCTCTTGAGGGAGATTCTTCCCTTTTCTCTGAGGCTAGCTTGTGGTGTGGTCCCTGATGGTTTGGGATGTAAAAATCTCTTCTAACCTAGCAGTTCAGGAACCTATGGAAGGCCAAGACTCTGTTTCTTCTTTTAGTGGAAGAAAGACTAGAGGATATGGCTCCCTGACCCTGCCTTTAGCTGTGAGATTAGCACTGTCGGATGCTGTCCACCTTTAAAGAACTTAATCCACTCCCACAGGTCACTGAAACCTAGCAACAGCAGTGTCTTCCTTCATCGCTGATGGGAGAGGTGTTCAAAGCCCGCCTGAGTGATGTATTCTCCTGGTGCATTGCCTGACATGAGGATCCTCAGCCTAGATCTTACCTCTCTTCCACTGCAGCCCACGGATCCAAGAGTTGTCACTTAAGTGCCCCAGGGGCCACGGCCTTGAATCCCACGAGATGTGCCTTAAAAACTCTCTGCCCGCATGGATGGGTTGGAATCACAATCCCTGGGGTGAGAATAGAAATCTGTATTTAGTAAGTTCCCCCAGATAGTCTTAATGTGCACCGACCAGATAGTCTTAATGTGCACCGATGTAAGAGAACAGTCATACTGTCATGATCCTTTCCCTACACATACCCCATTATACGGCTGCCTTTGCTGCCAAGATTTCCACTTCTTCTGGGTGTTGTTGGGTAGGTAAGAGGCAGTTCCTGAGGCTGTATACTTGACTAGGAGTTGTGTCAAGGGTTAGAAGAAGATCAGAAGAGGGTCTCAGGATTGAGTTCCTGGGGGCTGCTGGGGAAGCAGCAGGCTCAAAGAGGGGCCCTGTCTGTCACTAGTGAAGCCTGAAATCACCTACTCGGCCAGCCCATATACTATGCACCTCTCTGCCACTCCCTTGAAGGTGCTACAGAATGGCACTTCCAGAGGGGTCATGTGATTAGATTTCTCCTCTACCCTGGGGAAGGCAGCTCAGCACATTGTCATAGGATGGAGTTGTAGCTGCCTCCTGACAGGT
Organism: Dipodomys ordii; assembly: GCF_000151885.1. Classification (NCBI taxonomy): domain Eukaryota; kingdom Metazoa; phylum Chordata; class Mammalia; order Rodentia; family Heteromyidae; genus Dipodomys; species Dipodomys ordii. The sequence goes on from NW_012267226.1 coordinate 17,289,917, forward strand.
TGACAGGTGAGGGTCTGCCTACCTAAGGAAGTCTCCCTCCATCCACAGTTGCCTACCTCTGTCACTAAGGGGATGAATCAAGTTCAGGTCCAGGATTGAGCGTTAGGCTTTCTTAGGACTAGGCTATTTCTTGTTCAGTCTTGATAGGATGTTGGAAACAATCTCTATCTCTGGCAAGTCAGTGTCCCATCCTTCGGTCACTTTCCCGTGTGACTGCTGCACTGAGGTGTGAGGAACCATGAGAGTTATGTGGCTGCCTTAGGGAAGCGTGGGGACCTGCAGGTGTGAGTGATTTGAAGGGCACTGACCCTGAGTTGACATGTGCTCATTGGCTCTCCCACCTGTCCTGTGCTAGTCAGCTGACCAGCAAGAATCAGCTCCAAGTATTGTCTACAGGATCCTGGAGAAAGAAGGGACCATGGGGGACAGGCCTTAGCATGTGGGCAGGTAGGATGGGTGGAGCTGGCCAGATCCCAGAGTCTACAAGGTATTCAGAATCTTTGTCACTATAGTCTGGATCTGGATGGGTGGCATGGACACTTGGAGCCTCCTCAGCACCGTTTTGCCCTTCAGCTTCCATGGATACTTTTCTTCACTTGGAAAATAGTCAGCAAAAATCCTTATTTCCATAAGCGTTTTTTTTTTTTCCTCCTGGCTGTAAAAAGCCAAATCCCAAACCTGTTATTATAGCTGTTCATGCTATTTTAATCCGCTCTGTTTAGAGGTGAGAGGGTAGCGGTGACTCTGCAATTACTGAGTACATTTGATCCGTGGCATAGCTCCTGCAGCCGACAGAGAGCCCTCCGAGTGGGATGGTGCTACGTGTAGCAAATCACTTTCAAATTTACTAAAAATATGCCCCTCTGCAGCCATGCAGATATCATAATTTCCCTCCCCAAGGCTTGTTGAAATTCTCCTTTGCTTCTTGCCTGACTCTGGCTTCCTGGCACGCGCCCCACGGCCCACCCACCTGGTCCCTTTCATTCTCCATCCTGACTCTTATGCCTCCTTTGCCCCTGGTCTCCTCCTCCCTTTCATTTCCTGCTCAAAAATTGTTTTATATTCTACTGCTCAGCACCCCAGTGGCACCCTTTTCAGTTCGCTATGGTCAGAAGGAAAAAAAGAAAAAGAAAATGACTTAGAATTTGAAATCTACCAACTACTTCGCGATTTAAATAAGCTTCAGTCTGGAGCGATGCCTCGCTTCCTACATACAGTAATTGTTGCATTCCCCCAAGCTCCCTTTTCTATCTCTGTTCCTATTTCATTCACTTTTCTATTTGCAGACAATGCATATCACGGGCTTCCCCCCCCTCCCCCTGCCCTCCTGCCTTGCTCCCGTATCCCGCTTCCTAGCCAGCCAGTGACCTTCCTTAGCTTCCCTGAGTGCCGCACTGTAAATGAAATGTGGCATTGCCACATGTATCTTGATAAACTATATCAGAGGATGAATTGATTTTCATATTGATTTCCTTGGACCAACAAGGTGTGCGTGGAAATCAAGCATCTCTTAATGATAGTCCTGGAGAGAGGTAAGATGCTGAGGGGGGAGCAGGATTCTTTTTTTTCTTTCCTTTTCTTTCTCTCTCTTGCGAAAGTTTCTGCTTGTTAGCTTTGGAGAAAGGCTTTTTTTTTTTTTTTCTTTGTAGGCTCACCCTCGTTGTGGGAGGCAGGAACAAATGTCACAAGGGTGTGGTCTGATCTCAGAGAGCACCATGCCATTCCTGTGACTGCCTGGGCCTTTGAGAGAGCAGGCCTGTAGATACTCCCCAGCTACTTTGTCATAAGACAGGGGAGGCTATGTGTACCAGTAGCGTGGAGGGGCCTGGGTGGGTAATGCACTGGCATGTGGTCTTTGTCCCCCATTCCTGGTCATTTCTGCTTTCAGTTTAGGCATTTAGTTAAAATGTGACCCTTGTGAATCTAGGACCAATGCTGTGCCCTAAGGGGATGCACGTAATTTATATGTGTTGACATCAATGGCTGGGTGTGTATTGGAATGTGTGCTTGCAAGCACACGCACAGCCACACATGTATATAGGCAACTGTCTCCAAGCTTAGCGGTGAATGGCTTCTATTAGCAAGTGCTGGACAACCAAAAGGGAAGTGAAGTGATCAGAACTTCACTTTCTCTCCTCTTGCAATAGCTTTCCCAATCCCCTGCCGCAATGCCCCTGAATAAAATGGACGCTTTGCAGAGATAGTTGGGCTGATAGTTGAAAATCCTTCTTGGAGGCTCAGTTAGCATAGCTTCATGTGATCCTGTGTGTGTATATATGAATCTGCTCCTGTGGAGAGACTTAAGAAAGTTACCTGGAAAATTTGAGGAAGAAGCTACTGTGGCCATTCATTGCATTTTCTGACTAACCAAGGCTTCACTGGAAAATTCTTTTTGGGAATAGGCTCTGCTGAGACACTTTACAAAACCTAGTAGTACATTTTTCTGTCTTAGTAAGAACAAGGTGACAGAGTCATTGGATCTTTTGACATTTCATGATTTCGTAGAAAATGAGGACCAAGATTTTGATCAGTACCTATGATTGCAGATAGCATATGGAAGGCACAGAATTGGTTTGGGTTAATGTGGTACTCTCTTAGGGGGTGGTTCTCAGCCAGCAACAATTCTGTCCTTAAAAGGCCCATTTGCTAAAGTCTTGATATATTTTGGTCTTCATAACTGAGGGAAATATTTAGGATACATAGTCGGTTGGTCCATAGATGTTTCTAAATTCTGTGAGAATGAACTGACCAGCCTTCTCTGCTCTTGGACCTCCACCCACTATAAAAACAAAAATTCCTTAGTCCCAAATGCCAATAGTATCAAGGTTGACAAACTCTGTCTTAAAGTAGACCTTCAAACATATTTTTGTTTATTCAAAAATGTTTAAATTTTTATTACAAAATCTTTTGTTTCTATTGCCCTGGTTTTTCTTAAGCGTCAGGTGTTGGAAATGCTCTGACATAATTGGGGCTTCTAATTCACTGACATTTATTATTCCGCAGAACAAAGAGGGCCTTTGCCAGATAGGGCAGGCCTGTCCCCAGATGGTCCATGGTGAATGCCCAAATTCATTGAGTCATGTAGGGCCATTGAAAGCCATCAGGGCCACACTAGCTTGCAGCACAAGTAGGAAGTCAACAGTCCCAGTGGGGCGCATAGTTCACCTTTGGTTTCTTTGCAAGACAAGCTTAACTTCAGTAGAACCTTTCAATGATGCAAGGGTTACCAACTTGTAGATCATTGACAATCTAGAAATGCCACACTGCAGAACACTCTGTGTGTGTGTGTGTGTGTGTGTGTGTGTGTGTGTGTGTGTGTGTGTATGCGTGCATGTGCGTGAGTGCATGCTTTGGGGATGGCCTTGTGTGAGTTTCTGGTAGTCTGTTTGGTCTTGTGTTATAGGTATACTGCAAGATGAACGAGGAGATTTTACAGGCTGATTCTTTCCTTGAAGCTATCATTGGCAGTCAGTGAAGTCACTCCCAACAGTCTACTCAGCAGAATGTAACTGAGTGGGCAAAGAATCGGAAAAACTGAAGGAGTAAAAGGACAGCATTTCCTTTTGGACTTAATCCCAAATGAAGCTTCAGCATCAAATGTTCTGGAACCATTGCCCATCATTTTATTAGCCTTCACCCCTTCTGTCTAGAACGCTGTAAAAGGGATAGTTAAGTGAAGTCAGCGTGTCTGTCTGTGCGTCTGGTGAACGCAAGCGAGGAGTTAAGAGACAGAGTGTTCTGCACTTGGCTTAACATGCAGATTGCCAATCATGGTGACCTCTGACAGAGGCTCATTATTCCATACACACTGAAAAGGAAAAGACTACCCCTGTGAGACGGACGGTTTTCTAAGTCACCCACAAAGGCCAGAGTCGCGTGGCTGAAGCATGGTTCATGGCTGAAGTTATATTTGAATATAGAGAAAGAAGGATCAAGATGAAACTCCCGTCTGGTGCTGCTCCTTCTAGTTCTGTGGCTTTGGACAAGTTGCTCACTCATCCTGAGCCTCAGAGGGACTACAGCAACCTCCTTACCCCCTTCTGTAGGCTTGTTTTTCAGGAGGAAGGGGGGGGGAAATCACTGGGCAAATTGCCATGAGCTGGGTAGGTATCAGACCCTCTAGGCAAGGCTCCCTTGGTTAAACAGGAGCAATAGCATTTGTGAAGCGGGTTGTGAGTATATCCCGGGCATTATTTGTGAGTGGAGCCAGAACTTTTGGGCGGGCACAGACACTCCTTTTTAGCAATGCTGTCTGTCACAGATCATTCCATCTGCTGTTTTCTGGCTGAAATGCTAAATAGAGTTGTAGGTATACCTGGGGGTCATTCTCCACATACGATGGACTTCGAGAGGCGCTCCGTGTGTCTCCCTCCTTTCTCTTAGATGGGAATGTATTTATAGTCTGGTACAAGTACAGTCAGAAGGTTCTTCTCAAACTCTGTTATTACTGCAGTACAAAGTTAGAAATGTTTGAGGTTTTGGCTTCGTGGCTCTTCCATGCAGCAATGAATATTTTATAGGAAAGGAAATACTTAGTGTCTGACTCTTTTTATAGTGCAGCTACTCACTCGTACAGGCCTGGTAACCTTCCAGATCTCACCAAAATCAAAATTGCTGCCTGTCCATCCCTCTGTTCCTTTCTTTATTAAAAAAAAATCCACTGGGGCTGAGGTGTCTGGGTTCTCTTGGTGAATGGCTCCATTGACAAAACGTGGGGTACAATTTTTAGTCCTAATTAATACCCTGAGCCCAGTGGACATGGCAGCTGATCAGGTCTGCCCACCCCTTCCGGCCCCTGTGTGCTGGTCAGCCCAGGAAAGACCTGCAAGGCTGAGTCTCTGCTTGGAAGTTCCCATCTGCCCTTTTCTGCCACACCTCCTTTTCTGGGTACCCAGCAGCCACAGGGAGGAGGTGACCCAGTCTCACTTGGAGTGGGGAATTTAGAAGGCAACAGCACAAGCAGAGTGTGTGAATTCACACTTCATGATCCCAGCACTTGGAAGTTGAGGCGGGTAGATCATGAGTTTGAGACCAGCCTTAATCCTCCTGAGAAACAAAACCACAGACACACCAAAAGCAACAGGTGAATTTGAAGTCCAGCAGGCCCTGAAGTTTGGTAAGATTTTTCTCTTAAGGCTTTCTTCCTGGTCCTTCCTCTGGCCCAGAGTTAAGGCAGGAAAGTGAAGCCTTGGTGGTCTTGGCTGTGGCTTCCTGGATCTGGGACTGGAAGCAGAGGAAATGGGGTCTCCTGGCAGGTGAGCATCAGTGGACATTGCTTCCGGCAGTCTCCATGGGGACACTGTGAGTGCAGGTGCCAAGTTGGCTCAGCTCAATGGTCCTCAGAACTGCAGCAGCCCAAAGATGAGGTAAAAGGTCAGATCCTGGGGTCCACTCTATCCCCTGACCTCAGGTGACTCACCAGCGGCTCCTCTCACAGCCCCCACAGGCTGGAGACACCTCTCTGCCTCTTAAGGAAGTGGGCGTGATCTTTTACCTGTTTCTCAAAGCCCTGTGGGGAGAACATGACAGGTGTAAGTATGGTACCTCAGCCACCCAGGAACACAGCACCAGCTTAGGTCCATCTTTCTTAGTGAGAGTGAGTCTGTGAAACATAATCCTAATGTGAGTGCCACACTTGATTCTCAACTGAACTAATATTAACATTGAAGTCTCTGGGAGTTCTTTTGTGTTCTTCTGCCTTGCCCCTGTGTATATCTTGGCGCCAAAGGAGATTCTGGTCGAAATTGACTTGCACATCTCCTGATGGCTCTGGGTTGATGTCTTGACTCTGGTTGCATCACTGCCAGGCAGAGCTGTATTTCCTTAGCTTTGAAATATGCCTTTCCTTCCTTTTCTTTTCAAATTCAGTGGTAGGAAAAAAATCAAGTCAGGAATAGAGAGCTTTTGGGATTCTGGGCTTAGTGGCTCGCTCACTCTCCCTTAAGTTGATGAAAAGGTCACTTACTGTTTTCAACAAATCGAAATGGGACTAGCTGGTGACTCCCTGCAGAAATTTGGCACTGTCGTTCATGCCTAGGATGGTAGTTACCGTAGTGGTTTTTGCCATAGTTGAAATGTAGGGCTCCTGTGCCCACTGAATTGATGGATATGATATAGATAAAGCTTGAAGAACTGACAAATGTCAAATTTCTATAGGCTTTATTCTTGATCCTTCTGCATCTAAGAAGTCATCTGATTTTAGACAGTGACACTGGGTTAAAAAATGGAGCCAGAAAAAGGAGAAAGAGGGAAAACTTTGATTAAAAAGTAACTATGGTATGATAGGTAGCCTGATGTGGTTTTAAATAAATGCCTTCCAGGTTGATTCCAAAGCTTAACGTTTCACAATTGCCTGGTTCTGGGTTCGCGATAATCCCCAGGACTAGGTAAGCCACCGGGGCTAAGTGATTCAATCAGTGTGGGACTGCTCCCTTGTAGTGCACATGGTAGGTGTAGAATCTTCTGGTGGAGTCTCTGAGAGAAGAAGGGCTGAGGGCTGTGTGGGATTTCATGTACTACCATGCTAGTGTGTGGTCTCAACATGCGGCTGTCATAGCCAACTTTTCCGAACTTGATCCTGCTTTTAACCTGTCTTGTGAGAACAATGTAGGTGCAGTTTTAAAAAGTTGTAGAACTTCCCAGAAAATGCTAACAATGTATAGTCATCTCCTTGGCACCTTAGATTCTTTTTTGGAGGGGTAAGGGCACTCTGTGTTGACTCCCTCTCCCCAAAAGTGGTCGTGGTTGTGAAATCTGAGAGTCTTTGGAGATGTTGTACTCATCAGAAAAGGCAAGACCTCATGAGTTTGTAGGTCACCCATCTGCCATTGTCTGTCAGGGTTGGAAAGAACACCTAGATTTTGTAGTTGGGGAAACTGAGGCCTAGAGAGAACAGTGGTCCATGCAAGATCTTGCAGGGAGTTTGCAACAGCCTGAGAGCTTTCCTTTTACTGCTTTGGAATTCTCTGAGGTTCTTATAGCTTCTGGTGTTGTCAGTTTAGGGGCTGTGAATGAACCGTGGTGGTTGCTCCTGGTATGAGCTCTCTGCCTCTCAAGAGATGAGTGAAAGTAACCATCAAGCAGAGGTTTGGTCTGAGCCTTTGTTCCCCATCAGCAAATCTGACTGCTGCTTTCTACTAAGGAGGACTTGGTTGAGCCATTGTAATTTTGTGTTTAGGATTTACATAGTTTTAAGTGAAGGGCAACTGCCACTTTTAAGTTACAGTGTCCTGTCGGGGGTGGGGGGGAGGTGTGGGGGTAAATGACTTAGTTCTCTTTCCTGGATAGGTGTGCCCTGTACTTACTTTGAGAACTCTATCTGGATTTTTTTGAGTCTATTTATTTCTGAATGCATAGAGGAGGCCCAGGAACCTTCTGAATCTCCGAGCTGTATGATGCTGAGGTTGAACTGTTAGGGATGCGGACATTGCATTGGTAACCTCTCTTGTTTCCTGCATGCAGGTAACCTTGGGGTGACCTTGTTGTGGAGTCCAGCCATTCTCTTATATCTTTTGGATTCAGCTACTCTCATCTCTCTACCAAAAGAAAAATCTCAAAGTTTATTGTCCTAGCCAAGGATGCCATTGCTCCTATTGTTGGCTTGCTCCTGGGCTCTCCTGAGGGAGAGTCCTCTTCAATTGGGAGTGTCTTGGGAAAGCAAAGGAAGCTGAGAACACCGAGAGATGGAAGGGCTGTACGGTGTCCTTCCCATCTCAGCCTCACTGTGGAAGGAACTTGGCAGTGCTTGTCAGGGATCGTGAAGTCACGTGAGGATAGTGAAGTGACACGATGTGAATGTTCCGATGGCAATTAAGTATTTATATGAGTAGACTTGAGGATTTCCAGGCCATGACACCTCCAGATTCTTCCAGGCTGTTCATAGAGAGAACCCTGGAGGCTTCCAGCAAGACAATTAGTGTGTGAATTAGATTATGTCTTCCAGGAGGGAACTGCAGTCCCCTGCCTACTCTATTACAGTTTATCTCATTGAAGCTGACCATGTATCTCTCTCTCTCTCTTTTGTCTGCCATGGGGTTGAACTTAGAGCCTGGTGTGTAGTCCCTGAGCTATTTTGCTCAAGGCTAGCACTCTACCACCTTGAGCCACAGCTCCACTTCTGGTTTTCTGCTGATGAATTGGAGATAAGAGTCTCATTGACTTTCCTACACAGGCTGGCTTGAACCATGATCCTGAGAGTGAGTACCAGGTATGAGTACCTAAGATTACAGTTTAGGCAGTGAGTACCAGGTAAGTTCTATGAAGAAAACCATAGCCCTGGCTTCCAGAGTCCCTTCCAGAGTGCCTCTTGCACTAGACTCTAGGGCAGAGCTCAGATGAAGGGTTCTCTGGTGCACCCTAGTCTAGTGGTGAGTATGGTCAGTTCCACCCATGAGGGGTAGGGAGAAGACTACTCAGGCAAGAACAACTTCTCTGGCTGGTTCATAAGGAACGAAGGAAGGGAGGGAGGAAGGGGAGCTGGCCTGTGGGTGCCTTAGGGAAGACTCTGTAAAGGGACCAAAGGATACTTGGTTACTGTTGGCATACCCACCCACCAGGCAGAAGAGACAGTGGGTAGCACGGGAGGCTGGGAGGCAGCTCTTAGGACCAGGCGTTCATCTTAACTCTAGAGGCTGCCATTTTGGAGACATAAAAACCATGCAGCTAGGAATGGGGAAGATTAGTGTCTTACTCTTGGTAGACTTAGGATTTTGTGAAGGAGAGGCTGTAAGAGCCACAGGAGGGATGCACAGGGATTTGGGGGTGGATGTATCCCCAGATGGCAATAAACTTTAAATAGAGAAGAGGCAGTTTTCTGTGGAGGTTGCTTGGAACCTACATCAACAATTTTTAGTACCCTTCATGTAGCCTTCGCTTTGCATCTCCCTGGTTCTTATTCTGCCATTAGCATGTATATTTTTAAGTCTTTGGCATGGGTACATGTGTCTTGTGTTCCCTACTTAATTTGTAAGCTCTTAGGGAGCATAACCAGTGTTATTCTATTTCTTTGAAGTCCTCCACCCAGGGTAACACTAGGCCTTGAATTCAGTAGACAATAAACATGTCAGCTTAGTTGGAGTGAATGGAAACACCACGGCTTACTACTCCTTCCCACTGTCTTCTCACCTGTCCCCCAGTTCAGTTTTCTGTCCTCAGGAAGAGTCAGACACCAGCCTCTTCCTCCTTCGCAAGTGATAGCATGAGGATTTATAAACTGAAAGTCACGAGAAACCTGTGTATGGGCAGGAATAGAGCAGTCTTTGGAACATAAAGGACAGACCTACTGAGGATCAGTGGAGACCCTTCTTGCTTTCATTCATGCCTTTCCCATTCCTGATTGGTCAACCCAACTCCCGCCCCTACCCTCTACCCTCAGTCCTGCAGGAGGAGGGGCTGCTTCTAATTGCCCAGCACTTCATGATTTCCTATTTTCCTGTGGTTATTATTATTCTTCTAATTGTACTTCTTCCTTCCTGCTTCTTCATTTGCCAGCTCTGCCAGTTTGTTTGGTGTGATTGTTTCAGCTTGATTTGGAAACGGGAAGCCTCATTTTACTATAATAGTTACTTAATGAATTTTCTAAATGAAACTTGCATACTTCATCTGCCCTCCCTACTTTTCAGATATTAAACAAATATCTCCAAGACGTTTCCGTTTTCCCCCCTGGAGACCAGCAGTTTGCTGAGCCAGGTGGCGAGAGACAATGTGTGTGAGTGGGTGTGTGCCCACTCATCCACGTGTGCCACGGTGGAGGGCCTTACGAAAGGTCCCTTGTATCTACAGCGAGATTGTTACGGGGGCTCGTGGTATCAGCAGTACTTTCTTGCCTTGTTGGCTTGCCATTTTGGAGTAAGACCAGAGCACCTTGGGAGCAAGTAATCAAATACAGAGTGAATGGCAGGAAGGCTCATGACCCTCATAGTCCTGTGACAGACTCCCTTTTCCATGAATGGAAACTGGGGAGGAGGTTGGAAGAGCAAACACGCCTGGCTAGTCTCCAAGGCCAGATGTTCTGTAGTGCCATATGTCATGCTAGAAGGCTAGCATGGAGGCTTCTAGAGTGTGTCAGACCAGTGCTCACAAGGACCATGGTAGAGTTCATGCCCCCATCCCTCCCTCTTTGTCTGCTTTCCAAGTCCACCTTCTCCCTCCCACCCCCAGCCTTCTAGTCGGAGCCTTCTCACACCATACTACAGCACTCACCTCGACTGTGTGGGTTCCTTCTGAAGTGCCTTTCCCGGGGGATACCTGTTGTATTTCCTTTTTCTTTTTGTTTTCTGTCAGTCATAGGGCTTGAAGTCAGGGCCTGAGTGCTGTCCCTGAGCTCTTTCTGCCTAAGGCTAGCAGTCTACCACTTTGAGCCACAGCTCCACTTCTGGTTTTCTGGTGGTTAATTGGTGATAACGGTCTTATGGCCTTTCCTGCCTGGGCTGGCTTTGAGTCCTGATCCTCAGATCTCAGCCTCTTGGGTAGATCTGCTGTATTTTTTATGTCTACTGAACCCAGTCTTGGGGTCCACCTCTTTGGGGAGGCCTCTGAGGTCTTGATTTCCCACTGAGGATTATAGTTGCACTCCTGAGTGTACACTCTGTGTTACACTCCTGACTGAGCACATGTGTGTTAGATACTGGTGGCTCATACCTGGAATCCTAGCTACTCAGGAGGCTGAGATCTGAGGATCACTGTTAAAAGCCAGCCCTGGCAGGGAAGTCCAGGAGACTCATATCTCCAATTAATCAACAAAAAGCCAGAAATGGCGCTGTGGCTCAAGTGGTAGAGCACCAGCCTCGTGTTAAAAAGAAAAACAAACAAACAAAAAACTAAGATTGAGGTCATGAGGTCAAGTCCCCAGTACCAGCACAAAACAACAACCAAAAGAATAGAGCAAGCTGGGCGCCAGTGGCTCACACCTGTAATCCTAGCTACTCAGGAGGCTGAGATCTGAGGATCGTGGTTCAAAGCCAGCCTGGGCATGAAAGTTTGTGAGACTCTTATCTCCAATAAACCGCTAGAAAACCGGAAGTGGTGCTGTGGCTCAAGTGGTAGAGTGCTCGTCTTGAGCTGAAGAGCACAGGGACAGCGCCCAAGCCCAGAGTTCAAGCCCCGTGACCGACAAAAAGAAAAAAAAGAATAGAGCATATGTTATGTCCTGTTTTCTGTCACTTTGCATATTGTCTTCATTCTTCAACTAAACCTTTCTGAGGACAGGTTTTCTGCCCTATGTTTTTATTGTATATTTTTGCTATGTAAAATGAATATCTAGTGGATTGTCAGCCTGTCTTCTTGGCTCATGAGAGAAAGGGGACCTAAGTATCCTACCATGTGGAGTTTGAGGCCAGCTCAGGCTTCATGTTCTTGCAGGACCGTGTGGGATTGGATGGAGATGGTAACAGGTGGAACAACTCTGTAGTTTCCTTCCATGTGGCAACCTGCACTCCTTGGAGTCAGGCACCTTGCCAGGCAGTAGATGGAGAGAGATGGTTTGGTCCAAGCTCTCTTTCTCCTCTTTATCTTACGGAATAGCACCTCTCTGCAGATGGGTGGCATCTATACTGCACTGGCATTTTGCTGTGAAAGTCTGACCCAACTACTGTCTTTGGAAATGCCCTGAGAGAATTTTCAAGATGGCGGAGGAGAAGCTGGAATCTGAAAAAGCTCTCGCATAGAAAGCAGTTTTAGAGTTCCAGTGAACAGTCCTAAGCCAGGGAAATGCCCTTGCTCTTGATTTAGAATCGGGGATCTTCTGTCTGCCTTTTCTCCTTCCGTATTTCCCTGGCTACACTCTCATTCCCAGTCTGCCCCATTGTTTCCAGAAGGGGTTTGGGAACTGTTTAGTGCCTTCAGCAATGAAACCAAACTTCTAGGTTCCATCCAGTCCAGTCTACCACCTGTGCAAGCTTACCCCACCCACCCACTGCCCCACCTTTCAGGCCAGTCTCCCAAACCCTGCTCCAATGGCTTACGCTGATGCTAAGTCCTAACACATGTGGAAATCTCTGTCATCTGGAGCTCAAACACATCCGGGGCTTTTCTATTCTAAGTACTCCTCGACACAGATGGATAGAGCCCTTTAGATCTCCAAAAGCTCACAAAAGACCACTGTATCCCTGAACCCTCCCCAGCCATGGCACCCACTAATGTCACTGTTCCTTTTCCGTGCAGCCAGAGCACGTTGACATCTTTGTTGAAATACCAGCTCGTCACCACACCCTGCTTCCAGGATTCCTTCTCTGTCTCTTTTTTCAGTTTTTTTTCTGTTGGTGGTAGAGGGTGGCTCAGGGGGCAGGAGTTTTGTTTTTTTCTACTTTAGCCTTACCTAGCTAGTGTTTATTTGATATGCATTCAGTACTACGCTCATTCTTTTTTTTATGTGCAGCATTCTTTGCCTACTCTCTTCAATAACAATATTGGCGATATCAATAGTGATGACAGAGTAGAAAACTGAGACTCAGAACTCCAAAAATGTAGAGCAGGTTTACTGTAGACTGGGCTTTGTAAGGAAATCTGGTGACAGAGTCTGAGTTCTTATACTTTTGTTCTACTAATTAATTGTTTCAGCCTCGATCACAAGCTTAACAAACACAGGCAAGTTATTTATAATGTGTTTCAGGTTTTGTTTTGTTGTTGTTACTTGTTTGGCAGTACTGGAGTTTTGATCTCAGGGCCTCATGCTTGCTAATCAGGTATTCTACCAGTTGGCCAGACTTTCAGCCCTTTCATACTTCAGTGAGTTATCAGATAAGGTCTCACACTTTTTCCTTGGGCTGACTTCGGACTGTGATCCTTGTACTTATGATTCCCATCTAGCTGGGATGTCAGGTGTGTACCACCATGCCTGGCTGTTTGTTGATATCTTTTTACATGGCCTATTTCAAACCACAACTCTTACAACTCTGCCTCTCAAATAGCTGGGGTTATAAGCATGACCTACTGTATCTGGCTCTGTGATTCAGTTTTTTCTTTTCAGCAAAATAAACAGATAAATAAACACCTCTGCTTCATAGGGTTGTTCTGAGGAGAGAATGAGATGAGGTATGAAAATGTCTTGGACAGACAGTAAATATTCAAATGTATTTCCCACAGTGTTCTAATTCTTCACTGTTGGCATCATCTAAATATTCTTGTTTGTGTTATTCTTATTACCTCTTATGTCTCTGGCTTCATTTTTGCTACTGTGGACTCAGGACTGAGGCCCAAAAGTTAGTCCATGCACATGTTAAGTACATGTTCTACTTCTGTATTACCTCTGATGTCATCTTAACATCCAAGATAGCCTTACACACTTGGAGTCAGGCTTCTAAAGCTGGCTTATTGGTGACGAATGCTCAATATCCCATTGTCTTTGTGGCAGACGCTGATTGTGTGAGGTGGTGTACAGCCTCGGCAGGCTCCTGTGGCGGTAGTGGTGGTGGTAGTGATGGGTGTCAGGATAGGGGTAAGGCATAGTGAGATGGGGTGGGAGCTATAGTCCACAATCCTTCTGTGGCTGGAAACTTTTTTCCCTCCACCCCCTTCCTAGTAGCTCCGTGCCCTGCCAAGTCTGTGCACAAGCCTTGAAATGACAAAGTACCCTTTAGTTAATTGCACAACGGATTGCCTAGAGTTAAAAGTTCTGATTTATATGACTATAGCTCTAACTGCTCAATAACACAGGCCTGTAATCTACTTTCATTTCAAACAGAACGGTGATTTATAGGGCAGCATGCCGCTTTAGCTCAGAAATGAGGTGTTCAACATATGCTCTGTTGACATAAATTTGGAATTTATCGCTGTTGTCAAAACTGCCTGTTGGACAAAGGTGGGTATTAAGGCAATAAATGGCTCAGAATAGTTTTCTGTCACATTTCCTAACCATTGTATTCAGTCTATTTGAGGGAAAAATATATACTTAAAAGTAATCAAATGTCCAAAATCCATGTATCTTGTTTTGAATGGCGAGAAAAGAGGATGCTGTGCTGGGGGTGGGGGGTGAGGGGTGGAGGGGGCACTGGGAGGGAGGGAGGGGGCAGCTTTCATGAAGTTATGGCCTATTAAAAGAGATTCTACTTTGCTTCCTCTCCCCCATCCCCATGAGGAGGCGGGCCTTTCTTTCTCATTTACAAAAAAAATAAGTGGGAGTAGGGGAAGAAAAATGAAAGCTCATTAAATAAAAATAGTAAAGGACAGTTTTATGTGTGGGCTTAAAGCCAGCCGTGTCAAGGAGGAGTTAGTGGGTGAGATTGGGAGGAAGGCAGAGGGGATTTTGTTTATGAGGAAAGAAAGCCACCAGCCAGAGTTGGTTTCTTTGCCACCTTGGTGAGCATGGGGTTTGTCCCACCCTACTCCTGTGGTCTAAATGAATGCTTGACTGACTGATGCCAGTGAAGAGTTGTTTGTTCTGAACTCCGTCTGTGTACATCCTGATTGATTTGTATCCCGGTGTCTGACCACCGCACACCCAACCCTCATCCATCCATCTTCAGTACCTACTGGTGCCATGTTCTTTGCCAGACTTGAGGAAAACAGGGATGGATGTGGCAATGTGCTGTCTGTCTAGTTGGAGAGAGCGAGCGAGAGAGAGAGAGAGAGAGAGAGAGAGAGAGAAGCAGAGAGAGAAGCAGAGCATTGCATCTTGTGTAGAGGAAGCCATAGATAGTGCATGCAAAGGCAGGGAGATGGCGGGGAGTCTTCGGGAAGGCTGCTAATGGGTGGCACTAGCTTTCCTGCATGGTGAAATGCCCCTGTCAGGGTACCTACCATCTTCCCACAGGGAGAATCTAAAAAGATATCGGAACAATACTCTTGCGATAGGCCTGTTTTTCAGACCATAGCGATCATGTGTATCTGGCATAACATTTGGGTTTTCTGTGTTGTGTATTACAAAAGGCCAGACACCAGTTCTTGTGACCGTGTCATCCACACACAGGACACCGGGGGGTGCAGTGTGAGGGACTTAGTGAAGACAATCAGTCAAGGTTAACAATCTCTCTCTCTTTCCTCGTCCTCTCTCTTTCAAGATAACAGAGCTGGCGGTGGTGGGCGGCTGCCATGCCCTGCGCTCTTGAGTCCGCACGTGCGGGTAGGCATATCCATAGAGCTGCTGTTGGCCTTGGCTGCTAGCTGGGCCTGGAGCCTGGGTATTATGCATTGCTTGTGTGCTGGGCAGCTTTCAAGTTAGGAGCCGGCAGGCAGCCTGGTACTTGTCCCAGTGAAAACGCCAGCCCAGCAGGGAAGAGGATGCGTATTTGTTACTTTTATTTTATTTTCCCTTTTATCTCTGTGCTCACACGCTTGGACCGTCTGAGCGTTGATAAATGTGTGCTCTGTCACACACACAGGCACACAGTGCCCATTCGCTGGCCTGTGTGTCACACACACACACACACACACACACACACACTTCTGCACACACTGGGTATAGACACCAATTGTAAGTCTCCTCTGTGTGGTTCACCCACCCTCTGCCACCAACCCCTGTCCTTTTCACAAAAAGCTCCCCTGTTGGGAAAACTCATAATTTTTACACCACACAGCCTTGACTGGCCATGGCTGGAATGACTGTCTCTTTGAAGTGCTTTCTGTTAGGGCATTTACAGGCTGTTTTAATTACCTGCAGTTTACAAAGGGCCTTGCTGGGTCCCAGCCTTTGTTTGTTTGCTCTTTGCAAGGAGTCTGTGCAGCAAGGGGATATGGCTATCTTCTTTTTACAGAGGCAAAAAAGGGGGATAAAGAAGTTTGGGGAGCCTTGAGCAGAGGTTTTCCCCATTCCAGGACCCTCTGCCCACTCAAGCAAGCTCAGGCAGAGGGACCAGGCCTTGCTCTTTGCCTTAGCTCATCCATCTCTTAGTTTTCCTGGATAGGTTCCTCACCTACAGTTTTCCAGAGCTATCTTTGTTAGTGCATTTTTGTGGAGTATGTGTGTTACTGGAGATCAGATGTAGTAAGAGCTTGTGTATGTTAGGCAAGATTGCTACCACTGAGCTTTATTCCCAACTCTATGCAATTTTCATTTATTTATCTATTTATTTATGCATGCCAGTACTGGGGCTTGAACTCAGAACCTCAAAGCTCTCAGTTGGCTTTTTTGCTCAAGGCTAGTGCTCTACCACTTGAGCCATATCTCTACTTCCAGCTTTTTTGCTAGTTAACTGTAAATAACAGTCTCATATTTGGGCTGGCTTCAAACCATGATCCTTAGATCTTAGCTTCCTGAATCCTAGTTAGTATTACAGGCTTGAGCCACTGGTGCCCAGCTTCTGTGCATTTTTATTTGAGTATTATTAAGTCTGTGTCTAAAATTCCTGGTAGAAACAAGAAGGTCTGTCAAATCATGCTCTCTTCACTCCTGGTTGTATTAATTTGGTTGATTGTACTTAAGTTGGAATACTTTTCACAGTCTTCAGCTAAATCTGTTTAAGGAGTATACATTGTTAAATTATTGAGTTCAGACATGGGATAAGGAGAGTTAAAATTGAAATTATGTATAGGAACATACCACCAACTTTGATAGCCAGGTGAGGAGGAACATGTCTGGAATCCTAGATACTCAGGAGGATTGTGGCTTGAGCCCAGCCAAGGAAAAAAAAGACCCCCTTTCAACAAATGGTAAAAGGAAGGAGCATCATGGTCTAAAACCAGTTATGGCAAAAATGCAAAACCCTATTTGAAAAAATAAAAAAGGGCTAGAGGCGTGTTTCAAGTGGTAGAACACTTACCTATTCAGACTAAAGCCTGAGTTCAAACCCCAGCAGTATAAAAGAAAGAGGGGAAAAGAAGGGGAGAAGAAAGAAAGGAGGGAAGACCTTAAGAAAGGAGGAAAAGGGGAAGGAAGGAAGAAGGTAAGAATTAAGGAAGGGGAGGAAAGGAAGAAAGGAAGGAGGAAAGGAAGGAAGGAAGGTTCACTTTGTATTTTCAGGTGTTGTTTTTTATTCAATTGTCTTTCTGACATGAACTTGATCTAAAGAACAGCAGCACTGTTTGAACATTTCTGTTGAGCCTGAATGTAGCATGCCCCGTCTGCAGATGAAGAAGCCAGTTAGCAACGGAGCCTCAGCAGAGAGAATCTTTATTCATTTAGTCTAACAATGTCTTGAGAAATTGGAACCCTCAGACATGGCTGATGAGAATGTAAAACGGTGCACCTGCTTTGGACAAAAGCTGGTCAGTTCCTTAATAGGTTAAACGTAGAGCTTACTACTATAGGACTCAACACCACTCCTATGTATGTACCCAACCAAGCACAATGAAATCACAGATCTACAGATGAAACTTGCATACCAGTGCTTAGAGCGGTGTTATTTATTAGCAGAGTGTGGGATTTCCATCCAGTGGTGTGTTATTCCATGAGAAGAAGGGATAGAGTACTGATACAGGATGCAAGATGGGTGGAGCTTGGACTCATTGTGCCCTAAGGAAGCAGCCAGGCTTCAAAGGCTGCCCCTTGTATGATTTCCATTCACATGGCATGTTCAAAAAAAAAGTAAACCCAGAGAGGAAGATAAATTAGTGGTTGGTAGAGGGCTAGTACTGGTTCTTTTTTTTTTAGGGTGATGGAACTATTCTGGAATTAGGGAGTGATGAAAATGGAATAGTTGGGTGAATGTACTAGACACTATTCTGTGTCATACCTTGTTTTGCTTTGCTTTGTGACAAGGTCTTGAACTTGGGATTCTCCTGCCTCAGCCTTCCACATGCTGGGATTGTAGGTATAGATCACCATACCTACCACCATACATACCACTTCTGTAGTATGCTTTACAAAGGCAAATCTTAAAGTATTAGTATAATATGAATAAAGCCATTTAGAAAAGTGTATTGATTGTCTAGTCTGTCCTAGGAACCCTGCAAAACTCTGAGGATATAGGGGAGGTTTCCTGCCTTCATATAGCTTACACTCTATAATGGTGAAAAAGAATATTAATAAAAAAATAAAAACAAGATCTAACTGAAAATCATGTTAGGTGTTATGAAGTACACTAATGAAGTGAAATAGTGGAGAATAATGTGGCTTCAAGAACCTACCCAGAAGGATATGGGATTAAGTGCATTCTGACTTGCCTGGTGGCTGGCACCCAGTAGATAGAGGTAGGGAAGGAAGCAGCATGCCTTTTCGGATGGAGCTTCAGATTCTGAAGCCTGCCTGTGAACTGTGGCTACCATTATTTAGTTCACCTTTTTTTTTCCTTAGAAGTTTCTCTGTCTAGGTGCTGGTGGCTCATGCCTATCATCCTAGTTATTTAGAAGCTTGTGATCTGTGGCTCATGGTTCAAAGCCAGCTGGGGCACACAAATTTGAGAGAGATGCTTTATCTCTAAATAACTAGCATAAGGCCAGAGATGTAGATGTGGCTCAAGTGGTAGAACAGCAGCCTTGAGTGAAAAAGCTAAATGAGCGTGTGAGGCCCTGAGTTCAAGCCCCACTACCTGCATCAAAAAAAGGGAAGTTTCTTGGTGTCTCTGTTGCCTGTTCCGACTTGTACCTCACTTTGTTGGGAAAGACCCAGGGAGGTTGTCAGTCTTGATTCTATTCTACCTGCTGTTTTCCCTGGACCTTGCAAAAAGAGCCTGACTCCACTACCCTCAGGGTGGTAAAGGAGAATTCTAGAGACTTTGCTTGGTTCCAAGAGAAGGTACTTAGTCTCTTTGTATGACTGAGAGTTCAACCCCAGATACAGGAGCTTGAGGTCATGCTTTTGAAGTACTTCCCAAGTGAGAGTCGATTCATGCATGTGTTACCTCTGCTGTGGTACAACTCTAGTTGTAGATTAAAAAATAATTATTCTAGAAGAAGGAACAACAACAACAAAGAAGCAAATATCTCTTTAGATTTTCTTCATTAAAATGACAATAATTTCCCCAATGTAATTTGGCAGTCCATACAGGTAATCTGCCTAGTTCTTCTCTCCAAGTCATAATGGATGTTGGGAGCATCCGCTCACACGCTCATAATCCTCATATAAGAGTAATTTAATTTTCAGCCTACTAAAGCAGAAAGAATGAGGCAATATACATTTATACAGAATGCTTTAATTCCAGAGGAACATTCTTAAGGCCTTTAAATGGTCTTTTTCAACCATCTCTGAATTTCAGTGGCTGGTCTATAGGATTGGAAGGTAATGCCTTAGCTTCCTGGCTAAAGTGCAAATATATATGTCTATATATGTATATATGAATCTTGATAACTAGGAGACAAAGTCTTTTCCTCTATATAATCAGGCAAAACAGGGAGATAACCAAAAATCTAGCTTTATTGAAAGCTGTTTTCTCGGAAATTGGCTGTCTGTGCCAGTTAAAAGCCTTGTATGGGAGAGAGAAAAAAAAAACAAAATTCTGCATATCGCTGGCCACAGTTTGATTCCCTTATAGGGACTGTGAGGATCTAGAGAGAATATTTTGGATTTATTTTTATTTCCCTAAGGCTGACATCATCAAATCATGCATCATGCTGCCGTTTTGGGTTTGGGGAAAGGAAAAAAAAAAGCTCAGAGCAGCTATAAATCTTCAGTCATGTTACTCTTTTTCCTCTTCCCTTTTTCTAAAAGCACAACTTTTCTGTTTTCTTTAAGAGAAAGCAAAGAAAACTGCAAAAGTGTGTATTGATCCCTTGCCTTCAGATCTTAACTACCCAGGCTGTAATACCTTGCTTACATCTGCCAGGTTTTTGTGTAGTTTGTAACATCTCCTTAATCCAGTGAGCATAAATAGAACATTTCAATCATATTTGGCTACCAGGAGCTTCGTAGATAAGCATGCTAAGACCTTATTGAAAGAGACTGTATGAGATTGTGTGTGATAAGATCATCCCATAGTCCAGGGCCCAAATGAAAAACTTTTGTTCTTGGTGAAATTTGTTGATGGAGATATTTCAAATAAAAGACTTGGGAGAACTGAGCATTTTAAAACAATGGGCTGGTTATGTAACAGCCAACCGACCTCCTGTCGCTCAGCCATGAAGCTCCATCATTGAGTAGTTGTGCGTGGAGCATGGCCTGGACCCTTTGTCATTCCTGGCATTGTATTTTATCACTGGGAAATGACCGCATTAGAAGGTACTTTACATGCAGTGTTTATGGCTACAAGAAGCACCATTGTCCTTCCTCCTATTTTCAGAGCTCAGGGTTGTTCCTTGCACCCTTCTGTCTGCTCCAGATCTTTGGCCTTAATCCCAGGCCAAAGCAGAATGTGTGATTTTCTTTCTGAGAACCCTGGAGAAGGCTTTTCTAGGGGACAACAGGCACAAACATTCTTGTGCTGAGATAGGTATAATGTGCTGGGAGAGAGGGAGAAGTAAGCTAGGGTTTAAACTCAGGACCACTTGCTTTTGCTTGGCTCATTTGCTCATAGTTGGCTGGTGCCCTACCACTCGAACCACACCTCCAATCTGTCTCTTTGCTGGTTCCTTTGAGATGGAGTCTCATGGATTTCTTTGCCCAGGCTGGTTTCAAACTTCAACCCTCCAGGTTTCAGCTTTCTAACTAGCTAAGATTACAGGCATGAGCCACTAGCTCCCAGCTATCATGGTTTTTTTTTTTGTTGTTGTTGTTGTTGTTTTTAATTTGATGATTCTTTGGTATTTTTTTCCTTTCCCTGTAAAAGACGCCAAAACAACCAAATTCCACCAGTTCCATAACTGTGGATTTATAAAACAACCAAATGTTCACCAGTTCCATAACTGGGTTTACAGCCCCCAAACCTGCAGCATAGAAGGTGTTAACTAGCCCTTGTTCTTTTTTTCCTTTTTTAAATCTGCTCTTTGAAATCCTCAGCTTTTATTGGTATATTTACTTTATGGCATACATAAAGAGCTGTATTAAAAAATAAATTGTGTTGTAAAAGCATTCGGTAATGTTTATTAATATTGACTAGTCAGGGAGCAACGAACTCTATTGCTAGAAGGATAATTTGTGGTAATACCAGCTAAGCATTCACAGCTTGTCAAATGACTGTCTAATCTCAACAGTTAAAAAAAAAGGGGGGGATAATTTCTCTCACATCTTAAGAAAATGAAAGTGACCTATTCCCCTGCTGAGATTAGAACCCTTCTCCAACTCTAGACAGCAGCCAGGTTGCATTTCAATGGTCTGGGGTGACTCCCTGGCTATGAATAACTCTTCCTCCATCGGCTCTGGCTACCCGAGTCTGCACTGACATTGAAGGCAGTAGGGTTCCAGTCCTAAGGAGCTTGTAGAGCTAAGGAATTTACAAATGGCCTGGTCTTGAATCACGTACATGAGGAGAATGACACTGGGTGTGACTAATGGCCTGCCCAGCCTGGAATATGACACTGTTGATGACATTAAGAGAAAGTCTTTAGGATGGTCTAATGTCACCCTCAGAAGGTAGCGAACACTCTGAGTGAGTCCCAGAGGCCCTGTGAATAGTCTGCTTTGGTATCAGCTGAGGAGTAGAACCAGCTTTTTGGAATATTTCTTTCTCACAAAGAGATATATAGAAGTCTGGGTGTAGTGGTACACACCTGTAATCCTAGTACTCAGGAGGCAGGGGAAGGAAAATCATGAGTCTGAGACCAGTCTGGACTATGTAACAAGACCCCATGCCATTTAAAAATGCATGCAGTAGTGGAGGTTGGGATGAGTGTGGAAACCACCTGCCATCTCTCTGGAAGATGTTTTGGGGTAGAAATTCCTGATAGTCTCATCGCTTTCATTCCTCTCTCTCTCCCTCTCCCCCCGCCTCAAAAATAAGAGCGCAAGATGCCATTGGCTAGTTGACTTTTCTTTTGTTTGAACTAAAGGTCAATGGACATTGATGTTATGACTTTTAAACTGAAGACAAACCCCAAGACTGATATACAGCAGCTCTTCTCTCTTTGAGTTCTTAGAAAGGTGGGTGCAGCCAGGTACAGCTTTATCCCCTGAGCTTGGGGAGGATGGGGGAACTGGCAGAGCTCCATAAGGCTGTCTCTCATGCCATCCCTAATGAGAAGGCAATATGGCCCCACGTCAGAGGCCATTGGCACATCAGTAAGTCCCACTCTTGAGAGACCCAAGAGGTTTGCATAGTGGCTGGGTTTCCATACGTGGAGAATCTCGGACAAGGGAGCAGGCTTTTCGAGAGAAGAGTCATTTAGACCCTGCTCATCTAGTCTTGCATCTCTTGCCTTGCTGTTGTGAGTGTCCCTTAGGAGGGCTGAGTCACCAAATGGATGTCATGGTGTCAGAAGGAAAAGGGTAAGCATTGGAGAGGCTTTGGCGGGTGGAACAATGTGGGATCAAGGATAAGGGTGCATTGTAAGAGCTGCCTGGCTTGGTATGAGTGTTGGATCAGGAGATGAATCATTTCAACTGAGAACAAGAAAAACATTAGCCCTGGTCCAGCTGTAGAGTCCCCTCCCACTCATTCTTCCCAATTATAAGTCCCAGTTCCCAGTGCTAGTCTCCCCTGCAAAACTCACAGGTCAGGCAAGTTCAGCTTCCCAGTAGGAGAATGAGTCAATTAGGTCCTTCTCTTAAGCGACTTGGGCTATAGGAACTTAGGTTTCTTCTTCTAAACCTTTCCTGCCTGTGGGTCTGCTCTGACTTAGCCATTTAGGCAGAAGAGCTTCAGAAGACATGTGAGATTGGTACATCTTTCCGGACTTGGAGCCAATCCCACACTCTTCTTTGCCAGCCAGTCCTGTTGGCCTTTTCTTCTTGGCACTTACTGGTGTCATGGGTCTTTCTTCTGGCCTTCAAGTCCTTGGTCCTTGGCTGTGTGGGATGGAAGATGGCTGACCCTCTCTAGAAACTACACATAGAGTATACCCTTCATTAGCAGGTACTAGGACCAGCTGTCCCTGGACACAGAAAGTAGGGAAGGTGGAACTTTGTATGGGTCACCTTGCTGTCACTCATGCTGCTAGAGTTGTCCCAGGTGGGCTGGGTTGATGAAGACTTAACCCTGAAGTTGTGTGGGTGCTCTAAAGCTCAGCCTTCATGTTGCCATAAAGTTCTGTGGGCTTCAGGAGCCTCCAGATATTCTGATTCTTTATTGAAGGCTAGCTGGGAAACTGTTGTACTTGGAATATTATTAGGATGGATAGACAACTGTACTAGACTTCATTTTACCTTGAGGGTTTTCTTCAGCAGTGTTGAAACAATCCCCTTTAATCCCCTAGGTCTTCTGAAAAAAAGGAAGCTATATCCATGGCTTCTACCATTGGGGAGTTTGCAGTCTAATCCAGACCAACTCTGGATGGATTTTCAGAATCACAGCAACACAGAAATGGTTCAAACAATGAGAGTGTGTCTTGCCACCTTGGTCTTACTAGTGAGAGCTGTGTGGTTGAGATTTGCTGTGAAAAAATGGGTCATTCTCTGAGGTTGCTTGTTAAAAAGTTCCAGTTTGCTTAGCTGCAGTTTCTCATAATGATTCAGCTTTCTTGACACTATAGATTGAAACCTGTTCAGGGTTAACTTAGTAGGGTTTCATCAATTTTAGACACAAGCAAATAAATACGTTATATGCAAGGTATGATTACCTGATGGGCCAGGTGTTGGAGATGGATCATCACGAAGAGTGAGCATATATATACCCCAAGAAAAAAAATAGTGGGGTCCTGAACCGTACAGGGGAAATGGATCCTCGACTCAGCATTGGATGGGGTGTTCAACTCATTCTGGAATCAAGTCATGTTTAAAACAGTGGCCAGAAATGAGGCTTATTCACATTATCTGCCAAGACAGTACACAGGAAAAGTGCAAATCTATCCCCACGTGCCCTCCTTCCCCATGTCACAGCGGAGGCTGAGGACCTCAGATGGCCATGAGCAGTTAAACTTTGTGAGAAGACAGAACCAGACTGAGGGAATGTCCGAGCAGGCTAAGGAGAAAGAAGTGAAGAGTGCTTCCATTTTGATTAGAGTCTTTGCATAGTGTGGCGGTGATGGTGGTGGTGGTGGTTGTGTTTTTGGAAGGTTTTGGTTTAAAGGGGGATTCCATGGCTTTATACAAAGTTCTTGTGATCCCGAAAGCAGTTGGAATTCAGATTCCAGATGGGCTTTTCTGTGAACTGTGTCATAGAGTATTCTGGGAGCCAGGACCATTTACTCACTTTTTTCTTTCTTTCTTTCTTTCTTTTTTGGTGGTCATGAGGCTTGAACTCAGGATCTGGACAATGTCCCTGAGCTCTTTTACTCAAGGTTAGCACTCTACCACTTTGAGTCACAGACCCACTTCCAGTTTTCTGGTGGTTAACTGGAGATAAGTCTTATAGCCTTTTCTGCTTGGGCTGGCTTTGAACTGTGATCATCAGATCTCAGCCTCCTGAGTAGCTAGGATTATAGGTGTGAGCCACTGGCTCCCAGTTTGCTTTTTCTTTGAAGTAGGACAAGCCTGTATTTCTCCACATGATTCCTTCCTGCTATGTGAATGAGCAGTCACTAAAAATAAGAGCAACCCTGTGTTGGGCCCTGGTGACCTCCCAGCCAGGCCTGTAAAGTTGTTCCTTTTCCTTTTCTGAGCTCTGTGTTTTGCTCTGCTCTCACTGCCAAGGCAGTGGTCGAGACCATTGACTTTGTAGTATGTACGGAGTCACGTGAGTGCCAGACTCATTTTTGGAAACCTGTGTGGGCCACTGAGTTAGTGGGTTGGTTTCAGATAGTGTCTTTAGCCCAAGGATTAGACAAGACAGGACACATCAGTGTCTCTGAAGGCAGCAACATGGTTCTGAGACCAAGCTCCCGATGAAAGATTAAGTAGCAGTAAGTAAAGGAGAAAACTCAAGTCGTCTGGAGTAGAAGGTTTTGAAATGAATCCATTGCTGGGGTGGGTGTAGGGTTTTGCTTAGTTTGTCCTCGCTTAGCCACTTCAATGTCAGAGTTGGTCACAGTGAATAGCAAAATGGAGTATGGCTGAAGGAGACACTGGTGTCCTTTTGAGAACTTTTCTTGGAGCCTAGGGGAAAAGGGGTATGGATAAAACTCTTGGATGATGAAATTTATCTCCACTCAATCTTCTATATCCTTTCACAAGTTTGGGGAAAATATGGGGGAGATTATGATAGCATGGCTTGTTCAAGGTCATATGTATAGCAAGATGGTAGCCGAGTGAGGGTGAGAATTCATAGCTTCTGACACTCCCTGGAAGTTCTTCTCCACTCCTTCTGTAGGAAGAAGTCAACTAGTCCTCCCCTCTTGCATCGAGCCAACCTCACTGGCCACTTCTAGTGGTCACCGAGCACATCATTCTCATCTAGGGGGAAAAAACGCTGGTAGAGTGCCTTGCCTCCTGTGTAAGAGAACCTAGGTTCAGTCCCCAGTAGCACCCAAAACAAAACATTCACACCTATGGGTGAAAAAAAGCACTGTATACACCAAGAATATTTTTGTTTTGGGTAGTACTGAGGATTGAGCCCAGGGCATCTTGCATAAGAGACAAGTACACAAGTACTCTTAACACTGAGCCATACCACAAACCCTCCCAAAAACATTCTTTTTATTTTTATTATTATTATTTTTTCGTTGGTTGTAGGGCTTGAACTCGGGGCCTAGGCACTGCCCCTCAGCTCTTCAGCTCAAGGTGAGTGCTCTACCACTTGAGCCACAGTGCCACTTCCAGTTTTCTGGGTGGTTTATTGGAGATAAGAGTCTCACAGACATTCCTGCCTGGACTGGCTTTGAACCGTGAGCCTCAGATCTCAGCCTCCTGAGTAGCTAATATTACAAGCATGAGCCACCAGCGCCTAGCCCAAGAGCATTCTTAAGGGTAACAGATTTTGATCTGGACACTCAAGAGAGGAGAAATGGGAGACCAAGATGGAGGTTTAGCCTGAGGGTAGTTCCCCAAATCTGAAGATAGTTCATACCAGAGTCCTTGAGAGAAATCAATAAAAATAATCCAAATGGATGTCTGTCTCCGGCTTCTCCTGAAAGTGTCCACCCCACCCTGAGAGATAGGGACTCCTAGAAACAAATCCTTCAGGGGAAAAAAAGAAAGGTAAAAGTAAAGTAGAACCCATACATTCCTACCTACCAGACTCACCAGGATTGTGTGTGAGGAAGGAATTCATCTGCCAGAGCATTCACAAATGGAGCCTTTGCTGCTCTGTGGCAAACCTCCATCATGGCCAGGCATGGGGCAGGAATGCAGCCCTGCCATGTGTCTCTGTGTGTGTGTGCTCCCATGTATGCACAAGTTCATGCCTGGGAACATAGTTCAAAACATAACTTTGTCCCAGATACGATGAGGCCATGTCCCATTGTGTAATGTATTTGGAGTTAAGAAGGTTTGGTTGAAATGTTCTGTACTGTTACTATTTCTCAACTTGGAAATAGCTCAGCCATGGCCAAGAATGAGATAAGAGGGGGTGGGGTGTCTTACAATGAGAGAGAGAGAGAGAGAGAGAATTTGTGTGTGTGTGTGATTGAGAAATCATTTGTTTTTGGCAACAGGAGGAAAAAGTAAAGGCAACAAAGACAACAGTGTAGCTGAGAAGGAGTTTTGTCAGGAGAGCTGTTCATGGTCCTCACTAGAAGCTGCACAGAGTATTGGATAGTGGGCTGTCCTCCTGCTCTTTTTTTAATTTTGATATTTGATTTTTGGTCAGTCATGGGGATTGAACTCTGGGCCTGGACACTGTCCCTCAGCTCTTCAGCTCAAGGCTAGTGCTCTACCACCTGAGCCACAGTGCCACTTCTGGCTTTTTCTGCTATGTGGTGCTGAGGTATCGAACCCAGGGCCTCATGAAGATAAGGCAAGCACTCTACCACTGAGCCACCCTTCCAGCCTATGTCCTCCAGCTCTTGATGACCCACCAGCAGGGCCAGCCACTGAGGAGGCTCCCCTGGGATTACCACAAAGCTTTAGCAGGCTGCTTGGTTCTCATTCTGAGATTTGTAGGTTGGCAGCAGTGAGTGGCTTGGGTCCATTGCCAGGATCTGGGCACTGCCAGTATCAGGGCCTAATCCTATTGTCCCATCGCAGGTTTGTTTTCTTTTCTTTTTTCTTCTGATATCAGCATCAGCTCTCTGGCTTTTTCCTGCAGCCCTAGCATATCAGCATTCTAATCTCAGTAGATTGTTGGCTCTCAGAGAACACTGCATTCTCTTGCTTGCTTCACCACCTACAGATCCTGTCTCTGGCTGCCACTGGCTGCCCTAAATCCTTTGGGAAAGCGACAGTGAAGGGCCAGAGATGAGATCCTGGATCCTGCATCCTGGCAGTGGCCATACGGGCCTGAAAATGGAACTGTGGGTTAAAGGAAAATCAGTGTTTGGGGCCAGCAGCGTTTGCAGCTCAGAGCCTCTCCCCAGAACTCAGCTCTCTGCCTGCTGGCCTGTTCAGTTCCTTACGTCTTGTGGGCCCCATAGCTGGCTCAGGACTGAGCAGAGGGACTGGTGGGAAAGGCCTTAAGGGGGTGTTGGGATGGGAGGAAGCTCTGCTGCAGGCTGGGTGTGGGAGCAGTTGGTTTCAGGGTAGTCACACAGACAGGCCCATCTCACAAACGACAGAATAAGATACCATAAAATAAGATAACGTGGCTGCTGCAAACACCCTAGGTTATAGAACAAAGTTTCTCGAAACCCTTCTGATTATTGGGGGTGGGGTGAAGTGGGGAGGCAGAGATAGAAGATACTTTTGAAGCTGGGCTTTATGGGAAAGATGTGAGTGCTGGGGATTACTGCCATTCTAAGAACATCTAGGCACCCTGAGAGATAGGTAGGTGGTTTGTGTCCATAAAGAGAACATCTCATTCTTATGTTTATTCAGGGCCTCCTTGGTGCCAGTCACTGTGAAGGACATGGGAGTATCTGGACAAAGTTAGAGCACAGGTGCAGCCCTCTGAGTGTAAGGTGTGGAGAGCCAGGCACGGGCAGCCATAGTAGTGAGGACAGTGCTGTCCCAAGCTAAGCAGAGGCTGGAGTACCTCCATTTATGACCTGTGCTGGTTTGACAAGTGATTTACCCGTCTGGCCATCCTGGATGCTGTTTCCTTCCACTCTCTGAAATGGTGTCTTTTTCCCCCTTCCATGCCAGTGGACCAAACAGTAAGAAGTGCTCTAGACTTCTTCTTTCCCGAAACAAGCCTAAGAATGAGTGACGTAACTGTAACCTTTATTCTAACACCTTTGTATAGATATATAACACCTTTATATATACTCATCTTTATTACAACCATTAAAAAACCATTTCAAGAATGAATGCAGCCCATCTAGGGGCCCGTGGAAGGTGTCTGAGGGTTCCAGATGAGGCTTTATCCATGTCAAGTCTTTCATCTCCATTTCCCATTCACCTGCCAAAGGGATGTGGCAAAGCCCGCCAACAGGAGTGGGTCTGCCTTCTGTCCAGCCAGAGCAGCAGCAACCTGTCCTTTCCTTTCCCCTACAGGAAGCTGCACAGTGGGATGAAGACGTACGGATGCGAGCTCTGTGGAAAGCGGTTCCTGGATAGCTTGCGACTGAGAATGCACTTACTGGCTCATTCAGGTAGGCAAAGATGCCTTTACCAGCCCATTCAGGCCCAGGCAACTACCTCCTGTCCACCTTCACCACCAACTCGGAGCCTACCGTCACCCAGATATTGCCCTGCCAGACAAGGTCTTGGTCTACCTGGTCCCTTGGAGCATTTCCTCCAGGTTCATGGAGCTGATGGTGTGCTTGTCAGATGAAACGGATCGTCACGGTCTCCCAGAGTTCCCAGGGCCTCGCTGGCACCCATGCCCTGTGTGATCTACCTTCCAAAGTAGACTGCAGTTTCATTAGCAAAACAGTTGTCGAATTAGGTTCTCGCTGTCTAATGAATCTGACTATTGGGTTCACATTATACAGGAGCCTTTAATTAAATAGATATAGAAAGGTTGGAACACAAAGCTAGTTATAGCGTGCTGTCTTTTGCAAGTTAATTTTATCCAATTCTAGTGGGGTCGACTATGTAGCTGCTGGTAATTTTGTTCATGTTTGGGCAAAGCAGCTCTGTCCTGTGAGGCGTGGAGAAGGGGAGAAGCCCCGACATCCAGCCTGCCTGGGTATGCTTGCCAGGTTGGACATTGTGGTTTCAAGGCCGAGGGTCTGGCTGCCAACACTCCGGGTCTCTCGCTGTCTGTCCTGCGCAGAACCTTGCCTTTACAACCTTGAATGTTCATTTTAGGGCAGGCTATCTTATTTGGTCTCGCTACCATCATAGAGACACATGGCAACATCTGCCTCATCCTTCTCCAAGCAACTGAGGTCTTGGAGGGCAAATTCAAATCCTATCTGTGCCAGTTGCACAGTGTACTAACAGTGGCCAGATCTGTCGTGTGAAACCACAGTTTCTGTATGTTTTAGTAACACCAGTACATACAGTGCAAGTGTTGCCAACTCATATAATTTTTTTTAAAGAATTAGGTGACAAAGACATCTGTAGCAAGTCCCCAACCTGTAGTGGATGGTTAATAGGTATCAGTGGCTTTGGCTTGTACCTCCTCCCTTTCCCTTGCTTTTGAAGTAGTCACCTTGGGGCATGCCAGCATTGTCTGACTGCAGGTGCGTCCTATCTGCTGAGCTGCTGCCTCCTGTTCTTCTCCAGCTCATAGTGTTACCCTCCTAGGAATGCTCGTCAGTGGCTGTGCTTCAGTTTGCTGTGGTCTGGCTGCAGAGCCCACATGGTTTCATAGGCTCCTTGGGTTCTGGACCTGGTGGCTTCGTTTTACCTCTTTCTGTCTGCTTGGGAAAACCCTGTCCCATCTTCCAAGATCCTTTCTACCATGCTGACTTCAATCATTCCCCCACCTCCAGCGAGAAACAATTGTGTCATCCTCTGGATTGTTCATATTTCTTCATGTATAACTCTTTGAGCACAATTGTTCTTTGGTGTGTTATGGTTATTTATGGGCTTTGCCTTATCTCCTCTACTTGAGAGGGGAGGTATGATGGAGGCATGAGCCCCCTAATGATATGAGTTTTAGTATCTTCATCTATATAGTAAGAGAGAAAGAGGGGGCGGGGGAGAGGGAGAGGGAGTGCATGCAAGACCTGGGTCAGCTGTCCCTTGTCCTGTAGCTTATTCTCTAAAGGCTGATATTCTACCATTTGAGCCATAGCTCTACTTCTGGTTGTTGGGGTTTTTTAAGGCTAATTGGAGATAAGAGGCGGGATTTGAACTGCAATCCTCAGATCTCAGCCTTCTGAGTAGTTAAGATTACAGGTATGAGCTACTGGTGCCTGGCTGTAAAGTAAGAGTCTTTAGCTCTGCTTAAGAAGTCATAAGACTCACTTAGCACTATGCCCGGCATGTTACTTTTCTTCTTCTTCCCTCTAATGGACCGTAAGCTCCTGAGTACAGGATCAGTCCTCGGTGTGTCTGCCACATTGCCAGGCATGTTATTGGAGTCAGTGGGTATTTGCTGAATGAGTAAGTGCAAGCTTGGAAGGCTGATAAACAATTCCATGAGACTTCAAGCTCCTGCCTGGTCTCATCTGCAGCAGGAACCCTCCCTTGAGTGTTCCTGGGGAAGGGGGCATCTAGCAGTCCCCTGACTCTTCATGGCAACTCCTCTTCCAGGCAGTAGGAGATGTGAAGCAACCACTGTGTTCCTGTGTGAATCTCATGGCTTCAGTCTTGGGTGTGGCCGAGAGCTGAGTTCATACTTTCGGTGAGGTCTGTGTCTCCAGTTGAGACAAGCTAATGACTATGCACACCCCTCGGTGGACCGGACTGGTGGCTCCCTGGTGAAGCTGTCTCTGGGCCTGCCTCAGATACTACCTTCAGGTCCCATGGTTTCACCAGATCCCTCCAAGGCTTTGGGATTTGGGTCCTAGCTTGCCCTTTCCTTGCTTGTCTTATCTGCCACGTATTTCACGGTGATAGGTCGCACTGAGAATTGCCTCTCAATGCCCTTGTGAATGAAGATGTGGAACTGGGGACAGGTGGTGAGTCCTGGGAGTATGATAATTCATTCACCCTTGTACATAGCTCATAGCCTATGGAGTCTGTGACTTCTCTTCCCTATTGATGAGTTCTTCCTCTTGCCCTGTATTTATCTCTCTCTGTCTCTCTGTCTCTCTCCATCTCTCTGTCTCTCTCTCTCTGTCTCTGTCTGTCTGTCTGTCTGTCTGTCTCTCTTTCTCTCCCATGCAGAAATGTCTTAGCAAATCAGATGGCACAGAGTTATTGGGCCTAGACTACTTCCTGAACTAGTTGTACCCGGGTAAACATGGACCACCCCTGAGGCCCCTGGAGAGACCTGGTCTTGTTTGGGAGTTGGACTCAGAGGGCTGAGGTGCTAGTGTCAGGTATTCTAGAAGGTTCTAAGACTGATTTTTTTTTTACACATTCTGATTAGAGCCCCCAGAGGCCTGACCACAGAAGTCTGTTTTAGAAGGCCTTTTTACTGAGATACGTGAGATTTCCTTGCTCTGTTTTGAAGGCTCCTTGCAAGGATCTGCCAGTGAGAACAGACTGGAAAGATGTATAGGACAGATCCATTTTACAGAGGATAAAGGTTTGGAGCAGTAGAGGAAAGCTTGGAAGAAATAGATTGTATTTTGTTGTGCTGGTACTGGGACTTGAACTCAGTATCTGCATACTGCCCCTTAACTTTTTCATTCAAGGCTGGCATTCTACCACCTGAGCCACATATCCACTTCTGGCTTTTTTTTCTGGTTAATTGGAGTCTCATGGTCTTTCCTGCCCGGGCTGGCTTTGAACCATGATCCTCAGATTTCAGCCTCCTGAGCAGCTAGGCTTATAAGCGTGAGCCACTGGCACTGGGCTAGATTTTTTTTTAATAGCAGCATACAGAGAAGTAGGTCTGGGATTTGCATTGGGGTCCTGGTTGCCCTGAATGCTGCCACTGCCCTGCACAGGCATATCTCTGCTGTTTGTGGCTGTTCCTGGAGCTGCTTCCTCTCCCTCCTCTAGCTTGTTCTGTGCTGGCTGCCCTACCCCCTCTTGGCAAGCACTGCCTGTGTTTGTTATTGTAGTCCTGGCGCTGGGCCAGGCCTGGCTGCAAGCCAGACTTGTGGGTACAGTATGTACAGTGAGTGCTGAGCCATGCTTGTCATCATAGATGATTAATTTTTTTTCTAATCTAGTAGGGGTGGGGTGAAGGAGGAGGCAAGGAAAAGAAGTTTCTCCCAGACTGGAGAAGAGGTCGCCCTGAATTCCTCCGAGATGTTGTGTGTTTTTTTTATAAGAGGAGGAAAAGGCTTTGGCTGTCTATCCTCCACATCTTTGCTCCCTTCTCCCCCTGTCTTCTCTCTCTCTCCTCCTCATTTCCCTATCAGATGCAATCAGCCTCTAGGAGATCCGACCAGGCAGGCGAGGTCTTATTTTCAGTGACTAGAATACTAAATTTGCACTCCTAAATCAGTTTTCATTGTGTTGAAATTGACAATTTGTTTAATTAGAAGTTTGCCCTGTAGGAGGCCCTTCTGAGAAGCAAAATGCTCTCTCTCTCTCTCTCTCTCTCTCTCTGCTTCTCTCTCTCTTTCTGTGTCTCTGTCTCTCTCTTACTTTCTGTTTTTCAGAGTTTTTTTTAAGAACCCTAAATGGTAGGAGTGAATGTTCAGTTTAATTGAAGTTTTTATTTCAATTTGAATGCGTTAACTAATCAAGTGTTTATAAGCTATACCTGATGATAACAATAAGTTTAAATTAACCAACAATAACCTAACTCATTAACTAACGAGATGGTATGGCCCAGCTCTGCATTCTCCAGGGCGTTTTTCTGAGGTCAGAAGACTTGAGCTTTGGGAATAGACAACTTTCATCCCAGGCTTTAGAAAGCTGGCCCTATAGAAGGAAAGTCTAGGATTTAGAAGGGAGCGATAGAATGTCCTACACCCTCACCATCTCTGCCCCAGGAGGACCCCAGGGCATCCATCCCTGTCTTGGGAATTGGATCCTGCAGTGTCTATGGATCTCCAGTCTCTTTGCCTGTCCCTTTAACACAAGCAGCGATTGCTAGCTCTGGGGAACCCCTGTAGAAACCCCACGCTCTGGCTGGTGACTCCTTGGTTCTGAGGTTGGCTAGTGTGTGACTTCCCATCCATGTAAGGCAGGGCAGCGTTTCCCACATCAAGGCTTCACGGAGGGGTGGGTTATAAGTGAGCATATAGAACTGCTTGCCCTGTGCTTCAGGAGAAGTTTGGGTGTTTCACTGGCCTGGCTTTATTCTGGGGTGTGTGTGTGTGTGCGTGCGGGGGGGGGGGAGGGTTTAATAAGCCTTAGTGATGTATTGGGCTCTTTACATTTAACAGTGAAGAATCCACTGCATCCCTGACTTCAAGAAGCTAGAATCACTCAGGAGAGGTCAGCCTAAGTATAAAATCATGGCAAATGCACATGAGTGCCCAGCACTGGGAAGGAGGTACAGGAGAAGTTCATAGGAGATAGACCTTGAATAGAAGGTGAGCATGACATTCTAAAAGGGACTGGAAAGGGAAGCCCAGATGCCCAGAGGATGGGCAGGGCAGATGGGGAAAATCCACAGGCTGTGCCCAGGACTTAGCAAGAAAGGGGTGGGACAAGATTCTGAAAGGCCTTAAGAAACAATTGATTGGCATTTTCCCTTGATGGACAGCCATCAGAAAACTGAGAAGGGACTGACATTTCTCTCAGTCCCTCCTCTGGGACTAGATGCAACTATAGGTTTGTACATTGACTGGGCCAAACTATTATGCTCTTGTGTTTTCTCCTGCCCTGATTGGATGGCAGAGATCCTGGGGTTGACGTGGTTCCTTTGTTTTCTTTTTTGGAACACTTAGCCTTGGGCTTCAGGGTTTGGGGTGGTTTTTAGTAAGTTTGATTTTTCACAAATTAGCATCAGTTCGTTGTACAAAGGGAGTTTCACGTTAATGTGTATATATGCCCCTTAGCCAGAGCCACCCCTTCTAGCCACCTCTCTCTTCCTTTTGCCTCCTTCCCAAAGCCATCTCATTGTTTTCTTATTTCATTCTTGCACATGAACATAAAGTATTTCTATTAGATTCGCCCTCCATGCTTATCTGGTCCCCTCCCACTAGTACCTATACCCTAGGCAGAATACAGATAAGCCTTTGTGTGTGAGTGTGTGCCGCCACTGAGGCTTGGACTCAGGGGCTTGTGCTCTGACCCAACTTTCACTCATGTCTGATGCTTTACACCTTGAGCCACAACTCCCAGTTCTGGCTTTTTGCTCATTAATTGGAGCTAAGAGTCTCACAGATTTGTCTGCCCAACTGGCTTTGAACTGCGATTCTCAGATCTCAGCTTCTGAGTAGCTATGATTATGGGTGTGAGCCACCAGCCCTGGTTTCCTAATATTACGTGTTCATAGTTCAAAGGGGTTTTACTACGGTATCATTCACACATGCATACACCATACTTTAGTCAGATTGATCATAAATATGTATAGGTGCACATATAATCCTTTATGTGTTTACATATATAATATGTTTACATGTTTATAGTTTAGGTCTAACATTCATATATAGGAGAGAAAACCATATGACCTTTATCCTTCTGAGCCTGGTTTACTTCATTTAGATGGTAGCTTCCATATCCAGACATTTGCCTGCAAGTCCATTCTTCTTTATGGCTGAATAATATTCCATTGTGCATCTCCACCACCTCTCCTTCATCCATTCATCGGTTGTCTGTACCTTGGCTATGGTTTCAGGGTTCTTCAAGTCAGAGAATACAGGGAAACCAACCAAGATAACAAGAAAGTTCCCTGTTCCTGCAAAGAGCAGGAAAAAGGTGGTCCTCACATTGATGGTTGGAGGACCCCAAAGATGGCTTCTTGGGATGCATAGCTTGGGATTATTCAGGTCCAGGAGAGCCCTTGGCTGGTCCATTCACTTGCTGTGATTTTCCAGTGGAGGTCCAGCTTTCCTTTCTTCCTGCTAACCGTCTGCCACTAGAGGAAAACCAAACTGGAAGTCGCCCAGGAAGAAACTCTTTTCCTTCCGCATGCTTTGAGAGGTGGGTAGCACCTGTTTGGGGGTTGAGAAACTAGAGCAGATCAGCTCAGCCCAAGTGGGTTGGGCTGCAAGACCAAGCTGCCCTGCCTTTGGTCCTCAACGTCCCTGGGGACGCAGAGAGGAAAGGCTGGAGCCACTTTCCCTGGCTTTCTCTTGAACACACTTCTCCCTCTCCCTCTCCCTCCTCTCAATTTGGCCTGCGTCCCGAACTTTTTCCCAGAGTGGTGTCGTCACTGGCCTGCCGGCAGGTCTGGATGTTCTGCCAGCATTCCAGCGAGTTTATGATCGCTTGCAGATGCGGCTCCAAGAACACGCTGTACCCAAAGCAGAAATTAATGCAGGCTTGACTGCGGTCCAAGCCCCTACACGGGAGAGAGGAGAAAGAAAACAAAAACTGTTTAATGCTGTTTATAAATTATACACTGGCTGATGAAAAATACATTTCTCTCCTGTCCCCTTCCTCTCTTCCCCTCTCCCCCTCCCATGCTGCCCTCCTCTCCACCCTCAGCCCCTTCTCACTTTCTGCCTCAGAGCCTAAACGGAGACATAAGAATATGGTTTTGCTTTTTAGCTCCTGTTTTGGATCCGAAACGCTGCCACCGAATCACAGCCAGAGTATATTTACCCTTTACCTGATGAAATAGACTGATTTTCCAGCCCAGATGGGGTGGGTTTTTTTTTTTGGGTGGTGGTGGTGGTGGATGTAAGTAGGGGTTTTGTTTATGAATGTTGGGTTCTTTGATGGGTGCAGGGTGTGCTTCTGGCCCCAGGCCCAATAAATCCCCTTCATCAATGCCACGGGGTATACATTAGGCTGCACCCCTCCACCCTCAAGACTTCACGGCAGACCAACTGCCCTGAAAAAGTTTGGAAAGTTCATTGCAGGTCATTGTATAAACAGTGTTTTCTGCTCCCTTCACCTACAGCCTGTGCGAAGAGGGGGGTTCACGTACACCCTCCTCCCTCAGTACACATGTCTCTGTCTCCATATGGTGTTGAAGCAGGGGTTGGAGCAGATCATTCTATCTACCCCTCTGGATCCCACCCAGCCTCTCCCTATGAGCCCTCCCCCCAACCCACCCCCTCCCAATTTATTCTATAAATTCGTTTGCACATTATGTCTATCCATTTACATGGCTTTTGTGTTTTTTTTTAATACTGCTAATGTTTATCATTTGCCCAACAGGCTCGACAGATTTTGCTTCCTGTAGAGCATCGAGGCTTTAGAGCCCCCTCGTTGCTAAGTAGCAGTCTCTCTGTACTGTAATGGGCTGATTTTGTATTCTGTTCAGTGCTGTATCTTATTTTTGTATGCAAGACAAAGTGTTTTGATGGAGGACGATTGCAGCAGTGTCTGGAGGCTGTTTGGAGTTTTATGGGCTGTACAGTACACTGTGTGCTCTCTGAACAGAACACAGGCTGTCGAATTCTGGATTGGATTTTGTCATCCTCCCCCCTCCCCCCCCAGAGGAGGCTGTGAGATAGAACATTACTTTTAGGGTGGAGGAAAGAAAGTGGAAATTATGTAATAACATTTCTCTCTCCCCCCCCACCCCTCGCTCTGTCTCTCAGTGATTTTCTTTTCCATCCCCAAATAGGGTGGTTTCTCCTACACACACCCCCTTTTATATTGCCACATGATGTTACACAGCTAGGTGCTGACGTCCCTATGAGGAATGAATGGTGCCCTAGAGGGGTGGATGCAGGGACATCTGTCACTCTTTTCCTCTCCCTTGCTCCTTCTGGGCTGCCTTGCTGGCCCTTGGTTTTGTCCAAAGACCAGTGAGGCTACACAGTTTTGCATGGGTTGGACCCAAAGGCAATGCCATCTTGCTTCTGTTCAGCTTCTTCTTGCCTGAGGCTTTCCAGACATGCACCTTGATGGCGGAGTTCTTGGGTGGGCTTCTATTGCTGTGTTCTCCTTCATCCCTCTTCCCTTGCCCCTCTGTGCAGGCTAGATAGATGGAGCCCTGTCTCAACCCATCTATCCTAGCCCCGTGTCTGTTCCTCCCAGAATTCTCCATCATGGCAAGCATTTTTTTTTTAGGTTTGCTTTTTTTCTCTCTCTCCTTGAATCTTCCTCTAGATCTCCTTTCATCTCTCTGTCACTGTCCTTGTGTCTGTGTCAGGCTCAGCCTTTGCACGACACTCCTTTGTATTTCCTGTCTTCTTTCCTGTGTCTTCATCTGTCTTTGTCTCCATCTGTCTCCGTTGATCTCCTCTCATCTGACTGTTTGGCTGGCTGGCTCTTGGTCCATCTCTGTCTCTTCTTCATCCCCTTTCTCCTTCCCCCTTCAAAGTTCCTTATCTTGGAGGTGGAGCTGCAGTTGGAGTGGGGAATAAATTGCCACTCAAAGCCCAGAGGCCTTGTCAGGACTCTTGAGCAAATGACCAGAGAATGTGCCCAGCATATGGAACTTTCTGTCCTTTACCTTGCAGGGCCTAGAAAATGGTTTCCCTACATTTTCTAGGACCCTTGATTTTTTTTTGAAGTTGATCTGAGGATGGGTAACAGATGAATAAGATTAGGCTTTGTAAAGCCCTTAAGGAATGTACATTTCTCCTTAGAGTCCCATCCTGTGCTCTCTGTGCTTGCTGGAGTCATTCTGGGCTGCACACCTAGCACAGAGCTCACCTGACACCTTGCCATTTGTTCTCTCTCCTGTCTGTACCCATGGCCTGGCAAAGCGCCTGGCACATCGAAGGATTGGCGTAAGTATTTGTTGAATAAATATATGTCTGTAACTGAAGTGTTTGTACTACCATGGAGCTCTCGGTTTGTTGGGGCCCAAGGCTTACACAGTTTTGGTTGCCTTCCCTTGGGAAAACACTTTGACTGTGAATGAAGACTGGGAAGTCTTTACCCACCCCTCCAGGAAAAGGGGCCAATGCTAAGGAGAGGCCTGAAGCTTCAGCTTGACTAGCCTAAGCGAATAGGACCTCCGTAAGCCACTGCAAGTAGTTTATGATTGAGGAACCCACAGAGAGACCCAACTAAGTAAGGAGATTCAAGCAGAGGACAAGATGGTGGCATCTTCTCAACTCCAGAAACCCTCAGAACATGGGGCAGCTGCATTTTCTAGGCCTTAGGTTTATTTTCTACAAGGTTTAGGCCAAGTCTTCCTCTTGCTTTTGATAAATTACCATTGGTCCAGGGTTCTGGAAACTTCTTGGTATTCTGTGCTCTTCTCAGCATGGCTGGTTGGGGTCAGTAATACCCCGAGTTGCATTTCACCCACATTGACAAATCTGGTAACATCCTGGCTTCTATATTGACTTTCAGTGATTGACCATGGAATGGTATCCGTGCCCTTCCCACTCCCCAGCATTCTTTCTTCCTGGGTCTGTGGCTTTGGATTCCCTGCTCTTCTGGGACCATAGAGTCATCTAGAGTCTAGTTTAAGCAGAGGTCTGGTTCTCTCATGGGCATGATTTCTACCTGCAGGTGGGGATAGTAGTAATGGGAAGTATCTCCAGAGGTTGAGATCTTTTCTCTGGAGTTTAAAGACTCATTTGTTACAGAGTAGAGAGTAGGATTGGACATTTGGTGGAGAAGGTGCACTTAACTTCCTAGCAATGAAGGGCAGAGTCCAGAATCATCATCAGAAGTGTGTGTGTGTGGGGGGGGCAGATCAAGAAGCATTTACATGAAATACTCAAAATTGTTCTTCTGCAGTAATGGTCCCACACAGACCATTACCTTGAAGATTTAAACACAAAATGAGCTGGCCATATCTAGTGACTTCCACCAACATTCCTGCCTGATGGCAAAGGCGACTTTACCTTTAAGTCTCAACGTCATTGTTCGTTGTCAGTTTTCGGAGGTTGTTAGTGGGCTTCCTCATCCGTGGATTCAACCAGGAACATGTTGATTGTGTGTGTTGAATTGGGAATCTTCCTCAACAAGATTCCAATGAAAGAACATACCCAAATAAGCCCCCTGACCTGCGGGGCCTAGACCAGCGTTTCCCAGGAATTCAGCATGCTGAGGGGAGGCTCAGCTTGACTTGGAGGAAGCAGAAGTTTGCTTTTTTTTTATTTAATAATTTGCGTTTCCTATGAATGATTCTGTGTTCTGTGCGATACTATGCATTTTCATAACTGTCTCTTCCACTTTGGGTAAAGGAAGGGAGGGAAAAAAATAACAGCAGCCGCCTTCTGTGGGCAAAGGAAGAAAACAAGAGATTGGGGCAGAGAACAGGCTAAATTTAAAATTGTAATTGGCTGACTTCCACTGGCTTGCGGGTGTTTTAATGACTCATAATAACTTCATTTAAAACCAGCTGAGCAGAAAATAGATTGGAGAGGAGCCTCGGGCCATTATGGATTTGTTTTTTTTGACAAGCTCGGTTTTCAGCAGCCAGGAAGGCTCTCAAAGAGGGTTTGGCTGTGTTTCTCTCTCTCTCTC
The DNA here is from genome assembly GCF_000151885.1 of Dipodomys ordii. Classification (NCBI taxonomy): domain Eukaryota; kingdom Metazoa; phylum Chordata; class Mammalia; order Rodentia; family Heteromyidae; genus Dipodomys; species Dipodomys ordii. Next base: position 17,329,182 of record NW_012267226.1, read on the forward strand.
TCTCTCTGTTTCTCTCTCTCACTCTGTTTCTCTCTTAGTGTTGGTGGTCTTCTTGGAAGTGGTCATATAGAAACTGAGGCTACTTTTTCTTTGCTTTTTTTCTTAAAAAAGCTTTTCCCCTTATACCCCCTCTTTTTAACTAATTAAAAATAGATGCCTTGAGGTATTATTTTAGCATTAGTAGGGTCCCCCCCACTTTTGATGGTGGGTAAATGGAACATAAATAAAATTGTTTTTTAAAATTACTGAATTAATTAGGTAGTAAAGCAACTACAATACATAAATTTCCTTTGCTGAGTGTTTTCTCCCTTAGCCTTGATCCATATTTGTGGGGCGGTTCCCTTTTTTCCTCAATCCCCTCCTCTCCCCACAGCCCCTCCTTCCCAAGTCATAGTACAGACCTTCCTTTTGAATGGTAAGCTCCATCTACTGTCCTGGCAATGGCTGAATGATTGCCACAAGTCGGTAAGGTTATGACAGTGTTGATTCTGTCCAGGTACCCAGTGTGCTCCAAGAAGCACGGGTTTTGGGAATTGCCACGCAAGGATCTTCCCTGCCTCTGATTGTTTTAAATAGATCCTACCTATGTCTCATGTCAGGAACAGTGTCAGACCAGGAGGGGGGGACCCATCTCTTCTCTCTCTTGAAAGCCAGCAACTCAGCTACAGGATGCGTCTATCTGATTGGGACAGGAGGCCACCCCCATCGGATAGCTATTAGCCACTTATCTATTCTCTCCTATGGCACCTGTCACCTTCTTTGTTAAATAGCTCTTTGTTTGTCCTGTTTCATCTACTAGACTCTAAGCTTCTTGAGAATGTGTGACATATTTATTTCCCTTGTCTCCATAGTATCTCGTGTTGTGATCTGTATGTTGGTTATAACTTAGTTATTTGGGTATTTTGAATAGATGAATGGATGAATGACAGGTAGTCAGGAGTAGACCTGAGGTGTTCTCTTTCTTCCTGTAGCCCTGGCAGTCTGCAGTCTGGATGAGGAAACTGGAAGGGAAGCAGGGACCTTGTGTCTAGCATGTTCTCTTGCACCATCCCCTCAGCCTAACGCATAGCAGGCTCTAGGAAAACATCTGTTGAATACATGAATTGCTCAGGATGGATAAGTGGGGCTGAGGAAGAAGAGAAAACACATTTGCTGACTACCTGCTGGGTTCTGCATGTCCAAACTCATGCTGACATGAGCCTTGGAAGCAGACTTGCTCATTCCATTTTGCAGATGAGAATGTGAAGCCTTTAAGAGTCAGACAGCCTGGAGGTGGCAGAGCTGGTCTCAGATCCAGATCTTTCCCTGACTGCTTTTCAGGTATGCGAAAGTGCTGTATCTGGCCCTGGCTCGTATTCTTTTGAGTGCCTGAATCTCTGCTTTTCACTTTGTAGAACTAACCAATATCTCAGAGAGTAGAGAGCTAAGACCAGAAAGGCTCTGGAGGTGGTACATCAATGGATTACTGCCTCAGTCCAGCACCTGGGCCAGTCACCAGCAAGAGGGCTGGACTAGCCTCTCCCTCATCAGCTGCACCAGTTTGTGTTCAGCGTTGGTGAGGTATGGCCATTACTTCCCCATGTTGTCTTATAGGGCCCAGAGGCCCTCCAGTGCTCCGGAACCACTTCAGGAGCACTTCTGGGAGCACTTCAGGAAGGTCTGTATATTAATATGTGGTTTCTACCCCTAGGGAGAGCTTGGTTGTGTCACGTCCCCCTAATTCCCCTCCCAAACACCCCATAGAGAGGAGAGGCAAGAAGAGAGACCTGCCTGTGGTCCGTCTGGCACGGTTACCTAGTTGGACGTTCTATCCCTGTCTCCTAGGGTTGGGAGTGAAAGAGGCAGCTAACCTGTGTGCAGCCCAGAAATGTGGGAGCTGGGAGTCTGTGGTACCTTAGACTTCCAGCATCTCAGAGTATGGCCTATCAGGAAGATTGAAAGAGGAGAGGCTACGTCTGCTCTCTGACAAACCTCATTTTCTCCAGGAACACATTGGGGATTCTGGAACCTTCTCAGGGGAGTGAACATCAGCCTAGTGGGAGCTAGATCATGTAGGTTGCATAGCAGACTATTGTGGGTCACAGATATGGCATTTGGGGGGGGAGGTTGAACTGAAGGTCGGTAGCACACCAAGGTTAATGCAGCAAATGAGAACTAGAGCTATTGCTGGTGGCCAGGTGGAATGATGTCCTGGGTTTCTGGCAAGGGAATCGATGAGTTGTGCATAAGTTGAGAGCAGGGAGAACCCCCCAAAAACCTGGGCAAAAGAGATTGGATGGAGCTTTCTTGGACTATCCGGACAGAGCTCCTGGTAGAAATGGACCCACTTTTCTTCTGCGACTTAGAACCAGCCAGGAAAAGATGCTTCTCTGCCTCCTCCTCTTTCTCTGCCCACACAGTCATCTTCCCAGGCTTAGAGCCCAGGGTCTTACACCTAAGGGTCCTCAGGTACCTGAGAATATTACTCTCAGGCTGAGAACCATCCCACTGCCATCTCCGGGGGTCCTTCCGTCCTGAGGTTGCCGCACACAGGCACGTGCGTGAAGAAGCTTCGTGAGGAGCACAGGCCTAGAGCACAAAACTCTCACCCAGGACTTGATAGGAACCCCAAAATGTGATATGAATGTGCAGAGCTCCCCAGAGCCCTCAGGACTCACTACAACCATGCATGGGCCTACCCCTTGGTGAGTTGGTTGAGGGGGACTTGAGCAGTCATGCAGATTGCCTTAGAGGAGGTATGGGGGACCCCACCTCCTTGGACCATCAGGGACATCCAGGTATATGCGTTGGTCTAATGAGGGCGGGGCTGGCTCCCCCCCAGGTGGAAGGCAGCAGGAGGCAGGGCCCAGGCCTTCTGTAGAGTTTCCTTCCTTCACAATTCAGCCAGATACAGACAACCTCTTCTAGACTTTTCCCCAGTAGTTAGCGCTCTCCCTTGTCCTTCTCCCCAGCCAGGGCCCATTTGGATTGGAATTCTTTCAATCCAAAAGAAAAAGAAGCAAAAAGGAAAAAAAAATATCAAGTTCTAAACTTTTCATTAGGTAGTTGGGATAAAAAGCCTTCTGGGGTAGATGGATTAAACCTCGCAGCTCTCTTGCTGACTATTATAAGGTAATTGAGCACCGGGAGCTCACTGGTGGCTGCATTTCATTGGAGTAATTATGCAAGGCCATAGTCATTTCAGTAACAAGGTAACTCCAGGTAAGCAGAGAACACCCTGAAACTTTTGATTTGCAAGAATCTTCCTCAGTCGCCTTTCTGAAATGAGCCCAAGAGACAAAGACTGGGAGATCAGACTGTGTTGGGGGAGATGGGGGGACAGGCTGCTATCCCTGTGGGGATTACTGCCTGAACAGCCCAGATCATCGAATAGGAACAACCCAGGACCTATGGGAGAACCCTGCTGAGGAGAGGGGAGGGGGCAGTTCTGGGAGTCACTCATTCTGGAATCAAGGGCAGACAGGAACAGGTAGAAGCTTCGGGGCTGACCAGGGGGCAAGATGATGCACAAAGCAGTAGCTTCTGAATGTACTGAGGCAGGGCTGGGGTTGGTATTCAGAGGGTGGAATCACACTCTGTCCATCCGGAGTAGACAAGGTATGTACCTGTCATATTTTCTGTTATATGACAATCCCCAGGTCTTTTCTCTCCTGAGGCTTGAACTCGGGGCCTGGGCACTGTCCCTTAGCGCTTTCTTTTTTTTTTTTTGGTCAAGGTTAGTGCTTTACCATTTGAACAATAGTTCCAGTTCCAGATTGTGCTGGTTAATTAGAGATAAGAGTGTCATAGACTTCCCCTGCCCAGGCTGGCTTCAAAGTGTGATTCTCAGATCTTAGTCTCCTGAATAGCTAGGATTATAGATGTGAGCCACCAGCACCTGGCTCTATCCTATAAGATTCTTGATGGAGACTCTGCCTTAGATCTGCCAGCTTCTTGTTAGGCTGCCTTTACCCAGAATTTAATCAGAAGTTAGAGCCTGCAAGTGCTACCTACAGAGCCTGGGCTCAGCGGACTAGGAAGGGCCTTGCAATACTCTTTGGAAGAGGGCCTGGGACATGGCCAACTTGAACATGTCCTCTGGGTGGCCCTGCCTCACCTCTGGCCTGCTGCCCATCAGGATTGAATCATGCCTCCAGAGGACAGCCTGTAACCACGCTTCCCATTAAAACTCTTTTCCCCCAGGTGACAGGAAGAGTCATTGTCACCAGAGCACTCCATCTTCCTGACAGCATGTGGCTGCCCTGGCTTTCTTCTCCCCACTCCTCAGCCCTGCGCAGCCCCGTATTCTGCTGAGGGTGGGGGGTGGGTAGGGGCCTATGGAGCGTTATTTTTTTTTCCCCTTCAAGTGAACCTTTAATGTTGTTCTCTAGTTCCCAGTATGGTTTTCAGGCCTTTTCTTTCCCTTCCGTCTCTGGCATGGACTCAGTGTTTAGTTCATCTCACTTATCAAGTTTGTCACAGTCAGAGGCTGGCTGAAATCGAGGCAGGAATGTGGTGTTTGGTTAAATTGTAAAATTAGCTGGGAAAGTTAATGAGGCATTCCACTTCTGCCTTCTAAAGAGCAGGAAGCTTATGAAGGTGTTTCAAGCACTTGGCCTACGAAGGAAAGGGAGGGGACAGAGGTATGCAGGGGAAGTGGTCCAGGAATGTGGTGGAAGAGTCCCATCCCAGATGAGTTTCCAGTTCAGAGTCACAGATGGGATCTTTTCCAGCTCTGCATAGCTCCCTCTGACCATGTTGAGTCACCTGAGCAAGGAGGCCCCATGACTGCCCACAAGTGGCTGTGGGTAACTGTTCTTGTACCCCGATTCTTTTAGGGGGGAGTGTCCTGAATCTAAGAAAGGAGACCAATGATGACAGTGCCAATGGCGGCTTCATTAACTTTGGGCTTGCAGGTGCCAGGTGATCTGTCCCATTGTCTCTTTGGAGCCTCACAGGACCTGGTTAACGTTGGCACTGCTATGACATGCATTTCGGAAATCAGGAAACTATGCTTACCTGCCTGTGATCGCCTCAGCAAGTAAGAGGCGTGATCCCAAGAATGCATGATCCCAAAGCCCCTGGTCTTAGCTTCAGGTGGGCAAAGCTGCGTCCATCGCTTCCCAAACTGCCCACTCTTCTAGCCCACCATTCCTGTGGAATAGATTACAGACATGCAGGTAACATATCCCGAAGTTTTTGGAAGTCATGGGCTCCAAGGCGCATGCAACAGTGCTATCAACAGTCTTATTTTCTACCCTCACCAAATTCACAGGTCCCCTAAGTACCGCATACAAACCATTCTGCTGTCAAGCAGCAACCCTGATGTCAGTTTAATTAGCAGAAGTTCTTTAATAACACAAAGGGCTTCACACTGGACAGTTACCCCATCTGGGTATAGGGCATATCAGCGAAGGCTAGTTGGATCTCCCCACTGGCTGAGGAGGTGGGCATTGATTGTGACAGGCAATATTTCTGTTTTGAACACTGTGGCGCCTCCAGGCTTCTGGATTTTTGAGCCTGCGAACGTCAGTGTTGTAGCTGTAATGCAACACCTCAATTATGGTGCAGGGGGTAAGAGAGCCAGACTCTGAAACCTGCGAGGTTCTTTAGATCCACGGCCTGAGCCACAATTAGGGTTTCACAAACACCAAAGGCGAGCCAATGAGTGTCATTTTTTAACCAGTTTGAACATTTTACTACTTCCTAACATCAGAAGCACCCGGCCTGGAGCTTGCTTCTTGTCCTCAATAAAGTGATTAAGCTGAATGGGTGTTGGGAAGTATTATTAGGCTGAGAAGGGCTAAAAATAGACATGCTCTGTTTTCTGAAAGCCACAGCAGGCCCAGAGAGACTGGCAGCCTCGTGGTGCCATGGAGAAGCCCAAAGAGGAGGAGCAGGGAGGGTGGCAGTCCCCAGGGCGCCAGGTCTGAGATGGGATCGTTAGGCTGTGGTGATGGCATGTCAGATGGTGGAGTCATCAAGAATAGCGTCATTATAAATTGACACGTTCAGTTGGGACCCCTCTGTACAACTACTTAAAGGTAATTTAAAAAATTTTTAAAGAGGAAGTTGGGCACTCTTGGCTCACACCTATAATCTTAGGACTCAAGGAGGCTGAGGTCTGAGGATCATGGCTCAAAGCCAGCTTGGGCAGGGGAAGTCCATGAAACTTGTTTCTCCCGTTAACTACCTAAAACCCTTTGAAAGTGGAAGTGTCTCTGAAGTGGTAGAGCACTAGCCTTGAGCAAAAAAGCCAAGGGACCAGCTCCCAGTCCCTAAGTTCAAGACCTAGTTATGGCACATACACGTACACGCACGCACACGCACACACATACACACACACACACACACACACACACCAGAGTAAAGTCACAAAGGACGTTTTGATTTGAAGACACTTGAGTGTGGGGAAGTGTGGGTGTGTGAATTCAAAATGAACTGACAGCTCCACTGTTTAGGATGAATGGATGGATTCCTAAGCCTGAAATTGACATCTTCATTGAGTTTTCTTGCTGTTCTAGGCATAGGGGTCTAGTTATTAAGGGGAGGCACTTAGAGGCACATGCAGAAAGAGCATGGACAGAAGAGAGCCTCAGAATGAAGAGTGAGGATCCACTCTTAAAAGCCTTTGCTAAGTAGGGGGTTCAGAAAAAGTGGAATAAAAGGACTTTCTGGTTAACCGAAGGTCAGACAAACCTTGACTTTGTAGTGTGCCACCGTCATTCATCAATGTGAGAGTTCATGTTTCTATGTGCAGTGCATATGATTGATAGTTTCCCACGATAGTGCATCTTGCTTCCTTGGAGGTCAAAAGGAGAATGCTGAAGAAGGAGAATCAAGCCTTGAGCCAAGAATATGACAGGCCCACTTAGTGTCTGGTTGTAAGTCAGTCCTGATCACTTTCAAAGCCGCTGTCACTTTCATGTCTTTGAGCTCCTTCTTCTCTCTAGTACCATTAGGTAGCAGGGAGGGGCTGGACCTTTGCTCTCCATTCTACAGATGGTAACACCGAGGTCAAGCAAAGGAGGGATGTAGATAGCTATAGGATGAACTCTTCAGAAGAACCAGACCCAGAGCCTAGCACTGCTGCTCCCTGTCTAGGCTCTTTGTGATGGCCAGTGGAGTTATCTTGCTGGCCCAGGAGGTGAGGTGGTTCTTCGTGGGCAGAAGGACTCAGAGAGTAGGGTAGGAAATGAAGGCAGCCCAGGAACCCATGGGGGTGGATGTGGGAGCCAGAGTATGGAAAAGAGCAGAGAGCATAGTCTCTATTCTTTTAACATGAAATTCTCACTCTATTATACGAGAACCCTAGGCCTTGAACTCAGGGCCTGAGTGATGTCCTTAACTCTTTTGCTCATCCCAAGGTCTCCTCTTGTATGGATTGGACACTGAGTCACGTGAGTTCAGCAGCAGTAATAAGCTGAATTCCAGAGATCAGGAAAGGAGCCATCCTTAGCCAGGTGGCTCCATCTCTGGGGTTCTCGCCACCCTTCCTTTGATTTGGGGGCTCTGTATCACAGGTTCTTCCACTACCTCCCTCGCCCCCCCCCATCCCACAGTGAGGCAGTGTCAGCTATATTTTCCATTCCGTAGCACCTGTTTACCGGCTCCTCTTTCCTTCTCCCCCCTCCCCCAAATCTGTGTCCGACAGAAATTCTGGTCCTGAACCAGCCTTTTCCTTTTGTTGATAAGGGAGAAAGAGAGCAAGAGCTAGAGAGAGCAAGCGAGTGTGTGTCTGCCAGCAGCTCCTCCCCGGGAGTACACATCTCCTTGAGGGAAGGAACACGCAGTCCTGGCCTTTGGAATTGGCAGGCAGTGTGCTGTTCTCTGTCTGATAAGAGGTACTGTAAATAAAACTGTACACCATGGCCTGTTGTAAAATGCCCTGCGTCTGTACTCATTGTTCTCACAGCTTATGCTTTTTTTGGGTCTGCTGTTTTGGTACACCCTGTACTTCCTTATGTAAGCAGCCATGCATATCTCATCAGAACATTCAAGATGTTTATTTTAAAATCTCAAGGAATTAACAAAAAAAAAAAAAAGACGCACCACTAACATGAGGTGCTGGAGGCTGGCAGGAGCTAGGTGTTTGTTCAGTGGTTCCTTTTTTTTTTGGTTGTTGTTGTTAATTATTATTAGCTTGGGGGTAGGGCAGGTTTTGGAGAGGGAGGGTTGTTGTAATTGTTTTCTTTTCTCATTGGCTCTGCTTTCTATCCTTCAGAGAGACACCACTCTGCATCGGATGGCCTTCGGCTTCTTTTATTTCTTTTCTTGATGCTCTGGATTTCCAGCCCCGATTCTGATTAGGAAGACAAGTGGGAGGGGGCTCTCAGTACTTGGCCAAGGGGGAAAAGCTAGAGGAGGGGGCCAGCTGGTAGGAAGCTTGTCCTGGCTTCTACTCGATTCCAGCTCTTGTTTTCATTGGATTCCTGGCACTCAGATAATGCCTTATGTTTTTGTAAGTGCATTCTTGGCTGGTCCCCTCAGTTGATTCCTGAGAGTTGGGGTGATCTTTACTCCCACATCTGGAGGCTTCCAACCAGCCCAGGCCTCAGTTAGGCTGTGATGTCTTGAATCCTTCTCTCCTCACCAAACCTGGACCTGCTCTGTGGATGCCTCTGTCCCTTAAACTCTGTCTAACCTTCTAAGGAGGTGGTCATCCCTCCCCACCCCCTTAGTGAGATAAGAGTGAATCTGGAGCCAGGTGCTGGTGGCTCACGCCTGTAATTCTAGCTACTCAGGAGGCAGAGATCTGAGGATCACGGTTCAAAGCCAGCCTGAGCAGGAAAGTCGTGAGACTCTTATCTCCAATAAACCACCAGAAAACCAGAAGTGGTGATATGGCTCAAGTGGTAGAGCACTTGCCTTGAGCTGAAGAGCTGAGGGACAGTGCCTAGGCGCAGAGTTCAAGCCCCAGGACTGACCAAAAAAAAAAAAAAAGTAGTATTGGAAGCATCTTTGAGCTGTGGTCTGCAGGGTCCCTGGAAGTCTGGCAGGGGCAAGGATGTTTGTCTGGCTGTCTGGCTGTGTTTTGTGACTCCCAGGTGAATAAGCTGGATGAGGGAGATGTCTCACAGAAGTTCACTGGCGTCTGTCAAGGGCCCATTTTAGTCTTCTGGCGGTCAGCCTGGGAGCAGAGGCTCACTGATGGGGGCAAGTACTAGTCAGCTTCACTTTGCAGCCTTCCCATTTCTCTCCCTTCAACTTCCTGAGTTCTGGTCAGAAACCATGCCCTTGAGTTTCAAAAAAAAAAAAAGCCACCTTAAAGAACCCAGAGTATGTGGAATAAGGACTCTGCCACCCCCTAGGGGACAGCCTGGCAGTGCCCTACATGGTCATGGCCCCTTTTCCAGGCTAGTTTTGGAAGCAGGAACCTGCATGAGAGGTTCTTGACCCAAGCATCAGGTACGTACAAGCGGTGTGCCAGGCGCAGCACAGAGCCATGGGGATTCAGGAGATCCCACAAGATACCAGCCGGCTCTCACGGAGCATCCAGTCTGTCCACTGGGGAAGGCAGCAGAGTCTGGAAACACAGCCACACTGAATGGGGCCCCTGGGGCTTGTCCGGGTAGATTGATGAGCTGAGTCAGTGAATAGCTACTGGAACTGACATACTGGCCCTATGACAAGAGTTTTGTGGTTCTTTCAACAAAACCATCTCTCACCTCTAAATCAGAGGGACTTGGGAGCTGTGCGAGTGTGTGGTGGAGACTTGAGACTTACTTTGTATAAGATAGATGGCCCCTACATAACTGTGCATTGAATTTCAGTAAAATCAATCATACTTTAATTGCACGGAGGGAGTTCTTCTTTAAAGCGGTAATGAGTGGTGATGATGGTGGCTGCTATTTACTGCTTCTGTGTCTCTACCCACAGACACGGAGCCCAGCCCTTTACTTACCTTGTCCCAGCTCTCTGGGGAGCCGACTACTCCTACTGTTCCCCTTCTACAGATGAGGCCATGTGCTCACTAAAGTTAGGACATGCTGGAGGTCACAGCCAGTGACTGAGCTCTGCTGGGATTTGAACTCTGCTCTGTCCGACCCAAATCCTGAGCCCTTAACCACACCCTATTGCCTCTTGGGGTAGAAGTAGCTTCCACGGTTTCTTATAACTGCAGCAGAGTGCCTCTATGAATGACAGGTACTTTAGTGATCCTAAATATTCACCATCTCCCCCAGCTTTCCCATAGTGTCAGTGAATTAGGCAGACATGCTCGTCTATTGTAAAGATTCCTTCACAGACAGGAGATGACTTTGGTGAGTGGCTCAAGGCAAGCTGGGAGCCAGCGCTCCCCCCTCCAGGTCCTGAGTTTCTCTTCTTTGATGCACTTGATGTCTGATTGACCTGAAGAGTGGTATAGAGATTGCTCTCTTGTTACCCTCCTGCTCTTCTCTCTCTGCCATCTTTCACTTACCCCATCTTCCCTCACCGAGCCTAGCCCATCCAGCTGGCCTCGGGTTCTTTCTTTGCCTACTGTGGATGTTTCCAGATAGCAGTGTTGCTTCTTTACTGCCTCCTCTCTTCCAGTTCTTCTCACAATTACCAGCTCATTCCAGCCCACGTCCTAGACTGCCACATCCAAAATAACAGCTTCTGGTACTCTCTTATTCCTTTATACCATTGCATGTTTTATATTGGCCTACTTTAAAAATAAAAGAAATCTGCTTTCTTCTCTTTTTATTTGGCAGCACTAGGGATTGAACTCAGGACCTCACATTTGCAAGAAAGGTATTCTACCACTTGAGCCACACCTCTAGCCCCTTCAGTTGGTTATTTTTAAGGTAGGGTCTTGGCTTTTGTGCCCTGGTCAGCTTGGACTAGTCAGCTTTGTGCTTCCATGTTGCTGGGGGAGATGGGTACACTTCCACTCCTGTGTCTGGCCCTTGTGTCCCTCCTGTACATAAGATGACAGGCAGGCAGCATAGCACCCAGCCATTGATTGAGATGAAGTCTCAAGAACTGGTATGCCCAGGCTGGCTGTGAACTTCAATCCTCTATTTCCACCATTCTCCCAAATAGCCAGGATTACAGGCATAAGCTACCACTCCCAGAGGTGCCTCTTTCTTTTGAAGCTAAACTCCATGAGGGCAGAGATTTGATCCCTTTTGCTTACTTATTGTGATTCATAAAATATACTTCTCAGGGCATCCACAACACAGCCCCCATATGTAGGATAAGGTGACCATGACCACCTCTGTGTCCTTGAGGTTCCCCCTGCTTTGGGATGGGGTGGGGATTGTGGGTGTAAATTCTGCTACTAGGTCCTCACACACCCGGGCCTGCTTTTCCTACCTCCTCCATTGATGCTTTATGAATGTATTAGGGGCTGAATGATGTCACCGTAATGCATTTTGGGAATAGCCATGTGGTCGGTACACACTCGAGTTGCTTTGAATGCAAGCCTGACCTCATACTGAAGGCAGCAGCGAACAACACGCGCACAGTAAACAGGCAGAGACTGTCTTATTGATTAACAGATGAGGCCTCTATTATCGATCAAAGCTGGGCGAGGAAATTTATCACTTTTAATTTCAGGGCTGCCAAATATTTCTGCCTCTGAGCCAGCCATTGCAGAGACGATTATTTAAAGGTGCAGCCTCCTAGGGAGAGCAGGTGTCTGGTGTACTGGGTTTGGTTCTTATTTTTTTAAGCCTGGTTTTGCTTTTTGGGGTCACCCTGGAGAATTTGGAGAATCAAAGTCTGTCCTGGCAGGGATGGGAGGAGACGAGGCCGGCAGCGGGAGCTTCTATCTGTGTTATCTGAGTGCGGTGAAGAAGCTGACTCAAAGTCCTTGAAGACAGGGACGTTCACACACTGAGCTCAGTTTCGTGACTTCAGCCAGTGGGGTGGAGTGAAGAAGGACGTTGAAAGCAAGCAGATGCGGTCAGGCTTGGGTCGAGCCAGCAGCCTTCACGAGATCATGTGTGCTTATGTGTTTTTTATCTTCCTCTGAACTCTGATGGTAGATAGGCCTCCTTCCTTTCCAACCTCCCTCCTTCCTTTCTCGCTGCTGCTCAGTCGCTAAAGTGAGATGCTACTACAGCCCACATCCATGGCTGTTTCTGAGAACCCATCCACACCACACCTCTTTGAAGCCCCACACACCACTTCACTCCAGCGTAGGGCTCCACGCAAGATGGCCAACCTCTCAGTCTTCTGGAGAGAGCCGTGAGAAACAGATAGAAGCAACGGGATTGCAATTAGAATCGGTTCCCTTACAGATCCACAGAAAATCATTGATGGCTTAATGATTTGGGACTAGGGGGAGTTGCTCATTGCCAGGGAGCCATGGCTTTATCTAGCCCCAACGTCCCCACCCTGGCTTGCTCTGCTCTTTGAGAGACTTTCTGCATTTCCCGTGTGAATGGATGAAAGCGCTTCTAGCCGTCGCTTCTGTGAGCACGCAGAGAAGCTTTGCTATCCTCCCTGATAGAAATGTTCAAAGCCATAGACCAGGTGTTTGGACTGAGGATGTTCTACAGGTTGAAGGACATCTAGAGGTCAGCACAGGATTCTCCCTGCCTCCAAGAGAAACCCAACTCCAGCCATCTCAGGCAAATGACAATAGTGTGTGTGTGTGTGTGTGTGTGTGTGTGTGTGTGTGTGTGTTTAAAGCTCCATTCTTGTTTTTGTAAAAAAAAAAAAACAACTTATGCTTGGTAAGAAATGTATGCATTATCCTGCCCATGTAATTGTAACCCCTCTGTAAGTATGTTCACAAATAAAATAAAATAAAACTTCTTAAAGAGCTGGAGGTTACTTTGGTCAGTAAAACTGGCACTTCAGATATAAAAAGAAAACCTTCTTAAGTAGTTGTGCAAAGAGATTTTAATTCAACACATCAGGTTATAAGTATAATGTGTCTTGATTAACATCATCTTTTCCATTGTCCTCATCCTTTTCTATCCCAGCTCTACCCCACCAATACCCTCAGTTACCTTCTTCCATTTCCACATATGTACATTGGATAATATGAATGGATTTATCTACCTTTTCTCTCTCCATTTGTCTATCCCCATCCCCTTGACTTTATTTATTTATTATTTATTTACTTATGTATGTATTTATTTATTGTGGGCCAAGAGGCTTGAACTCAGAGCCTAGGTGCTGTCCCTGAGCTTTTTTGCTTTCCCACTTTGAGCCACAGCTCCACTTCCAGTTTCCAGGTATTTAATTGGGGATACGTGTCTCATAGACTTTCTTGCCCAAGCTGGCTTCCAACTGCAATCCTCAGATCTCAGTCTTCTGAGTAGGATTACAGGCATAAGCCTATAAATTCATGTTGCCCTGGGGTGTTGAATCTCTGCTCTATTTAATCAATCCCTGTGTATTGAACACCTACTAGAGTGCAGCCTTAATATTTGGAATATAGGGATCATACTTTATAGGGTCCTATAGTCTTCACTGGAACAACTATTCCTTAGTGTTTAAGTCTGGGGCTAGTACCGGGGCTTGAACTCAGGGCTTTGTACTCTTGCTTGGCTTTTTTTTTTGCTGAAGGTTGGTGGTCTACCCCTTGAACATCTCCCCTTACAGATTTTTTTGATGGATAATTGGAGATAAGAGTCTCTCAGATTTATCTATCAGAGCTGGCTTTGAACTTCTCAGATCTCAGCCTCCTGAATAGTTAAGATTAAAGGCATGAGCCACCAGCACCAGGTACTTAAGTATAAGCTAATCCTCCAAGGCTTTACTGGGATTTGACTTAAGGGCTTCATGCTTGCTAGGAAAGCAGGATCTCTACCACTTGAGCTATTTCCCCAAGCCTTTCTGTTTTAGCTTTTTTTTTGTATCAGTCATGGTTTTTATATGTTTTTTATTGTAAAAGTAGTGTACAGAGGTGTTACAGTTACATGAGTAAGGTAATGAGTACATTTCTTATGAAGCATTATTACCTCCTCCTTTGCTTTTACCCTCCTACCCCTCCCCACCTCCCCAACTCCCGCCTCCCTACCCCCATTGTAAAAATGAGATATACAAGACGCTATGTTGAAAATGAACCCAATCTCATATTTTATTCCTGGATAGTGGTCTTCTTATTCACACCTCTCCACGTAGCTGGTATGGCAGGCATGAGCCACTGTGCCTGGCTTAACTTCTTTTTTGAAGGGAACAGAGTTGGTAGGCAGGGTCTTGCTATGTAGCCTTATCTGGTCTTGAACTCGAGATTCTCCTGCCTCGGTCTCCCCTACTGGTATTATAAGCATGCATTCCAACACCAGGTCTTACACTTTTTAAAAGGTAGTAGAACCATTTTTTTCCAAATGCAATCTTCTGAAAAGACCTGATGTATAAAATGAATCAACGAGGCTTGCAATTTTTTTTGTTTCTGAGTTCAGAAACTTACCTCCTTTTAATATATATAATTTTCTTGTTATTAATTATTAGGGTAATGTACAGAGGAGTTACAATTCCATAATCAGGTAATAAGTACAGTTCTTTTTGGACAGTGTCACCCCTTCCTTCACTTTCCCTCAGTTTTCCCCTCTTGTCCCTGTCTACGTGTTGGTATAGTTCATTTTTGCATAGTATATATTGAATACCATGACTGAATTTGTTCACCCTTCCCTCCCTCCACTTCTATGTCCCGTTCTGCCCCTCCCCAAAAAAAGAAAAACAAAAACAAAAATACCACCACCACTAACAACATCAAAAAACCATTTTCCCATTTCCTGGAGTTCATTTTGACAAATGGTATTGTAGATGTTCAGAGAAATTACACTTTGGGGCTCTTCCCGGAAGAGTATCCTCCTTTAATGTGACTGTGGGTGAATGCCTAGAGTCCTGTTATCGTTGCTATCTAGTTGTATTTTAGATCCGTTTCCATGTATAAGAGAAAGCATGCACTGTTTGTCTCTGAACAGAGGTCACCTCTTATCCAGAAAGGGTTTTTAGAGAAGGATCCCTGAGGAGGCTTTCAAGAGTGAAGTTAGGCTACCAAGGTTCAAATCCACCTCTACTGTTACCCACAGTGTGACATTAGACAGACTACTTAACTTCTCTTAAGTTTGCCTTTACTCGTGTGCTAACTAGGGTATAATAGTATGTACTTCAAAAGGTTGCTGTTAGAGGAGTTAAAGGAAATGATATATATTAAGTGCTTAGCATCATGCCTGGTATATGGTAAGGTCTTGGGAATCTGAGGTGGTTTGAAAACAACACAAGGTGTTATAATAGCTCTACAAGGTGCTAATGTATAATTCAACATGCAGAAGCACTCAACTGCCTCTCCTTTCTTCCAGCGGGTGCCAAAGCCTTTGTCTGTGACCAATGCGGCGCACAGTTCTCCAAAGAGGACGCCCTGGAGACACACAGGCAGACCCACACTGGTAAGTTGCCTTTGATTCCCAACCTCTAGGATTCTCGAAGTTTCCCAGCATCCTAGTGCATGGGTCTGAAGTGTGTCGGTGGCATCATCTTCTTTCCCAACACAAGGTCCAGTTATTCTTAGGGGTCATTGTGAGTGGGGCTGGGCTTTTGGTGCCCATGGTAACTCTTGCCTGTGGGGCAGGGCATGAATTTATAGGTGTGATGGGAATTTATAGGTGGGAGCAGCTGTCCTGGAGGAGGCCAGTATTCTATCTGAAGCCCTGTCTTCAAAGCTCTTGCTGAAGCCTTAGAAGCCTGTGGTGTTAGCTAAGATTCCCCTTCCTTAAGAAAATGATGAGACCTTTTGTACCCGTCCGATGAAACTCTTGAGTCTTCATAGAGCCACAGTGGGCTGTTATGAGGATAGAACCGTCATCTAAAAGATGGCACTCATCACTCACATCTGTTAATCCTAGCTACTTAGGAGACTGAGCTCTGAAGATCAAGGTTGGACGCTAGCCTGGGTAGGAAAGTCTTGGAGACTCTTACCTCTGATTAACCAGTAAGTGGAGCTGTGGCTCAAGTGGTAGAGCACCAGCCTTGAGCAAAAAGTAAGGGTCAGTGCCCAGGTCCCGAGTTCAAGTCCCAGTATGGCTCAGAATAAACACACAAACAAATAAATAATGACTAAGATATTATTTGACTTGATTTCAAAGCATTGATTTTGCAGCCTCATCATGATTGATATCACCCTGCCACCATTGCTCTGGTGCCCCCTGATGGAAGGCTTACCATGGGCCAGGCACTGTTTTTACTTGCCCAGTCTTCCAGAAACCCTGCGAGGTGAAGGCTACTTCCATGACATAGATGAGAAACCGGGGTTCCAAGAAGGGAAAGGGATATGCTGACTTCCACTTGGGGGACAAACAGGTGCTGTAGAGCCCTAAGTTCAGAGATTATTGCCTGCATTTAATCCTGACTCTGCCACTTCCTGTTCGTAGAACCACAGGTCAATTTCCCGAACTGTCTTCATTTGGGTTCCCTCATCTGTTAGAAAAGCACAGTCATTTGTATCTATCACATAGCAGAGGGTTGTTATGGGGATTAAAGGTAATGTTTTATTTGAAGTGATTCTCGGTGTATGAGTCACAGGAAGCATTCAACAAATAGTAGTAGATGAGTTTAATTTGATAAATGTGTATTGGGTTTCTCCAGTGTGTCTGGCACTGTTGAGACATCGGAGATAGAGTCCATAAAAGACAGACAGCATATCTGCCCCCTATGGAACTGAGATTCTAAATAGGAGACTGGATCAGCAAGTTAGTATATGATGAAATGTTGAGTTGTAATAAATGGTATTAAGCGGGGGTGGGGGGGGGATGAAGCAGGAGGAGAGATAGAAAGTGACAGGGAGGAAAACAGTATTTTGGAAGAAGCAAGTCACTCAGAGATCTCTGGGAAAAGACCTGGGGAGAAGGTGCAGCCCCTGCCAAAGCTCTGAGACTGCGTTGGGCCTGATAAGTCCAAGGATGAACAGGGTAGTCTGGCAGAGATGAAGAAATGAGTTGGCATATGAGCGCAGAAATCAGGCAGGTCTCAACCCTAGTAAGGAATTTGAGTTTTGTGAGAGGGGAAAGAAATATTTGCAAATCATGTATTCGGTAAGGAACACAGAGGTAGAAAATATAAAGAACTCTTATAACTTGAAAATAAAACACAAGCCAGGCATGGTGGCTCATCCCTGCAGTCCTAGCTACGCACACACACACAGAGTTCCTGTTCCTGAAGGAAACAAAGGTGGTAGTCTTTGCCTTCCACCGTGGGGTGGGCGAGGGCAGGAAGGAGGAGGGAAGAGGAGGAGGAAGAGGAGGAAAAAGGCTCACAGGAGAAAACCTCCACCAGAGAGAAGTCAGTTGTGTAGGCTCCAGTACCCTGTATGCCACATGTAACTTGCCCATTAAAGATTGGGTCACCTGAGCTCTTGGAGTAAGGGATGGAGAAGATGAATCTGTATTAGGGACATGAGGCCAAGGCAGGGGGCCGTAAGGAGGCCCCACTGCTTGGGTGTGGGTTGGAGACGGTGAAAGGCTTAGCAGTAGCAGGTGTGGGCCAGTACTGTGCTCTGTGCTGAGGGGAGACGTCATGGCAGCCTCACTCTCTTTAGGAAGGGGCACCCAGAGAAGGGAGAGGACTGATAATAGGGAATGTTGAAAACAAAGCTAAAGTTACTGGAGAAAGACAAGCCCAGTGAGGCGCCAGGTGTCATCAGGTTGCCAACAGGAGAGCAGAGAGAGGTGGCGGGGGCGGGGAGAAGGAGAGGGAGAAGGAAAGAGAGAGAGGGAGGAGAGGGAAGAAGGAGGAAGGGCAAGTGAGCAACTGAATGCCCTGGGAAGAAGAAGTAGACCCTGGGGTGAGTAGAACAATGCTAATCCCATGTGACATTTTTGGTACTTTAGATTATAGAACATGTTCCATACCAGTTGTTCAGATGAGATAACAAAGATCTGGGAGCTGCCCTCTGGGAAGGGGAGAGCTGAAACTTGACCAGCTTCATTGCTCTTCCTCCTCATCCACCTGCACATTCATTGACTGGCCGTTGTCTGCGGGTTTGTGGACCAGGCAGTTGAGGGAGAGCTCATTCAGTGTCATTGAAATCATCACTTGGTCCTAGGCAGGACTCTTTTGTACTCCCAGGGCCCATTTAACTAAGAATTTCCCCAATATTCTGATTCCAAATCTTCCCCCTTGGACTAGGACACAATTTCCCTGAATCAGATTGTATCTGAGAGTTCAGTTCCATGCCCCAGGCCACTAGCTGAGGGGGTAATAGAAACAAGTGACACTGAATAAGGTTGGGTGACGACCCCTGCTTGCAGGTATGCTAGAGATTGAAAAATGAACTTAGAAAGTAATTTCAATTCCAGTCTAGACAAGCAAACAACAGAATCATAAGACACCCCCCCACACACACACACTTTTTTTTAAGTGTTTTGTTTTGGTTTGGTTTTTGGATGTTGTTTTTTTGTTTGTTTGTTTGTTGGTGCTGGTATTGGAGCTTCAACTTAGGGCCTAGACACTGTTTCTTAGCTTTTGTGCTCAAATATAATGTTCTACCACTTGAGCCACTACTCCACTTCCATCTTTTTGGTGTTTACTTGGAGTCATTGAGAGTGTCATAGACTTTCCTGCCTGGTCTGGGCTGGCATGGAACTGGGATTCTCAGATCTCACCCTCTTGAGGAGCTAGGATTACCACCTTCTGGCTTGACCACTCTCCTTTTTTACCCCACTGAGCAGAGGTTTCAATCCTGGTGTGTGTGACACTCCTCTCTCCCCACCCCTTGTTGCCTTTCTACAAAGAC
This sequence comes from Dipodomys ordii, assembly GCF_000151885.1. Lineage (NCBI taxonomy): Eukaryota > Metazoa > Chordata > Mammalia > Rodentia > Heteromyidae > Dipodomys > Dipodomys ordii. The sequence continues at coordinate 17,347,837 of NW_012267226.1, forward strand.
CTTGATGAGCTCAAGCTGGTGCTTAAGGAGGCCACACTTATGGCAGGGCTGAGCCTGGGCTATGTTGTCATATTTCAGTTTTCTGTTTTGGTACAGCAAAGACTTTGAAGAGATAAACAGAGATCACTTTACACCTTTTATATTATGACAAATACATATTGCAAAACACTGCTGCTTCCAAAATGTTTAGGCTACAGAACAGCGAGGAATTAACAGCTAGGCAGCTCTCGAGACGCTGTGGTTCATTTACACATCAGAAATTTTGTGGGTTTTTTTTTTTACACTGTTGAGTAAAGTAAGAGTGAGAAAACACACATGCACACGTGTGCATATTCAAGGCACACTCAGGGTGCTGCCTAAGTTTGAATAGCAGGGAAAGTCTTACATTAATAAGTAGTTCTTTTAAGTCCAGATAAACTGATAAATACCATTAATGGCTTAATTTATACTCTGGGTTTGAAATTTGACACAGACACTATCTTGGCTCAGGAAAACACCAGTGGTTTTGTGCCAGAGGTTTTAATGACCGATCGGTAATATAAATTGCTGCATCACTGGACAGAAATAGCTCCTCCATGTCATTTGATCTGGAAACTTCTCCGGCCAGGCAGCAGTTAATAAATTTAAAAATAATTACCATCTTTATTCAAAGTCAAACTAATTAGGAATGAGTTTTACAAATCATAATGTTGTTCAGGCCACTGTACATTCCCATTTGGAACTCACACAGGCCTGGGGCAACAGACAGAGGAAAATGGTGTTAATTAGAGGGCAGAAGAGTGGTGCTGGGCTCAATAGGAGAGTGCTGGGAGCATCTTCAACATGTCTTGGGGGAGAAGACGGGAGGTGTCAGCCATGAGGGTGACCTGTAGGAACTTCACCCCTTTAAGTCTAGATGTAGAGAACTGACAAGTAGCCACAAAGGAGTTTGAGATCAGTCAGGGATGGTCTGTGTCATCCAGGCCAAACAGAGACAAGAGCAGGTTGACAGGTGGATGTGAGTGGACATGGAATGACTGCTTGGGAGGTAGGGAGAAGGATGTGCCTGGAAGCAGAGGGAGATACAGGATGATCCCTGGAAGGCTTTGCTTTCTAGGCAGAGTATGAATTCTAATGGAGTAGCTCAGGCTTATGTAGCAAAGACTATAGGAAAGAGAGACCCCCATGGAGCTTGAAGTCCCTGAATGTAATTCAGGATATCAGTGCCTGATATCCCAGAATTTGAGATCTGATATCACAAATTCCAGCTCGGACACTTACAAGTTTGATGACCTTGGGCAGATTGCTTAACTTCTCCAGGCCTCCAGGGCAGTCATGGTGCCTTGACATTGTATGTGGAGTATTATAAGGATGAAGCCTAACAGTCCAGTTGAAACGCTTGGCATAGACCTTGAGTGTACCCTCAGGAGAAGGTGGTGGTGATTACTGTCCTTGAGTCTTTACCCCTCACTGGGTGGATGAGAGAGGAAGGGCTGAGTCTAGGTGATGGTGGTGTAGACACGGCAACTGCATCCAGCTTTCCCAAGGCAGAGATGGGCTCTTCCAGGACCCCTTCTTACATCCTTGGGTCAAGAGGACATCTCCAGTATGTCCAGTGTGGCCCCTTCAGTGCAGCAGAGAGAAGTCAGGGAAAATGAGGTTTCACATTTGGTGGGGTGGGAGGGGGTGGGCGGTTAGATTTGGTAGATCATAAGAACCCAGGACCTGGAATGCTCAAAGCAGCCACGAGAACCACCTCCATGCAATGTCTAAATAAGTGATGTGTAAACCTAGTCTGAGCAGGCAGCAAACCGGAATTGAGATTAAGCTGGCATTCCAGCCTCCAGGAGCACCATGCATGTATCCTTCTATAACTTAAGGAAGGGCGCTGCATAGTGTCCTCATGAAACAGGAGTTCTGAGTTCTTAGTGAAGTCTCATATCTGTCATCACTGGGAGCCTGAGTATTTTGGATATTCTTGTAGGACCTCCTGTTTCTTCCTAGAGGTAAAAAGGCAGACAAATACAACTAAGGTTATTCCTAGGTCTAGCATCCATGGGCCCAGGGTGCTAGGTTGAACTAGACTTTAGGTTTGTACCTCAGAGCAATTCCGCTCTTTCCTTGAGCCCTGTCCAGCATATCTGCTAGGTTAGTGATTTTGTTTTCTGAAGATCCAAGTAGCCTGTGTAACCAGCTTGAGCCCTGTCTTTCCTTTATGCATTTATTCTCTGAATTTTAAAGTACCTATCATAATGGGCTATATAATGAGCTACAAAACTTGGTCCTTCTGAAATCTATAGTACTTGTCGCAATGAGTGAGTAGTTTGGTTTTATATTAGGTCAGGATAGTTCAACAGCTAGCCTCTCTTGGGTCCTTCTGAGTTACAACCTATCAGGTAGACATTTTTTTCTATCTTGTATTTGATGGAGAAAACAGACCCAGAGGGACTTGGAACTAGCACTTGAAGGTAGAGCAAGATACAATGTGTGTCTTAGGTTCCCTCATTCAGGATCTCCCATCTCCAAGGGACCTGGACATTCAATTGATGTACATTTGGAAAAGGGAGGGATCAGTTAAGAACTAACAATCCCCAAACAAGAATTAAGACACACAAGTTCTTACTTTCAGCCCAAGATTTTTCAAATCTCTTACTACAGAATTAAGACTTTTCTTATAGTGGTCTAGAAAAAAATTATGTAATTTCTACCTTCCTGTGTCCCAGGGAATGTCACTCCATTGGATGCAAATGTTGAGATGCTGATTTTCCTAGACTTGATATTGGATATATGCATACATTCTACAGCTTTCGAACTACCCCCATTGATGGCCAAGTGTGCCTTCAACCTCGTGTTGACCACCTGCTTCTCCTGGTCCTCTCTCTGCCCTCTGATTTGCTCATGATGGTTGGAGAAACCAGCAGGGATGGCATTGGCTCTGAACTTCAGGTTGGAAAATGGAGCCCTTGTTTGGAGTGTTGACCAGAGGAAGGATGCAGGAGTAACAGGCAGGGCTGAGGATTTAATGGATGAGTGGCTGCATTCTTTCCCTTGGAGTGGCCGCAGCTGGCCCTGTCTCTCTCCTGCCCTGAGTCTGGCAGGATGGACAGTACTGGGCACTTAGGAGCCATGTCAGGGTAGTTGGCCCTAGTCCATCTAGCAACAGGCAAACCAGCAACTAGTCTGGCTTCTCCTAGGGCCTGTCCCTAGAGGAGGCAGGGAAAGAGAGAAGGAACGGATTATAGAGAAATAAACATACTGTATTTAAAACTTCACATATACCAAGGAGGGGAGGGGAGAAAGCGTCAGAAGGACAGAACCGTGAGTCATCTAGGTAGACACACGGGCTCTATGCAAGTTGGTGTGACCTCCACATTGAAAGCATAATAGCGTTTGACTTTTATAAATATCAGAGGTGATCTGGATAGCATTTCACATGGTGTGCCAAGGAATTTAACACGGGAAGCTGGAGCTCCACAGCGGCCGCAGAGCGTCATTGGCATTTGGGAAGGAGGGTCATGTGCTGCTGTTTGTACAGTCAGTGCCCCAGCATAGATTTACTCTTGACCTAATTTCATGCTGTTACTATAAAGGCATGTTTGATGCCTAATATAGAGTTTTATTTTCCAAGCACAGAGCTCTCAGCTCTGTTGGAGCTGCTTGCTATAGAGTGGGGAGGGACAAGCCAGCTGTCACCTGCGGGCCCAGACATGCTGCCTTCTCTTCTCCTCTTTGCTCCCAGGGCTCTGCTGGAGAAACCCCTCAGAGCTAATATTTTAACTGATAAATTTTTGCATTTTGAAGAGCAGTGTTAGATTTGCAGCAAAACCGCCTGTAACATACATGCTTCCTGTATAGCCCCTGTACACACACACACACACACACACACACACACACACACACAACCTTCCCTGACTGTTACATCCATACCACTGTGCCACAGTCAGTGAAACCACACAGATACCTCAACCGTCATCTCAGGTCCATGGTGGATGGTCGGTGGGTTTGGATGTAGCCACCATTGTAATATCACAGAGTAGTTTTGCTGCCTGGAAAATCCTCTCCTACCTCAATCCTTTTCTTTTTCTAGAGGTACTAGGATTTGAACTTGGAGCCTTAATATTGCTAGGCAAATACTCTGCCACTTGAGCCATGCCTCTGACCCATTATTATTATTGTTGTTGTTGATGATGATAGGATCTTGTCTTTTTGTCCAGACCAGCCTGAGACTGCAATTCTTATGTAGCTGGGATTATAGATGTGTTTTACTCTCTGGTCCATCTTATTGATTGAGATGGGAATCTAGCTTTTTAACCTGTGATGCTCTCCCCCCATGATCCTCCGGGTCTCTTATCTCCTTTGCCGCTGGGATTATAAGCACAAGCCTTAATATTCACCACACCCCAATATTTTTCATGAGAGCCATTGCTGCACTGGACAGTGTTTGAGAGAAGCAGAGGTATTTGGTTATTTGGGGATTAGAGAAAGAATTGGCCCCAAGGAGATTTGGAGCTCCTTTGCTTAGTGCTCGTCTTGAGCATCCATTGGGCTCTAGGATGGGGATGCAGCTGAGAGAAGGGCACATATGACCTTCATCCTCCACACGCCTCCTAACGTCGCAGAAGCAATGTTGAACACTGTAGGGATGGAGGGCGCAGGCATGAAAGGGGACATGGTACTTGGAAGAGAAATACATTAGGGGAAAGGGGAACTTTGGTTTTCAAGCTGGCTCTGCCACAGACTTGCTTTATGACACGGTACAAATTGCTTCGTTTCTCTCCCTCTCTCAAATGTAGGGTGTGGGAATTGGGCAAGGGAAAAAAACAAGGCTGCTGGGGGTTTGTGTGTTTCCAAGCACAGCCTAAGATGCTCAGATGTGATCTTGTGTTGATGGTCTACTTTTTGTCAGCCTTAGTGTTCACGTTAATAATAGATGGCTGTGCTGGGTGCTAGTGGCATTCTAGCTGCTTACGAGGCTGGAACCGAGGTTCTATGCCAGCCCAAGCAGGAAAGTCTGGGAGGTTATTATCCCACCAAAAAAAGCCAGAAGTGGTACTGTGGCTCAAGAGGTACCAACCTTGAGCAAAAGGGTGGGGGGAGGGGGAGGGGGAGCTCAGAACAGTGCCCAGGCCGTGAGTTCAAGAACCTCAGGATTAGTACAAAAATAAACAAACACTCCCAAAACAAAAAAAAAATAGATAGTTATTGTAAAGACCCAATAAAGAAATACAGCCCAGCCAAGCACCGGTGGCTCATGCCTGTAATCCTAGCTACTCTGGAGGCTGAGATCTGAGAATCGTGGTTCAAAGCCAGTCTGGGCAGGAAAGTCTGTGAAAACATTATCTCCAATAAACCACCAGAAAACTGGAAGTGGGCTGTAGCTCAAGTGGTAAAGCGCTCGCCTTGAGCTGAAGAGCTGAGAGACAGCGCTCAGGCCCAGAGTTCAAGCCCCCCCACCGACCAAAACAAACAAACAAAAAAAGAAATACAGCCCAGAGACTGACTTGATTGCTGTCATTTGCTGTGTGTGTGTGTGTGTGTGTGTGTGTGTGTGTGTGCGTGTGTGCGCGCGCGCGCATGACAAGTATTGAGGTTAGAATTGAGAGCTTTGAACTCTCCACTTGGCTTTATTTTCCACTCAAGGCTGTCACTCTACCACATGAGCTACACCTCTACTTGTGGCATTTTGCTGGTTAACTGGAGATAAGAGTCTCTTGGATTTCTTCCCTGGCTGGCTCCAAATTGAGATTCTCAGATCTCAGCTTCCTTAGTAGCTAGAATTATAGGTATGAGCCACTATCACCTGGCTCCATTGCTCTTGGTTTGTTTTTTAGAAGTCTACAGTTACTGTCTCTGAGCTATAGACAAGGATTTCCTTCATCTCATATTGAAAAGCTTGTTTCACAACTATGTATCAAAGATACATAAAGATACAGATCTTTTGCTTGCTTAAAAATGTCATAAAATGGGGGCTGGGAATGTAATTTAGTTGTAGAGTGCTTGCCTTGCATGCATGAAGCCCTGGGTTCGATTACTCAGTACCATATACACAGAAAAAGCCAGAAGTGGCGCTGTGGCTCATGTGGTAGAGTGCTAGCCTTGAGCAAACAAAGCTCAGGGACAGTGCACAGGCCCCAAAGTTCAAGCCCCAGGACTGGCAAAAACAAACAAACAAGATTGCCATAAAATGAAAGAAGAAAATGACAGAACTGAATCTTTTATTTTATTTTTTGGGGGGGGGGTCTGGTCGTGGGGCCTGAACTCTGGGCCTGGGCACTGTCCCTCAGCTCTTCAGCTCAAGACTAGCGCTCTACCACTTGAGCCACAGCGCCCCTTCTGGCTTTTTTTCTTTTTGCTTATGTGGTGCTGGGGAATTGAACCCAGGGCCTCATGCGTGCAAGGCAAGCACTCTACCACTGAGCCACCTTCCCAGCCCTAGAACTGGATCTTTTAAAATTAGAATTTGGAGGTTAGTTTGGGCCGTAAGCTCTGTGGAGTGTTTAGACAACGTCCAATAGAGTCATCTAAATCCATAGCAGGGAATCCTGGGCTCAGAGAGATGTAAGTAATAGTAGGACTCAGCCAATGGCAGGACAGGACGTCCATGGATATCCCATGGAGGCATTCAAGCTGTCCTGTCCTTATTGTTCTCATTCTCAACTGTCCCCACATCCAGGTCCCAGTTACCCTCTTCCCTCACCTCCCTCATGGCTGCCCCGGTACCCCGTGCCTCACCTTTACCCTTCCCATACTCTCGTTCCTTCCTCCAACCTACACCCCCTTTTCCCTAATGTCACCACCGCTGCCCAGCGACAGAAAGGAGTTAATAAAAATCCATGTGTAACTGAAACTTGAAAAGCCATAAATCGCCTTGTTTTTTTTTTTCTAGGATGTTGGTAGCGTTTTGATTTAATAGTTGGACAAACACAAGGGCCTATTTTATTCAGAGTTTACAGGCCTCAAGGCTGTTATTCCTCCAAATTTAATAGCATTGAAATTGCAGGGTTTGCTATAATTTGCCTATCGCTTTCTGCTCCACCATTGATGTTTATTGTCAGCGGGATGGAATCTCAATCCGACTCACTTAGATAACATGTCTGTTAAACATTTAGATAATTGTACCATCATTAACTTGTCACATTATTTTAGAGATTCAAAACAGAGGCAGGGTAAGTAGAGGTACCCAAGGGGAGCGGAGGTGTGGGGGGAGAGGAGGAGGAAGAAGAGAGAACCTCTTATGAGTTAGAGAAATAGAGAGGAAGAGACTTGATTTCACACTTTGTCATCTTGTCTAAGTTGAGGTGTGTGTTTTAGAGATAGGCCTCCGGTTGCTTATGGCCGAGCCTCTCCCTTGACCACAGACCACCATGGATGACAGTCAGGTCTTCCACTGGCCGACCCCTAAAATGATGTGGCAAATGCACAGAAATCTTTGGTACTTCCTCCCCAGCTTTTTTTTTTATGTAGCAAAATCACGATCTTGTATGAGTGAGTGGGTGTGTTGTGTGTTACTAAGCAGGTGCTCTGTCATTGAGCCATTCATTGAGCTCTTTTTCTTTGCTCTTGCCCTGACCACTTTTGAGATGAGGTCTTGCAAGCATGCATCTGGTTCCTGATCCTCCTATTTTTCTATTTCTCTCTGTAGCTGAGATGACAGGTGCATGCTACCACACCCAGCTTAGTCTGTTGAGATGAAATCTCATGGACTTTACTGCCTGGGCTAGCCCAGAACCACAATCTCAATCTCAGCCTCCCAAGAAGCTGGAGTGACAGGTGCATACGCCACACCAGGGTGCAGTGTTGTGAAAAGGGGTCTTGAGGACCCAGGCTGGCCTCCAACTGAGATTCTCCTGATCCTAGCCTCTCAAGTAGCTGGTATTACAGGCATGAGCTCACTGGTGCCCCGCTTTGGGGGACCAGTTTTTTCCTGTAGAGATGCTGGCTACAACAGTATTTATAGTTACAGAGCATTGAGAATGATCTAAATGTCCAGATGTAAAAATATCTGTTAATTATGGTTCCTGACCTGGAAAGGATGTCTATGAGGTTTTGCATGATACAAGCTGGTGTGAGAGAAAGCAGGTTATATAGCGAATCTGGTTTTCTATAAGACAGAGCGATCCGGTAAGATTCCATAAGGTTCCATGCCCATTAGCAGTGATTGCCGTTATCAGTGGGATTATGGAGCAAAGAATATTTCACCTGTTTTTGAATAATTACTCTTTGTATCCACATTCCACTCACATAACATTTTTGAAAGTTTCCTTTATTAAGAAGAAAGATTTCACTTTTACATTTCATTCTCCCTTTGCAAAAGGCTTGCACGTACATGTAGGTGGATTTGGAGAGAGACTGAGAGCGCTTGTACCTCAGCCACACAGGTGGGTGCTTTAGTTTCCCATTATGAGGGCACAGAAATGCCACACTTGGCTGGGCCAGCCTTCGGAGGTCAGGGCTGCCATCCTGTCACCAAAGCCGAAGCAATAGAAATTGTCCTTATATCTCAATGAAGATGGAGAAGACCTCTAGAGCCATGACAGAGCCTGGCAACCAATGAGAGGAGTTCATTGGAAGCGCGGTGATTCCTCATATGGGGAATTCTGGGGGCAATCATATCAACAGTATGAGACACTGGGCTTAGAATACAAAACTGCATACCCTCCCTCCGATGAAGTACACACCCAAGAGCTCCTGGTGCCCAGATTGCAGTGAGACTGTAGTTTGGTTGGTCTGGCTTTGGATGGTATGGTATCATGTTCTGTACTTCTAGAACCTTCTATGTGACTTGGGCAAAACTCCCTCCCTCTCTCTCCCTCTTTCTCTCTCTCCCTCCCTCTCTCTCCCTCCCCTCTCTGTTTTATGCCACAGTTCGTACATGTGTGCCCCAGTGACACAAAAGATATACAAGTCAAAGAAACCTGAATGAAAGTTTCCCCAACCATACTGTAAATAATGCAGATATTTGGGGGTGGGAGGACAAACAACATAAATATTTTACAGACTGTAGGCTAAATAATGTATATATTTGGGAAAGCAGCTTAAATATTTCATATGCTGCAGTGTAGATTCTTGCCTAAGGGAAGAAGCTGGTGGCTGAGGCCTGTGGGTTAAGAGTGGAGTTGCTCTGGAGTCTGGAATGGAGACAGAGGGACTACAGTTAAATGAAGTTAGAATATGACAAGGACAGACAGTTACTTGAACCAAGTAAGTTGGAAGTCTTATTTTTTTTAACTATGTCCTAAATTTCTGGTACCTTAGTGTGTGTGTGTGTGTGTGTGTGTGTGTGTGTGTGTGTGCACGCGCATGCGCGAATACTGGGGGCTGAACTCATGTCCTGGGTGCTGTCCCTTAGTAGCTTTTTACACTCAAGACTGGTGCTCTACCACTTAAGCCACAGCTCCACTTCTAGCACTTGGTGGTTAATGGGAGATACGAGTCTGACTAACGTTCCTGCCCAGGCTGGCTTCAAACTGTGATCTTCAGATCTCAGCCTCCTAAATTGCTAGGATTATAGACTCGAGCTACCAGCATGTGGCTATAAGGATTTTTTTAAAGCAACTTCCAAATCCAAGGTTATTGAAAAGATACATCTACTCAGAACTCGAAAGTGTTCATAGGAACATCATTCATAATAGTTCCAAAGTGGAAACCACCCAGCTGTTGTTCATCAGCTGATGAATAAATAAGCAAAATGTGGTATATCCATAAAAAAGAATGAGTACTGCACATACTAAAACACAAACAAATGATATTCAAAAGCATTGTGGTAAATGAAAGAGAGCAGACAGAAAAGGGCACATATTGCATGATTCCATTTGTGTAAAATGTTCAGAACAACGAACTCCATAGACCTGGTTGGTTACTGGCTGCCAGGGCCAAGGAGCAGAGAGAATGAACGGTGGCTGCTAATGGGTATGGAATTTCTTTGTGGGGTGAGAAAATATCCTGGAATTAGAGTAGAATGGATCAGGGATCCATCGCCCTCTCCATTTCTGCATTTTCAGAAATAGAGCCTAAGGGGGAAGGGAAAAGAAAGGAGGGAGGAAGGAAGCTGAGGAAGGAGGGGGAATATCACAGAAGTGATATGTATTCTAACTTAGAAAATACAGATAAGCCAAGCGCCAGTGGCTCACACCTGTAATCCTAGCTACTCAGGAGGCTCAGATCTGAGGACCATGGTTCGAAGCCAGCGTGGGCAAAAAAGTCCCCATGAGACTCTTATCTCCAATTAACGACTCAAAAACTGGAAGTGATGCTGTGGCTCAAGTGGTTGAGTGCTAGCCTTGAGCACAAAGAGGCTCAGGGACAGCACCCAGGCCCTGAGTTCAAGCCCCACAACTGACAAGAAAAGAAAAGAGAGACAAACAAAAGCAGTATGCTCCGTGTATTTCTGCTCTCTTATTTCCATTTTTCTTTTAAGCACAAATGTAGGGTGTGATATGCATGAGACGCCGTTTGTATTCTGTTGCTTGCTTGTTAACAAACCTGTTCCTGGATGATTATTTTAATGGGTTCTTAATGCTCTCTCCTATCCCCATTCACTTTATTTATTTTTCTGTATGCCCCAACGTGCCTTGCTTGTATAGTGGGGGATGAGACCCCCCATGATCAAAGGACATTTCAGGGACTACAGGCCCGTGCAGTGGCTAACAAAGACACAGCATGCTGTCACCTCTTACCTGTGGAGGCTCCTATCAACAAGATAAACCGAACTGGCAGGCAGAGCTCCACCAGCCATTCCTAGCAAGCTTGGGATTCTGGCAACACTTCCAGTCCCCATCATTCAATCTTCTCAGAAGCTGTTTGCTTTTGGTTTTCTCCCACCTTGCAGTGGGCACTGGCCCTGGGCAGAATTTGGGCAGGTAATTTACCACTTCTCTTCACTGACAAATGGCACTGCTTGCGGGGGGGGGGGGGCGGTGCTGAAAACCCAGGCATCAATTTATTTGCCAAGTTAAAACCCAGAGTTAAGCAGCAAGTTAAACATCTCCATACATTAAATGTCCTGGGCCCCCAACTAGGGAATGTTTCCTTGAGTTGATGAGCCCCAACCAGGCCTTAGGGAGAAGACTTTTCTTCTGGAATTTCTTCTCTTCGGCACATGTAGACAAAGTTAGTGCACAGAGGGGTTGCAGGTGTGGGTCAGACAAAATGTTTTCTTGCCCCTACCAGGAGAAGATCCATTACAGATTGGGGATAGCTTTGTCTCTAAGTGCCCGTTGTCAGATGGGATATGTGCTCCCCTCAACCAAACAAATATAAAATGCTTCCAGCCTCTGCCTCGGATTTTCTATTACTGTTTCACAGGACTCCAGAGAGTTTTAAGATAGCAATTTGATTAAGCTTATGGGGAAGATCCCATCAGATAACATTCCTTTGCTGCAGGTAGAGATAATGTGTTCGAGTATTAAGTATGTTTTAAAGGTAATTATCTTTTCCATATTCATTTTAGTTACAGGAATTGAAAAGGGTGGGGGACGACTCTGTGTCTGAAAGCTGTCCCTGGGGTCTTGGAGTTGCTGTGACTTCTCTGGGGAGAATGCAGTTGAAGTCTTTGACGAATGAATGAGCACCAAGTGCTTCTGGATTATGAAATGAATCTTGGGGGTCCCTCATCTCCTGGGCCATTGATACCAAAGGTGAAGTCTTGGCCCCTGACTGACGGTGGCCACTCCCCAGCTTGTATTCCTTGTTGTAGAATGCTTGCTAGGCTTCTAACCTTAAGCTCTTGGATGTCAGGAGTGTTCCTGGGTAGTGCTCAGAAAAAGGACAGGGAGTCACAGAGCTAAAGGTAGAGCCTGGAGTTGCCCTTTATACCCATGTTGTTCATCAATGGAATGAGGATTCTGTACACTCCTAAACATTAGAATATGATCCTGAAGTTCTGAGGGGTTCTGTGATTTTCCCGAGGATCATACAGCAAATTAGAGGAAGACACATTGTGTGCTTCATCCAGCAATCTTTGGTTCTGGAAATACCCCAGATAGGAGATTCTGGTGCAGGAGGCTCTCTTGGCTATCTGAAAGCAGGGATCTGCGCTAGAGAGAGCCTTAGAGCCCTGTGAAGGGACCACAGAGCTGGTAGCAAGCCTGGCTGATGCTTTGCAGTCCCTACTTTGCCTACCAGCCATGCCGTTATCAACCAAACCCCATCCCTACCTTCAGAAAACAGACCACAGGTCCAAAAGACACATGTCCAAAAAGATAATCAGCAAGACAAGGCAATGGAATGATATATGCTCTAGGAATTGAGAGGTGAGGTTTCAGGGTTCAGGGTTCCCTCTATCTACCTGAAATCCTTCATGCTGTAGCTAGAAACCCAGAGGTCCTGTGTACAGCATTCTCTGCCTTGTTTCTTGGGGGTGGGGGTAGGGGGCTTGATTATGCATGCTGTAGCTTACCTGTCTAAAGCCAGTTGATGCTGATGAAGGACCCCAGGTGATTCAATTACCTCTCTACCACTGGAGTCCCCAGGATGGTGATATATATTTCCTCTATGCCTGCCTCATTTCTATTGGATATAAATGGCAGTGCCCAGATAGATGTGAAGTTGCTGAGCAGAGTTCAGGGTCTTGATGCATGGCTTCACACACTATATCCCAGACAAGAAGATCCCAATCTGTTCTTTTCAAAGCATCCTTCTAGTCTTACTTCAGCTACATATTGGAATCTTATGAAACTGGCCAAGTGTAGTGTCACGCATTCCTGATCCCAGCTGGGAATCCAACTGGGAAGGTGGAGATAGGAAGATCAGGGTCTGAGGGCAAAAGCAAAAGACCCTAGCTGCTAAACAAACTTTAAAAAAAAAAGACAAGAAAAAGGATTGGGGAGATGGTTCAAGTGGGTGAGTACTTGCTTAGTATTAAGCATTGATTTCAGTCCCAGTATGAGGGAGGAAGGGAAGAGGGGAGGGAGGGAGGGAAGAAGGAAGGAAGGAAGGAAGGAAGGGAGGGAGGAAGGGAAAGGAAAGGAAAGGAAAGGAAAGGAAAGGAAATCTTATCTTCTGGGAAACCAAATACCAAGAGAGGGTTCCCACCTTAAACCAATTGACTCGAACTTTCCATCATGGGAACAGACTGAAGTTTAAGTAATGAATGTTCCTAGAAGATCCTTGTGTGTTCATCGGGGTTTAAAACTTCTAGATAGGATAAGATCATACTCCATTGCATAGCTCAGAATCTTCATCCAGTGAGTCCTGGGCCTTACAGGCCATTCCTGAAATGCATTTACACTAAGCCACTTGGTGTTTCTTCGAGTCCTGTTCTTTTCTTCTTCATGCATTTTCCCCTAGCCTCCATTCCCATGTGTCCTCTCTGCCTGGCACACTCCTCACCTCCTTTGTGCCCTTCTCTGGGACTCTGCTCCCTCCCTCTGGTCACCTGTGCAGTAAGCAAACCTCAGTGGCAGCTCTTAGCCTTCTTGTATGCTGAGGGGCATGTCTGCTCCACCATTGGACCCCTGGACCCTTCTCCTCTGTTTGTATAAGTAGTTAATATGTGTTGTATAGTTAACTGAGAAAGTGGGAATGCAGAATCTCTTTATCTGTCCACTTGGCAGCTGTATGGACAGGTCATTCAACCTTTGCAAGTCTCAGATTCCTTAGCTGAAAAATTAGGCCACATACATCAAACCTTATAGAGGGATATGAGGACCTCAGTGATCTCAGAACACTGTGGGCGCTTTGTCCGTGATGAGGCTCAATAGACTTCAGGGGTGGTGATCAGGAGTCTTTCTCTCCCTCTCCCCCCTCCCTTCACTCCCCCCTCCCTTCACTGCACCCATGGTAATTTTGACTTCAGAGAGCTCTTCCATGCCACGTCCTCCCCATCAGTGCCCTCAGCCCTCAGAGCAGCCTCTCATCCCAGCTCTTTCCTTTCCATTCCTTCCAGTGGCTTTTTTTCTGCACCTCCATGCTGTGCAACTGCACATACAACGACTGTTTTACAAAAGCAAGTCAGCTGCTATTATATCCTGAATGACATAAAATAATGAGGAAAGCAGGCTGGTCCATTCAGGACCTAAGTATCAGTGTCAGGCGATGGGCAGAAGTTAGGAGGAGACAATTCCTAGGAGTTTTCAATCAGCGCCATCTAGATAGGTCCATGAGTCCCAAGTGTATGTGCAGACCATTGCTGGTGCCTTGTGGAAAGTTTAGAAGGAAGAGAGTGCCCAGATACTGCATTTTCTCTCATTTTTTCTTGCCTCCCCTCCTCCCTCCTTCCTTCCCTCACTCTTTTCCTTCGCCTTGTTTCCTCCCCTCCCTCCCTTCTTCTCTCTCTCCCTCAAGCTTGATTTGGGCACTAACCATAACTGCCAGCAATAGGTGCCAATCTCCAAAAATAACCTCATGCCTATCCTTCGGGCACTGGCAGACAGAATCAGGACAAGGGCAGAGATGCCCTGGGCAGGCTATGCTCAGTGGGAACAAAAAAGGGTAGACATTCAACCCTAATGGAACCAGCATGCAAGACTATCTTGGAGGCAGAAGGAGGAAACTCTCTAAGTGGATTTTCTTCTCACCCTGTTCCTCCTGCTTTTAGGGTAAAAGTTGCCGCAGGATTTGCTGGCCATCTCTTGGGGGAATAAACCTTTGTGTGCATGCATGTGTATGTAATCCCTTCCTTTCTTGGTCTCCTGTTTTGGAGGTTAGTGGTGTCTAGGATTTGGGATGGGAGGACAGATATAAAAGGGCAGGGCAGGAGACCCCTGTGCCTGGATTCAGAGCCTCCTGCATTCCGGAGATCCCCAGAGGCCCCTCTCCTGGACCCTTGAGCTCCAGAAAGCCATTGTGCTCCCTCCTGGCCTCTGACCCTGAGGCTCTGGGAAGCAGCAGGTTGTTGACACTCGGACAATCATTTCTTACAAGGCAACTGCCTCCCCGTCCCCGGGAGCCCTCCTCTCTGCCTCAGGGTAGTGACTGTAGCCCCAACCAGGGAGGGGGGAGAAAGGCTGAGGATGAGGGAAATTGGTTCTCTGTCCCAGAGGGATGGGAAAGAGGGGTAACTCTTAATTTCAGCACCCCCCTCCATCCCAGCAGCTTCCTTGTATCTCTGAGGATCCCCCTCCCTCTTCTGCCAGGACAAGAACACCCCATCCCCAGGAAAATGTGCCCCCGAGAGGCTGTTCTGACCTGAATTCCTGTGGTCTTCTTGTTTGTCTATCACAGGAACTCTGGATTTTTTTTTCCCCCTGGAGGATATCTTGCTTCTTGTGTACTGCAATCACTGGAACAAAGACAGTTCTGGTCCTGGTTGATGCTGTTAGCTTCTTGGTAGAAGAGGGTCAATTAGGCCCCTGGTTAATGGGCCCACAGTGATGCCCAATGGAATGACAGGAACGGAAGTGCCTGGCACTTCATGAAGCGCTCTGCAAATGTACCATTTGGTTATCAATGGCTTCTTTTGTAGCCAAGGCTGGTATTTGGTGTACATGATCCTTCTAGCTTCTGAATATAGGATTTCTAAATCCGTTTTTCCTCCCCAGTCCTGCTCTGGGCATTTCAGGAAGTGTTATTCAAAAGCAGGTGGGTACGTGGAAAGGAACTTTTAAATCTTTCAAGTGCCACTCTGCATTCCTTTCACCTTGGTCTTAATAGCAAATAACTCTAAACTTAGGGTAGCCAAGAGCTGAGATGTCCAGTCTACAGGAACACAAGTTCATGTTCCCCTTTCCCCCAGGTGCCAGGGATCCCCGTTCTCCAGCAATTATTTTTTTTTAAAGTGCTCTTGCTAAGCTACGAAAATATCTCCCTTGTGCCTGAATTCTAGAAGAAACAGATTAGTGTG
Organism: Dipodomys ordii; assembly: GCF_000151885.1. NCBI lineage: Eukaryota > Metazoa > Chordata > Mammalia > Rodentia > Heteromyidae > Dipodomys > Dipodomys ordii. The sequence continues at coordinate 17,363,597 of NW_012267226.1, forward strand.
GCCATATTTAACCTTTGACCCTGAGACAAAAGCATTATCAAAATTAGTTACTAAGAGATTCCTCTCTCCACCCCCTCTTCACTGTTTGCAGGGGTTGGTTTAGGATCTTGGTAAACTTCTCTGGAGCAAGAGCAAAGGTTTTAGAGGCCAGAGTTGCCTTAGTGACGTTCTGAGCCTATTGTCCACAGCCTGGTCTTGGGGTCCCAGGTGGGTTAAAGGACAGAGGTGAGACTCTTAGACCTCAGTGGGGTTCAGGATTTGTGGATTGGATTTAAAAGCTCTACTGCGAAACTAGCATGGTTACTGGAAGTCTTGGAGATTTGACCGTGTAGACAGTCATGTTGGTTTTCAAACTCTCCTTATCAGAACTTTGGTTTTTTTTAACAACTCGGTCCATACAGCTGCTGTCTGACCCTGATGCCCTACTTTGGAGGATTGGTTTCCAACATCTTCCCCTTCCAGATGGAAACCCATCTGCTGGGGGTGGAGTAGATGTGTGTCTACCCGAGTCATTTCCCTGGGTTTAAATCTCATCTTTCTTGCACTTGACTGGTGGCATAACCTTGGGCAGATCATTTGAACCCTGAGCCCCAGCTTCTGATCAAGTGATAATGATACCTGTCTTCTCCACATATTTCTGAGGATGGATAATAAGAGAGATGAGAAGTGCTTACAATGCATGAGGCACTTATTGAGTATTTAATGATTATTAATGATTATAAATTATTATTTTTATTGTCATAAGTGCACACACACACACACACACACACACATACCATCCCTGCCCCCATCCTTGCTAGCCCTTCCATCCCTCTCTCCCTCCTTCTTCCCTCCCCCTCCTCCATCCTTTCCTGTGCTGGGGTTTGAACTCAGAACCTTACACTTGCTAGGCAGGTACCTTTACCAGTTGAGCCACACCCCCAGCCCTCTTTTGCCTTCATTATTTTTTTTTCCGGTCGTGGGGCTTGAACTCTGGGCCTGGGCGCTGTCCCTCAGCTCTTCAGCTCAAGGCTAGCGCTCTACCATTTGAGCCACAGCACCGCTTCTGGCTTTTTTCTGCTTATGTGGTGCTGAGGAATCAAACCCAGGGCCTCATGCATGCAAGGCAAGCACTCTACCACTGAGCCCCTTCCCAGCCCTCATTATTTGTTTAAAGTAGGATTTTCATATATATTTTTTAACCGTGGGCCCAGTCTGGACTACAATCCTACTATCTATCCCATCCCCATGCTTGGCCCACACTGGTGCTTTCTTGGTGACCTTCCCATTTCCTCTCCCTCCTCTGCCCCTGATGACTCTGCAGTCATTTTCAGATACCCCGTCCCTCCCTTGGGTGATGAAGGTTAAGGTTTGACTTGATTTCATAGCGGGACGTTTCCACTTGTAGGGAAGGGACAGGAGGTACAGGCACTTTTCTTTATAAGCTCCTGCTGAAAGCTGTAAAACGAGATGGTGGAGGATCTGGGGAGGCCTGGTCCAGGATTATGTCCGGCCCTGGAATGCCGAGAGGGCCCCCTTTAAGCAGCCAGTGTCTATTTACAGTGTATCTCTCATAAACCCCAACGCCGGGGCCAGGGCAGGGGGACTTGCCCTCCTGGCATGTGATTGATTATCTGGTATTTATGCCATTGAGGACTTGTCAGCGGTCTGGGGTCACGGGGTCATTCCTGTGCCTTGCCGCCGGCCCACCTCCTTTTGTACAGTGTGGACCCAGAGCGCTGGGCACAAAACCGCTTTTTTTCTTTTTTTTTTTTTTCCTTGGGAAAAGGGGGGAAGGGGTGGGGAGGGCGAGTGTCAATGAAATTTTTTTCAACCTTTTCTGAATAGTGTCCTTTAAATTCTAAAGAACTTTTAATTAAAAGTAGCAGGAAAATTCATCTTGAGAAGGTTTAACTTACCTTAACAGATACTTTTGTGTCCCAAGAAGCTGAGGGTGACTTTGAAGGGGCTGAGAGGGGGCAGGAGATAGGAAGGGAAGGAAACAAAGAAGGAAAGTAAAAGGTTTTGTTCTCCCCCCCTCTCCCTCTCCCCTTTTTCTCTCCTCCCCTCCCCCAGATACCTTCAAAGTTCCTGGGGGTTGGGACCTTCTACTTAGTGTACACTGTGAACCCTACTTGGGAAAGCAGGGAGGAGAGGGGCGATTCCTCTTTATTTAGATTGCCAGGGACATTTAGAAAGGTTCGTTGTTTGCCTGGTCCAGCTCTCTCCTGTAGACACATGAATGTTGTCGCTTAGAGTCACATAGCTGTGAGGCTGCCATCAGGGTTCTGGGATGGTGTCCCCCTCCTAACATGCTCCCCTCTGCATTGCAAGGCCAAGACAATGTTGTTTCTTCAATGGAGATATCAGAGACTTGGAGACCACTCCTAGGTGCCCTGGGCTAATCAGGGGTTCCTGAGAGACCACAGCCCCTTCCTCCCTCTGCCTCTGAGCCAGCAGGGTGTGCTCAACCAAAAGAATGGCTCCTTTCCAAACAGTCTACAGAGAGGAACTCCTCTCTGGGTCCCTTGTTTGATACAAGATGCCAGCAGCCCTCCCAACCCTGGGCACCCAGATGGTCTGAATATCCTTCTGCAGTTGCACTGTTCAGTACCTCTCACTGTAGCTCTGGAGTGATCCACAGGAGAAGCTTGTCTCTGCCCACCTGTATGCCTTGAAGGGACTTCCCAGAGCTGTACTAGGCCACACCACCATAAGCTGTGCAGTGGTGGCCTCTCTGCTTCGGGGAACTGATGACCCAAACTTCTGGCCTTGGGGCACCCACCACTGCCCTACTCACAGCTCTCAGCGACCTGAACCATGGTACACACCTGGTCAGAGAGATCCTCAGATCCCCAATGTCCCTGTAACCCAGTCACCCCCATTTAAAGAAATGTTCTACACAGAATGATCTTCTGCAGAATAGCTTTAGAACTCCTAATTCCATTCCATTTCCTCCATTCCCATTCAAGTTAAATTAGCGAATGCTAATTTGGGCTGATGGGAGCCCACGGTGAGGAAGGGATGAACATGGTGTAAGGTTTGTCTCCTGCTCATGAGTGGATTGGCGTTGTCCATTGAATCTTCCCTGGCCTCACCGAGTGCTGTGTGCCAGGGGACTGCCTGGCCCTGATGATTCTATTTAGTCTCATTTCAGCTCTTCAAAGTGACTATTTCTTTGTCTAGGTGAGGAAGCGTTGGGTTGCAGGCATGTACCTGGGATACGTACCTAACACCCACCATAACCAGCATTTTGCCCATCATTTCTTTGAGCTAAATAGTACTGAGCATTTGCAACCTTATCATCTCCCATAAGTCTCCATGAGAATAGGTATAATTAGCCTAGTTTGCCCAAAGAGACAGGCACAGAGGGCTTGGGGAACTTTCCTGAGCTTACACAGCCATAGGAATGATGGAGTAGGGATTTGATTTGACAATGAATGGCTGGAGCTGGGCGGGAACCCAGTGCTCATGTTTTTTGCCTTGTCTTTTCTCACTATCCTAGCATAAATCTGCGAGGAAGACACTATATGGAAACATATATAAATCAGCCAGAGACCAGCAAAAAGTCACTGTGTAATCAGATGCCGGCCCATCTGGGTGGTACACGGGGAGGAATTTGGAGAAGGATTGTGTAATGAGCAAATGGTATTTAGCCTCCTCTATCTACGTAAGGGCCCAGTGCCTGTCCCTTTCCCCATCCCAGGACCTGACTAGGGTCCATCAGGAAAGATTTAATAGGAAGATGTGGTAGCCAAGATGTTCCTAGTAGTTGTTTTTTTGTGGGTGAGCAAATACACACATTCTTAACTTTTTATAGCTTTTTGTCCTTTCTGTGTTTTTTTAGTAAGAGTTTAATTTTAAAACTTGATGTTTACAAATCTTAGAAACGGTAGATGCTGGCTTATAAAACTCAAGCATTATCTTAATGTTATTGCACTGACCTTAAGTCTTATAAAAATGGTATTACTGACCATCTACCTTTCATTGTGGCCTTCCCAAGTGCGAGGGGCTCAGCCCTGTCCATGTTACAGTTAGCTTTTCCACCAGCTTTGTGGTTCTTACTATGCCCAGAGTTAACTAAGGCTAGGGAGAGGTCCATACCTTTCTAAAGGATTCAAGCCTTTGGTTGTGTGTGTGTGTGTGTATAAAATTTTTCTTCTGATTTCAGAAATCTTTGCCTTTTTCTAAAGCAGAGGAAAGAGAAAGAGTTAAGAGACAGAGACAGGGGTGCTTTAGAATTGCTGAGGCTCTCCAGCCTGGGAAATCTGGACTGCCAGGGTGAGGGGCTTATTCAACTGTCTTCTGCTCATACTCAGGAACAGCTTCCTTAATAGAAGGATTTCTGGATCTGTGAAGTTATGTCCAGTTAATTGAATTTATAATTCAGCACCAAAATACCAAAAAGAATGGTCTTTTATGACCCTTAACGAGTGCTATAAAAACAAGTGGTGAATCTCATTTTGTGAATGATCCTGTAGGACTGACTGATTGCTAGTAGTTGTTCAGCATGAAGGATCCATAACTCAGTCTGGCCCTGCTCTGGCTGCTGGTCACAAAATGGCTGGGTTAGGAGTTTCCATATAGCTCCCCTTGAGGGCTTAGATTCAGGATTTGCCTGTTCTCCCCTCCCCTCTGGTGGAAGATGAAGCTCAAGGTCCTCAATTGTGGGGAGGAGGATCTGTGGAGAAAGGGCCACCTGCCTTGCCAACCCAGCATGGCCAAGAACTTGGGGTGAGAATTGGCACTTGCCAAGAAGAGGAAGGGAAAGATAATAAGGAGACACAGTCAGATGGCTTTCTGGGGGGAAGCTATTGATTTCCACCTTCAGGTTGCCTGGTATACTAGGAAAGAGAATTGAAGCTAACACATTCGTTCTTATCCTTACCCCAAAATGAGAATATTGAACCTTATAAAAGAAAAGAAAGCAATGGCGGTAAGCAGCTCCACTTAGATGTATCGGTGAGAACTTCCTAAGTTTGCAAAGATGTTCCCAGGAGTTGCTTCTGTTGTGGGTGAGCAAATACACACGTTCTCAACTTTTTATAGCTTTTTGTCCTTTTTATGTTTTTTTTTTAGTAAGCGTTTAATTTTAAAACTTGGTGTTTACGAATCTTAAAAGTAGTAGATGCTGGCTTAGAAAACTCAGGCATTACCCATCCATGAATAGCATTTGAGAAAGTTTGAATGCTTTCATGTGAAGTAGTCAGAGATGGGTGTTTGGACTCCATGGGCTGCGTCCCACCCCAGGTGCCAAACCCAGGAATGGGCAAAGGCAAGGGCCTGGACAGAGTATCCAGGACTGGGGTCTGGGAGCACTGATGAAGGAAGGCAGGGATACCACTGCAGTTTCCATTGGCTACCATATCTTTCCATGTTGTCTGCACGGGGAATGGCCTGAATGACCCTTTCCTGAAACTGTTGACCTGTGCAGAGAACAGGGAAGACCTCTTCCCACCTCTCTCCACAGTGCCTCCCTCCCTGATACTCATATGCAGCTGTAAAGGCTAGGTAGGCGAGCCCGGAATGCCTTCTAACAGAGCCGAGGGTGGGGTGGAAGGTGGCTTAGGTATCTGTTGCCTTTGCTTTGAGTATTGCCTCTGCTGGCTTTGTCCCAGCAGAGGGACAAAGTGGTCAGTGGGCCTCCTTTTCCTTTGCCTCTTCCCCCTGACTGTGAATTGCTATTGAGGTCAACAGGGGCTGTGACATTGGTCACATTATCTATATCCCAAAGGAAGTGGCAAGGACAGGGAGAAGGACTGTTGATCATGCCTGGCATGTAGATCCCAGTGACTTTGCCAGGCAGAGGAATACTTACCCAGCTGATTGGGGACCAGATGACTTATCGCCACCAGCCTATGCAGAGGAAAGGCAGCCCCTGGTGCCTACATTTCTTACTTGGCTGAGGAAGCTTAGAGATGGAGGAAAATAAGAAGCCACCTCTCCCGATTCTCAGTAAGTCAGAATATCACCACATGGACCCTTTTCACTAGTGTTTGCAGAAGAACCAAGGCCAGCATCCATTTGTCATTCAGTGTTAGGGGTTTCCATGCTAGGGCAGCCCAGGTAACTGAACCTGTTCTCTCAATTCAGGGATCTCAGTGCTGTGGGAAGACAGAAGTAAAAGTGGGCCATTTTAATGGCAGATGCTGAGTATAGTGAGGCAAGATGGGTGCACAGGAGCCGGTAGGAGCCAGAGAGAGGACTCACAACAGACAGCCAAGCATGCACTTCCTGGAGAAGACACCACGAGATTATGAAACAGCAGCAGCAGCAGGCAGCCAGGATGAAGGGAATGGAAGGCAGCAGTCACGGAACCGTGTGTTTGGAAGTGGTGGTGATGTGGCATAAGGGTGACGTCCAAGACCAAATATGACAGATGTGACTCTACGTCCTGTGTTTGGGAATTGGCGTTTTATCCATACTAGAATTATAAGGCACCTTTAAACACAAAGTTAAGAGATCAGATACATTTCCAACTGGCACACGGGTGGAGGTGAGCAGATCAGAGCTAAGGAGATAGGCTTTGCTGGTAGGGACTGTGGCAAGGGCTGCTGTTGGCTCAGGCCAGGCTGGTGCCTATCTGGAATATGGAGAGAAGGGGTGGGGGAAATAGAAATGTTTGGATCATAATTCATCCAAATCATCAGATTTGGATGTGTGAGGAGGAAGACCCAGGAACCTCCAGGATGGTGGCTGGAGCAAGTGACAGAATAGCCATTAAGCCAGGTGCAGATGGCCCATGCTGTAAGCCTAGCTACTCAGGAGACTCAGAGCTGAGGATCACTGAAGCCAGCCCAGGGAGGAAAGTCCTGAGACTCTCATCTCTGATTAACTAACAAAAATCTAGAAGTGGAGCTGTGGCTCACGTAGTAAGAGTTGATAACTTGGAGCAAAAATTCCTCAGGAACATTACCTAGGCCCTGAGTTCAAGCCCCTGGACACACACACACACACACACACACACACACACACGCACATGCACACACACGCACGCACACGCGCACACACGCACGCACGCACATGCACACACACACACACACACACACAGACACACACACAATTAAACAGAATGGCCATTATTACAAACAATACAGTTGTTGAAGACCCAGAAAGAGAAACAGGCTTGAGAGGTAGAAATGGAGGCTCCGGGCTTGGACTTGTTGAGTAAAGTTGCCCATGGAATCCAAGAAGCTGCTAGATTTGTGAGTTTTGCATTCAGCTCAGGAGGATGGAAGTCCAGGCTGGGGTTATGAGCCTCCTATGAGTGACTCTGACCATGAGAATAGGGTTCTCCTGGAACAGATGGTAGAAACAAAGTGTTAGAGGTCAAGGACAAAGCACCATGGAGATGAGTATGAGGGCAAAGGCCCTGCTGAGCAAAGAAGGGCCTCCTGGGCTTTCTAGAAGGTGAGAAAGAATCACAGGACCTTACAGACCCCCACAGAGGTATCCCATGTACAAATGGGGGTCTTGGGGTGAGGAGGCCCTCTGCTGGCGCAGTTCCAGGCATGTTCAAATCCTAGAGTCTCTTTTGAAGAGGGTCCTGGCCCTAGGGTAGGAGCAGAGAGACCTGACAGGCTGAAGAGTCTCAAAACTGATGAGGCCTTAAGAGGCTACAGAACTAAATTCCTGCCCTAGGGTGGCAGGACAGTCAGTTGTCCATACTGATCGTAGAAGATTTTTAGAGCAGGAGACCCTCACTGATCTGCATGGGCTCCTGGAAGCCTAGCCTTTCTTCTTCATCCTAAGGCCCCATCCCTATACCTGCGTCTCCTTCTTGATTATGCTCGGCTCTGTCTCATTGTCTGGGGAAAATGTAACGTCTGGTCTCTTCCAAAGGAAGCAGAGAACAGCAACCCTGGGCCCTAACTCCAGGTGGGCTTTACCTTCCTTAGAACCACACTTGGGGTGCCTCTCTCCCACACTAACTTGAATGAATGTTTCATTTGAGGGGTATGTCCAGCTCCCCCTCTGGTTCCCTTCAGTTGCTTGGCACTTGGGAGACCAGCTGCTGGCGTGATTGACATAAAGCCAATCTATAAATAAAGTCTTTTTCTTTTCTCATAAAGACTTTGTGGTTGAGTTTGCCTTCAAGGTCAAGATCAGACCTTTCTAAATAAACACATATCAAAGGATCATTAGCAAAGCAGCACTGTTAAATTGAGATATTAACTTCTGTCAACCGCTTGTTTCTTTTTTGTTCTGTAACTCATGACTGCAGTAGGGTTTTATTATTTTGTCCTTAGGCAATAGCATCTGGCTTCTGTAGAGACTGTAAAAATTAAAAAGCAACACAAATCATTGCGAGAGAAAAGCAGTAAATTCAATGATAAGAATTTAAAATTAAAATGTTTCGGCGCTTTTATATTCTGCAAAACACGAAATGAATGAGTTTGTTGCCTGTTGCCATAAACCTAACCTAGCTAATCGTCTGCCTGGGTTTTTTTCCCCCGTCTCCTTCTCTCATCACCATCAATTCTGTGTTGGCACAAGGCGAGACATAAAGTGAGAGCTCTGTGTGTGTGTGTGTGTGTGTGTACGCGCACGCGCGTGCATGCGCGCATGCCTGTGTACCCACCCGAGTGGGGATGTGTATGCGTTTGGGTGGAGGGGCAATTCACTGATTCCTATTTCATTTGAATGGTAGACACAGGCGTATGGGATTATATCATATGAGAATTAGCATGGTGAGAAAGGAGCAGTTGAAAATCAGAACATCTCTATGGGTCAGAATTTTATTTTACTTGTTTTTAGTTTTGGTGCTTGGATTCAGTGGTTCTAACCACAGCTCTGTAGCTTTTTTCCTCAAGGTTAGCAGTCTACCACTTGAACCATCTTCCACAGTCAGCTTTTAGTTTATTAATGGGAGATTAGAGTCGCATAGATTTTCTTGCCTGGGCTGGCTTCAAACTTCAATTCTTAGATCTCAGCCTCCTGATTAGCTAAATTACAATCATGAGCCTCAGATGCCTGCCAAGAATTCTTTTTTTCTTTTTTTTAAAAATCTTTTTCTTGTTAAGCACAAAAACAAACCAGAAAAAAAAATAAACCAACAAAACAAAACATGACATTGCAGGTCACAAACATAAGCCTCCAAATGAGTGTTCAGGAACCGTTTCCTATACAGGTATGGGTGTTCCATTAGAGATCTGGGCAGGTGGCTCGCCCTTTGTTCACTCCTGAGATATGCAGGGTTTGGGCTAAAGAGCTTGGAAGGTAGGAGAAGAAGCAGCATCTTAGGCCCTTTATTCCAGCCAGAGGATTTAGAGTTTCTGTATTAGGGTCATTCATTCTTACTGCAAAATCGAGTTGTGAGTCTGGGCCTAGCTATGTTCTGAGAGGGGAGAAAGATAAAAGTAGATCGTTTTTCTTCCTGCTCTGGAAACTAGCTGTTCTCCCCATTAAGCAGGTAGAGAACACTGATGTGCCCAGGGCAGTGCTGCCCCAGTCTTGTGTAAAGGGCTAGAGGGCTGGGGGGAGATAGGGTTCGTCCAAGCAGAGCTTTGGCAACCTGAGTTGTCCTGAGCCAATTCTCCAGTCTGTCTGGCTTACAGCTTGGAAGCCCTAAAAAGTCTGGAGTGCCTATTTTTGAGACGAGCACTTCCCCTCATGTCCAAACAGGGTTCTGGGGCCTAGAGAATGAGGCAGGGTACCCTGAAGACCCCTATCCACTCAGCCTGCCCCTGTCTGACTTCTAGACCTCCAGATAGGAGGCCACGCTGTTGTGTCCTGAGGAGCATCTCCAGCCCAGGGAGAGGTGAGAAAAAGAGAGACAGGCCTTGGCCTCCATCAAAGAATGCAAAGATTAGGGGACAGGGGTCGAGTTAAGAGGGTATGACTAACAGGCTGGTCATTCAGCAGGGAGAGTACATTGTTCCCTGGGCCCAGATGGTCTGCAGAATAAATCAGCTCAGGCAGAAGCAGACTTCCAGGACAAGGAAGTTGGAGCTACTGCTTGCCTGTCATGCCATAATGACACAGCCCAGACCCCTGGCCCTGAATAGCAGCCATTCATATCTCTGCTGTGGGTGTTGGAATTGGGGGGGGGGTGCTGTATGTACACACGTGTGTGTGTAAATATGTCCTTTTATAGCCTCCGATTCTCGCAGGAAGGTGTGAGTGTTTATGGGGTGAGAGTTTTTTTTAACCTGGAGCCTGATGCCTTCCTAGTTCCAGCCCTGAGTGTTTTTCACCATCATCTTAACTTGGTTAAACTTGTTAAGCTTTGTCATAACTTGTTTAGCTTGGTCTCGGTCAGTGTGTGGGTCTCGGTCAGTCTGGGCAAGGGCTGTGATGATCTCCTTCATCAGCGAACCCCAAGCCCCATCCAGCACATGGGCAGGTACACAGGAGGTGCCACATGATTGAAAAATGGAGCAAAGTTCGGCAGGTATCATTTCTCCCCCCACCCCTCTTTTGCCTGGTGGTACTCCTGCTCCATTCATTCATTAATTAGTACCAAAGTAAATAAATAGATCAAGAATCTAACTGTAATTCACACAGGTCCCCTCTAGGGGCAGTGGTGAGAACTGTTGGAGGTAGGTTAAGGACATTGAACCAGGGCTGTGTCACGGCGTGTGGAATGGCACAGGTCCTTGATTTCCATGCTTCAAACACTGAGCAGGTAGTCTGTCTCAGAAGCAGAACCTGGGTCATTTAGCAGGGAAGTGTCTACATTCCTTCATAGACAGAGCACAGACTGGATGTGAATATTGCAAAACCTTGTGTTGTATTTCCAGCAAGAGACCAAGAGGACTTCAAGACCGTCTTCTCTAAGCTGTACCACTTCCTTTGCCTTTGGAGACTCCCCATAGGCTCCTTAGAGTGAGGGTAGGGAAAAACTAAGCAGTGATACCATTGAGTAAATAAGAACAATCAAACAGATTCGCCCTAGAGAGAGTTCTCCTTTCTGTGAAGACGTTAATTAATATGAATACCCCGTCTTCAAATTCCGAGGCAGCCTTTCTATACAGAGTGTGTATGGGTTGCTTATTTAGCCCTGCATAAATTTTGTCTTTGAGGGTCTTTGTCCTTTGGGATATGAGTTTCTTTGGAGAATCCAAGACAGATCCTGCCTATGTAGAGATTAAATAAGTAGCTTTGTCTTAAAAGTTAAAATTAAGTGCGTATTAAGCAAACAACGGTGGAGGTAGGTGGAGATACCATTGGCCTATTTGCAGTTGAGGTAGAAAAGATGGTATCATATTCCACAGCACCCCCCCCCTTCCCATCTCCACTGGGTCTTCTCCTTCTGCTGCTGTCAGCATCATTGTGGCATTGTGGAAGGCCCAAGACTCAGGCTTGCACAGTGTCATCATAGGGTGATTTCTTTCTCTTTTATATCCAAGGTCTTGAGCGGTCAGTCCTCCTGGCCCATTTCACAAATGCTTTCTTCTCCAGGACCCTCAGAGGGAGAAGTGATCTCTAGTATTCTCTGGATTGTGCTGGTTTATCAACAGGCCATTGTTCAATGACACAGGCTGGGAAAGGAAAGAGGAGTGGACAGATTATTTGTCCTGGGGCATGTTTCGAAATGGAAGAATCAAGGAGGAATAAAGGCTCAGCAAGTGTAAAGAGGAAACTCGGGTTAGTGAGAGTGGCTATGACCATGTAGTATCCATCCAGGCTTGGCTCTGCTGTTCCAAACACAGAAAACACTAAGGAAACAGCTCTGTCCTGGGAGAGAGCAGTGTGAAAGCATTCTTGATGTGGGCATCTTCCAGAATGACAGGGTCTTTCATTCTTTCGTTTCCTACTGATCCCTGGGGCTAAGCAGAGCCCTGCAGGCCTTCAATCTGAGCTCAAATTGGAACATTGAAAGAGTTTTTATCAAATTCACTCCCTTCATTGTTCTTTACCCAAATCCTCCAAATCTGACTTTTACTCTAATCCAACTGAACGGGAAGTGCCATCCGTGTTGTAAATCTCAGTGCTCCCTCATAGTAACAAAAAAAAAAAAACACATCCTCTCTGCAGTCTGAAAAAAAAAAAAGGTTAAGAATGAGGACTGAGGATGACTGGATAAATACCGCTTTTCCTTCTTACATGTGAAGGTACTCTGAACTGGAATGGTGGAAGAATCAGGAAGGAGTGTCCAGGCAGAGGAAGAAATCTGAAAAGAGATGGGTAGAACCAGGGATCTTTTGCCTGTAAAAGAGAGAGAGCCTATAAAAGAAAGAGACAGAGAGACATAAGGGGCTGGCTCACAGGACAAGACAGTACCGAGAGCCTGAGGGAGACATGGCTCATTGATGTCAGAGCTGAGAGGTGAACCTGGCTGTCCCTAGCGGGTCCCTCTGGAGGATCCCATGTCATAGCTCTCTCCTCCTAGGAGGCCGAGTGTTCTTGGTGGCAGATAGAGAAGTTGAAGGACTGAATCTGGATTTTGGTCCAGCTATTTCTGAGCAGCATAGGGGGTGGAGGGTTATGGTAGCTTGAGACCAGGATTTTGTGTTTTATTTTTGTAATTTTGGTCAAATACGGCTTGAAGTCGACTGAGCCATCTTCAAAAGAGTACAGTCTATTGGGATGAAGGAGGTCACCCTGGTAACTGTCTGGTCATCACATAGAACTGGAACTACACATAGGAAACCCGAACCCCTCTTCCCTCTCCCTTGAGACCTTCCACTAAGTGACATCTAACTTCTTGGTGCCATGGACTCCTTGAAAAGTCTCAGGAGGTCTTTGAACAACTCCTTGGAATCCTCAGAATAATATCTCTGAATGCAGGAATGAAAGGACATAAAACTGTCATTAAAATATTTTAATAGACCGTTTGTACATCAGGTGTGGTGATGTCTACCTGTAATCTGAGCACTTGGGAGACTGAAGGAGGAGGACTGAGACTATGACATGCGCTAGGTCCAAGTAGTGAGTTCAAAGCCAGCCTAGGGCTCCCTGGTTGAAAGGCAACATTTGTAATGTAGTATTGGTGGTTTCTTTGTTAGCCTATTAACTAACAGTATCAAGATGTGAGTGAAAGACCATGGTATTTTTGTAGGATTGATCTGCGTAAACGACACGGCAAAGTAAACAGCCACGTTTCTGGTGTGGTATGAACATCGCCGTGGTAGCTAATGGAAAGCAAGGTGTTACAAGTACTATGGATACGATACATCGGTTGCTGACGAACTCCTAAATCTCATTTGGAGACGTGTGAAAGCCACAATGTCATATTTTACCCTCGAAGCTCACTGTTATCCTGACGTCCATCTCTGGATGGCTTGGTGGGGAATCTTGGTTTCCTGGTTAAGCAACCCCAGTGATACAAGCACTTGTGCCCTGTCTGGGGGCAACACTGATGAGTAGAGGTTGGTGAATGAATGAGACCTTCTCTGTGTTGGGCACCATAGGAGCCCAGCCAACTAAGAAAGGTGCCCATTCTCCCAGCCAGCCGCCAGCCTGCTGTCTGAGGGGGCGGGGCCAGTACCCTGTAGAAGTGTGCCTTTGGCAGCTTCTCCCATCCCCTCCTGCCACCCCCCCCACTCCCCTGTCCAAAGACTCCATGCAGAAGGGAGCCATATGGTCCTTTGTAGACACACTGTCCTAGTACAGTATCTTCCTGGTGTGAATGTTGGGCTGGCTCTCCGGTGTCGACTGTCCCTCCCCTCTCCCTCTGCCCCCATCTCCCACAGCCCACCCAAGCAAACTCAAGTTGTGGGGGACAAGCTCAATGAGTTGGGGAGCCCTTTGGAGTTGGGGTGAGTAAAGAATCTTTCAGTAACACCCAACCACACTCTCAACACAGAAAGCGGTTGAAGTCAAATGTCTCAAAGTCAGATCCCTTTTTAGTATGAATTTGCTGTGTCTCATTCTGAGCACTAATTCCAATTTAATTGCAAGTGGCCTGAAGCCTCTTCAATAGGAGTAACAAATGGTTTGATTTTGTAAACTTCATCAGACTGCATTTTAAATGCGACACAGTAGCCCAACTCGAATGCCAATGAAGCACTGGAGTAGCTCTCTGTTTACTAATTATCCGTTTTTACTCCAAGCCACGCTGGCTGGCTTGTCTGATTAAATCGGATTTGTGGGATAGAGAACAGCTAGCAGAGTTTTCTCTATAGTAAACGAGATTGAAACTATGGGCCGCCTGGCTGCACACTGTAAATTATATTTCCTTTTAAAGGGGACGTGTCTCTTTTATTTCTCCGTTGTCCCTCCTGCATATTAAACTTTACAGCACAGAAATGGACCTGGCTGCTTCTAGATGCTGCCTGCTTACCCGTTCACCTGGTTGAGTGTCCGCTCCCTTCCCTGCTTTCTCTGAACTGCTGAAACAAGAAAGATAAGCTACAGCTCATGAGCCACCACCCCCCTTCCCTCCATCCTTTTTCTCTTTGAAATCTTTTTCTTTTCTTTCCTTTATGCTGGAACATTGTTTACAGGGGTACCCAAAATGATACAGGTTCTTGGAAATCATAGAGAGTTAGCCTTCTAGCAATAGAATTTACAAAGCCTAACACAGACTGGGTTTGAACCTTTCTGAGAGAGATGCAAGTATCAGTGGTCTTGGGCTGGGACATGCATTGGTAACCATGGTTTAAACAACAACTAATAAGAAAATTCATTTCTGAAATAGTAAATGTGTTCTGCCGGCCCATGCTAGAATGATATCCTTGGCATTGAGCAAAGTGAAATTAGGAGCAGCTGGTCTCCACCTGCAGCTCAGCGAGTCAGGCTGTGGGTCAGGTGGTGGAGAGAAGACGTTGGTGGTCGTGTCCTCTCTGGAAGGCTAGGGAAGAAGGTGAGTTCTCTCCAACTTCCACCCTGGTTCTGGGGTGCAGGCAAAGACTCTGAGAATTGCTCATTTGGTCCTTTGTTGTCCATAGGATAGCAAAGCAGCAGCTGTCTCTAGTTCTTTTTTGCATGTGTGCGTGCTTGCGTGTGCACGCATACACCTCCACATACAAAATATAGGCACCCTGATTGAGTTATAATCAGACCAAGCTTAAACTCTGCCTTTCCTGGGACTTGAACTCCAGAAACCCATCCTGCTCTTCCTCTTGGTATGTACCTTTGTACCCAGAGCTCCTTTTATTTGAATTTGCCTTTGGATGTCCTGCAACATGGAAAATATATACACGTCCCATTGGGACCATTGTGTGTGCCGTACAGTACGGGAAGCCTCCCTGCATCTCTGCCAGCCTGGTTACCGTGGGAATGAATGGCCCGCCTCACTCTCGGGGCCTGCCGTCCTCCTTTTAATTGTTGACAGTAAAAAGCATTTAAATGCTGCTTAATTTGTAGTCATCTTCTGGGGGCAAGGAGAGGAACCATTAAAATGTCAGGAAAATGAATACATCTTCTCTCTCTCTCTTTTTAAAAAAATTTTTGTTTATTTACATGGGCTGGTTTTTCATTCCCTTGCCAGTGTTTGTCAGATATTTAAGTGGATCTGAAACATTCAGGACTTCATTATGTTGAGTTTCTGGTCTCCAGTCCCTACTCCCTGCCCTTTTCCATCCTATCACCCTGGGACTCTGTCTTGTCCTGTCTCGCTTCTTCTGGTCTGTTCTCTTCCACCTCAGCCATCTGCCTCCACCTCACAGTATTAGGGTTTACCAAAAGCTTTAAAGAAGAGTCCATTGTAGCTGACTGAACCCCAGTTCTTCCCTGGAGGGCTTAGGTGAGTCTGGGGTGCTATGAAAATACACTTGGAGCATGCCAGTGAGGATGGAGACCATGGATTATCTAGTGTAAAAGTAAGGAAATTGGGTCTCCTCTCCAGGCTGAAGCTCTAAACCCTCCACTAAGTTCTGTGACATGGCTGAAATGAAGCCATTTGAGTGGCTTGTCCTCTATGCATTGTCCTAGCTTGGATTATGGGGGAAAGTCCCTGTTCCCCATCCTTTACCCTCTCATCCCAACCTTCATCCAGGGTTCCTCAGACCCAGCTACTCAAGAATGGCCCCCAAGGGCATGGCTATAGGAAGTCTGCAGCACACCTCCTGGAAGCCTTTCAAGTTCTCACAGGGCTAGCTTCCCTGTCCTCTTCCTCCTCTTCCTCTTCCTCTTTCTTGAGATCTCCCTCCCCCCTCTCTTTCTCTCAGCAATGGATTTTGAACTCAAGTTCTGTAAGTGCTCTACCCCTTGAGTCATGCCTCGGGTCCCTTTTGCTTTAGTAGGTTTTTCAGATTTTATCTCACGCTTTTGCCTGGGCCATCCTCAGATTGTGATCTTCCTACCTCTACCTCCCGTGTGGCTGGGCTTACAGTCATGTATTACTACACGCTCTTGTTTCCGAAAGTCCTGTAAGGTTGCCTTACCTTACAGAGAGTAACAGGCCTCCCATTGTCCACAGCAGCCACCATGGCTTTATGTCTACTTGCCACCATCCCACCCACTCCCTATGAGGGTGACAGGAGCTTCTGAGCTTCAGAAAGCCACGGAGCTCACTGTGTCCCTCCTTTGAGCTTTACTCCAGAAGAACAAGCAGGTTCTTTTTTCGGAGTGTTGGAAGAAGTGGGCATGATCTCCACCTGCCTCAGGACCCCACCCATCCTTCCCCTGGATGGGTCCCGCCGAAGACGAAGACGGGACTACCCCATGGGGCTTTCGCATCAGAACTCAGGGCTAGGCCTGGCCCCGGCTCTGCAGAGGTTATCTCCTACGGGCTACTCGAGTCCTCTCAGGACTGTTGAAGTTGGTCCAGTTTTTCAATCGTGGGCCAATTAGTTTCACAAATGGGGGCCCCGGTGGTGCCAGGGCACATTTGTTCCGGGCCTGCGCACTGGCTGGGTTCCATTGTCCTACCTTCTACCCCCGTGTGGGCCTATTGTCCTCGCCCCCAGCGGGCGCTACTTACCGCTGATTTATATAGGCAGGCGTCCTGTGGACTCCAGGCTTCACTGCCACAGCTGGCCGAGGTGCTTAAGGCCTTGGACCCCCTGACCTTTGCCCCAGTCCTGCTGTCATTTTGAAAGTTACAGATCCAAGGGCTGCATACTTCTCCGGATTTACTTTCCACCCCGACACATACCACCTTCCCATGCACAAGTGCACGCATTCATATTCTTGCTCTTCCTCTCCTCCTCTTCCCTTCTGTCTCCCTCTGCTCTTACAATAGAAGCATTTCATTCATTCTAGAATATCCAGGAAGGCCCAGCATCTGGGTTGGGAAGCCTAGAGGCTGGGACCCATGCAGCAGTTCGGAGGGATTGGGGGGGCTGGGGTATTCCCAAACATGGCCTCTGCTCCCCGTATTTATGAGTTCAGTGTCTGAGCAATGGAAGAGCCAGTTCCCTTCACTGCCCTGCATGGGAGAATGGACCCAGCCGATGGGGTACACTGACCCTTGGGAGTAGCTCTGTACCTTGACAGCAGCGCTACTCCCCAGCAAGCCCTTTATCCTGTCTCCTGCAATCCAGAATTTCCCTCTTTTTCTCCCTTTACCTCCTTCCTATTTTTCTTTTCCATCCCTTTTCTGTTGCCCACTTCCCCCAGTTTCTGCCCTTCCTCGGCTGGTTTGTTGGAGTGATTGACGAAATTAGTAAATCCATTCATGTTACTTTTATTGTGCAGGTCTCAATAAATCCCGCGTGTCCAGGGCGCACCTTAATGAGCTAGTGAGCTGACAAATTTGTTTACTGTAGCTGGAGGTGCGGTGTAATGAAATGCGCTTGTGTCTGGGCTCACTGCTAAACAAATACACAGTTTCCGGGAGCCGGCTCTGCTAGCTGCCACCGCCTGGAGGAGGCAGCTGCATTCCCCAAGAGACAAAACTGGGTGTGTGTGTGTGTGTGTGTGTGTGTGTGTGTGTGTGTGTGTGTGTGTGTTGAGAAACTGCAGTCGTTCATCCATTGCGTAGTTTTAAAACAAATTTGAATCCGCTGTCCATATTCCTCCCTCCCTCCCCTGTTTTGTTATCCGGTGAGGATATATAAAGTTGACCGATGGTATATAAACCCATAAATTCTCCCTTTCCTCTTGTGGAAATGCAGAAGTGCAGATAGCCTTCCAAAGTTCGAAACAGATACAAAGGCAAAGTAGAAGGAGTGAGGCCAGCGTATGGAGACTGAAGATATAAGCGTGGCGTAAGATGCGAAGCTCTGTCACATCTGGGGTGGTTTGGGAAGATGAGTGCTAATTTAGTTTTGAGTCAGACCTTCCATCCTGCCCCAAGGGGAGGGGTGCTCATTGGGGGATAGGGGCTAGCAGGATTTGTTCCCATTGCTGTCTACCACTCACACCCAAGAGGAAGCCAGAGGAGAACTGAGGAGGGAGCACTTGGCCCTTTCTCTAGGAGATCTCTTGAAAAGGAGCCAAGTCCTAACTGATGGCATAGGGGAAGTCGAAAGCGAGGAAAGACCACAGATGTCAGGGGCTGGATGGGCTTTTGTTTCCTTTCTGCCTGGTCTACACACAGACACACACAGACACACACACACACACACACACACACACACACACACACACAAACCCCCTCCCCACCTCGGCCTCTTAAGATGCAGACAGAGCCTTCCTGCCTCTGGTGTGAGTCAGCCTGAGCTGCCTGTCTCTGTTTCTCCTGCGCAGTGGATGATACAGCTTTACCACCTTCTTCACAACAACAACCTGGGGGCAAAGCAGAAGAAAGGCAGAGAAAGCAGGGGGATGGAAGGGGAGAAGCAGCAGTTTAAAGTGATGGCTTCAGTGTATGGTCAGGAGCATGGCCTGTAGCTGGAAATGATGTCTTAGGAAAGAGAGAACAGAGGACGTGTCTGCAGAGTGGGGGAATGAATGGGGGTAGTGGAAGATGCTTCCAATTTAAACCAAGATTTTCAAATACACACACATACACACAATTTTGATAGCTTCAGCCAGGTGTGGGTATCTCACACCTTAATCCTAACTATTTAGGAGGCTAAGATCTAAGGATACATTTCAAAACCAGTCCCTGAGAACGTCATCTCTTAACCACCCAAAAGCTAGATGTAGAGCTGTGGCCCAAATGGTAGAGACTCAGTCTTAAGTGGAAAAAAGTTCAAGGGTAGCACCCAGGCTCTGAGTTCAAATCCCAGTACTTGGATTAAAAAAGAAGAAGAAGATGGTATTTTCTTCCTCCGGGGAGGAGGAGCCATTCAGGGTAGAATTCCTTGGATGGAATTGGACATGAGAAGTTCACCTGTGACCCATGTTCATACATGCACATGCATGTGCACACACCACACACAGGCGTACACACACACACACACACACACACACACACACATCAGCCCCAGCCGGCTTACCAAAAAAAGCAGAAGTATATTTAGATCCCTCTGCTCCTTTGATTAGGAAACAGCTTCTAGAGGAAGATAATAAGAGCTTTGCTCCAAGAAGGTGGTAGCACCTGAGCATCTTCTCCAGCTGTGTGCCCCTCCGATCAGATCCTTTCCTTCCTTTCTATTAAAGAGCTAATTGGTATGGAAATGACACAGGTGTAAACACGAGGGTTTTGTGTCTGGTAATTTCAGACCCCGTCATCACCTAGGTGAGATAAATAACCTCGACTCTGTCACCCCTCCTGCCTCTTCTTCCATCTTGACCTGGCTTTCTACCTTTTTTTTTTCCTTTCTAAAATTAAACTTGGGAGTCTGTGAGTTGAACATGCTCTGCCTTCCAGATCGGCCCTGCTATCCTTGGGGGAAGTCTGGTAGGGGTTATGTACTTCCTGGATAAGAGCGTTGTAAATGGATCCCAGAAATATGCATAGGCCCCTGGCCTGAAACCACATTCCAAGCCCATCCATGCCAGATCCACTCCATTGTTCTCATTTAAACTCACCTTGGGCAAATGTCCTGGCAAACCAGAGAAAGACTCATTTTCTAGAAGAGTAGAGAACATTCTGGTTCCTGGGCCTGGTGAATTAATTCCTTGGGCAGAGGCTGATTTTTATATCTGATTTACATCAGAGTATACAGATCAGTAAAAAAACATTTTAATATGTGTGTAGGATTTCTGTCCTGAAAAATACATGATCAGAGCAGGGCACTGGTGGCTCATGCCTGTAATCTTAGCTACGCAGGAGGCTGAGATCTGAGGATCACGGTTCAAAGCCAGCCTGGGCAGGAACATCCATGAGACTCTTCTCTCCAATTAACCACCAGAAAACTGGAAGTTGCACTGTGGATCGAGTGGTAGAGTGGCAATCTTTGAGAATAAGAATCTTAAGGACAGCATACTCAAGCCCTGAATTCAAGCCCTAGGACCAGCACAATTCATATGTATGTATAATCAGTAGCTGTATTGCCACACCAAGAAGTCAGTATCGAGTTAGTTATGGATTCTAGGTTCTCAGTAAAGAAACTGAGATTGAAGTCTGCTGGTCAGCTTTCTGTAACATGCCCTTGAGATAATCAGCTTGTGAACAGGTTTGTTTGGGCTATTTTGGAAGTTCTAGTCCATAATCAGTTGGCCGTGTTACCTGTGGGTGAGAGGTCACATCATGAGGAGGAACACAAGATGGGGCAGTGCTGGCTGCTTCGTGGCTAGGAAGTCACTGAGAGCGGGCCTGGAGGGACTGAGCGCCCTTCAACTGCCCTTACGGGTATCTTCTTAGGGAATGCCGCCAGTGTCCTAACCGCCTCCCTCTCGGCCCTATCCCTTAAAGTTTTCACTGCCTCTCAATCTCCCCAAGCTAGGACTAAGCGTTTAACAGGTGGGTCTTCAAGGATACATTCCAGATCCCATCCACAGCAAGGGTAGAGCTGCATATGGGGCTGAGTGGCTCATGCCTGTAATCCCAGCTACTTGGGAGACAAAAAAAGATCATGATTCTAGGCCAGCCTGGACAAAATATTCAATTAAGGTCCACATTTCAGTCAATAAGCAAGATGTTATGCATACATAATCCCAGCTATATGGACGACCACAGGTAGAAGGATGGTGTTACAGGTCAATCCTGGGCAAAGGTGCTGCAAGACCCTTTCAGATATGAAAAACAACTAAAGCACAAAAGGGATTGAGGGTGTAGCTGAAGGGCTAGAGCACTCGCTTATCAAGCATGAAGCGCTGAGTTCAATAGTCCAGCACCACATGCACACATGCACCCACGCCCCTCCCTGTCCTAATATACCAAAGCCACGAATGGAATTCTCAGTTAGCTCTGCTGCAGGGAGAGGTGGAACTGGTCTTCCAATGGTCTGAGCAGCAGAACCCAGTGGCTGTATTCTGTCTAGGTCATCAGAAACACAGCAGATGAGTAAAGGCCCCAGTGAGACCAGCTGCCTACGCACCACTAGGAAAGTTGTGGGAAGAGCTCCATGAAGTCCTCCTTTGTGGACTTTGGTCTGTCTCTGTACTGTGGCTCCACCCACAATCCCCCCGCCTTTGTGATTGTTCTGTGGCCCCTTATTTATTTTCCAATTAACATGTGTTTTGGGGGTGCCTATCTGCATTAGGCCTCTTGCTGTATGATGGGGGAAGGCATAAAAATGACAGTTCCTGCTAGTGAGGCTTCTAATCACGTAGGAGCCTCACAATCTCTGACTGTCAAAAAAGAAAAGCCATAAAGACTTTATGCATTACAACAGTGAGAACTCAGAAGAAGATGATGTCTTTGGCACTGAGTTCTAAATGGTGTAACTCATCCAGGATGCTTTTGCCAGGGCTAGCTTCCCGGAAGAAGCAACCCCAAGTCCATAAAATAACAAAATGTTGAAATAAGGATACAGGGTGACCCATTGTAACAATGAGATGTATGACACTATGTTGAAAACAAACTTTACAACATGATGGGTGGGGCGGGAAGGGATGGTAGGGGAAAAACAAAGGAGGGGGTAATAATGCTTGATAGGAAATGTACTCATTACCTTACTCCTCCTTACCTTACTGTAACCCCTCTGTACAGTATTTTTACAATAAAAATATACTTTTAAAAAAACGACAACTTAGGGTTGGATAATTGTGCAGGGCTGCAATGGTTCATGTTCTGGCTGTACACTGCACCCAGGTGCCCAGCTGAGGGAGAAATGGACACTGCAATCCAGAGCTCTCTTTACGGGCCACAAATGAGGACCAGCACCTGCTGATTCAGAGAGCTAACATTGGCCCTGTAACCACCTCATGGTTATGAAGCTTTTCTATCAAGTATCTTTATTTAATCTCAACAATCACCATTGTTGTCCACCATTTTTGATGGACACACTCTGGACCAAGAAAGTTAAATGACTTACTTCATGCCACAAGGCATGAAGTTAGGGCCCTCTGCTTCCTCTTCCTCCCTGGGTCCTTTTAAAAAAATATTGGAGGGTTTCCCCCCCTTTGTATTGATATTTGAACACAGTTCCTTGTACTCAATAGGTAAGAAGGCATTCTACCACTTGAGCCATGCTCCTAACCCTTTTTTTTCCTTTGGCTGTTGTTTTGGAATAGGGTCTTGAATTTTTGCCTAGGGCCAGCCTCAGATGACAGTTCTTATTGGTTGGGCTGGGGTTTTATTAACTTGGTCCAGGATAGCTTTGAACTGATATTCTTCTCCGCTTTACCTTCTGTGATTACATGCTTGAACTCAAGACCTGGACATTATTCCCTTAGCTTTTTTGATCAAGACTGATCCTCTGCCACCTGAGCCACACCTCTACTTCTGGCCTTTTCGCTGGTTCGCTGAAGATAGAGTCTCAAGGTCTTGCCTGGGCTAGATTAGAATGGCGGTCCTCACGTCTCAGCTTCCTGAGGAGCTGGGATGACCAGTGTGAGCTGCTGGCACCTGGCTTGATGGTTTGCTATCTGCAGTCAAGCTCCCCTTCCCTAGGGGAACCAGCCTGAGGTCCCTAAAGGAGAGAGCAGAACTTAGGCCAGGCGTTAAAGAGAGCAGAGTGCTCTAACGCCGCCGGTCCCTTGTCGCTCTGCACATCTTACTGCAGCTAATGAATTGCTAATACAATTTTCTAGATAATTTTATTTCCATAGCCTCACATTTTAATGTGTTTCCAAAAGCTAGCATTTATTTGCTTAATCTCCCAATGTAATAGAATCTTCCCTGACTCATCATACATGCGAACAATCAGCTAGGCAGAAACGACAGCAAATTGTTTAATAACTCAAATCTAGTCTTGAGATTTTTAAGTTGCATGCACCAGTAGCTTCTCTTGTGTCTCATCCACTCTCTCTCTCCCCACCCCCAACCCTGGTTTTTTTTCCTCTTGTTTAATAATCCTTTCCTATTATCCTATGTTCTCCCTAATAAAAGAATGGGGAATGGGGCTAGAAGGCCTCCAAGCTTCCTTCCCATCCCCTCTGAGCCTTGACTGATGGATAGATAGCTAGGGAGATCCCCTGTGCCTTGTGTGGTGTCTGTAGACAAGAAACTATGGGTGGACACTGTAGCATTTCCTTTCTAGCTGGTGACCACATAGCGTTCAGCCTGTTGACAAGGTGCAGACTGGACTGACTCGGACTCGAGTACCGCTCTTTCTTACTTGAACCCAGGTCTTGTGGAGCTGCCATCTAGGAATTTTATTTCTTCACTCCTCCCTCCTGTTTTCAAAGTGCCTGCCTTGGTTTGGTGGTAGCACCAGCGCCATCAGCAACTTTGCCTCTTCTGGTCCTTTGTCCCTGATACTGTTCTGTGTTGTGTGCTGCCCTCCATGCTAGCACCCACCAGTCTGAGCTACTATAGCATATCACCATAGACTGGGTGATGGATGATACAGAAACTTGTCTCTGATCTTGATCCTGGTGCTGGTATGGCTGGGTTCTGGTGAGGGTCTTTTTCTGGTTGCAGATTGTTGACTTCAGACAGTATCTTCCTGTGGTGGAGGCTGACTCATCCCCTGAGCTCCTATTAATAAGGGCACAAGTTTCATCCTGAGGGCTCCATTCTCATGACCTTCCAGAGTCCCCACCTCCTGTCACCATCACCTTGATAGTTGGGTTTTCAACACATTCATGTTGAGGAGGACACAAACCTGCTCCCCGTAGCAACCAGTCCTGTGACCCTGCATTGCCAGTTCAATGGCATCTGAGCCATTCTCACTGGCATACATAGAACTCCATGACCTGATCAGTTTTCCTGGCTCTTCTCCATCACCGGGCCTGTCCTCCGTGTCACCTGCTCTGAAATCGGCCTGCAAGTGTTTCTTCAGCCTAGTGTGTGTGCCTCACCTCCCATCTTTGGCTTTATTTCTTACATTTTCCTTGGAGTCACACAGTCTTATCCTTTGGAAGGTATTGACTTAAATAGGGTCCCCGCTGATCTGGGACCTGCTCCCCCTGCCTGGTCTCAGGATCAGCTGGTCAGCTTCACAAGGACATGAAGTGGTTTCAGGCCAAACCTGAGAGGAGGGCTGGCAGATTGGAACGGCATCTAGGGACTTGGGCAGAACAAGAGGGTAGAGTACTAAAGATGTCTGGGTCTGCCCTGTGGGGGGGGGGACCAGAGCCCCTCTGGGCTGAGGGGTATGTGTAAGCTTGGGCTCCATCCATGATCCCTGGATCCCCATGGGTGTATTCTGAGGATCACAAAGCAGCGCATGGAGAAGCCTGGGCTTGAAAAGGCCATCCGCGGTTTGCCCTGGGCCAGCTCTGTCTGAAGGCAGCTGTCTGCACTCTGGGGGGGGGGGGAGATATGGGTAGAGAAGGCGCTGGTGCTGGTGGAAATCCTCAGGTTGACTCAGCCAGGGCTGCTGGGTCACAGGAGACGTTCACACAGACATCACTCCTGTGCATATCAGCCCGGCTGGACCAGACCCTGAAGGTCTCGCTGTCCCTGCTTCTGGATGACTACCTTCCATGTGCCCCCCACACTCTGCATGGGGTACAAGTGCCCACACTTGGTACCACCCAGACTTCCTACTGGGTACTAAAGAGATGGAAACCTCAACTTGGTGTGTCCACCCTCCTGAGCACCTTGCTGCTGTCTCTGCAGGCACGGACATGGCCGTCTTCTGTCTGCTGTGTGGGAAACGTTTCCAGGCACAGAGCGCGCTCCAGCAGCACATGGAGGTCCATGCGGGCGTGCGCAGCTACATCTGCAGTGAGTGCAACCGCACCTTCCCCAGCCACACGGCTCTCAAACGCCACCTGCGCTCGCACACAGGTAGGGAGGCCTTCGGGTGATGGGTGGATGAGGCATTCTGGGAGCCCACGTCTAGACTTCACCTCCAGAGATGTAAGGTGCATGCACCGGGCTCAGGTGCCTTCAGCCTTTCTGGGTTCTTGGGTTGGACACATAGGTTCTTCCTGTAATCCCAGACACTGTTGACCATTCTCCCTGTCCCACACATCCAACACAGGTCAGGATGTTCACTTAAGTGAGTCCTACTCAGAAACAGGTTTGGTGGTCCAGAGTAGGATCCAAAACTCGGCATAACTAGCAAGTACTCTCTAGAGCTTCTGAGGCAGACAGACCAGGATGCATTTTGACAACTTGCTAGTAGGTCTCTAATGCTGCCATCGTTCTCACTGTTCTCACTGCCCTTTCTATAACCCCATGTATGATGTCCAAATCATCTTAGGACCCTGGAAGGTACATAAAAACCATTCTCTGATCCTAACTACTTGGGAGGCAGAGATAGGAGGATTGAAATCAGAAGCTAGCTGGGGCAAAAGTTAACAAGACCTGGGAAAACAGGCTGGATGTAACCATACCCACTTGTAATTCCAGCTATGTAGATGGTAGAAATAAGAGGACCATGGTCCAGGGTAGCCTGTGGCAAAAATGCAAGGCCTAATCTGAAAAGTAAACTCAGGCAAAAAAGGAAGGAAGGAAGAAGGTAGGAAGGAAGGAAGGAAGGAAGGAAGGAAAAAAGGTCTGGGGGTATTAAGATTTGCTGAGGGAATATTTGCCTAATAAGCGCGAGGCCCTGAGTTCAATCCCAAGAGCCACCCAGAATTTAAAAACATTGTACTCTTCTCCATAATACCAGAAGGCCTCTGTGTTGTATTTAAACAATGAGACATGAGATACTCACCCACGGATGGGGAGAGAGGCAGGGTGTGAGTCAAGGAGACCGGGCCAGGTGCCCAGACAATGACCCATCACTGCCACCGACCTCTATATTTAGGAGATGGGATACTCGAGGGCCAAGAAGCAGTTGCTTCCCTACTGCAGTCTTTTGGCAGGAGAATAGAGGACTTAAATATCTTCTTTCTCCTTAAAGGAGATGGGGATCTTCTCCAACTGCAGTGGGTAAATGAATGTCCATTTTTTAATCTGCACGTGTTTCTGTGTGTGTGTGTGTGTGTGTGTGTGTGTGTGTGTGTGTGTGTGTGTGTCTTCCATCCTGGTTCTAGGAGACAGGTGTGATCAGGTGACTCACTACGATGTGGGAGGGTAGAGACTCCTTAGCATGCCTTGTAGAGGGCTCAGTGGCAGGACTCTCTGTCTGGCCTCATTCTCAAGAGTCCTGTCACAGCTGAGATCAAGGATGAAGCCAAACCCAACGTGGGTGATAGACTCTCCTGAAGGAGGAGAGGGCTTTGCTGTCATGGCTGGCTGGCACAAGGTCTCCTCATCCAACAGCCTGTCTGGACTTGCATTTCTGTCCTACTCAGAGGAGCATCTTTGGCTGATAGCAGCAGGTGTAAAGTGATCACCAGGTGCTTAGAACTCTACCTGGGATTGCTGGAGGGAGAGGGGCAGGCCCAAAAAGTAGGGCCCAACAAGGGAGAGAGAGAGCCAGAACCTTGTCCATGGTGACTTACTCATTAGGACCTCCCGACAGCTGTGGCCGCCTCCCTGCCTCTGTGGGTCCCCCACTCTACCGTATGAAAGACAGCCAGGTACCTTGCAGCCCCTGGTCAAGTCACTTGGCCTTAGGTGACTTGAATTATTGTAGTCCTACCCAGAATAGGTTCCCCATCTTCTTCTAAGACCTGAACGTCTGTATGTTCATACTGGTCTTCTTGGTGTCAATTACTGGCAAAGATCTGTGGGGAGGGATAGAAATTGAGGGAAGCCTTTGCTGATTCTAGGGAACAGATTGAATGTGTGAATGTGTACCACATAAGACACACAGACACAGACACAGACACACACACACACACACACACACACACACACATACTGGCCTTATACAGGCCTTGAACTGCCCCCCCCATACACACACACATACATATACACACACAATACCTCATTAATATTCTGTTGTTCTTGGCCCATTTGCTACTGGGGCCAGGCATTTAGCACAGCAGCTGTGTTTGGTAGGTTTGTCCAGCCGTGCTCTTGGCATTGATGGATCCCTGATTCACAACGGCTCATCATATAATAAACTCTCAGCTGCACTGAAGGCAGGGGCCGAGAGGGAGGGTCCAGGAGCGATGGGGCTGGGGCTGAATTGGGGGTAGAGACACTAGGCTTGGCCAAAGCCAGGGAAGCCACCAGGTAATGATAGAAGAAGGGGGGAAGAAGGGGTCACAGGTGCACTGGGCAGGCCAGAGGGGCTCTAATTAGTCTCGTTTGTCCTGCACTTAATGTCAAGCTCATTAACGAGTCTACAGAGTTAATCAACATACCACAAATTGGATTTTGAGTCCTGCCGCCAGTTTTGTGTACATTATGACCACACTGGCACAATTAGCTTTCGGGGTGAGGGTTGCAGTCTGGGTGATTATCTGACTGCAAAATGTGGGTGGGGGGTGACTTGTCATTTTCCTTCTTCTTTTTTCTTTTCCCAAGTCCTTTTTATTCCTCTCCCTGGGCAGACTCAAGAGAGTACCTATTTAAACTCATTTAACATGTTGTGATCTACTTTATAATTAAATTCATAAAAAAAATATTTGATCAAACAAACCCCTCTGTTGTTTGGTAAACTCTTAGGGCCCCCTCTGGAGGTGAAAAGCACACACAGGCTGTCACCCCCCCCTCCCCCCATTCCCAGGGCCTCCCCAGGGGCAGGGTGGCTGCTGATGTACGTTTTAATTACCAGCTCTGGCTGAAATCTCACATGGCCCTTGCTTTATTTATTTATTTATATCTTAATGAGGATACTGAATCTTTGATTAAAGTCGTAATCGTTGCTGATTTGGTGTGGGGGGGGGGGAGACGGAATTAGATGTCAGACCAGACAGGGCCATGTGCACACACACACACACACACACACACACACATGAGTGAGTGGCATGCAAACACACGTGCACGCACATACATACACATACACACACACACACACACATACCCTCAGCCAATTAGTACCAGGGTCTATCTGCAGGGGCCTCACTTCCCCTGGGCTCAGTGGGGTTGGAGAACAAGGATTCCACATGGCCCCAGCCAGTAGGATGGGCAGGCAGTGATTTCCCCAACCCAGAACTCCAGGATTCGGTCTATGCCCAGATGGCCCATGAGCACCCCCACTGACCAGCCGTACCGCTGAGCAGGCTGCCCTGCGGGTTGGTAGGCACTGGATGGAGAGGTGGGCTCTGTTCTTTGAGTTTCCTTGATAGACCCCATTTTGCTCTCAGTGCTATTTGCAAATCTTCCACCCCTGAGAGAGGCTGCCAGTGCACAGACCCCAGCATCCACTCCCCACAGAGCCTTAAAAACCCTTCAGAGCCATCAGAGGAGATGAGGATTTATGTGGGTCCAGGGCTTGCATTCGGGAAGGGGGGAGGTTTGGTTAGTGGCCTGCGGAGGAGAGAGAGAAAGAAGAGAGAGTAAAATATCATTTTAAAGAGGAAGTGAAGGCACAGGCATGCGAGTCTATAAGGAGAAGGACAATTTATGCCCAGGCACGAGCACAGTTTGACATGGGGATAATGAAAAAACGTAGGTCATTGTGGATGACTTAAACCTTCAGCAGCTGAAGAAAATGTATGAAATGCGGAGGACATTACACGGTTGGCAGCCCCGCACATCTGCAGAGGGACAAGTGAAATACAGTGGGCTATTCTTTACCATAAACTGTGGTTGTTGGAGATGCAGCCCAGAGAAATTGTAATTACAGTGACAAGACGAATCAGCGATATTTAAATATTCATGAACAAAGTCTGGGGTGATCAATCTATCTTTATTGTCTGCGCCTTCACTCCTGTAATAAATAAGTAGCTGGAGTCCTCACCTTGCGCCTCTCACGCCCCTCGCTTTGGGTACCAAATGCAAGATGGTGAACCCCACATCCTACCCTCCCACCCTCCTGAAATTCAAGAGTGGAGCACCCTCAAAAAAAGAGACGTAACAGGCATAGATTCCAGACTGAGGAAGGGCAATTCACCCCAAGCTTAACATACCCAGCATTCGCTGGGCATCTCTTTGAAGTCACTCTTGAAGACTGAACACTAGGGCTACCAGGATAGATAAGGCTCACTTCTTGCCTACCAGATGCTTCCATTTTAGAGCTGTGGGCGCCATGCCAGTCAGTGCAGTATAGCATGTCATTCGGTGATCCAGTGTGGAACCAGACTAGAACTTGAATCTCAGCTCAGCTACTTAGCTAGCTATGTGACTTGGGGGACCAGACTTAAGCATTTCCAAGCAGTTCCATTTTTGTCATCTGTTCAATGAGAATCATGTCTTTCAGGTGGTTTTTATGATTGCATGGTATATTCTTAGCACAGCAGTGAGCCCTCAGTATGTATGGCCCATTTTAATGGGAAAAGTACTCTAAAGAAGAAAGTGTGAGCTGGGTGCTGATGGCTCATGCCTGTAATCCTAGCTACAGAAGGCTGAGATCCACGGATTGAGGTTTAAAGCCACCCAGGCAGAAGTCTGTGAGACTGTTCTGTCTAGCAAAAAGCCAGAAGTGGAGCTGTGTGTCAAATGGTGGTAGAGCACCCACCTTGAGCAAAAAAAAACAAGAGAGAGCGTGATGCCCTGAGTTCAAGTCCTAATACTGGCACACAAATAAAAGAAAAAGAAAAAGAGTGTGATTTCTTCAGGCTAGAAGGCTAAGAGAAAATGTCCTAGTCAGGGACATAGGAGCTTGGCTTTGAAGAATAATTTGGAGTTCATGGGTGGGAGACGGGGGCGGGGGGGTGGGGGAGTGGCAGAGGGGAGGAAACCAAACAGGCAATAACAATATCAAACAATAGAGGAAGGAAGGAGTAGGAATGTTTGGGGGCACGATGAAAGGTAGAGAAGTGTTTTGAGGGTACAGAGATCAGGCTGGAGCAGCACTTACGCAGTAGTTAGGGAAGGCAGTAGGCAAGGTCTCAGAGCTCCCAGGCCTGTTCTTCCCTCAGAGGGCATGCTTCCTGAAGACCGGTGTTCATCACTAAGCCAGCTGGGACTGGCCGTTACCCCATGGATGACCCCCCGGACTGCAGTAAAGTGTGGACATGCGTGTTATGGGGAAAGGATCTGAAGTCATCTTCGGAGGTGGTTAAACATAGGCAGCCTCGCACTTCTGCAGGTGCACCAACTGTGCCATGCTGTCCTCTTAAAGAGGGGACAGAGAGAGGTGAGGGCCTGACCCAACCCCTTGTCCCCTAGGCGACCACCCGTATGAGTGTGAGTTCTGTGGCAGCTGCTTCCGGGATGAGAGCACACTGAAGAGCCACAAGCGCATCCACACTGGGGAGAAGCCCTACGAATGCAATGGCTGTGGCAAGAAGTTCAGCCTCAAGCACCAGCTGGAGACGCACTACAGGGTGCACACAGGTACCAACCGAACACCAGTGAGGGGACCCGGATGGGACTGGGGAGGTGGAAGCAGCCCAGGTGAGGCTGGTCCAAAGCTGAACCCAAAAGGAGCAGCTCTACTAAGAGCAGATATGGTGGCCTGAATTCTGCCAAGGCAGACATTACAAATCAAACTCAGCATATTGTCCCATGAGATCAGAATGTGGGCAGTCCCTGAGGCCGCCACATCAATGAAGAGTTCAGATGATATCGATTCATGAGTCCCTCAGGTTGACCAGATTAACAGAAAGTGAGGATTAGAGTTGTCCCATGTGGTTTGGGACTTAGACTACGAATCATAGTATATCGAATTAAGTTGTGGTGAGGGTCAGAAAATCGTGAAGCTAGGAGCTTAGTTCTGAGATGTATTTAGTACTCTCTCCACATAAATATAGATCATTTCTAGTGCCTTCCCACTCCTTTTTACACAAAAGAAACGTGAACAACTCCTTTCCCTGGGGGCCAGGCTTCTAGAATTTGGGGGGACGGATAGAAGAGTCTTGGAATTGCTTTCTAGAGCTATTTCTTCCCGGTTGCAAGTTCAGTGGCATCTCCTTGGTTTTCTAAAATCCACTATGGTGGGATTAATGGAAGTGGCACTGTAGCTCAAGTGGTAGAGCACTATCTTGAGCTGAAAAGCGGAGGGACAGCGCTCATTCCCAGAGTTCAAGCCCCATGACAGACAAAAAATAAAATCCACCATGGTGAGATTATTCACATCATAGCAGTACCAGTGATGCGTTTCTGGAGAACTCACCCATCAGCACACTGTCAGTTGGTGGGGTGATAGATCTATGGAAGGACCCAGAAGGTCAGATTTTCCTCTGAACATGAGAGGAACCCAGCAGACTAGGAAACCTTCTCTGATTAGGGGAGACAGCACTGTGCAGAGGAAGAAGAGGTGAGCTCAGACGGTCCTGCTTAGCTTCCTGCCATGGGGATAGGATTAGGAGGTAGAGCTCCTGATTGTCAGAGGTCTGTTTTC
Organism: Dipodomys ordii; assembly: GCF_000151885.1. Classification (NCBI taxonomy): domain Eukaryota; kingdom Metazoa; phylum Chordata; class Mammalia; order Rodentia; family Heteromyidae; genus Dipodomys; species Dipodomys ordii. Next base: position 17,395,081 of record NW_012267226.1, read on the forward strand.
CTGCCCCCAGCTTGGAGCCCAGGGAGGGATGGGTGCTTATTGCTGACAAACCTGAGTGACCCAATGGATTTCCCAGAGGCCTGGGGTTTCCTTAGCCCCTTGTTGGGGGTGGGACCCGGCGGGCAGATCGTTAAAGGCATTGGCAGTGAGTATTGTAAATAGCTGGTCAATAGTTAGATCACTTTGGCTGTTCATTACTTCATTATTTGCCAGGGCCTCTGCACGGAGGAGTATCGATAGCGAGATGGCTGGCCAGTTAATTACTGTATTGAAACAAGGTTCCTTCCCATCCTCTGCTCAGCTCTGGGGTACTTGAGTGAAGGGCAAGTCCAGGTAGCAGGCTAGGCTCTTCCGCATTCTGTCCCAAGAGGAGAAGGAAGGTATAGGATCTGCATAGCTATATAGATACAGACATAGAGATCTAGAGAGATCTCCAGATGTTGCATGTTTAGAGGACTGGGTTCCTTGGATTTCCCTAACCTGTACCCACCACCAACTGAAACTCTGAAAGGGCTCCATGCCCCCTCCCACCCACCCTGTATGAACTGTGTTTTGAAGAACCTTCCCCAAGGACTTACCGAATTTCCCTACCACACAGGACCAGTCTTTGGAAGACTTACAAGGCCAGTCCATACTCGCTAGCTAAATTAGGCTATTTACAGTAATCACAATAAAATAAAGCAAAAGTAAATAGGTAAATAAAAGGTATAGAGCTCTGTTGCAGTAGTCACTTCAGTAGCTGTGTGTGCCCAGTGGCCGCCATATTGGATGGCTGGGTCCGTCATCTTAGGACGTTTGGGGAATGCTGAGCTACGGGGACCAAGAGTTTCCCACAAGCCCAAGGGCGGCAATAAGGACTGTGGTCCCTCCCCTCTTTCCTCACTATGTCCCGACCTGTGTTACCCACTCTTTCCAGGTGAGAAACCCTTTGAATGCAAGTTGTGCCACCAGCGGTCCCGGGACTACTCGGCGATGATCAAGCACCTGAGAACACACAACGGAGCCTCGCCCTACCAGTGCACCATCTGCACTGAGTACTGCCCCAGCCTCTCCTCCATGCAGAAGCACATGAAGAGCCACAAGCCTGAGGAGATCCCGCCCGACTGGAGGATAGAGAAGACTTACCTGTACCTGTGCTACGTGTGAAGGGGTGCCAAGCACGGGGGAGCAGCGTGGGAAGCCAGCAAGATGAGCTAGAGCAAGATGAAGTGGAGGAAGGACTGTGCAAAGAGATTTAAAGAAAAAAAGGGGGGAATAGAGGAGAGAGAGAGAGAAAGAGAGAGAGGGAGAGAGAGGGAGGGACGTGGGGAAGGAAACCTGATAGCTGTTTGGCTTTGAATTCTCTCTGTGGCTTCCAGGGATTCTGGCTGCCAAGTCACTCCTCTCCTGATTTTCTTGGGTGAGGCCAGTAAGGTTTTTGTTCATTCACATGGTGGCGTATTTTTCTTCTCCCTCTACCCAGACCCTCCTTTTGTGTCCAGAAATGGACAGTAGGTGAAAGGCACTCTGATCAGAGCCATAGTTTGCCCGCCCCCCCCCTCTGTCTCTCTGTCTCTGTCTCTGTCTCTGTCTCTGTCTCTCTCTCTGTCTCTCTCTCTCTCTCTCTCTCTCTCTCTGTCTCCTCAAAAGATGGAGAGAGGAGCTATAGATGGTGGAAGATCCCTGGTTGATATTCAAAAATGGCAGCTCTGGTTTGCTGGGGGGGGGCAAAATGGGAGGGGAAAGGCTCTCTCTCTTTCCACCATTGGGTTCGTCCATTGCTTTCTCCGCCCTGCCCTGCTACAGATGGCTGTCCCCTCAGGATCTCCCAGAGCCTTTCCCTTCCTGACTTCCTTGCTCCTGCCCCACTGCTTGTCCAGCCAGTCCCTGCAGGCTCCCGTCCCTCGTGGATCTGACAGCACTTCCGTCCTCTGGTCCCTTGTGGGGAAAGCTGGACCTGGCCCTTCTTCCTCTCAACTTAGCCTTCCGAGAACAGAGAACAAAATAAGCCCAACTCCCTGCCCGAGTCCTCACACATCACGAGCTGGATTCCTGCTGAGCTGCTTTTGCTTCCAAAATGGAAATATATATATATGTATGTATGTCTGTACAAGAACTAAATATGTCCTCCATGTCAAAAACATACATCCCTAGAACGCCCATTTTCAGAATCCCCTTGTCCTATTAGAAGGACCTGAGAAGGAGAGGCCATCTCCTCCAGAGAGGCCTACACCTGCAGGAGGGAACAAAACGCCCTGCCCAGGGGAGGAGTGATGAGCAGGGGAGGAAATTGCTACTGGGCACAGAGCCCTTGAAAGCCCAGGGCCCTGGGGACCCCAGGCCCAGTGAGCTCTGTTTGTGTGTATGTGTGGGTGGGTGTGGGTGGGTGTGTGGTGAGATGGGGGTGAACCTAGGTCCAGACAATAGCACAGAATTCCTGGCTCACAGTCCACACACAGGCAGGAGGGGGAGGAGGAAGAGGAGTGCTTTGGCCTCGTGTTCTGTTTTGCTTCGTTTCTGTGTCCCCTGTTAGCACATTGTACTTGAATTACCTCAGTTGTGTGTGTGTGTGTGTGTGTGTGTGACCTCATGACTTTTTTTTTTAACCCCCTATATGTCTTTTTTAGGTTGGGAGGAGTGAGGCTGGAGGCATAAGGAGAATGGTTTTGTTACTGTGTTTTTTCCCATTCTTGTGTAAACTAATAGTTGGCTTTAGACTTCAGCTGACCAAGGCTGCCCCCACTGCCTGGGAAGCAGCCTCTCAGCTCGAAAACACACCAGAGTTGCACAGGAGTTGACTGCCCGGGAGCTGAATGCTTGGCACTGGTTGAGAGAAGTAGGCAAGCAGGCGAAGGGGGATGGGTGGGTGATGAGGAGGGTGGTGATGGGGGTCTCTGTCCCCACAGACCACTCAAGAGTCACTGCAGGCTCTGCCCAGGGCTGGAATCCTCTGTATCCAGTGTCCGTGTGGCCTGAAATACTCCGGAAGAAACAAACAAACAAACAAACAAAAACCATCCCCTGCCTTCCTAAGTTCTTAGAATTTGCTGGCTCCTCTCGGCTGGATGGAGGCCTGTGTTACTCCCATCCTTGTAAGTGTGCGATCCTTGTATGTGTCAGCATCGCCAAAATGGTTATGTATATATATATTTTTTTCATGGCTGGTAGTGTGTATGTGTGTGCGCATGTGGGAGGGGGGAGGGGTGGACTCAGCCTTGGTTTTAATTGTGTTGGGTGGGGTGTTGTTTTCTAAAAGCTACCTCTTATGTTCGTTCGTCCAGTTGTTCCGTTCTGCTCCCATACGCCCTTCCGCTGCTAGCCCTCCCCTCTTCCCTCCAGCCTCACCACCCTAAATTTGAGAAAGCACATTTGCAGTATTTACGTTTGCCTTGCGATGGGCCCTCTCCATCTGTCTCATCTCATGCTTGATGGGTTTTTTTCTCTCTCTCTGTGTGCTTGTTTTTTGTTTGTTTACTTTTTTGTTTTCCTTTCTCTCGCTGAGAAAGTTGTGAGGGTGTTGTTGTTTAAAGGTGGTTAAGGGAACGGTTGGAGTGGAGGAGTCTAGAGAAGTGGGAGGGAGGGGGTCTGCTATGACTACCTCTCTCCATCCTTCCTGCCCTGCCCTTGAATCTCATCCACCAAATCTGAAAGCCTTAAAAATTGTATGTATGGGGGGGGGGCTGTTGGGTGAGGGGGGACTTGTCACTAGACTGGATTAGGGATGGTGAAGTAGGGAAGAGGCTATTTTGTAATTCTAACAATGATTTCGTGTGTTGGGAAGAAGAAATGGAATTAATATGAGTAGGACAGGTGTCAGGTGTGTGAGGAGGAAGGAATGACTCGGCGTGGGGAGGGGCAGTCCGTGAGAATCTTTAGTAAGCTCTGGGGAAGGAGGGGACACCCTTGCTGCCCTCGGACATCTGTACATCCCAGAAAAACAGATTTTTAACAGCAAGAGGTCATTTAACATGGGTAGGGAAGAGGAAACAAACAAAAACAACTGAAGTCTCAGAACTATTCCATGGAACTAGCTAGTCCCTGGCGCGCCACACCCGACCCCCCCCCCCAGCCTGGCCCAGCCCTCTTCTCATTCATAAAAACTTGAGAGGGCTCAGCAAATCTCTACAAACTGTAATATTTTTGTAATATTTGTCAGGTGTTCTGTCAGTTCTGTAAGTCCTTGCTCTTTTCTTTTGTAATGTGAATAGGAAGAAAAGGAAAAAAAAAAGACAAAAAAATTCACCATCCCCCACCAACAAAATATCCCTCTTTGTATGTATACGTGTGTGCTCTGTGTGTGTGTGTGTGTGTGTGTGTGTGTGTGTCTGTGTTAACCACACCGTGTTGTCAGAATCTGATGTTTCAGCATTGGATGGTACTAACTCAGCATCTGCTTGCCCCCACCTGGTCCTGGGGATACCACAGAGCCTCCTGGCAGGAGAGGCAGGCAGCTAGACTGAAGGGGCACCCCTGTATTCACCGTGTTCCCCCTTACAACCCTAGATACCCCAATGGAGTTTAACGTTAATGTCCCTCTCCTCGAAGCTAGAGGGAGGCTGGGGTGACACGGGCTTTTCCGGGCAGGTAGGATGGGGTGGGGTGGGGGCGTTGGGGAGACCAGGAAGGTGGAGGTGACACCCCCTGCAGGTGAGGGAGTGTATTTGCTCCTCTCTTCTTTAGGCCAGCTGGTCCTCCAGGTAACTCTGCTGCCTTTAGCTATTGCCCTGCAGAATTGCAACCTGCTACTACTGCCTTACCAGCACAGGGAACCGGGAACCGTCCCGATGGTGGAAAGCCTAGATGGGTTAGTGGGCCTTTGGCCATGTCCAGCTTCTGCAGGTGAGCCCCCGAATGCTTCTGGTGACATCACCCCTTCCCTATTCACTCAAAGCATTAAAATCCTATGTGTATATAGGATAGAAAAAATATATATAGAGAGAGAAATATATATATATAGCAAGAGAGATATAAAATAGTAAATGTCGTTGCTGCTTTGCTGGAGGCCATGAATACGAGGATGCGAGGGTGGGTTGGGAGGTTGGGGACACCCAGTGAACCAGTACAATCCAGGGATGCCACACGGGCTTAGTTAATCTTTGTGCCTGAACAGTTTTTCCATGTAGGAAAAAAAAAATGCGATTCTTTTTCACCAGTAAATATGGTACCTTTCTGGATGCTATAGGTACATCTGTTTGGGGAGAGGGCCCTGGGGCCAATCGGAAATCTTAGGAGGGAGGGAGCAAGGAGGGCAGAGGACTTGGACTTTGTCCATAAGAGGAGAGGAGATGGAGGAAACTGGTGGCTAAATGCCCTGGCAAGTCAGACAATGGTGGGAACTGGAGGCTATGAGACAGAAAAGTAAAGAAACAAGGGTCTTGTTGGTTGATTTTCCTCAGCCAGTCTTTACCCGTGCCCTCCCCACCCTACCCCGTCCCCTCTCATTTGTCTCCTCCTTCCTGGAAATGCTCCTGGCTGGGCTGGAATGCCTCTGCCCTTTCCCTTACAGAAGCAGTCAGACTGGCCCTACACAGTGGGACAGATAGATGGAGGCGAAAAGCCAAGCGAGGAGCACTGGGCAAACCTGGGGGATTGGGAGATGGGGTGAGAGGCCTGCCAATCAGCAAGTACAGTCCGCCCCTACGCCTTGGCAGTCCACTTGTAGACAGGGTCTTCCCTCCTGGTGTGTATCATAGCGTTTGTTTCCATAGTGTCATGCATGATCTCTGTAAGGTAAAGAAGCCGTGATGGTACACCATGCCATCCACCCTATATATAAAGATAAATATATATATAATGTATGTAAGTTATAGCACTGAGGGCCCTGTGGCCCTGCTGGACCAAGCAAAACTTAAGCCTTTTGGTTTGGGTATTGTGTGTGTGTGTGTGAGTGTGTGTGTGTGTTGTTCTGTTCGTTTATTATTTGTGTGTGTGGCTGTGTGTGTACGTGTGTCTGTGTGTGTGTGTGGCTTGTCTTTCGTGGTGACAGCACAAGTGCCAGTCTGATCGCTCTGTATTACAGAATAGTGTTTTTAATTCATTAACGTTCTAGTCGATGTCTACCTCAGCGCCTCCTCTTAGCCTGATTTCCAGGAGGTTGCCCAATTTTGTTTCTTCAACTTTACCCGTTACTTTTTTTTTCTTTTTTGTACAAATTGATCTCTCCATCCCTCTCTGTTTTTTTTTCCTCCCTCCCCTCCATTCTCTCTTCCTTTCTCCCTCCCCTCTTTCTTTGTCTTCTTGGGTCTTTCCTGTCTTTCTCAGTGCCCTTTGCCCTCTCTCTCTTCTCCTCCCCTGGTTCCCTGGTCCTTTTTGTCCCATCTCTCTTGCCACCCTCCTTCCTCTCCTCTCTCTCTTCCCCCGCCCAGTCGTGCTTGCCAGTTCTCTGTCTTCTGAAGTAGTTCAGTCGAAGTTGTACAGTCCTGGTTGCAGCTTTCCGCCTTTGGTTCGTGTAGACAATTAATGCATTTTCTTTGTAATTTCAGTGTTTCTGATGAGATTTTAAAAAGAGAAAAAAAAAGGAAAAAAAAAAGAAAAAAAAGGAAAAAAAAAGGAAAAACAATTTACTGCTGCAGGTTTTTTTCTCTCCATGTGTCACCAAGTGAAGTTGTGCCTTCTATAGCAAAGAGAATATTTTTTACATCCTACTAACAGTAGATTTTTTTGTAGTGAACATTTTTTGTATTTTTATTTATAAGTCTCATAAGAAAAATAGCAATGTTCAGTTGTATACCTTGAATCTGCAGTTAGACGCGAATAAAGTTAATTCAGTTGTCACTGGCTTTCATGCTTTTGGCTTTCTTTCTTTTTCCTTCTCTTGGGTGGGGACGGAGAAAATTCTGGGTTTCACACGTTGGCCTTTATTAGGAGATGTGGCACACAAGGTACACACTCGATCGAAGCGTGCTTGCCTAATATCTTTTAGGTTCAGTTGAATCTGTTAATACCATTCGATCTTGGGGGTATTGTACTTGTAAGCATTCTTTTATTTGTTCATTCACGAAGACTGTCTTGCCCTGCGAATTCAGCAAGTAGCAAACACAGAGGCACGGGTGTGTGTGTGTGTGATAATTTACTCAGCATCGTGCAAAGAAGTGACATCCAGATCCAACACCAAATCAGATTCCTCCCCCAGCCCCCCCCTGCCCCCAGACCCAGGAGGCTGAGATCTCCAGAGTCATGCTTAACTTCTTCCTCACCGCTAAGCGAGCCTCAGAAATGCTCCACACGCTTCTGCTCAGGTCTGCCTTGGCTCTCTGATGACAGCCAAGACCCTTGGAGAACGGAGGTTGGCTGGGGTGGAGGTTAGCTCCATGGCAGGGTTCCTGGGCAGGTGCAAAGGCCCCAGTGCCATCCCTCGTAAAATGGAAGTCTTACCCGGCCCCCAGCCCCCATCTTCAACTGTGAAAGCAGTTGCAGGCAAACCCAGCACCTCTGCCTCAGTGCCCGCCGGGGCTGCTGGGCTGCCATCTCCTGTCATATCATCCATCCCTGAGACCCAAGGAGCAGCCATGGTTAGTGCCAAGGTCCGCTCCACTCCAGGGAAAATGCAGAGCTGGACATCAGGCCTAGGGTCCCCCGGAGGGGTCACCCTGCTGTCCTCCTCTGGATGTCCCCTCCCTCCCCTCCCAGTGCTGCGGTCTGCGGAGAAAGCCTGGCTCTCTGCCTGACCTGCGGGCCAGGGCTCTGCGGGCCAGGGCTCTGCGGGCCAGGGCTCGGGCAGGGCTGGGGGGAGGGGTGTCTTGCGGCTCCTCTGCTGGGCACTGGGCACTGGGCACTGAGTCTGCCTGGCCCTAAGGTTGCTGAGTTGTAACAACCCCAACCAGACCTGTGTTAACCCCCTGACAACCTTCCAGAAAGAAGTACAGACCCAAGAGGCCAGAGCTCATCCCCCAACCTTCCTCTCCCTTCTCCCTCCCTCCATCCTTTCTTTCCTTTCTTCCTCTCTGTCTCTCAGTCGTCTCCCCTTCTCTTCCTCCTTGCTTCCTCCCTCCCTCCCTCCCTCCCTCCTTCCCTATTTCCTTCCTTCCTTCCTTCCTTCCTTCCTTCCTTCCTTCCTTCCTTGCTTCCTTCCTTCCTTCCTTCCCCTTCCTCCCTTCCTCCCTTCCTCCCTCATTCCTTCCCTTCTTTCCTTCTTTCTTCCCTCCCTCCCTTCTTCCTTCCCTCCCTCTCTCCCTTCTTTTTCTCTTCTCTTTCTGATTCCTCCCTCCTTGTCTCCCCCCCCTTCCCTTCCCTCTCCTCACCCCTGCTGCCTGGTTTGAGGTGGAGGGGGCATCTTGCCTTTGTCTCTCCCGTGTAGTGGTTTTGCCCCCCTCCCAGCCCTCTCCATATTCCTCCTCTGAGAAAACAATCCCGGTCCCCCCACCCACCCCAAATATATTTGTTTTGATTTGCAGTTGCCCCCTCCACCCTCCCCCCCCACCAGTCCCAGCCCCTCCCCCTCTGCCCTGGGCCTCCGCCCCTCCCCCTCCCTCCCTTAGACCTCAGCTTTCTCTTGACAGATGGGAGGGCGCTGAGCCCCCCCCCTTTAACACAACATCAAAGCCGGGGCTTAGGCGCTCGCTGGGGTCGGGGGAGAGGAGGTGGGTGAATAGGGGCTGGCTGAATGGGCTTTGTGTGACCGCTGGGGTCTGCCTGCTTTACATGCTCTTTGACCCAGATATGATCTCATGGAGAGAAAGGGGCCCGGGCCTGGCCAGCCTGAGAACCTCCTCCAGCCTTGCTCCACGCCCTCCTCCCTCCCTGGGCCACCGGCCCCAGCTGCCCTCTCCCCCAGCCTGCCCCGGGACTGGACCAAGTGGGGGAGGATGAAGGCCTAGGGGAGGGGGTGGGGAGGGGGGGTCAGCTGGGCTGGGAAGGTGCCCCCCCATGGAACACGACCTTCTTCCTGTGTGTCCTCCAGGAAATCCACCTGCAGGCCACAGCCCACGTGCCCCCCTGCCCCTCCCACCGCCGCCCAGGGCGTGGCCGCAGCTCCTTGGCTGCAGGTAGGGGCTGGCTGCCGCAGGGGGGGGGGCCTCTGGCCAGCAGAGCCTGCCCCACAGCCGCGGTGGCCAGAGGAAGCAGCCAGGCCAAGTCCACGGCCTTCCTGTCCACGGCCTTCCCACCTCGTTGTCTGGGAAGCACGCTCCTGCTCATGTGGGGACTCTGGCCTCCAGGGCTGGGGCCTCCCTTTTTCCAGCCTCCATCGCCCCTTTGGCCCCCATTCAGTGGATTTCCAGGAAGGCAAAGAGCGTGGCGTTTCTTCTCTTGCCAGTCCCTGGTGTCTCCTCACCACTCCCAGGAGTGTGGGGAGACTTCAACCCCCCCAACAGTGTTTCCATGACCCCCCCACCCCAGTGACGGCCGTTCCTCTCACTACACATACTCCCCTGCACAGATCTGCCTCGTTCGAGGTTCAACCCAAATCCTTGCTGAGGAAAGCTTCCCTGGTCTGAATTAGGCATCTACAGAGCCGACCCACCACTCACCATCTGACCATGATTCTGGCTGTATTATAAATCATCCACTCTGTTTTTGGAGGGAGCAGGCACAGGGTTTGAACTCAGGACCTCACCCTTGCCACTTGAGCTGAACACCCCTTTTCCAAGATAGAATTTCTCTTTATGCGCTGGGCCTGCTCGAACTGCGATCCTCCTATTTGAGCTTCCCCCATGTGGCTCAGATGACAGGCGTGCAGCACCATGCTGGGGCAGCGACTAACATGGAGTCTTGCCGACTTTAAAAAATTATTGTTATTATTATTATTATTTGTCCAGGCTGGCCTCCAACCTCAATTCCCTGGCCTCTACTTGCCAAGCAGTTAGGATCCCAGGCTGGGGTCACCTTACACAGCCACCTGCTTTCTGCATGGTCACCATCTCTTTGAAGTTCTTTGAAGTCAGAAATTGTGGGATCTCGGGCTAGGAAGGTGGCTCAGTGGTAGAGTGCTAGCCTTGAGCAAAAGAAGCTCAGAGGCAGCGCCCAGACCCTGAGTTCAAGCCCCAGGACTAGGGGGGGTGGAAGGTGGTGGTGATGGAGCAGGCTAGTAAATCCTTGGGGGACAGAAGAACAAACAAGGGAGAGGAGGAGGGGAGGACACCCCTGCAGCTAGAGCCTGCCACGCGCTCACGGGCGCCTCCACGGGTGGACTCGTGTGCACACACAGGCCCGGGGCCCGGTGGGCAGTTCTTCCCCACACCTGTGGCCACCTTTGCAAGTTCAGTCATCTGACTGTTTGTCACGCGTGGCAGGACCGAGCAGCAGGCTCAGGACAGTGGTGCTGGGGGCTGGGAGGCCGGCCGGGCCTCTGTGTGTGTGTGTGGCGTGGTCGTGCATGGGGATACCTGTTCCTTAAGCCATGGACAGGGGTCAGTCCCCAGCGCTCTCAGCCCTGACTCCGTCCCCCCAGCAGGAAGGCGCAGGCTCAGGTGGGCAGCCTTCTCTGCTTCCTGGGGGGGGGGGGGAAGGTGCCCCAGTGAAAGTGAACTCGCTCATTTAAACCTGACTCCACAGCCCCGCAGCCCCCCGCAGCGCTAATTACCCGCAGTTCTAAAATGGATCGCTGTGCGCTGGGCTTAAGCCCGCCTTTATTTACTGACTACATTAATGGCAGAGCGGAGTCTCTGAAGGGCCCCCACCTGCAGGCTGATGGTCGCACCTTGTGCTTCTCTTCTCCCCCACTCCACAGAGCCCCTCAAGCTCCCCACACCCTGACACAATCGCGAGGAATGAGCCACTGCTTCCCTCCAGTACTTACACCCCCCAGCGTGGCTCTGATGGTCCGGTGTGGTTCACCCAACCAGAAGGTTCTAGTTAACAGGGCACTCCACCACACAATTTGTGTGGGCCAGGTGCTGGTTGCTGGCCCGATTTTTCCAGAGGTAAACTGAGGCAGCGACTGGACAACATGTAGGTGATGCCTAGCGGCTCTGTTCTTCCCCTGGATGAGACACCTCCTCCCCAGACACTACCCGGGCAGGGTGGACACTTCTGTAGTCCCTGCCTGTTCCTGTGAATGGCACCCTGTCACCAGAAAGGGAATTGCTCTCTGTGTTGAAGCATCTCCCAGTGTGATCTGGCTCATTCATGCTGAGTCGCTCAGCTTAGGAACTTGTGAGCGAGAACCCCCGCTTCATTCTCAATAGCAGACTTTCCAAGGCAAAAGCGGAGTGGAATCTCTCCAGTCTGCTCTGTGACTTGCACACCGGCTGTGAATGGGCTCCAGGACAGCGGTGTGCTGTCCATCGACCCCCATGACAGTAAGAGACAGGAATCCATGGTCTGGACACCACCGTGCCCCCAGAACGTCCAGAGTATGCCGTGATGACTTGGACTGGCCTGGAAGGGGAGCTGGTGGCCTAGATCTATGTTCACCAGCAGGGCAGGAGCCCAGATAGCCTGGGAGTCCGGAGCCAGGCTGCCCCTGCAGGATCCCTGGGACTCTGTCTCCACCTAGTGGGCACTGGGTGCAGGTGCTTCTGCTGCTCAGGTGGTGGCAGTGACTCTACGGTCTGATGCTATACCAGATCTGGGAATAAGGGCTGGGCAAAGAGATATTCCAATCTATCTGAATGCGGGTCCCAGGAGGTCCTGAGTCAATCTTACCATCCTGATCCCCCTTTGCTCCCATCTTCTTTCTCATTGGTCCCTGAGAGTTCAGATCCCATGCCCTCCATCCCCAATGACCTGGAAAGTTCCACCATCCCCAGTCTCAGGGTTCCCCCGGGCCTCAGACAGCCTTTAGCCCCCCCCCACATACCTAAAGCATTTCTGCTGGGGAAGACGCAGACTGGATAAACAAGGGAACTGTCGGACAGGATCGGGGAGAGGTCAAGAACCTTCGGAGAGCCTGGAAAACCCTGAACGAAGGTCACTGGCTGGAGGTGGGTCTCGTAAAGCGGCCAGTGGAGCGAGGCAAGTGCCTGGTCCCCAGCCCCGCAGCCCACTCTGGATGGGTGCCACCCCGGTCCCCCTGGGACTGGAGACGCCCCCTCCCTTGGATTGGAATTGAGCTATTTCGTCCTTTATCCCTTGGTACCTGCTGCCATCTCGAATGGGAGCAGCATAAATGGCTGGGGAAATACTTCCTAACACTACATGTTTGGGATTCTGGGGCTCACCTGTTTCATATATCCAAAAAAGAAAAGGAAAGTCTGAGTGGGTATCAGCATTGCTTCTGCTGAGCTGCAATTTGCTGTCTCTCTCCACCTGCATCTCTGAGAGCTCAGCTTAGGGTGAGCTTCTAGTGACCCCAGGTGGACAGAACAGGAGCTGCAGGTAGGATGTGAATAATCTGTCCCTCCCTCTCCCTTCTACGTCCCCCCCCCCCCATAAACATACACACTATTTTCTCTAAAAACTCCCCACTTGGAAAAAATGGCAGGGGAGGCGGATGAATGAGGCCTCACCAGGCCAACATGACTCTCCATTTGCCTTTTTTTTTTTTGGTCAGTCCTGGGGCTTGAACTCAGGGCCTAGGCGCTGTCCCTGCGCCTTTTTGTGTTCAAGGCTAGCACTCTACCACTTGGGCCACAGTGCCACTTCTAGCTTTTTTTTTTTTGAGTAGTTTATTGGAGATAAGAATCTCATGGGGGGGGGGTGTGCTGGGAAGGTGGCTCAGTGGTAAAGCCTGAGGCCCTGGGTTTGATTCCTCAGCACCACATAAGCAAAAAGAAAAAAGCCAGAAGTGGCGCTGTGGCTCAAGTGGTAGAGTGCTA